>NW_024070189.1:61003346-61609022 GCF_014754425.2 Oryx dammah | reverse complement strand
CTGGAACACAGCTGGAACACAGCTGGAACATAGCTGGACTACAGCTGTACCACATCTGGACTACAGCTGGACACATCTGGCACACAGCTGGAACACAGCTGGCACACAGCTGGAACACAGCTGGCACACAGCTGGAATACAGCTGGAACATAGCTGGACACAGCTGGAACACATCTGGACTACAGCTGGACACATCTGGAACACAGCTGGAACACAGCTGGAACACAGCTGGATATAGCTGAACACAGCTGGCACACAACTGGAACACAGCTGGACACATCTAGCACACAGCTGGACACAGTTGGCACATAGCCCAAATGCACAGCTGGACACATCTGGTGCACAGTTCAAATGCACATCTGGTGTACAGTCCAAGGGCACATCCCACTGTGCAATGTACAGTCCAGTGTATGTCCAGTGTACATCAGTATGCCTCCTGTATTGTCCAGTGTATGTCCAGTGTACACCAGTGTGTGTCTCGTGTATAGTGTACAATTCAATGTACACCCAGCGTACACCTAGTGTGCAGTCCAGTGGCTGTCCAGTGTAGTGTATATTAAGTGTATAGTCCAGTGTACATTCATTGTACAATCTATACACTGCAGTGTATGTCCAATGTCTTTGTGCCTGTCTTCTCCTTTTTCACAAAATTCTATGATTGGTTCTTATAGTCATTCTTAAAAGAAATGGCAATGAACAAGTAGTAAGTTCAAAGAAGGAAGAATAAAAGGAACAAAATTTAAGTGAACTGAAAATTGTATTGCTTGACACTGAATTCAGGTCAGGGATGTGCAAGGGCAAGTTACTGAACTTCTCTGTATATCAGTTTCTCATTTTCTTCAGCTGTTTTGTAAAATTGTTAGCCACACCTCTTCAGACTTACAGTTTTTAGTAATACTTTCTTGATCTCTCAGAAATGTGAGTCAAGAAGAGCCAAAGGAAACATGACAGTCCAATGTAATGCGGTATTCTTCATTTCTCTGTTGTTTTCTGATTGGTTGGTGAGATCTGAGTTGTTCTTAATTTGCTAAATCATTTTTTCCACTGTACTAACTAGCTATCATGTCAATCTTTCCATTTCAATTGCTGCTTTAAGGTCTAAAGCTGTGGAAAAGGAAGGACTAGTAAACCCATTTATGAACATGATTCCTGACCGCCTTTGGTCCTTCCTCTTCATGGCTTTTTGCGCCAGAGCCCATTTCCCCATTTTAGGGATAAGTCTGGAACACAGCAACTGCTGGCAGCCCAGGATCATGTCTCCATCCCAGGATTCTGGGAAATTTTAATATTGCTTACTGAGCACCAAAAAGAAGTGCTAAACTGGTTGGGCAGTAGGCTAAGGTCAAGTCCACCCACACCTATTTGGAAGGCTCTAGAAGAGAGGCATCTGCATGTGCTATCCAGGGATGCAGGGGGAACAGACTAGCCCTTCTGGTTGGTTGGCCCCAAACTCATGGGACTTCTACGGTTGCATGGTTTCCCCTTCAGAACTCCTGGGCTGACAATATCTCTCCCTCCTGTGCCTCATGGACAAACCCCGTGTCATTCCTTTATATCCCTGCACTCCAACTGTTTCAGAACATCACACCTAAAAACCTCTTCAGGGACTCAATTTGCTTGTGGCCAAGGGCAGGCATTTTGCAGGCTCACTGGCTGTCAGCAGAAGGAGTCTCCTGGGACTGGAGGCTATGAGAAGTAGCTCTTTCATATCAATCTGCTCTTCACTGAAAGGTTGTACAGAAAGCCCAGTGGCTCAGCCATTCCTCGAAGATCCCTGGGAAAAGCTTCCCACTGTGCACAACTCCCAAGGAACCTTTGACATGAATGGGAAAAATCTTACATCCCTCTTCACACTCATACAACCACCAGGACCCTCTCTTTGGACATATAGCATATGCTTCCCAGAATCGACCTTTCCCTTAATTGGTAAAAATTCCAACCTGGTGAGCAAATTGTCCTCTAGATCAACATTCTCTAGGTGGCTGTGAACAGCAAAGAATAACCCTTAAATTATGAAGACTATTCTGATTTGAGTCAAAGACCAGATCCTGGTTAGATTTTGGGTCCCAGCAGTTACCAGTGCCATTTCTTACTCACTTAGCTCAATCCAAGAGCATTACATTCAGAACTCCTGTCAACACAAGTGTGACATCAGGGATGGGGTGCAATACTCTCTGCTTTAAATAATGTGTGTTTTTATATTTATTTTGACAAATCAATAAAAATCACTACATAGAAAAGGCTTGGGGCAAAGCTCCATGTATCTTAACAACTGTGTTATTGAGTCAGCCCTTCTATACCAACTGGCCAAGGTGTAGAGAAGCGCCCCCCTAGTGGCCTGAGGGTTAGAGGCAGTGAGAGGCTCCACCAAAGAGCAAACACACAGACCTAACCCCCCGTTTGCTCTCCGGCTTATGGACAGGTTTGGAGTTTGGTCTTCAGCCACTTCAGTGATGGTGGAGGGAATGCTTGTCGGGTAGTCTATCTCTGGAAAACATAATGTAGTCTCACTACAAAAGCCGTTTGCTACCATGTTGCTTATAATAGGTGGGCATTAGGAGCAACTTCAAAGCTCCCAAATAAAGGTCTAATTACATAAATTATGTTATATCAATATATTGAGATTCTATGTCATGTCTACAAAGCAGAATACTACTCAACAGTATAGAAAGATAGTCATAGTGTATTGCTGAATGATAAAAGAAGGCCATAAAACAGTCTGTAAAGTGTGCATGTGTATACATACACACAGAAACATATTTTTTTCTATATGACAAGGAAAAAAATTGAAGAATATGCCATGCCAGGAGAGCTTAAAGCTATGAAAATGGTATGGTTCTATATTTCTTAATTGAAGTATCAGTCAGTTCAGTCACTCAGTCGTGTCCAACTCTTTGCGACTCCATGGACTGCAGCACGCCAGGCCTCCCTGTCCATCACCAACTCCCAGAGTTTGCTTAAACTCACGTCCATTGTGTCAGTGATGCTATCCAACCATTTCATCCTCTGTCATGTCCTTCTCTTCCTGCCTTCAATCTTTCCCAGCATCAGAGTCTTATCCAGAGAGTCAGTTCTCTGCATCAGGCGGCCAAAATATTGGAGTTTCAGCTTCAGCATCAGTCCTTGCAATGAACATTCAGGACTGATTTCCTTTAGGATTGACTGGTTGGACCTCCTTGCAGTCCAAGAGACTCTCAAGAGTCTTCTCCAGCACCAAAGTTCAAAAGCATCAGTTCTTCATGGCTCAGCTTTCTTTTTATAGTCCAACTCTCACATCCATACACAACTACTGGAAAAAACATAGCTTTGACTAGATGGACCTTTGTAGGCAATGTAATGTCTCTGCTTTTTAATATGCTGTCTAGGTTGGTCATAGTTTTTCTCCCAAGGAGCAAATATCTTTGAATTTCATGGCTGCAGTCACCATCTGCAGTGATTTTGGAGCCTCCCAAAATAAAGTCTCTCACTGTTTCCATTGTTTCCCTATCTATTTGCCAAGAAGTGATGGGGCCGGATGCCAAGAAGTTAGTTTTCTGAAGGTTGAGTTTTAACCCAACTTTTTTACTCTCCTCTTTCACTTTCATCAAGAGGCTCTTTAGTTCTTCTTCATTTTCTGCCATAAGGGGGTGTCATCTGCGTGTCTGAGGTTATTGATATTTTTTCTGGCAGTCTTTATTCCAGCTTGTGTTTCATCCAGCCTGGCATTTTGCATGATATACTCTGCATATAAGTTAAATAAGCAGGGTACAATATACAGCCTTGAGATACTCCCTTCCCAATTTGGACCAGCCTGTTGTTCCATGTCCAGTTCTAACTGTTGCTTCTTGACCTGCAATCAGATTTCTCAAGAGGCAGGTCAGGTGGTCTGGTATTCCCATCTCTTGAAGAATTTTCCACAGTTTGTTATGATCCACACAGTCAAAGGATTTGGCGTAGTCAATAAAGCAAAAGTAGATATTTTTCTGGAATTCTCTTGCTTTTTCAGTGATCCAATGTATGTTGGCAATTTGATCTCTGGTTCCTCTGCCTTTTCTAAATCCAGCTTGAACATCTGGAAGTTCATGGTTCACATACTTTTGAAGCCTGGCTTGGAGAATTTTGAACATTACTTTGCTAGCGTGTGAGATGAGTATAATTGTGTGGTAGTTTGAGCATTCTTTGGCATTGCCTTTGTTTGGGATTGGAATGAAAACTGACCTTTTACAGTCCTGCAGCCACTGCTGAGTTTTCCAAATTTGCCGGCATATTGAGTGTAGCACTTTCACTTCATTATCTTTCAGGATTTGAAATAGCTCCACTGGAATTCCACCACTTCTACTACCTTTGTTCATAGTGATGCATCCTAAGGCCCACTTAACTTTGCATTCCAGGTTGTCTGGCTCTAGGTGAGTGATCACACCATCATGGTTATCTGGGTCATAAAGATCTTTTTTGTATAGTTCTTCTATGTATTTTTTGTATAGTTCTCCTATGTATATGCCACCTCTTAATTTCTTCTGCTTCTGTTAGGTCCATGCCATTTCTGTCCTTTATTGTGCCCATCTTTGCATGAAATTTTCCCTTGATATCTCTAATTTTCTTGAAGAGATCTCTAGTCTTTCTCATTCTATTGTTTTCCTCTATTTCTTTGCACTGGTCACTAGAAAGGCTTTCTTATCTCTCCTTGCTATTCTTTGGAACTCTGCATTCAGATGGGTATATCTTTCCTTTACTCCTTTGCCTTTTGCTTCTCTTCTTAGCTATTTGTAAGGCCTCCTCAGACAACAATTTTGTCTTTTTGCATTTCTTTTTTGGGGGATGCTCTTTTAACTGAAGACATATTTCTTTTAATTGAAGTATAGGTGATTTACAATATTGTGTTAGTTTCAGGTGTACAGCATAGTGTTTTTGCAGATTATACTCCATTCTAGGTTATTATAAGAAAATGGCTATAAATCCCTGTGTTGTATATTATTGCCTATCTATTTTATACACGATAGTCTATTTTTTGAATCTTTATATGTACTTAAGTGTATTTCCTAAAAATCAGTATTAAATACTAGATAACTTTGCAACTCAATTTAAAAAAATTAAACAAGACCCCTATATATGTTGTCTTAACTTATGTGCAGAGTACATCATGAGAAACGCTGGGCTGGAAGAAGCACAAGCTGGAATAAAGATTGCTGGGAGAAATATCAATCACCTCAGATATGCAGATGACACCACTCTTATGGCTGAAAGTGAAGAAAAGCTAAAGAGGCTCTTGATGACAGTGAAAGAGGGGAGTGAAAAAGTTGGCTTAAAGCTCAACATTCAGATAACTAAGATCATGGCACCCGGTCCCATCACTTCATGGCAGACAGATGGGGACACAGTGGAAACAGTGGCTGACTTTATTTTTCTGGGCTCAAAAATCACTGCAGATGGTGATTGCAGCCATGAAATTAAAAGACACTTACTCCTTGGAAGGAAAGTTATGACCAACCTAGATAGCATATTCAAAAGCAGAGACATTACTTTGCCAACAAAGGTCCACTAGTCAAAGCTATGGTTTTTCCAGTGGTCATGTATGGATGTGAGAGTTGGACTGTGAAGAAAGCTGAGCACTGAAGAATTGATGCTTCTGAACTGTGGTGTTGGAGAAGACTCTTGAGAGTCCCTTGGACTGCAAGGAGATCCAACCAGTCCATTCTAAAGGAGATCAGCCCTGGAATTTCTTTGGAGAGAATGATGCTGAAGCTGAAGAAGTACTTGGCCAGTACTTTGGCCACTTCATGCAAAGAGTTGACTCATTGGAAAAGACTCTGATGCTGGGAGGGATTGGGGGCAAGAGGAGAAGGGGACGACAGAGGATGAGATGGCTGGATAGTATCACTGACTCAATGGACGTGAGTCTGAGTGAACTCCGGGGGTTGGTGATGGACAGGGAGGCCTGGCGTGCTGCGATTCATGGGGTCACAAAGAGTCAGACACAACTGAGCGACTGAACTGAACTGAACTGAACAAGAGACCCACCTCAAAAGAAGGCACACAAACAGACTGAAAGTGAAGGGCTGGAAAAAGATATTCCATGCAAATAGAGACCAAAAGAAAGCAGGAGTAGCAATACTCATATCAGATAAAATAGATTTTAAAAGAAAGGCTGTGAAAAGAGACAAAGATGGACACTACATAATGATCAAAGGATCAATCCAAGAAGAAGATATAACAATCATAAGTATATATGCACCCAACATAGGAGCACCACAACATGTAAGACAAATGCTAACAAGTATGAAAGGGGAAATTAACAATAACACAATAATAGTGAGAGACTTTAATGCCCCACTTACACCTATGGATAGATCAACTAAACAGAAAATTAACAAGGAAACACAAACTTTAAATTATACAATAGACCAGTTAGACCTAATTGATATCTATAGGACATTTCACCCCAAAACAATGAATTCCACCTTTTTCTCAAGCGCACATGGAACCTTCTCCAGGATAGATCACATCCGGGGCCATAAATCTAGCCTTGGTAAATTTAAAAAAAAATTGAAATCATTCCAAGCATCTTTTCTGGCCACAATGCAGTAAGATAAGATGTCAATTACAGGAGAAAAACTATTAAAAATCCCAACATATGGAGACTGAACAACATGCTGCTGAATAACCAACAAATCACAGCAGAAGTCAAAAAAGACATCAATATATTCATAGAAGTGAATGAAAATGAAAACACAACAGCCCAAAACCTATAGGACACTGTAAAAGCAGTACTAAGGGGAAGGTTCATAGCAATACAAGCTTACCTCAAGAAACAAGAAAAAAGTCAAACAAATAACCTAACTCTACACCTAAAGCAACTTGAAAATGAAGAAATTATGAGCCCCAGGGTCAGTAGAAGGAAAGAAATCTTAAAAATTAGGGCAGAAATTAATGTAAAAGAAACAAAAGAGACCATAGCAAAAATCAACAAAGCCAAAAGCTGGTTCTTTGAGAGGATAAATAAAATTGACAAACCATTATTAGCCAGACTCATCAAAAAACAAAGGGAGAAAAATCAAATCAATAAAATTAGAAATGAAAATGGAGAGATCACAATAGACAACACAGAAATGCAAAGGATCATAAGAGACTATTATCAGCAACTATTTGCAAGTAAAATGGACAACTTGGAAGAAATAGGCAAATTCTTAGAAAAGTACAACTATCCAAAACTGAACCAGGAAGAAATAGAAAATCTTAACAGACCCACCACAAGCATGGAAATTGAAACATAATCAGAGATCTTCCAACAATCAAAAGCCCAGGACCAGATGGCTTCACAGCTGAATTCAACCAAAAATTTAGAGAATTAACACCTATCCTACTCAAACTCTTCCAGAAAATTGCAGAGGAAGGTAAACTTCCAAACTCATTCTATGAGGCCACCATCTCACTAATACCAAAACCTGAAAAAGATGCCACAAGAAAAAGAAAACTGCAGGCCAATATCACTGATGAACATAGATGCAAAAATCCTTAACAAAATTCTAGCAAACAGAATCCAACAACATATTAAAAAGATCATACATCATGACCAAGTGGGCTTTATCCCAGGGATGCAAGGATTCTTCAATATCTGGAAATCAATCAATGTAATACACCACATTAACAAATTGAAATATAAAAAAAAACATATGATTATCTCAATAGGTGCAGAGAAAGCCTTTGACAAAATTCAACATCCATTTTGATAAAAACCCTCCAGAAAGCAGGAATAGAAGGAACATACCTCAACATAATAAAAGCTATATATGATAAACCCTCAGCAAACATTATTCTCAAAGGTGAAAAATTGAAAGCATTTCCCCTAAGTCAGGAACAAGACAAGGGTGCTCATTCTCATCACTACTATTCAACATAGTTTTGGAAGTTTTGGCCACAGCAATCAGAGCAGAAAAAGAAATAAAGGGAATCCAGATTGGAAAAGAAGTAAAACTCTTGCTGTTTGCAGATGACATGATCCTTTACATAGAAAACCCTAAAAACTCCACCAGAAAATTACTAGAGCTAATCAATGAATATAGTAAAAGTGGCAGAATATAAAATCAACACACAGAAATCTCTTGCATTCCTATACACTAACAATGAGAAAACAGAAAGAGAAATTAAGGAAACAATTCCATTCACCATTGCAATGAAAAGAATAAAATACTTAGGAATATATCTACCTAAAGAAACAATAGACCTATATATAGAAAACTATAAAACACTGGTGAAAGAAATCAAAGAGGACACAAATAGTTGGAGAAATATACCGTGTTCATGGATTAGAAGAATCAATATAGTGAAAGTGAGTATACTACCCAATGCAATGTACAATTCAATGCAATTCCTGTCAAGCTACCAACAGTATTTTTCAGAGAACTAGAACAAATAATTTCACAATCTGTATGGAAATACAAAAAACCTCGAATAGCCAAAGCAATCTTGAAAAAGAAGAATGGAACTGGAGGAATCAACCTGCCTGACTTCAGTCTACTACAAAGCCACAGTCATCAAGACAGTATGGTACTGGCACAAAGACAGAAATATAGATCAATGGAACAAAATAGAAAGCCCAGAGATAAATCCACACACCTATGGACACCTTATCTTTGACAAAGTAGGCAAAAATATACAATGGGGAAAAGAATCTCTTTAACAAGTGGTGCTGGGACAACTGGTCAACTACTTGTAAAAGAATGAAACTAATACTTTCTAACATCATACACAAAAATAAACTCAAAATGGATTAAAGATATAAACATAAGACCAGAAACTATTAAACTCCTAGAGGAAAACATAGGCAAAACACTCTCTGACATAAATCACAGCAGGATCCCCTAT
This sequence comes from Oryx dammah, assembly GCF_014754425.2. Lineage (NCBI taxonomy): Eukaryota > Metazoa > Chordata > Mammalia > Artiodactyla > Bovidae > Oryx > Oryx dammah. The sequence goes on along the minus strand of NW_024070189.1, from coordinate 61,600,181 downwards.
GACCCACCTCCCAGAATATTGGAAATAAAAGCAAAAAAAGATAAATGGGACCTAATAAAAATTAAAAGCTTCTGCACAACAAAAGAAACTATAAGCAAAGTGAAAAGACAGCCTTCAGAATGAGAGAAAATAATAGCAAACAAAGCAATGCACAAAGAATTAATCTCAAAAATATACAAGCAACTCCTGCAGCTGAATTTCAGAAAAATAAAAGACCCAATCAAAAAGTGGGCCAAAGAATTAAACAGACATTTATCCAAAGAAAACATACAGATGGCTAACAAACACATGAAAAGATGCTCAACATCACTCATTATCAAAGAAATGCAAATCAAAACCACAATGAGGTACCATTTCACACCAGTCAGAATGGCTGCTTCCAAAAGTCTATAAGCAATAAATGCTGGAGAGGGTGTGGAGAAAAGGGAACCCTCTTACACTGTTGGTGGGAATGAAAACTAGTACAGCCACTATGGAGAACAGTGTAGAGATTCCTTAAAAAACTGGAAATAGAATTGCCATACGACCCAGCAATCCCACTGCTGGGCATACACACCAAGGAAACCAGAATCAAGAGAGACATGTGTACCCCAATGTTCATCGCAACACTGTTTATAATAGCCAGGACATGGAAGCAACCTAGATGTCCATTGGCAGATGAATGGTTCAGAAAGCTGTGGTACATATACACAATGGAATATTACTCAGCCATTAAAAATAATACATTTGAATCAGTTCTAATGAGGTGGATGAAACTGGAGCCTATTATACAGTGAAGTAAGTCAGAAAGAAAAACACCAATACAGTATACTAATGCGTATATATGGAATTTAGAAAGATGGTAATGATAACCCTATATGCGAGACAGCAAAAGAGACACAGATGTATAGAAGAGTCTTTTGGACTCTGTGGGAGAGGGTGAGGGTGGGATGATATGGGAGAATGGCACTGAAACATGTAAAATATCATATGTGAAATGAATCACCAGTCCAGGTTTGATGCATGATACAGGATGCTCGGGGCTGGTGTACTGGGATGACCCAGAGGGATGGTATAGGGAGGGGAGGTAGGAGTGGGGTTCAGGATGGGGAACACATGTACACTCATGGTGGATTCAAGTCAATGTATGGCAAAACCAATACAATATTGTGAAGTAAAATAAATAATTAATTTAAAAAATTAAATGGTTGTATGTTCTTGATTCTATGGCATTTCCTTGTCCTCCAATATTTTAATATTTCTGAAATTGCAGTGTGTTTCAAGTCACTGTGTACATTTAACTTAGTGTTTCTTTTAACAATAGCATCGCAGGGTAGTCAATCACTATCAGTAACTGAGGAAATGTGGTGTTTAAAATGAAATAAACTAGCAAGAGTAAAGTGTCTTACTGCCTTGGGCTGTTTCAGAGCTGGTGGGCTTGATGACCCTGTTTGCATCCTCATGAAGGGCTCCAAACCAGTCCTTGAGTCGGGAAGCAAGGTTTCTCAACTCCTTGTCCGTGCAGGCTGGAGAAAAAGCAGATGAAAGAAACATTAAGTCTTTGGGTTCTCTCCCTTCAACAAGCAATGCTCCAAACAGAACTATCTCTCCAACCAGAATGTAACTCCTTACCCCACTGTGAAAATGCCCCAAAGATGTTGCCTTCACAGGTAAAGAGTGTGACAAAGTGATAGCCAAGACTCCCAGGCAGGCAGCACTATGCAAACCTGAACGTGGACTGCCTCCACTCTCTGAAAGCAAGCTGGGGTGGTCTTAGCATCACGTACCAGCCTCCAAAAGCTGCTATGGGTCCTTTTGCTAACCTGATCAAACTTGCTATTGCAGTTTACCAGAGAAGATCACATTTTCCACTGAACTCATGCCAAGAGATAAATACTTAGGGATAGCTAATGCTCTTAGGGAAAGGCAGCCTTGGATATAAAAAGACCCTAGTATGAGCAACTTTCACTTTTGCATCAGCTCACATGTGGGTTTCTGAGTATGGCATATTTTGCCAGGCTTTGGACAGACTGATTTGAATTTCCCTTATGGACAGATGGATGCCTCATCCCTGAAAGAGTCCTTTTTTGCAGCCCATCTTTAACTAACCAGCTCATCTTTTAGGGTATGACAGAGAAAATTAAATGAACACTCCTTCGGAGAACAAGAAACTCCAGATGCTGGATGGGTAGGTGCAGGCTATCTGACAGTCTCAGTGAGAACTAAGACTGGAGGAGAGGAATCCCCAAAGGAGGGACAGTGGCACAGAGAAGGGAGCTCACTTTCCCTTGCTGCCTGATTTTACCCTAATTCTAGCTCCTGAGAATCCTGACAAAGGGTCCAGGCAGTGGGCCACTAGCAAGAGGCAGAACACCCAGCGCTGCATTTAGCAGTTCGCATTGGGAGGGACAGGAATTAGAGACCCAAGGAGATAAAGTCTCAATGAAGAAAAAGTGAAGCCCACCACTGTCATTTTTCCCAAATTCTAAAAGCCAGGCAAGTCACCATTATGACACAGAGCTGCGTTCTGAATGTCTCACAGTGCTGGCAAGATGCAGATGAAGGCTAGAATTTGTCAATGCAGAGGGACCCCAGCGAACACCCAGGCTCTCCACTGGAAGGCACACGAGCAGTGATAAATGGCCTGTGGGTCTCACTCAGACTCCTATCCAGCCTTCACTCAGCTGAGGCCATCAGCCCCCATCTGCCCTGCCAAGGGGTGAATCCTCTCCAGAAAACAACAATACTAGGCAGAGCCTCTCCTCCTGTTTACCTGACTGAATTTAGGAGAGCCCCTCTTTCCTGAGCTTGGGATTCAGTACTTGATGGAGAATACAGCCCAACTTCCTAAACCTCAGGCAGGAAAGGACTCTCCTGCCCTCCACTTGAGGTGAGGTGGTAAGCAGACCCAGGCAAAGTCTATGCAACCTGAGTGTGCTCATGTCTAGCTGCTGCCTTCCTTCCAGCCAGGAGCCACAGCTGAACTCTGTAAAGCATGGAATTTGTGACCATTGCTTACACCCAGGTCGCTAATGACCTCAAGACAACACCTGGCTTCCAACAACTAGAACATGATTGTATCTGAAAATACCAGTCAGGAAACGGCACTGAGGACTGTCTGGAGAGGCAGCAGAGTATTTGAGCTCTGGAATGTCGCTGCCTGGTGTGAATCCCAGCTTAACCACTGACTTGCTGGGTGACTCAAACCAGCCACTTAACCCCTCAGCACCTCTGTTTCATCATACCTATAAACTCAAGGCATCATTATGTGACTATAAAATAGACAAGGTATGTAGCATGCTGAGGAAAACACCTGGTATATAGTAATTACTCAGCATGTGCCAGCTATGATTTTTATTACCTCTACTATTATTTTTAAAGTTGATGATATATAGGTAAGTGTAGAGCAACTGTCACAACATTCAGAAAACCAGTAAGACAAATATACTAGCTAAGTTGCTTCAGTCATGTTCAACTCTGCAAAACTATGGACTATATACTGCCAGGCTCCTCTGTCTATGGGATTCCCCAGGCAAGAATACTGGAGTGGGGTGCCATGCTCTTCTCCAGGGGCTCTTCCTGACCCAGGGATTGAACCTGTGTGTTTATGCCTCCCGCACTGGCAGACAGGTTGTTTACCACTAGCACCACCTGGGAAGCCCCAGAGACAAATATAGCTAAACACAATTGGCCTTGGCCACACAACTGGCTTCGGCACACCTCTGTGCTAAACTGGTTTTGGCACACATAGATACCTCTGCTATCCAGTAGAGCTGCCGTGAGCCACATGTGACTATTTTCAAAGAAAAACACCAATACAGTATACTGACACATATATACGGAATTTAGAAAGATGGTAATGATGACCCTTTATGCAAGACAGCAAAAGAGACACAAATGTATAGAACGGACTTCTGGACTCTGAGGGAGAGGGTGGGATGATTTGGGAGAATGGCTTTCAAACATGTATACTATTATGTAAGAAACGAAGTGCCAGTCTATGTTCAATACAGGATACAGGATGCTTGGGGCTGGTGCATGGGGATGATCCAGAGAGATGATATGGGGTGGGAGGTGGGAGGGGGATTCAGGATTGGGAGCTTGTATACATCTGTGGTGGATTCATGTCAATGTATGGCAAAACCAATACAGTATTGTAAAGTAAAATAAAGTAAAAATAAAATTAAAAAAAATATAAATAAATTGATGAAAATGAAATAAAAGTTAAAATTTAGTTCTTCATTTGCACCCATCCCATTCCAAGTTGCTCAGTAGTCATATGTGGCTAGTGAATGACTCCATCTGGGACAACACAGATACACAGTATTTCCAGTGTGGCAGAACATTGTATAACAAGCACTGGATGAAGCTAGCCACCTTTGGGATTTCCAGCTTTCGCAGGTCCATTATGATATCCTGACATGTACGTCTGTGCCTCTAGCCCTTCCCTTCATTCCTCAGCAATGAGCTGAGGAAGATCACATGTTCACTCAAGCTGGGGACCAGCATCCCATGTTGAGCCGCGTGCACAGAAAGGAGGAGGAGCTTGTGATAACAGTGGTGTTGCTCGTCTCTGCCAAGTACCAGTACCAACCCTTGGGAGAAGCCTCCACTAACAACAGCCCCAATTCAGAGCCTCTGGAGAATAGAAGGCTCTTTTTTTCCTAACTTTTCGGACTTTGCATAGATCTAAACAGGAGAGGCTGTGGTCTGTTTTTCCAAGGAGAATGGGATGTAGGCTCTATAGTCAATCTCAAGTTTGCAAATGGAAAATTAATAGCATCTATTTCTTCCTGGTTGCCATGTACACTGTCTATTCTTAATGTTCTTTGAGCAGAGAAAATTGCCAAGTCAACTTGCAAAGGAAATGAATCCCCATCTCACGCTGCAGGATGAATTAGTCAGTCATGTATAACTAAACCCTGACAGATGTGCAGGTAACCTATATCTTGAGAAGACTGGATTTCCCACCAGCTTCTCAAAGTATGCAGGCTTTGGGTGGCTGATCAAGTCAGGGACTGGAGTCTTGAAGGAGCAAACCTGTCACTCAGGGAGAAGTCCTCAAGCAGGATGGCACTGGCCTGGGTAGAGAGAGATCAGAAGCTGAAATGGAGATAGGAGGCATTCAATTACTGGGCCCTATTCATGCTTAGTGTCCTCAACTGAACAGTCCTTATAAGGAGCAAGTCAGGCACAGTCTGCCTGGGGCCAGATATGTCCCAGAGGGAAAAAATAATCAAAGACGATGGCACACAGAGAGCTATTTGCTCAGATTCGGTATTCTAGCCACAATGCAGCCTATCTCCTATGGGAGAAAAGTGCTTGCCTTTTAAGGTGCCTCTTATAGCCCCTGAAAAAGGCAGGAGAAGAGGATTAATGTTCCAGAAATAGGGGCCCTGACGGGTGCCTCCCACACACTCGGTTCCTTCCTTGGAAAAAGACACTTCTGTGTGGAGAAAACCATAAAACCACATCCATCTCACACTGCCCAGAGGTGGGCCATCCCTTATGATTTCTAGAGGCCTGTCTGGTAATCTCTCCTGGTGAGAGAAGCAAGGTTCTCAGGCCACCAGCATCCGATCATCAGAGAGGAAGATGCTGCTGTCTTGGGAGAGGATCTGGCCAAGTCACGAAGGCCAGGACCGTGTCCCCATCCACTGCCATATTTCCTGAATGGTGGGCGCAGCCAGCACTCTGCTCTCCACACTCCATTCTCTTCCGTTCACCCCTAACCGTGGCTTCAGCTCACTTTTAATTGCTTTCATTCTCCTACTCATCTCTGTCCAACATCCTCTTCTGCAATCTTTCCATATCTGCCTTCTTATTTCTACAGGTTACTCTCTTTCTTCCATAATCTCAATCTGTCCAGCATGGCTAGTGTTGGCAGCATCTCTGAGATCAGCTGACCCCCAATCTCTGCCTCCTCCTAGAATAAGAGCACAGCTCTGCAGCACTCATATCCACAGGGCAGACACCCAGGACTGCCTGTCCTGACTCCCACCAAAGTCCCCTGCTTCTTGCTATCTCCACTGGCAGCCCAGCCACCACTGGGACCTCCCACCAAGTCAAGGCTCCCTGTCTTGCTCCCCACTTTTCCTTTGCCATCCAGCAGCCAAAGTGATCTTTCCAAAAGGGAGAATTGATTAATTCACTTTCCCACTTAGCTACTACAGAGGTTCTCAATTGCTCTGTACAAGCCCACCCAGACTTCTTAATGTGATCCCAGTGGCCTGTGCCTCCAACTCTTTTTGCTCCTCCTGGGCCTCGAGGCTCTGCGCTGTCTTTTGCACACACTCTTCCAATGGAGCATGTTTCTTCTCTTTGTCTTGCTAATGCTTATTGTCTGTCAGATCTCTGCTTTAAAGCACACCTGTAACTTCCAGCTCAGTGTCCATCTCCCCTTCTAAATCATAGCAACATAAAACACGCCCCAAGGCTGTCTTGCCCTAAGGTTCAGCTCTTGGAGCCCAGCACCTAATGCAGTCGGTTCCTGGCATAAAGAATACTCCCAATGCATACTTATTAACTGGGCATAACAGTGCTCTTTCTGCCTTCTGTAAACTTCCATCCATCCATCTGCAAGATGGTCTAATAAAGTTTAGCTCGTAGCATCACCACATGGAGTAAGATGAGACAGTATCAGTAAAACCTAGCTCACAGCTACTGGCTTACAATAGGACTTGATAAATTTATGTTCCCCTTCCCATCTCCCAGTTGTCTGCATAATATGTTAGAATTTTATTGTTATGCTTTTCATAAAAGCCCAAGGAGATGCCTGGGATATAAAGAATGACATCTCTCCTTCACTTACTTTGTATGTGGGTCAGTACAAGTCCAGGCGATTTGGGTTGTAATAGATGCCTGCTTCTTCCAGGTAGCAAAGCTATTTGAGGGGAGCGGGTGTCTGATTCCCCCCCCTACACCTCCATTCTCGGCACTTACCGTAAGGATAGAGACATAATCGTTGTTCAGAATATATGTACTGAAGGAAACCGTGGGCGCATGGGTTACAAACTCCCCAAGTCAAATCGCCATCAGGTGGCAGGGACAGGATTTGGATCTCAGCTGTCTCCTTGCTGGGCTGCCCCTGGGTCCTGGACCAGCTTTCTGGATTGACTGGGCTTGTGGATAGCCAGTAGTAACTGAGGCAATTAATATACCTGGTCCATGCTGTGCATGGAAAAAAAATCGAAACCTCAGGCCCTCACAGGTAAAGGAAGCTCTGCCAGCGGTGCAGGGAGGCAGCTAGCTGAGAAGCAGAGGATGGAGGGAGCACCATCAGGCTTTACTGTGAGAACAGTTGTCTTTTGAAAGCACTGACTCCAGCCTGCTGCCTTCCTGTTATGCTCCCAGGAGCATCTATCATCTGTGCAGCCACTGGGGCTTCATTAGAGAAAAGGAGAAGGCTGCTACATTATTGCAAATGTGCAGGCAGACAGCTCCCTCCCCCAGGAAAGCACAGCACTCAGGCAGAGAAGGGCCCAGGTAATTTGGTGTTCTCCCAGCAGACCTGCCCTGTCTGTTTGGAAAATATGAACGAAATGCAATAAGCAAATGTAAATAAGGTGCACGCAGCCTCTGTGGATGGTATACAACCCTGGGAAGAAAATGTGAGGGCTTTTTCTACCTGGGCTCTTTCCCCCTCCACAAAGCCTGGAGCTTTTAAGTGGGTGTGAAGTCTGTGGGCTTTGAATGCAGACCGTGTTGAAACAAAGCTGGGAGTAAGTACATCACGATGGCTCAGTGGATGGGAGGGAGAAGGGGCACTGTAGCCAACAGCATCGGGTAGAAAGTGGTGATGAGGTCATATAGCCCTGGTAGGGTCATGAGAGAGGAAAGGGTGCTCTGATCTACAAGTATGTACCTGTGGAGAGGTCAGTCGAGCTGAGCATTGCTTGGGGAGAGAGGATTGCTTCTTCACTGAATGTCAGTAGCCTGGCCCTGCCCACCCCCATCACCCATTCACGCCTTCTTCCCTGGCTCCTCTATCTTCCTTCAGTCAGTCAGTTCAGTCGCTCAGTCGTGTCTGACTTTTTGAGACCCCATGAATCGCAGCACACCAGGCCTCCCTGTCCATCACCATTTCCCGGAGTTCACTCAGACTCATGTCCATCAAGTCGGTGATACCATCCACCCATCTCATCTTCTGTCGTCCCCTTTTCCTCCTGCCCCCAATCCCTCCCAGCATCAGAGTCTTTTCCAATGAAGTGGCCAAAGTACTGGAGCTTCAGCTTCAGCATCATTCCTTCCAAAGAAATCCCAGGGCTGATCTCCTTCAAAATGGACTGGTTGGATCTCCTTGCAGTCCAAGGGACTCTCAAGAGTCTTCTCCAACACCACAGTTCAAAAGCATCAATTCTTCAGCGCTCAGCTTTCTTCACAGTCCAACTCTCACATCCATACATGACCACTGGAAAAACCAAAGCCTTGACTAGACGGACCTTTGTTGGCAAAGTAATGTCTCTGCTTTTGAATATGCTATCTAAGTTGGTCATAACTCTTCTTCCAAGGAGTAAGCGTCTTTTAATTTCATGGCTGCAGTTACCAACTGCAGTGATTTTGGAGCCCAGAAAAATAAAGTCTGACACTATTTCCCCATCTATTTCCCATGAAGTGATGGGACCAGAGGCCATGATCTTCGTTTTCTGAATGTTGAGCTTTAAGCCAACTTTTTCACTCTCCTCTTTCACTTTCATCAAGAGGCTTTTTAGTTCCTCTTCAGACAAAGCCAAAAGTGAGTGAGGAAGTTTCAAGATACGTAATGTCCAGGGAAGAGACAGGAGCTGGGAAACTGTGCTCCTTTGAAAAATGCTCCCAAGGTTGATGACTAGTATTCCAAGCTGATCTCAGCTGACTGTTGACTTTGGAAACTGAATGACATGCTACTTATACCAAGCCCTCTTAGAGGATTAGAAAAGAGGAAGGTAAGGAAACAGTCTGAGGTATAAACACATATAAGAGATGATGTGAAAAATAAAGGTGGGGACAGATTGTGGACATTCTGTATTTAGAGCTACAGTGTTCATACCTAAAAGATAGAGTAAGTGTCTATGTCTGTGTGTTCCAAATCCTAACTGAAGGCCACATTGGAACACCCAGTTGGGGATGTTTGAAAATGGCAAATCTGACACACAACAATTTTAGGGTATCTGTGAACCTCTGCTAGGGAACCAATTACTGGTATGCTCTCAAAACTCAGGAAATCTTGCAACTAAAGAACCAAATGAGAAAACCACCACTCCTGCACAAGGACCCTCCCTCTCTGACTCTAGCCTTACCAATGCTTAGTTCAGGGCACTGGAAGAAGCTAATATGAAAACAGTCAGACTGTAATTTAAACTTCAGTGCTTCTGAAGGTAATTAAAGAGTTGGGCTGGACAGGAGTTGTCTCTGGAGCAGGCTAGCAGGCCTCTCAGAAATGGAGACCCAGTGCTGGCCCTTTCAAACTAATCTCCTTCAGCCCTCGTAGGTGCTGTTTGTGCATAATTACTTAATCAGAGCAGCAGTGGATCAATGCACTCAGAGTGTTTGCAATTAGCGTCTTCTCTAAAAGGCCTTCTTCAGGGCAGAATTAGATGCTGAGCTGGATCGACACAAGGATGCCTTCCTGAACCACCTTGCTTAGGGTCCAGCCTCCTCTTTCTACCCTGACATCCTCATGCTGCTGGGAGCCTTCAGTTACACATAGTCTTCTCCTCCCCAATAGGGACTGGGTCCCTCATGCTGTTGAATATCCAGCAAGTAGCAAGTGCACCAGTGCTGGCAGGGGGAGTGTACAAGGAGCACTGAAGAGGGGCTGCTGCACTTCACAGGAGCTTGAAAGATAGGAAGGAAGAGCTACAATTACTCCATGGGCTACAGTTTTGGGGCACTGATCAACTGGAACTGAAATAGGTGAGGGTTGATTCTGCTTAGTATGGTTTTAGGAACAATAACCAGTCATTCTGCTTTAAAAGAATCCTGGGCAGGCAGGAGAGAGTAACTCAGCTCTGGAGGATGACAGCACTGGGCTCAGATGCCATCCTAGCTGAGACTGGACAGGGGCTTTCCCAGTGGTCAATTTCCTCATGTGCAGAATGGAGGTGATGACAGGACAAGTTTGCAGCATTATGGGAGGATTAGGCTAGAACAGACTTAAGTGTTCAGCACTTTGAAACCACTGGCTCTGAGATTATTTGTGCCTGTGGATCTACCAAATGTAAAAGGATGGGACTCCAGATCATAAGCATGGTATTTTCACATGAAATGATCCCTGAAGCCAGCTAGTGAGATAAGATTCTTCTCTACTGTTTCTCAGAGGTTAGGCAACATCTCCAAGGTCCTACAAACCCAAGTCTCCTGATTCGACATTCACTTGATCTACTCACACACCACCACCCCAGATGCCTGCACCTGGGGGCACTCTGGCCCCATATGCAAGAGAGATCCTCTTCCCCAAGTTAAAGACCACACACCTGAAACAAAGGTCAGAACCACACTCCCTACCCTGAATACAAACAGGAGTATAGCACTGCATTAAGAGTTCAAGATTCTAATACAGATGATCAACAGGCACATGAAAAGATGCTCAGCATCACTAATTATTAGAGAAATGCAAATCAAAACTACAGTGTGGAGGTACCAGTCAGAATGGCCACCATTAAAAAGTCAACAAATAACAAATGCTGGAGAGAGTGGGCAGAAAAGGGAACCCTCCTGCACTACTGGTGGGAATGTAAATTGGTGCAGTCACTCTGGAGAACAGTATGGAGGATCTTTGTTGTTGCTGTTGGTGTTGTGTGACTGTCGTATCTTGACTCTTTTTGTGACCCCATGGACTGTAGCCCACCAGGCTCCTCTATCCATGGGGCTTCCCAGGCAAGAATTCTGGAGTGGGTTGCCATCTCCCTATCCAGAGGATCTTCCCAACCCAGGAATCAAATCTGTGTCTCCTGCATTGGCAGGTGGATTTTTTTACCACTGAGCCACCATATGGAGGTTTCTTTAAAAACTAAAAACAGAACCATCATATGATCTAGCAATCCCAGTTCTGGGCATATATCCAGACAAAACTATAATTTGAACAGATACATGTACCCCTATGTTCATAGTAGCATTGTTTACAATAGTCAAGACAAGAAAACAACCTAAATGTCTATCAATAGATGAATGCATAAAGATGTGATATACACAGACACATATATATCTATATGTGTGTCTGTATACGTATATCTATCTATATATATATAGAAAGAGAGACAGAGAGAGACATGAATTTGAACAAACTCTGGGAGATGGTGTAGGACAGGGAATCCTGTTGCGCTGTAGTCCATGGGGTTGCAAAGAATCATATACGACTTAGTGGCTGAACAACATATAAATATATAAAGGAATATTATTCAGCCATCAAAAGAATGAAATGCCATTTGCAGCAACATGGATGGACCTAGAGAGTAACATACTAAGTGCAGTAAGTCAGAAAGAGAAAGACAAGGAAATGAGTGGGAAAATATGACACAAATCAACATATCTACAAACCAAAAACAGATGCACAGATATATAGAACAGATTGCAGTTGCCAAGGAGAGAGAGGGTACAGGTGGAAAGGATTGGGAGTTTAGCAGATGCAAGTAATTATTATATATAGGATGGATAAACAAGGTCCTATTGTATAACACAGAGAACTATATTCAATATACTGTTACAATATGACAATATAATGGAAAAGAATATGAAAAACAATATATTAATATAATTATATATTAAGTATAATATATATAAAAGAATATGAATATATATTTATATGATTGAGTTACTCTGCTATACAGAAGAAATTAACACAACCCCTGTAAATCAAATGTACTTCAATGAATTAAAAAAAATTAAAAATTTTAAGTTTAAACTTCTGGATCTATCAGCCCTGAGTTTGAATACCAGCTCCCAGTTTACAAGTGGTTGCTTTTCATGTATCACTGCTCTTCTCCAAGCCTCAGGTTTTTCGTCTGTAAAATGGTGATATTAACAGTCTCAACCTCATGGGGTTATGGTAGGGATTTACTGTGAAGATGAAGCTTTCAGAAACCAGCAGGAAACCACAAGTATCCTCTCTTCTGAGGAACGTCAGGGGCTGCTTGCACTTACCCTTGAGAGCTAAGAGATATGCTGCCAGCCATAGCAGTTTTAATGACAGAAAATAAAACTGGGTAGATAGCAAAGTGAATCAGTTATACCTCATTGTAAACCAAATATATTCCAATAAAAATTTTTAAAAAGAAAAAACACAATTGGGGCTTCTTGCAGGGATTTTATTTTATTTTTTAAAATTAATTTGTTTGTTTTAATTGGAGGCTAGTTACTGTTATTGTAGTGGTTTCTGCCATACACTGACATGAATTAGCCATGGGTGTACATGTGTTCCCCATCCTGAACTCTCCTTCCACCTCCCTCCCCATCCCATCCCTCAGGGTCATCCCAGAGCACCAGCCCTGTCTCATGCATCAAACCTGGACTGTCAATCTATTTCACATATGGTAATATACATGTTTCAATGCTATTCTCTCAAATCAACCCACCCTTGCCTTCTCCCAGAGTCCAAAAGTCTGTTCTTTACCTCTGTGTCTCTTTGCTGTCTCACATATAAGGCCATCATTACCATCTTTCTAAATTCCATATATATGCGTTAATATACTATATTGGTGTTTTTCTTTCTGACTTACTTCACTCTGTATAATAGGCTCCAGTTTCATCCACCTCATTAGAACTAATTCAAATGCATTCTTTTTAATAGCCGAGTAATATTCCTTTGTGTATATGTACCACAGCTTTCTTATCCATTCATCTGCCAATGGACATCTAGGTTGCTTCCATGTCCTGGCTATTATAAACAGTGCTGTGATGAACATTGGGGTACACATGTCTCTCTTAATTCTGGTTTCCTCGGTGTGTATGCCCAGCAGTGGGATTGCTGGGTCATATGGCAGTTCTATTTCCAGTTTTTTAAGAAATCTCCACACTGTTCTCCATAGTAGCTGTACCAGTTTGCATTCCCACCAACAGTGTAAGAGGGTTCCCTTTTCTCCACACCCTCTCCAGCATTTATTGTTTGTAGACTTTTTGATAGCAGCTATTCTGACTGGCATGAGATGATACCTCATTGTAGTTTTGATTTGCACTTCTCTGATAATGAGTGATGTTGAGCATCTTTTCATGTGCTTGTTAGCCATCTGTATGTCTTCTTTGGAGAAATGTCTGTTTAGTTCTCTGGCCCATTTTTCGGTTGGGTCATTTATTTTTCTGGAATTGAGCTGCAGGAGTTGCTTGTATATTTTTGAGATTAATTCTTTGTCAGTTGCTTTGTTTGCTATTATTTTCTCCCATTCGGAGGGGATTTTAAAAGCATACACAAGGTGAATTCCCATTTCTAATTGGAGATCATCTCAAAGAATTGAGCAAAGTTGTGCCTGCTCAAATTAAATTGCATTATTACATGTAATTCCAGTTTTTACTTTTCAGTGCCTAAAACATCTATATATATGCATGTTTCTCTTATCCTTAGAGGATGCATCATTTTGTGTAAAAACAAGCATGAGCAAAGGATTTAGGGCTCCATTATTCTGGAGCTTGCTAATAAAGTCCTTCTTAAAAAGCAATCTTTGAAAGAACTTAAAATACATTAAACTGGGAGGAAGATGAGTTAAACCAATTAGTGGTACAACCTACAAGAAAAGACAGATAGATTTCCCTATTAAACCCATTACTGTTCTCAGTAACCAGATTTGAGGAGACTTTAATGTTTCTCTTGATTCTAATGATAATCCTTCATCTGGAAAAAGAAATACATTCAGAACTTGCACAACATTTGTAAATGTGCATTAGTGGAGTAGCACTTATAATAATAATCTGGAGTAGGGAGGTTAGCTTGATGAAATAAGCTTTTAAAACTTCTGATAAAAATCCACAGATTTTCCATACTCCAGGGCAAAACAAAATGTTATATATGCAAAATATTGGTCAAAAATTGCTCACTCTGGCTTTAATTGTGTTTGTCAGGCATTTCCCTACCTGGGAAACCTAGAATAGATGAGCAGTAGTGCAGAAAATAGCAGTTTTAAGGAAGGATTTCATAGCCAACCACATTTCCCAGGTCCTCAACTAATAAAGACTAAACTGGAAGAAAATCATGTTCTCACCTAAAATGAGATATGGCAGAGCCCTGGGAACAAGGCAGGGATGTGGAGGGTCAGTTCCTGCCTGGCTTATCCCACTGCAGAGATGCAGACTCAGTGCCTGCAAATCAATTTTGTGTTTTATTAATGTCTGAGCTCAAATTGCTGGTGGCAGTCAGGGAAGGCTTCCAGGAAGAGGCAGGACTAGAGCCAAGGCTCGTGTGCAGGGTTGACTCGGAAAAGGAGAAGACATTCCAGGCAAGTCTTAGAAATAATGAAGAAGCCAATTGGAATGAAGTGACTATTTAATTTTTACAGCTGATTTATATTTAAATAAGCTCTACTCAAGCACACCAACTTGAGCATAATTTGCTCTAATTCTAAATCATAAACATATACAAAAATCAAACATATAAATGTGTGTATGTATAAAATCTCCTGTAGATCTGTATAGAGACAGTCCATTATTTTACACATTATATAAATGTTTACATGCATTTCAAGGACCCTTTTCTGACCAGGTGAAACACTAACTATTCAAGGACTGATACACAAGCCTATATCTGCAAGAGGTTTTAGTAACAGAAAACATATTTTTTAGGGTACATATAAGAAGAATCTCCATTTCTAGCTGGAGATTTGTGCCCAGTATAATCTGTTCAAATTCAAGGTCCAAATTTGGGCATTTTTAAATAATTTAAGGTTCTGTGTTTTTCAAGCCCTAAAGGCCAATACATGCATGTATGATTTTACCTTAAATATGACATAAAGTTTGTTGTTTAACGGGATAAGAAGCAACAGAAGATTGGCAGAAGACCATGACTGCCAAGCTTGGGATGGAGAGGTGATGCTGATGGCCTAGGATGTACATGGAACCTACCACCCTCTTCTCATGACGAAAGTCCAGAAGTACCTCCATGGGTGCTGGAGTCTAGGGTGAGAGGGTAGAGGTGGGAGCAGGAACTGAGAACTCTCAGTGGTAACTAAGGTCAGGACAGAATGGTCATGGATGTGCCTGGAGCAGATGCAGCCTGGCATCTTCACTTTCATGCTTCTGGTGGACAAGCTGATAGAGGATGAGGACAAATAAAGCAAGGTCTGGAGAAGAACTGCCTTCTGGAACCATATAGGGTGTCTTAAGCTATTCCAAGTCCTGCCACATTCAGTGAAAAACTCACTGTTCTCTTCACCCTTGAGGTTATACAGCTCACTCTAAATTTGTCTCCACTGTACCCTGGTAGACTTAGGGCAGAAATGAGTATAGCTACTTAACATGATAAGATGGTATCCAGCCTCAAGGCACTTTCTTTGGACTCACAGAGGGCCTCTGACTGGCAAAAAGATGAAATAGTAGCTATTATTATTTCTGTTTCTATAAATATTTCTATATTTGGTCACAATAGACTGTAGAGATTTGGTACCTAACAAGGCATAGCTAGCAACTTCGTGTTTCCCCCCCTAAATATCATAATAAACAAAGTAAACAGAAAAAAAGTTATAAATTCCATTTTCAGTAAAACTGCTACTGCTGCTAAGTTGCTTCAGTCGTGTCAGACTCTGTGTGACCCCATTGATGGCAGCCCACCAGCCCCCCCATTCCTGGGATTTTCCAGGCAAGAATACTGGAGTGGGTTGCCAGTTCCTTCTCCAATTCATGAAAGTGAAGAGTGAAAGTGAAGTCGCTAGCGACCCCATGGACGGCAGCCTACCAGGCTCCTCCATCCATGGGATTTTCCAGGCAAGAGTACTGGAGTGGGGTGCCATATCATCCATAGCTTTAAACAATATAGCAGAAACCACCCAGATGGAAGTAAAATGTCCAGGTAGGCCAGTAAAATATCAAAAATATGTTTCTGATATGTGAAGGACTTTTCCTCAGGTAGTCCACATTTCCTGCTCAGCAAAAACTAAGGGACCTGAAAAAAGAATGGGGCACAGATCAAACAGATGCTACAGGTAGAAAAATGAGTAAGAAAGCAGGAAAAGAGTGTAGTGGCCTAGGGGCAGCAGGTCTCAGAAAATGCTCATAGCACTGTTCTTTCTATCAGTAAGAAGCACTCCAAAGTGTAACTTTGGTACAGCAAGAACAGTGGAGATAGCTGAGAGAAACCCTCTTACGGCTCGTCTATTTCAGAGAAACAGAAAAGAAACACAGAGCAGCCATCTTAGCAGGAAGCCATCTATCACTGGTAACACTGAAGTGAGTGCTTTTGTATTGTGGGGGCTATAGAAGAAACAGGTTTCACCCCCTCCATCCCTAGGACTCCTTTTTGAACAGGTAAGCCATTAAACTCTTAACTTATTGTAATATGTTTTTAAAGATGCTGACATGTAAATATTGTTCTTGTTCAGTTGCTCATTGGCATCTGACTCTTTGCTACCCCATGGACTGTAGCACACCAGGATTCCCTGTCCTTCACCATCTCCTGGAGCTTGCTTAAACTCATGTCCATTGAGTCAATGATGCCATCCAACCATCACATCTTCTCCTCCTCCTTCCTTCTATCTTTCCAAGCATCAGGGTCTTTCCCAATGAGTCAGCGATTTGCATCATGTAGCTTAAGTATTGGAGCTTCAGCTTCAGCATCAGTCTTTCCAATGAATATTCAGGATTGATTTCCTTTAGGATTGACTGGTTTGATCTCCATGGAGTCCACTCCATCTCTTCTCCAACACCATGGTTTGAAAGCATTAAATCTTCAGCCCTCACATTCATATATGACTACTGGAAAAAATGTAGCTTTGACTATACTGACCTTTGTTGGCAAAGTAATGTCTCTGCTTTTTAATACACTGTCTAGGTTTGTCATAGCCCTTCTTCCAAGGAGCAAGAGTCTTTTAATTACATGGCTGCACTCACCATCTGCCGTGACGTTGGAGCCCAATAAAATAGTCTTTCACTGTTACCCCATCTATATGCCATGAAGTGATGGGACTGGATGCCATGATCTTCGTTTTTTGAATGTTGAGTTTTAAACCAGCTTTTTCACTCTCCTCTTTCACCTTCATCAAGAGGCTCTTTCATTCATCTGGGCTTTCTGCCACAAGGGTGGTGTCACCTGTGTATCTGAAGTTATTGATATTTCTCCCAGCATCTTGATTTCAGCTTGTGCTTTTTCCAGACCAACATTTCTCGTGATGTACTCTTCATATAAGCTAAATAAGGAGAGTGACAATATACAGCCTTTATGTACTCTTTTCCCAGTTTCAAACCAATCCATTGTTTTCTGTCTGATTCTAACTGTGGCTTTTTGACCTGCATACAGGTTTCTCAGGAGGCAGGTAAGGTGGTCTGGTATTCCCATCTCTTGAAGAATTTTCCATAGTTTGTTGTGATTCTCACAGTCGAATGTTTTAGTGTAGTTAATGAAGCAGAAGTAGATGTTTTCTAGAATTCTATTGCTTTTTCTATGATCCAGCAGATGTTGGCAGTTTGACCTCTGGTTCCTCTGCCTTTTCTAAATCCAGCTTGTACATCTGGAATTTCTTGATGCATGTACTATTGAAGCCTAGCTTGGAGGATTTTGAGCATGACCTTGCTAACATGTGAAATGAGCACAATTGTATGGAAGTCTGAGCATTCTTTGGCATTCCCCTTCTTTGGGATTGGAATGAAAACTGACCTTTTCCAGTTCTATGGCCAGTGCTGAGTTTCCCAAATTTGTGGGCATACTGAGTGCAGAACTTTCACAGCATCATCTTTTAGGATTTGAAATAGCTCAGCTAGAATTCCATCACCTCCACTAGCTTTATTTGTAGTAATGCTTCCCTAAGGCCCACTTGACTTCACTCTCCAGAATGTCTGGCTCTAGGTGAGTGATCACACCATTATGGTTATCCAGGTCATGAAGATCTTTTTTGTACAGTTCTTCTATGTATTCTTGCCACCTCTTCTTAATATCTTCTGCTTCTGTTAGGTCCATACTATTTCTATCCTTTATTGTGCCCATCTTTGCATGAAATGTTCCCTTGGTATCTCTAATTTTCTTGAAGAGATCTCTAGTCTTTCCCATTCTATTGTTTTCATCTATTTCTTTGCATTGTTCACTCAAAAAGGCTTTCTTATCCCTTCTTGCTATTCTTTGGAACTCTGCATTCAGATAAATATATCTTCCCTTTTCTCCTTTGCCTTTCACTTCTCTTCTTTTCTCTGCTATTTGTAAAGCCTCCTCAGACAACCATTTTGCCTTTTTGCCTTTCTTTTTCTTGGGATGGTTTTGATCACTGCCTCCTGTACAGTGTTAAGAACCTCCATCCATAGTTCTTCAGGCACTCTAATAGATTTATTCTCTTGAATCTATTTGTGAACTTCCACTGTATAATTCTAAGGGATTTGATTTAGGTCATAGGTGAATGGCCTAGTGGTTTTCTCTACTTTCTTCAATTTAAGTCTGAATTTTGCAATAAGGAGTTCATTATCTGAGCCAGTCAGCTCCCAGTCTTGTTTTTGCTGACTGTATAGAGCTTCTCCATCTTCAGCGGAAAGGAATATAATCAATCTGATTTTGACATTGACCATCTGGTGATGGTCCATGTGTAGAGTCTTCTCTTGTGTTGTTGAAAGAGGGTATTTGCTATGACCTGTGCATTCTCTTGGCAAAACTGTTAGCCTTTGCCCTGCTTCATTTTGTATTCCAAGGCCAAACTTGCCTATTACTCCAGGTATCTCTTGACTTCCTACTTTTACATTCCATTCCCCTATAATGCAAAGGAAAGCTTTGGGGGGGTGTTAGTTCTAAAAGAATTTGTAGGTCTTCATAGAACCATTCAACTTCAGCTTCTTCAGCATTAGTGATTGGGGTATTGACTTGCATTACTGTTGTTTATGAAGTTGCCCCAGTACTATATTTTGGACTCTCTTGTTGAGTATGAGGGCTATTCTATTTCTTGTAAGGAATTCTTGCCCACAGTAGTAGATATAAAAGTCATCTGAATTAAATTCACCCATTCCAGTCCATTTTAGTTCACGGATTCCTAAAATGTCGATGTGCACTCTTGCCATCTCCTGTTTGACCACTTCCAATTTACCTTGGTTTATGGACCTAACATTCCAAGTTCCTATGCAGTATTGTTCTATACAGCATTGGACTTTATTTTTACCACCAGACACATCCACAACTAGGCATTGTTTCTGCTTTGGCTTAGCCTTTTCATTCCTTCTGGAGCTATTTCTCTACTGTTCTCCAGTATATCAGACACCTCCCAACCTGGAGAGTTCATCTTTCAATGTCATATCTTTTTGCCTTTTTATACTATTCATGGAGTTCTTAAGGCAAGAATGCTGAAGTAGTTTGCCATTTCCTTCTCCAGTGGACCACGTTTTGTCAGAACTCTCCACCATGTCCCGTCCATCTTAGGAGGCCCTACATGGCATGGATCATAGTTTCATTGAATTAGACAAGGCTGACTCAGTGATCAGTTAGACAAGGCTAACCATGTGATCAGTTAGACAAGGCTAACCATGTGATCAGTTTGGTTAGTTTTGGTTTGTTTTGGTCAGTTTGGTTTAGTTAGACAAGGCTAACTATGTGATCAGTTTGATTAGTTTTCTGTGATTGTGGTTTTCATTCTCCCCTCTGATGGATGAGGATAAGAGGTTTGTGGAAGCTTCCTGATGGGATGGACTGGCTATGAGGAGAACTGGATCTTGCTCTGGTGGGCAAGGCAATGCTCAGTAAATCTTTAATCCAATTTTCTGCTGATGGGTGGGGCTGTGTTCCCTTCCTGTAGTTTAGCATGAGGCCAAACTTTGGTAGGGATAATGGCAACCTCTTCCAAAAGGACTTATGCCAGCATGTTGATATTATATATATGTATAATATGTGCTTTCCACATATATATATATATAATTTCATAAAAATTATGGAAAAGAACAACAAAACAAAGCTTACCACAGAACACTCAGTATAAAAATGATAACAGTGAAAATATGTATAACACCATGAATTAAGATAAAACAATTACCTTTATGAAGAAAGACAATAAAACAATATTCAAGGACTCAGAGAAGAGATGAAGAGACAACAGATGAGACAGCCTGTGAACATTCAGGTCCCAGGAAAGAAGTAGAAAGAACAACCAGAATCATCGTAAAATTGAAGCTGAATTGGAAGAAGCACAAGGGAGAACACTGAGGGAAACTCACTGAGAGAGAAGGATGCTAAAATGAAGAGAGTAAACAACATGAAAAGGAAATAAGAAATTACAAAGGATTAGAGAGCAAATTACAGCTATAGAAAGGAGGCAAGGGAAACCCTACATATACCTAATTGGAGACACAAAAGAAAACATTGGAAGAGGATATATGTTTAAAATGTAATTCATTAACCCATTCCTAAAATAAAAGAAGAATTGAATCTACGTATTGAAAAGGTACAGCATGAGCCAGGGAAAATCAGCCTAGAATAGTCAACTCAGACATTAAAATCTATCCTAAAGAAGTTTGTTGTTTAGTCACTAAGTCATGTCTGACTCTTTTGCAACTGCATGGACTAGCCCACCAGGCTCCTCTATCCATGGGATTTTCTGGGCAAGAATACTGGAGTAGGCCATTTCCTTCTCCACTGGGTCTTCCCAACCCAGGGATAGAACCTCTGTCTCCTGCATTGCAAGCAGAATCTTTGCCTCTGAGCCACTGGAGAAGCCCATCCTAATGAAGTTACTAGATTGTGAAAAGCAAATAAAATGGTGACTCATTAACAGAAAAGATGACTAAGAAACTTATGAAAGATAAAAGAAATAAGGCTGCCTGCAGATTTCAGAACAGCAATATTCAAAGTCAGAATCCAGTGAAGCAATATGTATAAGACAGTCAAGAAAAGAAAACTGGACCAGGCTTTATATCCACCGAATTACCATCCAGGAATAAATACTACAGAAAACCAGTTTTGAACCTTCAGTGACTTGGGGCATATGGTTTGCATGAGCCCTTCAGAGGAGCTATGAGAGCATGCACTGTGACCAACCATAGAGATGACTTGGGAAATCCATTTACTTGTGAAGGAACAAAGATGGAGATGAGTGTGAAAAGTAAGAATGCAGATGCTACATGCCCTGATAATGCAGAAATGATACAACTACAAAAGAAAAAAAAAAAAGGAGAGGAGGGAGGGAGGAAGGAAAAAGAAAAGATACAGGTAGATCAAATTTCCTGATTTCCTCTTTGGGTCATAAAAGCATCAAAAGATGACAAATCAAGTATTAGAAGAGTGAATATTTTTATAGAACAAAGATAAGCTCTAAGAGAATAATTATATTAACAATCATCAAGTAACAGAAGAGGAGGAGGAGATGTGAAAAGAAGGGAAGGAACAAAGAGAAAGAATATTAATTTTCCTAACTTTTAAAGGGATAACATCCCTGAGTATCAGAAGAATTATACATGCACCTGCCCTCCCACAAACAAATAAAATAAAGTATACAGTGGAAGGAAAACAACAACAACAAAAAATAACAGAGTTGATAGGACCAAACAATTTTTTATATCAATAAATCTAAATGGGTTAAAATTCATCTCATAAAAGAATAACATTTTAATTTCAAACTAGGTCACAGAGAAAAACCTAACTCCATATGGACTGCAAGAGTCATAAGAACTGCCAAGCAATTCAGAAAGGTTGCTAAATACTTTGACTCCAGAATTCCCCTTTGGGACTAGAATCTCCAATTATGAATATTCCATGCATTTGAAGTAATGTGTATAAGGCTATCTGCTACAGGATTATTTAAAATAGCAAAAGGCTGAAAATAATTCAGATGTGCATGGTTAAATCCACTATAGTACATCTGCCTGATGGAACACTATACAGCTATTTGTATGATATGTCAGAATCTCTGACATTAATCTTTTACATTAAGTAAAAAAGCAAAGTACAGAATAGAGTGTAGTATGTCTACTACTATGTCTCTGTTAAAGGAAGGGATAAGAGTCTGTATTTGTGTTTACTTCCGTATGCATCAAGAACTCCTCAAAGATATGTGGAAAACTAATTATAATGGCCTCCATTTTGGGGGAAGATGGGAGAATGGGAGAAAGGACTCCTGTCCTCCTTTTCATGCTTTCTGGCTGTGATGTGAATGCACCCCTCTTCAAAAAATGAAGCTCTGTTTTCCCAGTCTGTCTGTTTCCCTGTTCCCCACTCACTCAGTTGGGTCCTCAGTACCGGGCTCAAGGTGAACACCACACAGTGCAGTTTGATGTTTGCTGAATGAATGAACAAATGCAGTGCAGGGCAGTAGCCCCTAGGTGGGATAAAGCTCCAGGGACAGGACCTCGAGAGGCCCATGAGCTATGTAACTCAGGACAGTGTATGCCCCTCCTTCCATTCTAATGCCACCTGCTAATGTTTGTCTTTTTAACCCAAAGGGGAAAAATAATCCCTAAACACATATTTTTTAATCAACTTGATCTGTGTGCTGTTCACCATCCTGCCTTGTGACCTTGGGCAGGTCTAAATTCAATTTCAGCACTCTCTGAGCCAGACACGTGGGGGGATGCAAGATGATAAGACATGGCCCTTGCCTGGTGTTCAGGCTCCCCTCTCCTTATTTGTAAAAGGACAACGTTTTCCCTTCACTGAGTCAGAGGAATTTTAACGACAAAGACCTTTCTCCCAGAATGTTCTCTGCTAGAGAACCAAGGCTCAGCACAAATGTATTCCTGTGTGGGATCTTCTCTTCCACCCACCTAGGAAGGTGCAACCATCCCTTCATGGGATCGGAGCCCTCTACTTAGAATTCTGCTTTTCTGTGCTTTGTCACAACCTATTGTCCCTTCCAGACTCTGAGCCAACCCAGCAAGGATTCTGCAACAGTCACATCTATACTTACTCCCAGTTTCCAGCAGAGTGTCTGGTCAAAGGTGGACATTTACATATTTGCAGAAGGCACAATGGAAGTAATCTGAATACTCTGAGCTAAGTGAAGGTATTTCCATCACTATAGAAGTATCAAGAATAAACATGGTAAAGAAATCAAATAAAACAGTGCATTTGAGGATAAGGGGGAGAATTATTATAACCACCACCAAGATGAATAACTTCTAGCTAAAAGATGACTAGACTTGGGGGTGGGGGGCGGAGGGGTAGGAGATACGATACCTGGGTGCCTGACTCTATGATGCTGACTAAATATATAAAGACAGACTATCTTAGTGATGCCTCAGGAAGCCTGGGAGGATGATCCTATGCCTGCCTTCCCCGACACTTGGTATTTGAGAATGCCAAGGTCTAGAAGTAGGAAATGGCAACCCGCTCCAGTATTCTTGCCTGGAAAATTCCATGGACAGAGTAGCCTGGCAGGCTATAGTCCATGAGGTCACAGAGTTGAACATGACTTAGTGACTGAGCACACAAACACACTAAAGACAGGTTGAGGCCTTGCCCATTCTTGCCTGCTTTCCATGCAACACACATGTCAAGGCCAAAGCTGGCATTTGAACCCAAGACCAAATGATTCTAGTTCCTGCTGTTTACTCCACCCATGCTGATTCACTTACGGGAAGGCTGGGCTGATTCTTCCACTGCAGATATCATTTTGACTTCCCCTGCCCAAGGCAAGAAATTACCAGAAAACCTGGTAACTCTGAGTTCAGGGTTCTCTAGGCTGACGTCTGGCTCATGGGCTTACAGATTGGCACTGACCCATTCTGTAAACACCTCAGTCAGCCTGGCAGAAGCTGAGGGTCCCTGGGATCTCACTGTCCTATTTCTTTGCATATTGTGATGGAAAGATGCAGGAAGGACACCACACATCTGGCTTGTTTCAGCACCGGCTTCTCATTTCTGTCTGGATAGTTACCACTAAGTAATTTAGTTTATCTGTGTCTCAGTGAGCTTATTTGGAAACCATGGAACACTGCTTACAGAAAATTAAGCTTCGTTTTCTTTAAGCATTCAGCCAATAGTACAGGCAGGAGATGGTGATCTGGAGGTAACTGGCTTATGCATATGTAAACACGATACATTTAGCAAATTATGTAGACTTCACACTTCAGAGCATTGACGAAAACAAAGGTACCTTCCAAGGAAACTTTAGTGCAATAGAGCCATTCTGAAAGGAATAGAATTATTGGTTTTTAAGAATAGCTCAACTCAGATACAAATGAAAAATAATTATTTACGCTGTGGAGCAGGGGGTGGGCATAAGCAGAATTTGAACAGGTCTAATTTGAAGTGGTGTTAAGGTGTCTCTAAGGACTTTGAAAGAATTATGGCCCATAACGTGCTTTGAGATTGAATTCATGGTGTGATGAGGTTGTACATTTCAAACTCAATTCCACTGTGACTCCTCACGTTTCACACAATTTCCCAGCATATGTTTTTCTCCTTGAGCCTAAAGAATTCTAGATGTACCTTTAGCTCAAAAACAATTGCAGTAGTTAAAGCATGCCTTAAATCCATTATCTTTTCTATTCTCCGCTAAGACCTGTTGCCTAAGTCCCTTCTAGTATCTCATCAGTAATTAATTGCACTGAAAATTTAATTGTAAATATCACTCACAAAGGGCAATCTTATAAGTCAACACTGGATTTCAGAACTCTTGGACAGGGCAGGCCAGTGTGCCTGAACATGAGGGTTTCCAACCTGCAGACCAAAGTGGAGGTGCTGCGTGGGTCCACAGGCACTTCATCCAAGGGACCCACTAACTTGCAGGGCCCGAATGGCCTGTCATTAACTGTAAGAGAGGGGGCATCAGGGCACCTCAGCTGCATTACTGTCATCAGTACTAACCCCACTAGTAATAATATGTTCCAAGAGCTGCCATATATTAAATATCTACTATTGCCAAGAACCATGCTAGTGCTTTGCCTTCAGTTAATCCTGGTAATAACTCATCAAAATCATTACTGTTACTCCTCTTTTACTGATAGAAATAGGTTAGGGAGGTTAAGCGACTTCTTTTCTGGCTGCCACTGAGTGCTTATGATATGACAGGTGCTATACCTGCAAATTGTATCTCACTGAATCATCATCCCAACTCAACAAGGTAGGAAGTTTCATTAATATCCATTTGCAAGGCTGTGAACCAGAAGGAAGTTACACTGCATTGCAGGTCAAGCTAAAAGAGGGCAGAACCAGCAGTCGCATTCAGGTCAGAGCTACAGCCATGTGCGTCCCGCTGTGTGCTGCATTCGTACCACTTGAAAAGAGGTCCCCATTGCTGGAAAAGGAGCAGGAGCGGAGGCAGGAGCACCCTGGGCAAGCAGAAGTCGCGGTGGGCCTCTGGTACTCAGTTCTCCTCCTCCCACCCTGCCTTCCACCACAGCATCCTCCCAAACACACACACCCTCCACCCCCATTCCAAATGATAGACTTGTAAATGCTCACAAGGAAGTTACTATTATCATGATAATTTTATAGCTGTGGAGACTGAGGCTTGGAGAAGTTACATCAGCTACAGAAATTCAGAGACCTTTTAGCAGCAAGGGCAGGGACTGCATCAAGGCTGTCTGACTCTGGTCCTGTACTCCCAGCCAGGCTGCAAAAGAATTAGTCTAATCATTAGAGACATGGTATTGATGACCCAAGAGTTGGTCCTAATTAGAATTCTGTCTCAGGATAAAGAATGCACACTGAAAATTATGACCCTTTAACAAATTTTATAAGAGACTTAAGTAAAGCAAGCACAGATGGCTACAAAGATTTAGTTTTATTCTTACAAAAAAACTATAATGGTCTACACACACACACAATACCTAGAAACAAATGTCCAATAATAAGGATTAAATTATGGTTCACAAATATGCTAGAAAACCTAGAAGCCATTGAAAAGTATGACAAGAAGGATATTATGACATACAAAATGTTTATATTAAACAAAAGGATTGATCCCACTTTTGTAACACAAAATACATAGTGTGGACGTGTAGTGAATGAGAGAGACAGATGGAGACACAAGCAGAGTCAGAAATGGGAAAATATAAAATAAAAGGCTACAAATAAGTCTATTATATGGGAGGATTCTCTATCATGTTTCCATCTTTTGCCTGTTGATGTTGTCTAACTGTTAACAATTAACAAATACCCATTATTTCATGATGTTTAAAATGTTTTGTAGGCCTAAGATAAAAACAGTCCACTAAGGCTCAGAAAAGATTGCTGGAAACCAGAACGGCATTTACCAGAGTTTGGAGTGTACAGATATTTCAAGAATATTTCAATAGTTTCATAGATAAATTCATTTGGTAAACATTCTACTTATCTTTCGTGACTTGCAGTGCAGAGTCTCACGTTAAGATGCAGGAAGAATCAGGGTTCCTGACTGCACACTATACTACAAAGCTACAGTCATCAAAGCAGTATGGTACTGGCACAAAAACAGAACTATAGATCAATGGAACAGGAAAGTCCAGAGATGAGCTCATGCACTTATGGGGAACCAATATATGACTAAGGCAAGAATATAGTATGGAGAAAAGATAGTCTCTTCAATAAGTGGTGCTGGGAAAACTAGACAACTATATGTGAAAGAATGAATAGTATGTAAAAGAATGAAAAGTAGAATACTTCCTAACACCACACATTAAAAAACAAACAAACAAACAAACTTAAGATGGATTAAAGACCTAAATATAAGGCTGGAAACTATAAAAAGAAAAAACATAAGTAAAACACTCCTTGATATAAATCTCAGCAAGATCTTTTATAATCCACCTCCTAAAGTAATGAAAATAAAACCAAAAATAAACAAATGGGACCTAGTTAAACCTAAAAGCTTTTGTACAACAAAGGAAGGGGCTTCCCAGGTGGTGCAGTGATAAAGAATCTTCCTGCCAACACAGGAGACGAGGAGATACAGGTTCAATCCCTGGATTGATCCTACTCCAAAATCCCATGGAGAAGGAAATGGTAACCCACTCCAGTATTCTTGCATGAGAAATCCCAGGGACAGAGGAGTCTGGTGGACTACAGTCCATGGAGTCACAAAGAGTCAGACATAACTGAGCAACTCACACCCAACAAATGAAGCCATAAACAAAATGAAAAGATAACCCATGGAATGGGAAAAAAATATTTCCAAAAGATCAACCAATGAGAGATTAATCTCCAAAATATACAAATAGCTCATGCAGCTCAATATCAAAAAAACAACCCAATCAAAAAATGGGCAGAATATCTAAAGAGACATTTCTCCAAAGAAGACATAAAGGCTGCTAAAAAGCACATGAAAAGATGTTCAGTGTCACTACTTATCATTATTGTTGTTGTTGTTCAGTCACAAAATCATGTCTGACTCTTTACAACCCCATGGACTGTAGACCACCAGGCTCCCCTGCCCATGGGATTCCCTGGGTAAGAATACTGGAGTGAGTTGCCATTTCCTTCTCCAGGGGATATACCCAACCCAGGGACTGAACCCATGTCTCGTACATTGGCAGACATATTCTTTACCATCAAGCCACCAGGAAAGCCTGATTATTAGAGAAATGCAAATCAAAACAACAATGAGGTGTTACCTCACACCTTCAAAATGGCCATCATCAAAAAATCTAAAAACAATAAATGCTGGAGAGGGTGTGGAGAAAAGGAAACTGTTCTACACTGTTAGTGGGACTATAAATTAAAATAGCAACTATGGAGAACAGTCTAGAGATTTCTTAAAAACCTAAAAATAAAGTTACCATATGATTCAGCAATCCCGCTCAAAGGGATACATGCACCCCAATGTTCACTGCAGCACTGTTTACAAGATCCAGGACATGGGAGCAAACCTCAATGCCCATTCCAGAGGAATGGATAACGAAGTTGTGGCACATTTATACAATGGAATATTACTCAGCCATTAATAAAACTGAAATAATGCCACTTGCAGCAGCACGGATGGACCTAGAGACTGTCATACTGAGTGAAGTGAGACAGAGAAGGACAAATATATGATCTTGCTCACATGTGGACTCTAAAAAAAAAGGGGGGTACAAATGAACTTATCTACAAAACAGACAGAGATAGAAAGCAAACTTATGGTTCCCAGGGGGAAGTGGGGGGATGGATAAATTGGGGGATTGGGATTGATATAAACACTACTTCATTTAAAACAGATAACCAACAAGGACCTGCTGTATAGCATATGGAGCTCTGCTCAGTACTCTCCTATGGCCTATGTGGGAAAATAATCTAAAACAGACTGGATACATCTATGAAGAAGTGCAGTCGCTCAGGCGTGTCCGACTCTTTGCGACCCCACGGACTGTAGTCTGCTAGGCTCCTCCATCCATGGAATTTTCCAGGCAAGATACTGGAATGGGTTGCCATTTCCTTCTCCAGGGGATCTTCACAACCCAGGGATTGAACCCAGGTCTCACACATTGTAGGCAGATGCTTTTACCATCTGAGCCACCAGGGAATACATTTATATGTATATGTATTACTGATTCACTTTGCTGTACACTGAAACTAACAGAACATTGTAAATCAACTATACTCCAATAAAACTTTTTAAAAATTAAGAGAGTTTATTTAAATTTTGCCTAGAGGTTCTTCAATTTTTATGGCCACAGAACACTTATTTTTTGCATATAGGACATAATTAATATCTATGGGCTCTGAGAAACACAGTCTGGAAAATGTCTGCCTACAATTGCAATTTACTCATCTCTATAACCTACTCACAGTTCAAATACAACCTCCCTCTCCCAGGAATTTCCTTTGTCTAATAACTGTGACACAATGGCAACCCACTCCAGTACTCTTGCCTGGAAAATCCCATGGATGGAGGAGCCTGGTGGGCTGCAGTCCATGAGGTCACACAGGGTCAGACATGACTGAGTGACTTCACTTTAACTTTTCACTTTCATGCACTGGAAAAGGAAATGGCAATCCACTCCAGTGTTCTTGCCTGAAGAATCCCAGGGACGGCGGAGCCTGGTAGGCTGCCGTCTATGGGGTCACACACAGTCGGACACGACTGAAGCGACTTAGCAGCAGCAGCAGCAGCAGCAGTGAGCTTTCTCTTCTACATGTCCCCCACACTTTCAGAATCTAAGTAAAAGAAGATGAAATATTCTTATTTCTTTTAGACATGGGACACCTGCACCTGTATACATCATCTCAAGTCAAAATATTTTCTCATGCGAGAAATTTTTTTTATTTTTCAGTGTTGCTGCTGTTACCACTAGTGTTATCACCAAATGCATACTTTTTTTTTGGAGAATTTGTTTTGAGCTACATCAGCAAGCCTGCTTACCCCTCAGAGATCAGAAGGCTGAGACAATGGTGGCTGGATCTAGTGGCACAGCATGCAGTGGGGCGGGAATGATGGCTCTGATTATATGGCTTCCTTGTTGTACCCAGTTCTCCTTGGCCAAATGGTCCCCAACTGTGGTCTGGCCTAAAGACATTCCTTGCAGTCCATGGGTGTGGGTCTCAGGGCATCAGTGTTTGGGGTCTTATTGGAAATGTGGCCTCTGACATAATTTTACCAGCTACAGAAGCCTACAGTATCCAGATTATAAGTGCCCAAGCTAGAGAGAGAGGTGAGACTCTTAGGTCCCTGAGCGCTACTGGAAAGGGGACTTTCTGTGTCAATATGCTTGAGCTTACTGCCCATAATGAAATATGTACATAGCTAAGACTCATTAATCCAATTTTCTGTCTCAAAGGATATAAAAATCCTGACAGGAAGAAATTCCCAAAGGGCTCAGGATACATCATCTTTTATTTAGTTTGTTTTCCTTTTTAAGTCCTGTGTATAAGAAAAACCCTAAGAACTCTGTCGGAAACCATCCATTTCTCTGACAGGAGTTATTCTAGAGGCAGCAAGGGTCTCCCCAAGATAGCCTGGCAGGGGAAACAGGCAAAGGCCAAATCGTTCGGAGGTGTCTTCCCTAAGACAGATGATTCTGATCCTGGGAAATTAGTCTGGGGCTGATGCAAAAAGTCTTTGGGGGTAAAAGTCAATTCTGAAAGACTCATTGTTCCACTTCCACCAAGAGGTTGCTTAAGCAGCTGTGAAGAAGGGTTTGTAATGTGGTTATCGCATTCGTCTTGGGAAAGAGACATCACTGTGCTTTATAGAGAGCAGGGCAAGGAATTTGATGCTGGTGTCAGTAATGCTCAGATTCACATCAGAGCCCCTCTCCCTCCTGAGAGCCTGCTCTCCTAACAGAAGTCTCAAGGAGCCCAAAGACCTGCAGGAAGGGCCAGTCGGAGCCCTAAGAGATCGTTACGCCCTGACACTGTCTCCTCCCTGCCAAGTCTTAATGGGGAAGGCTAATGGGGTCTGCTTAGCTGTGTGCACACATGTGATTATCACAGACCACAGAGGGGCAGGGTCCCATCCCACCCTCCCGCAGTCACACAGTCACAAGTGGCCAGATCAATTCTGGGCCATATACCTCTGGACGCAGGAGGCGGGGAGAAGGAAACATACGGTGGGACTGTTCTTTCATGCCGCCAAATCAGGACAGCATTTCAGAAGGCCCCAGTCACCGGAGGACGTGGTGCTGATCCTGACAACACAGGCTTTGAAGGGACTCCCACTGGGTCAGGGTGACGTGGACAGGAGTCACAGCATCCACACCCTGGATCCAAGATCTGGAGTCTGAAGGATGCTCTGGGTGAAATGGCTACAGTCCAGGCAGACCTTACTGCTGCCGAAATGGAGGGAAGCTGGGGCACGGGAGGGTGTGGACTCGGGACACAGATGACCCTCTGTCACAAGGCCACTCTGCTTTGCACAGACCACTGACCAACACCTGTGCATCTGTCCTTGGTCCTCGACAGACATGAGCATCACTAAGGAGCTGTTGTGCTCTTCCATGACCTCTGAGACAGCATCATGTGGACACCAGCAGAACTGGGTTTCCACCTCACAGTCTGCCGTGAAGAGTACATGAAGGTCCCACAAGGCTTCAAGCAAGAGCGCAGCACATGGTGGGGCTTGGCATCACTAGACGGCTCACTCTTGGGCTTGTTTACTTAGGACTCTTCACAAGTGGGGAGTCAAAGAACTAATAAGCAGTCTTAAGTTCAAATTCAAATGTATGTCCAAAATAACCAGACTTAGTAATCAGTGGAAAACAGACTCATATCAAAAGGCAGACCTCCGATTATAAAACCCTGGAAAAATCAGGTAGGTCAAGTCAATACCCACTAGTGTCTACCGACTGTAACAGGAAGGAGGTGCCTAGTTCTCACATTGTTCTGACCAAAGGGGTCTGGTGTGTTTTTCTAGAATTCTGGAAGGAAACCAAACTTGGCATTAAAAGTTTTAGGTCAAGGAAAGCTTGTTCAAGAACCCAATGAGGCAGCCTGGGACCCAAGCTATTTGAAGTATTTTAAGAGAACAAAAGACTCAGAAATACCAGCACAACGTGGCCCCATGTAGACAGTACTATGAGGCTGTCTCCCAAGAATAAGGGGGCTCGGTTCTGGGTCCAAGATTTGAACCAATTGTGTGTAGTCAGGCATATCAGGAGTGTAGGACAGCTGGGCCTCCTCTTGCCGACTCAGGGAAGTACCTCAGGCCAGAAATCATACTATGGCAGACACAGTGTCCCTCCCCTGTTCTCCTAGTCAGCATTACTGACTGGAGTGAGAAAAGACTGTCTTTTTCACAGTGGAACCTTGACTTAGGAAAAAGCTTAATACACAGCTGCTGCTGTGACTCATGGAGGGAGGTTCGGGCTGCCATTCTTGTTTCTTTTCTGAATCAAATTCCAAGGGATTTAAAAAATCACAAGAGAAAACTAGGATCAAATTTTTACATTATGTTATTCCCAACACCTACATGTTTATGTATATAAACAAATACTGTGTAAGAAGCTTCTTCACTCTAATAACTTAAAAAAAAGTGAGAATCTTTAGACAGAACCAAGAAACAGAATATACAACTTTGTGAAAACAGAATCTATTAACTCCTTCTCTTAAGGAACACCATAATGAAATTGCTCAACCCACGGCATCATCACTTTTGTAGAAAAATAAAGAAAAAAGTTAAAGCCTCACTTCCTGATACACATCAAGGTAAGTTTCATGTGGATTAAAAGCTTAAGGTAAAAACAATTAACAGTACCAATTATTGCACAATCAATAAAGAAGGACTGTGCATATATCAAAGCAAAAGAGGAAATTACAAAAGTGTTAATAGAATTGACTACTAAAAAAAGGTTTATGTTCATTAAAAGGCTTGCTGTAGGCAATAGCAAGTACCCTATATGGAGTGGGTAGCCATTCCCTTCTCCAGGGGATCTTCCCTACCCAAGGATCAAACCCGTGTCTCCTGTGGCTCCTGCACTGGTGGGTGAATTCTTTATCTCTGGACCACCTGGGAAGCCCTAGGGTACCATATAGGGATCATGAACAACCCTTAAAAGGGTATCTCTCTACTCTCTCTCTCTCTTCTAAGTCGCTTCAGTCGTGTCCGACTCTGTGTGACCCCATAAGACGGCAGCCCACCAGGCTCCCCCGTCCCTGGGATTCTCCAAGCAAGAACACTGGAGTGGGTTGCCATTTCCTCCTCCAATGCATGAAAGTGAAAAGTGAAAGTGAAGTCACTCAGTCGTGTCCAACTCTTAGCGACCCCATGGACTACAGCCCACCAGGCTCCTCTGCCCATGGGATTTTCCAGGCAAGAGTACTGGAATGGGGTGCCATTGCCTTCTCCGATGGGTTGCCATAGAAGGGTATAATGATAGTCTATTAAATATATAGCCATAATGTGTGGATCTGTACATCCACAGAGAGGCAGATGATGAGACAAATCACCACCATCTTCCTATCAGTTAAAAACTCTTAAGAGAATACTCTTCATTCTCTCCCCACAGGTAGCCACTAGCTTTTTCTCTATACTTGTGAGTCTGCTTCTTTTTAGTTACATTCTGTTGTAGTTTTCAGATTTCACATGTGAGTGATATCAAATAGCATTGTCTTCCTCTGACTTACTTCACTGAGCAGTGTCCCCAAGACGGTCCATGATATTGCAGATGGTGAGCCCATTCTTTCATGGCTGCATAGCGTTCCATTGCACATCTTTATCCATTCATCCACTGATGGACGACCCTTAGACTGCTTCTGTATCTTGGCAACTGTATTTAAATGATGCTGCTATGATCATTGGGGTGCATATATCTTTTCAAATTTGTGTTCTTGATTTTTGGGGATTTATACCAAGGAGTGGGATTGCTAGATCATGTGGCAATTCTAGTTTTAGTGTTTGGAGAAATCTCAACAATGTTTTCCACAGTGGTATCATCAACTTATATTCCCACTATCCATGTATGAGGTATTCCCTACTATTGGAATCTTTTTTGAATGCATATTTCACCTTATTTATAATTATTCCTCTTTTTCCAAATCATTTTTTCTGAATCACTTTAAAATGAAATATTAAAAACAACCAAGTGATATTTAAAAGACAAGTTGGAAAATATTCTGAAAAAAAGGCAGGGTCAATATTCTTAATATATAAAGAGTTCTTTCAAATCAATAAGAAAACCATTAAGAATGTAATTGAAAAATCGACAAAGGGTTATGAACAAATGCTCTAGTGAAAGAAGAGATTGAAATGGCCAATAAACACACAGACACAAAAGCATTCTACTTCAATACTAATAAAATAATGTAAATGGAAATAACAATGAAACACTAGAGTATACTTACAAAATTGGCAAACATTAAAAATATAATTGCTACTCATACACTGCTGGGGTGGAATGTGAGTGTAAATGATCCAATCTTCTTGCAAATCATTTTGATTATGGGTTATTTTTAAACTAAATAACTGGTTCCTAATTATAAATGCCATGGAGATGGTCCCCACCTTATAATGGTTTGACTTAATGATTTTCCAACTTTATGAGGGTATGAAAGCAGTACACATTCAGTGGAAACCATACTTCAGCTTTTGAGTTTTGACCTTCTCTAGGGCAAGTGATCTGCAGCATGAGACCTTCTCGTGATGCTGGGAGTGGCTGGAAAGCTCCCACTCAGTCATGTGACCACGTGGCAGTAGCTGGAGGGCACAGCTCCCACACAGCCA
Source organism: Oryx dammah (assembly GCF_014754425.2). Taxonomy (NCBI): domain Eukaryota; kingdom Metazoa; phylum Chordata; class Mammalia; order Artiodactyla; family Bovidae; genus Oryx; species Oryx dammah. Next base: position 61,566,081 of record NW_024070189.1, on the reverse strand, counting down.
CGTGATCATGGGGGTGAACAACCCACATGCTTACAACCATTCTGCACCCTTACAACCACTGTTTTTCACTTTAAGTCAGTATTCAATAAATTACATGAAATATTCAACACTTTATTGTAAAACACGCTTTGTGTTAGATGACTCTGTCCCACTGTAAGCTACTGTAAGTATTCTGAGCATGTTTAGGTAAGCTTGGCTAAGTTGTGATGTCTGATAGGTTAGGTGTATTGAATGCATTTTCAACACCTGATGGGTTTATGAGGATATAACCCCATTGTAAGTCAAGGAAGATCTGTACTTGCTTTTGCAGGAAGTTTATACACTATTGAAAAGTATAGCAATGATGATCAGAGCCATTAGCACTTCAATACCTGAGAAACAAAGAATTTTAACTGTTTGCCATATTTCCTTCATCTTGTCTGAAGGTATTTATGTGAGCATGTATACTAATTTATGTGAGCATTTGGTATGTTGTTTTTTTTTTTTACTTAATATTGTTTGTGTGATCTTATGCCATTGCATTATCTCTAAAAACATGACAATTTATGATTGTATAATTTATCATATGGATGAATTTGTACCATAAACCACTCCCCTTCTTTTGGACCTATAGGTTTTTCACTATGCGAAAGCATCACTCTGACTCCATGTTTTCTGTATCTTCAATAACTGCTATTTGTCTAGGTTATTCTTATAATAACTGGGAAACAAAGACATTGTGAGACAAACAAAAACTAGATTCTTCACCACCCACAGACCCTCACCACGAGAACTTCCAAAGGATATGCTGTACACAGGAGGACACTGGCCCCAGATAGAACTTCTAAAGTTCAGAGTGATAATGGGCAAAGAAAAAGGCAAATATCTGGGTAAAACCAAATAAATATTAACTGTATACAACAATGATAACATCTTAGAAGTTCAAAGAATATAGAATTCAAGCACATACCAACAACAGCATGTAAGTTAGAGCAGAAGTACCTTAAGGTTCTTCCCAGTACCTCCCAGAAGTGAGAAAAAGATACTAATCAACTTCACACTCTGATAAATAAAGTACAATGTCAAAATTTCTGGATTAATCACTAAAAGAATAGAAATGGCATGACTAGCTTCAAAAATAATGGACCAAATTTAAAAACAGAATTAGAAAAAAAATAATCCAAAAGAAGACAAAGGGGAAAGAAAAAGAATCCTGGAAAAGGCAAAATAAAAAACATAAAATATTAATGAAATGGAATTATCATAAACACATGTGTGCAGAATGATTTAGTTAAGATAAAGATTGTAACACAATGTGAAAAATAAAACCTAGCTATTGGTTGTTAACACACAACTAAGACTAAAAGACAAAGAAAGGGTAAAAAAAGGAACCCTAGGCTCATGCTAATTCAGAAAGTTGATGTAGCTATCGCATCAGAATTATTGAAATTTTGACATCAGAGTCCTTAAATTATCAAAGTTTAAAGCAGAAGGACTGTGGAAAATAAGAATTCAAAATAGAGTGACATAAGCTTCACATCCCCAGGAAAGCTGTCTTCCTAAATATGCATGCACTTAATAATAAAAAGGCAATCCAAGTGTACTGAACACATACATATCAAAGAAAACAGGATAAAGCATACAGAAGAAACTGTAAAAGAATGTATTTCCAACCTTAAGGTAGGGAAGGATTATTAAGGTTAAGACCCAAAAATGCCTATATCAGGAAAAGATTTAAAAATTCTAAGTATTAAATGAACAGTTTCTCTGTATTAAAAGACACCACCAAGAAAGTTGAAAGAAGCAGCCTACAAACTGGAAAGCGAATATTTATTTGGAGCACATAGCTGAAAAAAGATTAGTGTCCAGAAGAGAATAAGAACACTCCTCTAAAGAAGAAAAAGATACTTCACAATACAAAAAACAACAAAAGACTTGAACAGGAACTTAATGAATAAGAAAACAAGAATGAAAGATAAATATAACAAAAGATATTCATACACACCAAAGAAAACCACAATAAGACACTTCATACACATCAGGTTGACAAAGGCTTAAAAAAGACCACAAATAGAACAAGAACTTTCAAATCGTGATGGAACAGATGTAAAGAGAACAATCACTGGGCAATTTGACATTTCTAATAATTTTGAAAGTGAGCATTTGTTCAATCAGTTCAGTTCAGTCGCTCAGTTGTGTCCGACTCTTTGCAACCCCATGGACTGCAGCACGCCAGGCTTCCTTGTCCATCACCAACCCCCAAAGCTTGCGCAAACTCAGGCCCATTGAATCAGTGATGCCATCCAACTATCTCATCCTTTGTCATCCCCTTCTCCTCCCGCCTTCATCTTTCCCAGTATCAGGGTCTTTTCCAATGAGTCGGTTCTTCTCATCAGGTGGCCAAAGTTTTAGAATTTCAGCTTCAGCGTCAGTCTTTCCAATAAATATTCAGGACTTATTTCCTTTAAGATTGACTGGTTGGATCTCCTTGCAGTCCAAGGGGCTCTCAAGAGTGTTCTCCAACACCACAGTTCGAAAGCATCAATTCTTCAGTGCTCAGCTTTCTTTATAGTCCAGTTCTCACATCCATACATGACTACTGGAAATACCAGTAGTTTTTTGTCAGTAGTTTTTAGTCAAAGCTTTGACTAGATGGACCCTTGTTGGCAAAGTAATGTCTGCTTTTTAATACACTGTCTAGGTTCATCGTAGCTTTTCTTCCAAGGAGCAAATATCTTTGAATTTCATGGTTGCAGTCATCAGTTGCAGTGATTTTGGAGCCCCCAAAATAAAATCTCTCATCTTTTCAATTGTTTCTCCATCTATCTGCCATGAAGTGATGGGACCAGATGCCATGATCTTAGTTTTCTGAAGGTTGAGTTTTAAGCCTACTGTTTAACTCTCCTCTTTCACTTTCATCAAGAGGTTCTTTAGTTCCTCTTTGTTTTCTGCCATAATGGTGGTGTCATCTGCATATCTGAGATTATTGATATTTCTCCCGGCAATCTTGATTCTGACTTGTGTTTCATCCAGCCTGGCATTTTCCATGATGTACTCTGAATGTAAGTTAAATAAGCAGGGTGACAATATACAGTCTTGACATACTTTCTTCCCAATTTGGAACCAGTCTGTTGTTTCATGTCCATTTCTAACTGTTACTTCCTGACCTGTGTACAGATTTCTCAGGAGGCAGGTAAGGTGGTCAGGTATTCCCACCTCTTTAAAAATTTTCCACTGTTTGTTTTGATCCACACAGTTAAAGGCTTTGGCATAGTCAAATAGATGTGTTTCTAGAACTCTCTTGCTTTTTTGATGATCTGATGGATGTTGGCAAATTGAACTCTGGTTCCTCTGCCTTTTCTAAATCCAGCTTGAACATCTGAAAGTTCACAGTTCACGTACTATTGAAGCCTAGCTTGGAGAATTTTGAGCATTATTTTGCTAGCGTGTGAAATGACTGCAATTGTGCAGTAATTTAAATATTCTTTGGCATTGCCCTTCTTTGGGATTGGAATGAAAACAGACCTTTTCCAGTCTTGTGGCCATTGATGAGTTTTCCAAATTTGCTGGCATCTTGAGTACAGCACTTTCACAGCATCATCTTTGAGGATTTGAAATAGCTCAGCTGGAATTCCATCACCTCCACTAGCTTTGTTCATAGTGATGCTTCCTAAGACCCACTTGACTTCGCATTCCAGGATATCTGGTTCTAGGTGAGTGATCACACCGTCATGGTTATCTGGGTCATGAAGGTCTTTTTTGTATAGTTCTTCTGTGTATTCTTGCCACCTCTTCTTAATATCATCTGCTTCTGTTAGGTCCATACCATTTCTGTCCTTTATTGTACCCATCTTTGCATGAAATATTCCCTTGGTATCTCTAATTTTCTTGAAGAGATCTCTAGTCTTTTCCATTCTATTGTTTTCCTCTATTTCTTTGCACTGATCACTGAGGAGGGCTTTATTATCTCTCCTTGCTATTCTTTGGAACTCTTCATTCAGATGGGTATATCTTTCCTTTTCTCCTTTGCTTTTCTCTTCTCTTCTTTTCTCAGCTATTTGTAAGGCCTCCTCAGACAACCATTTTGCCTTTTTGCATTTCTTTTTCTCGGGGATGGTCTTGATCACTGCCTCTTGTACAATGTCGCAAACCTCCATCCATAGTTCTTCAGGCACTCTGTCTATCAGATCTAATCCCTTGAAGCTATTTGTCACTTCCACTGTATAATCAGAAGGGATTTGATTTAGGTCATACCTGAATGGCTTAGTGGTTTTCCCTACTTTCTTCAGTTTAAGTCTGAATTTTGCAATGAGGAGTTCATGATCTGAGCCACAGTCAGCTCCTGGTCTTATTTTTGCTGACTGTATAGAGCTTCTCCATCTTTGGCTGCAAAGAATATCAATCTGATTTCAGTATTGGCCATCTGGTGATGTCCACATGTCGTCTTCTCTTATGTTGTTGGAAGAAGGGGTTTGCTGTGACCAGTGCATTCTCTTGCAAAACTCTGTTAGCCTTTGCCCTCTTCATTTTGTACTCCAAGGCCAAATTTGCCTGTTACTCCAGGTATCTCTTGACTTCCTACTTTTACATTCCAGTCCCCTATAATGAAAAGGACATCTTTTGGGAGTGTTAGTTCTAGAAGGCCTTATAGGTCTTCATAGAACCATTCAACTTCAGCTTCTTCAGCATTACTTGTTGGGGCAAAGACTTGTATTACTGTGATATTGAATGGTTTGCTTTGGAAACAAACAGAGATCATTCTGTCATTTTTGAGCTTGCATCCAAGTACTGCGTTTGAGACTCTTTTGTTGACTATGAGGGCTACCCCATTTCTTCTAAGGGATTGTTGCCCAGAGCAGTAGATTTAAAGGTCATCTGAGCATTTGCTATACACCAATGATTTCATTCCTAGGTAAATGCCCTGGGAAACGTTTGCACGTGTATACCTGGAGACGTCTAAGGATGTTAATATTAATATTAGCAGTGTTTGTGATAGAAGAAATGGAAAATGATATGTCCATTAAACATCTAAATTACTGTTTATAACACTGAATACTACATAACAATGAGTGTGATTAAAATCCAGCTACACGCAACAGTATAGATGAATCTTGAGAACATAGTATTTTGTGAAGGAATATTTCTAAACTATGAAAATGTTTGGAAGCAAGCAAAACTAAACTAAATATCTTTAAAGGATACAAATATGTGCCAAACTGTAAAGAAAATTGATGTGGCAGTAAGCACAGAAGTCAGGGTTACTTTGAAGTGGGGAGGGGAAGGGATGATAGGAGGTGACTTCAAAGTAAATGGCAATGATCTATTTCTTACTGTTGCTGGTAGATACACTAGAGGTTTCATATTGTTACTGTTTAATATGTTTCATAGATTAAAAAATAACCTATTTTATAATCAATAAAAATAATTCTAAAAATGAAAAATAATAAGTATGGTAGTCAAAAATGTTTATTTATTAAGGTAGGTCTGGCCTAACCTTACTCACAACAATATGGTAACCATGAGGGAACATCCCTCTGTGAATTAGAAAATACCAAGACGGAACACAGTTATACTACAAATTCTTTGGTTATATTCACCATTCCTTGAATTAATCTGAATTAGTTATGCTTTGCTTGGGATGAAAATGTTTTCAGTTGGTTCATATTGCTTGAGATGCATACTTGATTTTTTTTATCACCCAAAATGTCTCACTGAGGAAACAGCTGATATCAATGATGAGTTTAAGGAGAAATATCTATGTTGATAGGATGCTTGCTTAGTGTAGACGTTTCAGCTCTAGAAGGCAATACATATATACCCCAAACAACACCGACAAACGTAGAGAAAGCTATGTGGCAGATTCTATTTTCCAAACATGGCCCAAATATGTTCTTCCTTATTATATGGTCTTGATGCAGCTCATACAGGGAGGTCCTCTCCTTGCACTCGGAGCTTTGTGTCAACCTACGGGAGGTGTGATGAGCTGCACCCTCTAAGTCAGAAAATGTGATACAGCTTCTCGCTCTCTCTTCCTCCTACTCTCCCTCCCTTCCCCTTTCCCTTCCTCATTCCCTTTCTCTCTTCCTCTTTCCTTTTTCCTCTTCCTTCCTCCCCACCCCCCTCTCTCTTTGCCTACATGGTCTTGGAATCCAGCTGCCAAGTTCTGAGGGAGCCCAAGAAATGCACAAGAGAAGTTCAAGAAAGCATACATGTGGATATTCTAGCTGAAGCTGACAGCCAGCATCAATGCCAAACACACAAGAATGCTTTCAGTAGGACTCCAGTCCCAGGCACCATCTGATGACAACCACACAAGGGACTCCACCACACAAACCACCCAGCTGAGCCCAGTCAAGCCTTGGAACCTCAGGAGTAAAAACAATAAGAGATTTGTCATTATTTTATGCCATCAAAATTGGAGTGGTCTGTTACATAGCAATAGATAACTGGAACAAACTATATTATTAAGTTCCCTTAAAGCCAGTGAAGGAAAGACAGTATAGAATATTAAGTGGATGTCAGAAACCCAGAACATAAAATGCAGCGTTGCCACTAACTAGATGTATACTTGGTTAACTACTGTGAGTCTCAATTACCCTAAAATGAAAAATTGGGGATTATTATCAACTTATATCTCTCAAAGTTTTTTACGGAAGGGATATGATATCCACTATACTGTACACCATACAGAAGAGACATCAGAGGCTAGTGATACTCATACATCATTAGGCCAGCATTGGCTTCCATTCTCCTCCAGACCTCTTCCATCCCTCTATGAGCCATGGATACAATTTTTCACAGCCAACTGTCTGAGGATGTACCTACTGTGTCTGCAGCTCTCACATGAGGGATCAATGGGTTACAATTTTATCTCTGAATTTTCTTTTTTTCTCCCATTCTAGAAAATTGGTCATGGTTCCAGAACAGCAAAACCTAGCAAGTAAGAAAGGCAGCATAACAGAGTGCTAAGAGCACAGTCTCTGGAGTCCAGCTGTCTGAGTTCGAGTCCTAACTGCCTCTTACTGGTTTTGTGATCTTGGACATTTCATATGCTCTCTATGTCTCTATTTCTTTATCTAAAGAATGGAATTAATAACATTATCTATTGCATTCTCCAGGCCAGAATACTGGAGTTGGTAGCCATTCCCTTCTCCAGGGGATCTTCTTGACCTAGGGATCAAACCCAGGTCTCCCGCATTGCAGGCAAATTCTTTACCAACTGAGCCACAGTGCAGAAGACCTGGGTTTGAGCTCTGGGTCAGGAAGATCCCCTGGAGAAGCGAATGGCTACCCACTCCAGTATTCTAGCCTGGAGAATTCCATGGACAGAGGAGCATGGCAGGCTACAGTCCATGGGGTTGCAAAAAGCTGGACACAACTGAGTGACTAACACACACACACACACACACACACACACACACACACACTGCATAGGTGGATGATGAGGATTAAGTTAAATAAATTAACACACGGAGTGCTTTGAACCCTGCCTGACACACAGCAAGTTCCTCACAAGCATTGAGAGTGCTTGGTCATTGAGCTGGACGGGGTGACTTATTTTGGTCATGCCAAGAGAAGAACTCAATAAAAACAGAAGAGCTGGCTTCATTCCCAAACAGCCACCACCAGAGAGCAGGAGGGCTCTGCTTAGGGGATATAGGCCCCTGTAGTGCCATCCTAAAGAGAAACCTCAGTAGTCATTGTTCCAAAGGCACTAGGGACAGACCTGTGGGGAGGATGTGATCGGCCAACAGCTGCTGTACTTCTAATGTCTGCAACAGACAACACATGCCCAGAAATAATCAACGCAAAAAAATGTGACTCACATACCAGACAGCGCCTAGAAGAATAGTCTAGAAAATGAGAATCAAAGAGTGCTCCCAGTGGGGAGCAAACACAATGAGAAAGGCATCCTTTCTTCTGCAATACAACGCCCAGACACGTTCAAAACCCTAATTATAATAGAGGAGAAAAAAATGCCAATTCTCTGTCATCCTAAGTGATGTTCGTCCCCTGTCCCTCGCTCTGTCTGCCCTCACAGAAAAGAAGAAGAACACGACTGATTTGGCTCTTTTAAAAGATAGCTCCTCCCCCCCCAAGTATACTGAGTATCATTAGCAGGATATACTTCTATAGCACAATGCAAATACAGGTAGTAAAATTCACATAACCATAGCAGACTGCATGGCATTATTGGATCTAATTAGCAAATGTCAATATACTATTCCTTGCTAACTTTAACACTTGCATCCTTGGCTATTTCAGGAAGTCTATGAAAGATTCCATTAGACAAGTGACCTAACAGATTGTATTTCCTATCAAGTTTCTATATTAACACAGTGGGCTGCCCTGGTGTCTCAGTCGTAAAGAATCTGCCTTCCAATGCAGGAGACGTGGGTTCAATGCCTGAGTCAGGAAGATCCCCTGGAGAAGGAAATGGTTACCCACTTCAGTATTCTTGCCTGGGAAATCCCATGGACAAAGGAGCCTGGTATGCTACAGTCCTTGGGGTCACAAAGAGAGCAACTAAACAACAACAATGAATATTAATAAGGGAGCTTCTCTCTGAAATTCAAGGGTCAGGAAGCTCCCTAAATGACAGGAAAGCTAACTCTGGCTTTTGAGAAGCAAGATCCAGCAGCATAGCTAGCATCACTCTGATAAGACTAGCACAGAATGAAAGAAGGCGGCCGAGGGTAACAAGTGTAATTAAAATTATGCTCAGTTACTGATCTGCCAGACAGATAAATTCCATAAGCACTAAATTGCATCAGTTTACTGAAAAAAGTTACAATTGACTGCTCATTTTTGTTGAATTCAACATTGATTCAAAGCTGGGATCCTGGAACTCTTCACTGTGATTAATGAAATCTCACCAGGTCTTTGGAATAAAAACAGCACCAATCTTTGACCCAAAGAAATGCTTAAGGTATTAATGCAGATGATGTGAGAAAAATTTCCCAGTTATTGCTATCCACTCCACTTAGTTAGTTAAGTCACTCAGTCGTGTCCAACGCTATGACCTCGTGGACTGTAGCCCACCAGGCTCCTCCGTCCATGGGATTCTCCAGGCAAGAATACTGGAGTAGGTTGCCATTTCCTTCTCCAGGAGATCTTCCTGACCCGGAGATCAAACCCAGGTCTCCCACATTGCAGGCAGACACTTTAACCTCTGAGCCACCAGGGAAGTCCACTCCACTATTACTCTGCAATTTGGATAGCTTAGTCATGAAAACTAATTTATGTTTAGTATAGAACAGTTCCTAGGAAGGGGGCTACCTGCCAGTAAGAAAAGTGGGAGAACCAGAGTGAGGAAGGGAAAAGAAAATGACTGATTAGCCGGTGATGTCATATGTCAATCATCTCTACTGTGCACATGATACAAGGCTAGAGGTAGCACAGGTGAGATAGACCTGGGAGCATGACCTAATGACAGTAGTGGGAAAGACACCTGCGCATACAGTACTTGCCACACACTAAACCTATATGCAGGTCAGGAAGCAGCAGTCAGAACTGGACATGGAGCAACAGACTGGTTCCAAATAGGAAAAGGGGTACGTCAAGGCTGTATACTGTCACCCTGCTTATTTAACTTGCAGAGTACTTGCAGAGTACATCATGAGAAACGCTGGGCTGGAAGAAGCACAAGCTAGAATCAAGATTGCTGGGAGAAATATCAATAACCTCAGATATGCAGATGACACCACTCTTATGGCAGAAAGTGAAGAGGAACTAAAAAGCCTCTTGATAACAGTGGAGAGTGAAAAAGTTGGCTTAAAGCTCAACATTCAGAAAACGAAGATCATAGCATCTGGTCCCATCACTTCATGGGAAATAGATGGGGAAACAGTGTCAGACTTTATTTTGGGGGCTCCAGAATCACTGCAGATGGTGATTGCAGCCATGAAATTAAAAGACACTTACTCCTTGGAAGGAAAGTTATGACCAACCTAGATAGCATATTAAAAAGCACAGACATTACTTTGCCAACAAAGGTCCATCTAGTCAAGGCTATGGTTTTTCCAGTGGTCATGTATGGATGTGAGAGTTGAACTGTGGAGAAAGCTGAGCACCGAAGAAGAATTGATGCTTTTGAACTGTGGTGTTGGAGAAGACTCTTGAGAGTCCTTTGGACTGCAAGGAGATCCAACCAGTCCATTCTAAAGGAGATCAGCCCTGGGTGTTCACTGGTAGAACTGATGCTAAAGCTGAAACTCCAATACTTTGGCCAACTCATGAGAAGAGTTGACTCATTGGAAAAGACCCTGGGATTGGGGACAGGAGGAGAAGGGGACGACAAAGGATGAGATGGCTAAATGGCATCACCAACTCAATGGACATGAGTCTGAGTGAACTCTAGGAGTTGGTGATGGACAGGGAGGCCTGGCATGCTGCGATTCTTGGGGTCACAAGGAGTCGGACATGACTGAGTGACTGAAGTGAATAACCCTGCCTACATCACCCCCTTTCAACTCACTCATTCAACATTTAATCAAAAGATATTTCATGAGCATCTATTATATTCTAATGACTATTTACACAACACATAGTTGTGTTGTACAAATACAACAAGAACAAGCAGACCAAGAGGAAATTCCAAAACTGAATAAAAAGTGCTACAAAGAATACCATGAAACAACTGTTCCCCCATTTTACAGATAAGAAAAGTGAGGTATAGAATTTAGAACTGGCCAGCAACAGAACCAAGGTTGCAATCCACATGTGTCTGACTCCAAACCTGTGATGGTCCCACTCTGTCATAAGCAAGGGTTCCTTCTAGGTGCAGTGTGGAGAAAACACTGCTGAAGGCAGATGGAAAAATGGTACCCATGCTTGGAACTACATGGCCAGTGAAAACAGGGCTCGAGAAACCATCTGTAAAAAACAGGTGAGGAAGTGGCTTAAATGATGAAACAACTGATAAACAGAAGACCTGCAGAGAGACATCTGCAAGAAGTGTATTTCCATATGTCTGAAGTCTTCTAGACTTCATGCTGGACATCAAAGAGAGTAGGACTGGCCTGAGCACAGAACCACAGAAGAAAGAACATTCATGTACAGTGTGGTAGGGAACAGGATAGGACCAGGATAAGAACTGTATCCCAAGTCCACCAAATGGAGAGAAGACAAGACTACTGGAATAGGATGGTCAGTTTTATGTGTCAGCTTGGCTAGTCCATGGCACCCAGATACTCGGCCAAATATTATACTAGATGTTTCTCTAACAGTTTTTTTAAGATGAATTAACATTCAAATCAGTATACTTTGAATAAAACATATTATATTTCATAATGTGGGTGGACCTCATCCAATCAGTTGAAAGCCTGACAAGAACAAAAACGGACTTTCTCCAAAAAAGAAGAGGAATTCTGCCAGCAAAGTGTCTTTGGACTTGAACCACAGTATCAGCTCTTCCTGAGTCTCCAGCCTACCCATCTACCTCGCAGATTTTGTGCTTTCCAGCCTCCACAACGGCATGAGCCAACCCCTTAAAATCCATCCATCCGTCATCCGTCATTCTCTCTACATATATGCACATGCATACACACACATAGACACACATACAAATAGACACTACACACACACACACGCCACACACATGTCCTACCGGTTCTGTTTCTCTGAAGAACCCCAACTAATACAACCAAACTAAAGCACAGAACTAGGAGATCAGCTTCAAAGCCCTGAGAATACCACCTATCTAGAACAGGATGGCTCTGTCTCCCAGGTGCTGTTCTGGGAAGCTGGGCCTATTACCCCTACTATATACCCCAAGATATATGGGATTCAAAAAGGAATACCAGACCAAATGGCTCACTGGACATTTTCAGGGTGAACAGTTCATTCATTTGATACATATGTATTGAATGCCTACTATGTGCCATGCCCTGTGTTAGGTGCCAGAGAATCTGGGCTCTTCTTGATACAGAGTAGGCATTCAACAAATATGTACTGAATAAGTAAGATCTTCAACTCTAAAAAGTTAAACTTACTCATTTTTATGATTGTTATATTTTGTAAAGAATTCTGAACCCAGAATTCTGACTAAATCTGGAACTCAGGAGGCCAAGGCTCACATACAGGCTAGGGTTATAGTGACAAGAATTCCTAATGAGAGGAGAAGGGTTCTGGGACCTTTGTTCACAATCTGGAGATTTTCTCCTCAAACTATTTTTATTTTTTGAACTTAATTCTTACTAGTGGAAACAATGTGTGTCAGAAAGACAAAGCCTTCAGAGACAAACAGGCCCCACTTTACACAAATAATGTAGTCATCAAAAGCTCTAAGGCCAGTTTTATGTAAATCCAATGTTTATAAAAGTGTTCTATTACTAAAAGACCTCCAAGATGAATTCTTTTGTATAGCCAATGATCACTCCCTAAAGTGGTGTCAATAGAACTTTCTGAGGCAACAGAAATATTCATCATGGTATCCAATATGGAACCCACTAGCCAAGTGGTCCATCTCTCACATCCATACATGGCTACTGGAAAAAAAAACCATAGTTTTGACTATACAGACCTTTGTCAGCAAACTGATGTCTCTGCTTTTTAATATTCTATCTAGGTTTGTTATAGTTTTCCTCCCAAGGAGCAAGCATCTTTTAATTTCATGGTTGCAGTCACCATCTGCAATGATTTTGAAGCCCAGGAAAATAAAATCTGTTACTGCTTCTACTTTTACCCCATCCATTTGCCATGAAGTGATGGGACTGGATGTCATGATCTCAGTTTTTCTAATGTTGAGCTTCAAGTTGGAACATAAAGAAAGCTGAGTACTAAAGAATTGATGTTTTTGAATTGTGGTGCTAGAGAAGACTCTTCAGAGTCCCCCGGACAGCATATTAAACCTAGACGACATGTTAAGCCTAGACAGCATACTAAAAAGCAGAGATATTACTTTACCAACAAATGTCTGTCTAGTCAAAGCTATGGTTTTTCCAGTAGTCATGTATAGATGTGAGAGTTGGATCATAAAGAAGGTTGAGTGCTGAAGAACTGAAGCTCTCAAACTGTGGTGCTGGAAAAGACTCTTGAGAGTTCCTTGGACAACAAGGAGATCAAACCAGTTAATTCTAAAGGAAATCAACCCAGAATATTCAGTAGGAGGACTTACTGAAACTGAAGCTCTAATTCTTTGGCCACCTGATGTGAAGAGTTGACTCATTGGAAAAGACCCTGATTCTGGGAAAGACTGAAGGTAAAAGAAGAAGGGAGTGGTAGAGGATGAGATAGTAAGATACCATCACTAACTCAATGGGAATGAATGTGAGCAAACTCCAGGAGATAATGAGGCAGAGGATACTGGTGTGCTACAGTCCATGGGGTTGCAAAGAGTTGGATACAACTGAGCAACTGAACCACAGCAAGCCAAGTGGATCACTGGAATGTAGCCAATGTGACTAAGCAATCACACCTCCGGTTTTATTACTTTTTAATCCATCTTAATAACCATATGGGGCTAGAAGCTATCATATTGGACAGTACAACCCCAGAATGGAGGAAGTTGTTAAAGTATATTTTAACAAAGTAGGGCTGTCCAGGCACAGGGTCACTTCTTCCATCAATTACTGATAGATTGGCTCATCAGCAATCTGACTGTGATCTTCCCTCCTCACTTCCAGCACCCACCACTCCTTGGTGGCCTTCATTCTCCTTTGTATGACAGTAGGCAACCTCAAGGAAATCTCGTGCCTGTCCTCCTGTGAAAAGTGTGCTGGGCAAGGAACTACTGAGGGTGACAGAAGGGATGCCAGGATGGGTGATGGAAGAGTGGTGTCTATGATGCTCTATGGTGGCGATCCTGTTCATACTGTTCAAAATCACTGCAGACAGTGACCACAGCCATGAAATTAATTTTATTGCTCCTTGGAAGAAAAGCAATGACAAACCTAGACAGCATATTAAAAAGCAGAGACATTACTTTGCCAACAAACGTCCGTCTAGTCAAAGCTATGATTTTTCCAGTAGTCATGTACAGATGTGAGAGTTGGACCATAAAGAAGGCTGAGTGCCTAAGAATTGATGCTTTCAAACTGTGGTGCTGGAGAAGACTCTTGAGAGTTCCTTGGACAACAAGGAGATCAAACCAGTCAATACTAAAGGAAATCAACCCTGAATATTCACTGGAAGGACTGAGGTTGAAGGTGAAGCTCCAATACTTTGGCCACCTGATCTGAAAAGCTGACTCACTGGAAAAGACGCTGAAGCTGGGAAAGACTAAGCATAGGAGGCTACAGAGTATGAGCTGGTTGGATGGTATCATTGACTCAATGGACAAGAATCTGAGCAAACTCTGGGAAATAGTGAAGGACAGGGAAGCCTGGTGTGCTGTAGTCCATGGAGTCACAAAGAATTGGACACCACTGATGGACTGAACAATAACAATGTGGTGGGGATAAACTTATCATCATAAATGCCTGTCTCCTTCAGATTGTAAGAAACCAACTTTCCTGTTTTCTCCATAATGTGATGGCGGGGTTTGGGGGATTTTCTGCCTGGATGCACACACACCTCCTTTGCTTCTCTTTTGAAGTTGGGATGACTCTGACACATCAGATGGGCCAGTTGTCAAGAGAGACTTGTCCCAACATTCTGAGCTGTGAGTCTCCTCTGGGAGAGGCAAGCTGCCTTCCCAGGAATGGAGGTGAAGGGCTGAGTGAGTGGCAATTAGAGGGAGAGGATGCATGGTTTTTGCCCATAGGAAATGGGGTAGAAAAGTCATTTCAGCCAGACTCTCTCACTGGGCAAAATGCTATGTCCCAGAGGAAACGTAACTCATCCCACTACCACTTGCTGACTCTAAAGGATGAAAAATGGGACCCAGCAGAGAATGTCTGCACAGCCAGCATGGCAGCACAGGGCTTGTGTCTTGTACTATGTTCCCAAACATAGTCACTGGCACACTGAGCAGCAGGAGACCACTGAGGTTTCTTCCAGCTTTCCGAGGACAGGAGATAACATATGTGTCGGTAGTGATGTCATTTCCGCAGGTGGCTTTTGTATCCCTACCACTGCTTAAGGCAGCACGTTTGCTGGGAAAGGTCATGGGATAGGGGGGCTTCCCCAGTGGCTTAGCAGTAAAGAATCTGCCTGAAATTCAGGAGACCCTGGTTTGACCCCTCCAGTGTTTCTTGCCTGGAAAATCCCATGGACAGAGGAGCCTGGTGGGCTACAGCCCACAGGTCACAAAGAGTCGGACATGAATGAAGTGACTGAGCATGCATAGGGTAGGGAGGACAGTAAGGTATGTGCCTCTCACCTACCCACCCACTCAAGGGCTCTGTAGAAATGAAACTGACCTCAGAGAAGTGAATGATAGAACTGATGCTCAAGGGGACACATGCAAAATCCCCTACAGAGGAAACCCTAGAATGAAAGGTTTATTGATAACTAACAGCTGGTCTAAAGACAATGTGGGGAAGGTAATGGTAACCCACTCCAGTATTCCTGCCTGGAGAATTCCACAAACAGAGGAGCCTGACGGGCTATAGTTCATGGGGTCGCACAGAGTCTGACATGACTGAGTGACTAACACTTAAAAACAATGACACAGCCAGACAGGTAATGTGTCAATCAGAAAAAGAAAATGGTCAATGGAGAACCAAGAAGAAAATGAGAGTTTGAGAGGCAATTATGGGCAGGGCCCATCAAAACTCTCCCTAGAGGATTCACAGTACATAGATGGTCAGGGAAGCCTAATCCTATAAGGAGAACAGATCATCAATGTATCTTAGCTGGAATGTGGGTGGGAAGTTGGCTTCTTACCATCAACTAAATCTCCTTGTTCGCATTCGCTACTCACCTAAGGAGCACTAATTGTAATCTGGCTCTCACAGAGCTCTCCTAGAGGGAGAGGAAGGCTGACCTGTGCTGTGCATATCCCAGTCCCCACCTATCTGACAATGGGATGGGTTATCTTGTTTGCCATTTAAACAATGGTCTCCTGTCGTTGTTCAGTCCCTCAGTCTTGTCCAGTTGCGACCACATGGACTGCAGCATGCCTGGGTTCCTTGTCCTTCCCATCTCCGGGAGCTTGCTCAAACACTTGTCTATTGAGTCAGTGATGCCATCCAATCATCTCATCCTCTGTGGTTGCCTTCTCCTGCCTACAATCTTTCCCAGCATCAGGGTCTTTCCCAGTGAATCAGCTCTTCACATCAGGTAGCCAAACTGTAATAGGAGGGAAAGAAGCAGGGTACAACTTTTGAAAGAATAACATAGCCCAAGGACACAACTATTTCAAATCCTAAAAGATGATGCTGTGAAAGTGCTTCACTCAGTATGCCAGAAAATTTGGAAAACACAGTAGTGGCCAAAGGACTGGAAAAGGTCTGTTTTCATTCCAATTGCAAAGAGAGGCAATGCCAAACAATGCTCAAACTACCGCACAATTGCTCTCATCTCATATGTTAGTAAAGTAATGCTCAAAATTCTCCACACCAGGCTTCAACAGTATGTGAACTGTGAACTTCCAGATGTTCAAGCTGGATTTAGAAAGGAAGAGGAACCAGAGATCAAATTGCCAACATCCACTGGATCATCAGAAAAGCAAGAGAGTTTCAGAAAAACATCTACTTCTGCTTTATTGACTATACCAAAGCCTTTGACTGTGTGAATCACAACAAACTGTGGAAAACTCTTAAAGACATGGGAATACCAGACCACCTGACCTGCCTCCTGAGAAACCTGTATGGAGGTCAAGAAGCAACAAGAAGTTAGAAGTGGACATGGAACAAGAGACTGGTTCCAAATCGGGAAAGGAGTACATCAAGGCTGTATATTGTCACCCTGCTTATTTAACCTATATGCAGAGTACATCATGAGAAACGCTGGACTGGTTGAAGCACAAGCTGGAATCAAGATTGCCAGAAGGCTGTCTTTTCACCTTGCTTATAGTTTCCTTTGTTGTGCATAAGCTTTTAATTTTAATTAGGTCCCATTTGTTTATTTTTCTTTTATTTCCAATATTCTGAATCAGTTCTAATGAGGCAGATGAAACTGGAGCCTATTATACAGAGTGAAGTAAGCCAGAAAGAAAAACACCAATATAGTATACTAACGCATTCATATGGAATTTAGAAAGATGGTAACGATAACCCTGTATGCGAGACAGCAAAAGAGACACAGATATATAGAACAGTCTTTTGGACTCTGTGGGGAGGGAGAGGGTGGAATGACTTGGGAAAATGCCATTGAAACATGTATAATATCATATATGAAACGAATCACCAGTCCAGGTTCAATGCATGATACAGAATGCTTGGGGCTGGTGCACTGGGATGACCCAAAGGGATGGTTTGGGGAGGGGGGTGGGTTCAGGATGGGGAACACGTGTACACCCGTGGCGGATTCATGTTGATGTATGGCAAAACCAATACAATATTGTAAAGTAATTAGCCTACAATTAAAATAAATAAATTTATATTAAAAAAAAGAAGTGAGACAGGAAGGTATACATACATGTAATTCCATTTTTATAAAGGTTGAAAACAGGCAACACAAAACTATATTGTTTAAGGATCCATAAGGTAATAAAAGTGTAAATGTAAGAAATTTAATTTGTTGAAATTTTCTCATATATAAATGGAGATACAAATAAGTACAGATTCAAAAGATTTCTGAGATAATTGAAGAAGTTAATCCATGTAACAGACTCACCCCTCACTTAAAAGGAAGTAGAGATCACTTAATAGCACAGTTATTCATAATTTTCTCCTTGGCCTTGCTATTAATGTTCGTGGTGTTAGTATTGCCATTGATTTTTTATCTTTTGAAATCTCTGAAAACACAAACATTTATCCAAGATAAAGTTTCTCACAACAACAACAAAAAAAAAAGATTGCCAGAAGAAGTATCAATAACCTCAGATATGCAGATGACACCACCCTTATGGCAGAAAGTGAAGAAGAACTAAAGAGCCTCTTGATGAAAGTGAAAGAGGAGAGTGAAAAAGTTGGCTTAAAACTCAACATTCAGAAAATGAAGATCATGGCATCTGGTCCCATGACTATATGGCAAATAGATGAGGAAACAATGGAAACAGTGACAGACTTTTTTTGCGGGGGGAGGTTCCAAAATCACTGCAGATGGTGACTGTAGCCATGAAATTAAAAGACACTTACTACTTGGAAGAAAAGTTATGACCAACCTAGACAGCTTATTAAAAAGCAGAGACATTACTTTGCCAACAAAGGTCCGTCTAGTCAAAGCTATGGTTTTTCCAGTGGTCATGTATGGATGTGAGAGTTGGACTATAAAGCTGAGCGCCCAAGAATTGAAGCTTTTGATCTGTGGTGTTGGAGAAGACTCTTGAGAGTCCCTTGGACAGCAAGGAGATCCAACCAGTAAATCCTAAAGGAAATCAGTCCTGAATATTCATTTGAAGGACTGATGCTGAAGCTGAAACTCCAATACTTTGGCCACCTGATGCAAAGAACTGACTCATTTGAAAAGACCCTGATGCTGGGAAAGATTGAAGGCAAGAGGAAAAGGGGATGACAGAGGATAAGATGGTTGGATGGCATCTCCAACTAAATGGACATGAGTTTGAGTAAACTCCAGGAGTTGGTGATGGACAGGGAAGCCTGGCGTGCTTCAGTCCTTGGGGTCCCAAAGAGTCAGACACAACTGAGGGGCTGAACTGAACTGAACTGAAGGACACAAGAGAAACTGATAAGAATCAAACGGGACCAAGATGGCAGAAAAGACTAGACCTTGATCCTGAATCAGCAAGTGAAATGACACACCCAGAGGTGCCAGGACAGTTCCAAGGCACTGTTAAAAGGCCAAGGAGTGGGCAGTGGCCCAAATCCAGGAAGTCTCTGCCCCTTCCCCAAAATAGTTGGAAGAGTCCTCCCACTCATTAGCATATGAAATTACCCAGCCTATAAAAACCAACCATACCACATTTCACAACCACATTTGCCCTCTGTGATGGCCCACACTCTGTCTGTGGAGTGTGCTTCTCTCTGTATCTGAATAAATCCACTTCTTACCTATCACTTTGTCTCTCACTGAATTCTTTCTGTGATGAGACATCAAGAACCTGAGCTTCATTAGGTCCTGAAACCAGGTACTGTGGGTTTTGGCTGGGTTTGAGTCCCAGCCATGTGGGTTCAAGTCCAAAGCAGGGTTTTGACTGAGTTTGAGTCCTAGCCATGTGGGTTTGAGTCCCAATCTGTGGTAAATGGTTTCAAAACTATTGGAGGTTCAACCTCAGCATCAGTTCCTCCAATGAATATTCAGGACTGATTTCCTTTAGGATTGACTGGTTTGATTCCTTGCAGTCCAAGGGACTCTCAAGAGTCTTCTATAACACTACAGTTCAAAAGCATCAGTTCTTTGGGGTTCAGCTTTCTTTATGGTCCAATCAATGCTCACATCCATACATGACTATTGGACAAACCATAGCTTTGATTATACGAACCTTTGTCAGTAAAGTATGTCTCTGCTTTTTAGTACACTGTCCAGGTTTGTCATAGTTTTTCTTCCAAGGAGCAAGTGTCTTTTAATTTCAAGGCTGCAGTCGCCATTTGCAGTGATTTTGGAACCAAAGAAAACAAAATCTGTTATGTTTCCATTGTTTCTCTATCAATTTGCCTTGAAATGGTGGGACTGGATATCATGATCTTAGTTTTTTAAATGTTGAATTTTAAGACAGATTTTTCACTCTCCTATTTCACTTTGATAAGAGACTCTTCAGTTCGTCTTTGATTTCTGCCATAAGGGGGAGTCATCTGCATATCTGAGGTTACTGATATTTCTCCCAGCAAGCTTGATTCCAGCTTGTGCTTCATCCAGCCCAGCATTTCTCATGATGTAATCTGCATGTAGTTAAATAAGCAGGGTGACAGTATACAGCCTTGACATACTCTTTTCCCAATTTGAAACCAGTCCATTGTTCCATGTCCGGATCTAACTGTTGCTTCTTGACCTACATACAGGTTTCACAGGAGGCCAGTAAGGTGGTCTGGTATTCCCATCTCTTTAAGGATTTTTCACAGTTTGTTGTGATCCACACAGTCAAAGGCTTTAGTGTAGTCAATGAATCAGAGTACATTTTTTTCTGGAATTCTCTTGTTTTTTCTATGATCCAACGTATGTCGTCAATTTGATCTCTGGTTCCTCTGTCTTTTCTAAATCCAGCTTGTATATCTGAAATTTCTTGGTTCACATAATATTAAGCCTAGCTTGAAGGACTCTGAGCATTTACTTTGCTATCATGTGAAATGAGTGCAATTGTGTGGTAAACATTCTTTGGCATTGCCCTTCTTTGGGATTGGAATGAAAACTGACCTTTTTCAATCCTGTGGCCACTGCTGCATTTTCCAAATTAGCTGGTATACTGAGTGCAGCACTTTAACAGCATCATCTTTTAGGATTTGAAATACCTCAACTGGAATTCCATCACCTCCACTAGCTTTGTTTGTAGTGATGTTTCCTAAGGCCCACTTGACTTTAAACACAAAGGTGTCTGAATCTAGGTGAGTGATCACACCATCATGGTTATCTAGGTCATTAAGATCTTTTCTGCACAGTTCTTCTCTGTATTCTTACCACCTCTTCTTAGTATCTTTTGCTGCTTTGGGGTCCATATCGTTTCTGTCCTTTATTGTGCCCATCTTTGCATGAGATGTTCTCTTGGTATCTCTAATTTTCTTGAAGAGATCTCTAGTCTTTCCCATATCTATTGTTTTCCTCTATTTCTTTGCATTGTTCACTTAGGAAGTCTTTCTTATCTCTCTTTGCTATTCTTTGGAACTCTGCATTCAGATAGGTATATCTTTCCTTTTCTCCTTTGCCTTTTGTTTCTCTTCTTTTCTCAGCTATTTGTAAGGCCTCCTCGGACAACCATTTTGTGTTTCTTTTTCTTGGGGTTGGTTTTGATCACTGCTTCCTGTATAATGATTTGAAACCTGCACCCATAGTTCTTTAGGCACTCTGTCTATCAGATCTAATCCCTTGAATCTATTTGTCACTTCCACTGTATAAGCATAAGGGACTGGATTTAGGTCATAGCTGAATGGCCTAGTGGTTTTCTCTACATTGTTCAATTTAAGTCTGAATTTTGCAATGAGGAGTTCATGATCTGAGACACAGTCAACTCTCCATCTTAGGGATTATTGCCTACAGTGGTACACATAAGGGTCATCTGAATTAAATTTACCCATTCTAGTTTATTTTAGTTCACTGATTCCTAAAATGTCAATGTTTACTCTTGCCATCTCCTGTTTGACCACTTCCAATTTACCTTGATTCATGGACATAACATTCCAGGTTCCTATGCCATATTGTTCTCTACAGCATTGGACTTTACTTTCACCACCAGACACACCCACAACTGGGCACTGTTTCTGCTCTGGCTCAGCCTCTTCAATCCTTCTGGAGCTATTTCTCCAATCTTCTCCAGTAGCATATTGCACACCTCCCGACCTGGAGAGTTCATCTTTCAGTGCATATCATTTTGCCTTTCATATTGTTCATGATATTCTCAAGGCAAGAATGCTGAAGTGGTTTGCCATTCCCTTCTCCAGGGGATCACAATTTGTCAGAACTCTCCACCATGACCCGTCTGTTTGGGGTGGACCTACATGGCATGGCTCAAAGTTTCATTGAGTTAGATAAGGCTGTGATCCATGTGATCAGTTTGGTTAGTTTTCTGTGATTGTGGTTTTCATTCTATCGTTCCTCAATGGATGAGGATAAAATGTCTGTGGACACTCCTGGGACTTTGGTTAATGTGCTCTCATAACTGAGAGACTGAGCCACTCTCAATGAGAAAATAAGATCCAGTTTCAGATCTGTGAAACCAAAGTCCAAACAGAGCCAGAATTTGGCCAGTGAGTTGAAGTAAAAGCCAACTTACAAGATCTTTTTCATAGCCAACCATAGGTTTCCTTAATGGCAAATTTATATGACTTTACCCCTGTAATGATAAGAGCTTTTATTTAGTATCTGTTTTGCACCAAACACTTTAAATCATCATCTTGCCTGATCCTTAAAACTGTACCGATGAGATAAGCTTTATTTCCTTGTTTTGCATGCTAGGAAATGGTGACCCAGAGAAGATGAATCATGAGCCCAAGAACTAGGATTAGGCTCTGAGTCTACCTGGATCCAAAGCCCTTACACACCTGACTCCAGCAATGATTTTCCAGCTTAGATTGGCCGAGAGGTCAGAGATCAAACGAATGGGCAAGGTGGAGGCCAAGAAGAAACCACACTTTTTAGCTAGTACAAAAAAGTGCTGGAGGAAGTTTGGCTTTGTTTTCTACAAGTTGAATTTGACCTGTTTGATGCTGATTTGCCTCTCAGAGAAAGCACTTAAGAAGAGGAGGGGAACATACTTTCCAAAATAAGGTGAGCTAAGAAGTTTCTGCCTGTTGATGAAAACATGTGCATTTTCTAGGGTCAAATGCACCCTCTTAAGAAGAACTTGTCTTCTGAAGGGTTTCCTTTAGTGAATTAGCACACTGTATTGTAAACGCCTCTCCTTTAGACTAAAATTCTTGAGAGCAGGAACTAAAAACCTAAAACAGCCCAGCATGCTTGAAAATGCAGAAGGAGCAGAACGATGGGTGAACGAGGAAGAGAGGGAATAATATCCAGCCACTCGCTGGGGGAGCAGCCAGGGGCTCTTGGCCCTATGGCCATCCACCTACCACATTATGATTCCACAAACAGAGATTGTTGGACAAATGACCAGTTTAAAGATCTGATTCAAGATGTTTCAACACGGCTTAATGGACCATTAGTGACTATGCCTCAGCAATTCAGTGCAAGAACAAAGATGTTTAACACGGCCTCTAAATACAAAGGACACAAACAGCAGTTCACACAAGAAGAGCTATAGATTGCCAAATGAAAAAGGGTGCAACCTCTCTCGTGATCAAAGGAACACAAACTAAACCAAGAATCGATTTTAGGGGATCTAGCAAATAGGCCACATTTAAAAAAATGTTTATATCTTTTAAAGGAATACTCAGGATTGGAAAGGATGTCAGCAAATGGCCAGTATGACAGATTGAAAGTTGGGCCAGCATTTTGGGGCAGATAAGTTGGCAGTATGGATCAAAAGACCTAACAGTATCTGTATCTTTGAATCTGTGTTTTTACTATAACCATTTGTCCTATCAAGGATGAGTACAAAAACTTATGTATAAAGATGCTTATTTAGAATAACACCAAAAAAATTTTGGAACCAACAGCTTAAACCAAGGAACTGATTAAATACATCATATAACCGAATGCTATGCAGTCATCAAAAACCAATTTCTCAAAATGTTGATTTGGGAAATGTTTGCAATATCTCAAAGTGAAAAAAGCAGGTTTCAAAGCAATGCCTAGAAAACCATTTGAGTTTTATTAGCAAAAATCTACATTTTCTATATTTTTCTCTGTATTTTCTCTTCTCTATGCTCAAGTATATACAGACTTAAAAAATAAAATTTATAGTTTTATTTCGAAAATAGTAGGTCTCACAAATCCAATCAACAGTAACCTTTGACACTCAGGCGGGGCTTCATCCTATCTCCTCACTCTTTGTCCATACTAACTGTTAACAACACCAGAGCTGGCTTCACACTCATCTCACTGACATCAAGAGTATAATTCTTTTCATTACACTAGAGCTAAATTTACCCTTGTGGGTGCTCAGTTCTGTCCGACTCTTGGCAATCCAATGGACTACAGCCCGCTAGGCTCCTCTGTCCATGGGATTATGCTGGCAAGAACACTGGAGTAGTTTGCCATTTCTCCTTCAGGGGACCTTCCCGACCCAAGAAGGGAAGCCGCATCTCCTGCACTCCTTCACTGGCAGGCAGATTCTTTACCACTTGAGCCACCTGGGGAGCCCATTTCCAAATTTCATCAGATCTCATGGTGAACTTCTCAGAGTTCACATAACCCAACTGCTTTTGAAAATGGCAAATGTAATTATGCTATGTGCTGAGATGTAAATATTCCCCAATGGGAGACCCCAGTAGCTAGCATATGTTTTAAATTCAAATTCTTGCAAAAGAAAATTTTAAAGTTATAATATGTACAGTATGAAGAGTTTTGTTTTGTAAGCGTTTCCCCAAAATCATGAAAGTACATTCTTCTTTGTAAATTATACATGGCATAATTACAACAAGACAGGCCATGCTTTGGGTCTCATTTCAAAGTGATTCCATTTTAAAGCATTCCCTTTAATAAACACAAAACACCAGCCTCCACTATGAAACTATTTGGAATTATCGAACTATATTTTTAAAGGGTAGATACTAACTGTAGGATTAATAACCAGTTTTCAAAGCCTTACTTTATTCTATAAAAAGTCTTCTTATCATAATCATAAGATCAGGAATTAAGAGAGTTGTGAAAAAGGCAGTGGTAAGAACAGTTAACAACTAGAGAGTATGCAGTCCTAGCTTGTGGGTGAACCATCAAAGAGGAGTTTAGAATATATCAATATATACCATCATTTCTCCAGAGAAGAAATGATTTCTCTAGCTTTTTCTACAACTTTCCGTCTCCTCACGTACATGAAACATTTCGGGATGGCCTGATACATAATAAGAGCTCCATAAATATTTGCTGGCTAGCTGTGAACCAGTGAGAAAGACCCCCTCCCCTCACCCCTACTCTTATCACAGATTAGATATCCCTGTAGGCTAGGGAGGCTTCTTGGATTGAGAAGGGAAGAGTGTATTTCAAGACTTGGGAACAAGATATGCAAGAGTGAAACCAAGTTCAGAGGAAAATGAGTAAATGAGCTTGATTATACCAAAAGGGAGGGACAGATGTTCCTCCAAGCAGTGATTTTAAAAGACTGATCTGGAGGTGGGGTACAGCAGGGTAGAAAGGAAAAGAGAAGATGAAGGACCCCCTGTGAGCAGATGCTGCAGTGCAGGAGTTAGATGAGGACCAAGGTGAGGTCAGTGGGAAAAGGTGCAAGAGGTATCAAATAAATAGCGAACGTGAACCAGCCAATGTGAAGATAGTACAGGCGAGAAAACCAAGGAAGCGGAGATGGGCACAATTTGTGGAGAATCCCGGCAATCCACTAAGGAGAAGGAAGGAGAGTTTTCAGAAGGAAGAAGGTGGTCACCAGCCCCAGAGGAGCCCTGGAGGAGGAAGACAGGAAGCCAGGATTCAGCATCAGGACTGCTGCTGTGGACCCAAGGACCACAAGGCAGGGTTCGGAAGGGGTGAGTGGTGAGTCAAGGGATGCAGTAAGTATACTCTACAGAATGAACTAAGAAACTGGAGTTTTCAAGACTGGGGAGACCCTGTTGAGGACATAAGATGGAAGAATAAGCAGAGAGGGAGGGGTATCAGGGATGAAGGAAGAATGGATTGGCACCCAAGGGCTGAGAACCAAAGAGCTCAGCTCTCACAACCTCAGGGCAGCAACCTCAGTTCCCTCAGGAGGAGTCTACCTGGTAAAGGGACAGGACAGGCAGAGAGGCAGGCCTGGGCTGGCGGAAGAGGAAAGGAAGTGCCTTTCCCCCACTGCTCCCCCTGCAGATCGAACCTGTTCTTCTTCATTGCAGGAACTGCAAGAGCCCCTCAGATGCAGGAAGGTGCCTCCCCTCTAGCAGCTCAGCTGACACTCCTCCCTGGGCCTTGTGGCTGAGTACTAATCCCTCCAGCCTCAGGCCGAATGCCCTTTCCTTCCTGCCTGCCTGCCTCCCTCCCTTGCTTCTTGATGGAAGCCTCCTCCTCTGAGCACACCCAGCAGAACCGGCTCTGCCCTCCTCTTCAACAGGCACCAGGCACTTGTCCCTTGGTGCTTCCCTTACAGGCTCACCGCCTCCTAACCAGGGATGTGCTCTCTGGTCATATCACAACTGTCTTCCCTCATGTTAGATTGAAACATTAGACTGTAAGCTCCATGAGGGCAGGGACCTGTTCTTTTAATTCACCATTATACTCTAGACCCCAGCACAGTAGCTTGCCCTGAGTGGACACTCAGGAAGCCCCTTCAGGTAAACAAGTGAGTGAGTTAGACTCTGTGCCTCATACTCTTGCACACATGGGGTGGACCATCTCGGGCACCAGTGATTCCCAGGACCTGGCCCCCAGGAGGTCTTCCCTAAAAGCCTGCCTGCTGATGAGCTGCCTGCCTGGCTGGAGATGGTGGTAACCTCAGTTCCCTGTTGGGTATCAGGACAGCTGGAGACCCCAAGCTCTCAGACCCTGTGATGATAAGAGACCTGTGAGAACAGTTCTTCTGCAGTCTCAGTACCTTCTCCTAAGGGCCAGGTCCCATCATGGGTGCAGGGAGATGGAGGAGAGTGGGAGAGCTCCTGTCCTCAGGGGCCTCTGGGCCTCTGGAGGGAGACAGAAACAGGCTGAAGAATAAAGCAAGGGTATGTACGGCACCAACACTGAGGGGGGACCGCTCCCACTTACGGAGAACTTAGCAGGTGCCAACTTCACTGGAAATGCTTCACAATGACGGCTTCGTGTAATTCCTTACAGTGCCCTTAAGTGAGTCCAGAGGTGGTGATCTCCAAGTGGGCTGTAACCCCCATCAGCAGCTGTTATAACAATGGTGATGGCAGATGGCATGGTTGAGCATTTATTAGGGTCCAGGCCCATATGAAGCCTTTTACAGGTAGCATCTCATGGCTGTCACACACTCATGAGCTACGTATGAGAGTACATGAGCTCTCATCACATACATTTTACAGCTGAGACACTTGAAGCTGTCTCAGAGAGGTTATAAGATTTGTCCAGGCTCAAAGCTTGGATGTAACAGAACTGGGATGAAACTAGGTGTGTGGGACTCCAGAGTGAACTATGAGGCTGGTAAGGAAGCATATAGCCACTGGTAGAACCACGAGGTGATGATGGATCATCACTAGTTGAGAAAGGGCACTGCAGACCTGGCATACTAGGCAGACTTGGCATAGGCGATGGGCATGGGTGATGGGCAGCTTTCTCTTTCAACTTGAGGAAAGTCAGGCAGCACAAAAGGGTAAGTGCAAGTGGCCCAGAGGGGTCCAGGTGCAGGTCCACCCAGCCTCCTCAGTGGGAGGATGCAGCTGCAGTCAGCTGGCCACCACCAGTCCTTCCATACAGGACTTCTTTCCCTATGAGTCAGACCACAGGCAGCTCTGCAGATCCTGGGCCTGGAGTGGAGAGGACTGCACATGTTAGCACCTGAATTTAATCCAAGCCAAATTCACGCTATTCCTGCACGTATCTGTGTCACAGCTCCTTTTTTTTTCTCTCCCTGTGCCCAGGGCAGGAGAGGGAGATGGCGAGGAGACCAACAGCACGACTGCATCAGGACTGGAGCTGGCTACCTGCAGGCCAGCTCCCCCAGACAGGGTGCTGTGAGCTGGAATCAGAGAAGACCCGGGGAAGACGAGATCTTCACGCCATCCAGAAAGCCACTTACAAGCAGAGACTCCTGTCTACAAGGCACAGTGGTAGATACTTCTCTGCAAGGTGGTTGCTTTTCCAGAAGAAGTGGGCAGATGGAGAGATGGACGGCCAAACTGGAACAGGGCAAGTGTAGGTAGGAAGGGATGAATGAATAGCCATGACCGGAGAGAATGCTCTCCTGGGCCTCCGCTCTCCCAAGCCTCTGGCCACAGTCCAACATGGCTGGCCTGGCCTGTTCACCACAGCCTAGGGGTGGGGCATCCAGCACCTATGACTGCTTGGGAGGAAAGCCCAGTCCTCAGGTCACTGTGTACCCTTGCCCTTCCTTGTCACGTGAGTGACTTTCAGCCAAGCCTTGCTGGTGAAAGCAGCTCTTTTGCCCATTTCCTGTTTGCCCATTTATTTTTAATCCTCTCTAACATTGAAAGAAGCTATTAATAAATATAGGAATGAGATTACCAGGCAATTTAACCTGACTTCTGACTTATGCTCTCCTGAACGCACATCATGCCTGCCTTGCCTAGCCTGTTGATTCTTTTCCTAGATTAAAAGAAGTAAATATGAAGAATTAAAGAATGACTAGCTCTCTACTCCCATCAGCCCCCTTGGCAATTCTGTGGGCAGATCACGTGGGCAAGACCACACTGAAGAGTCAGCCAGTCTGCATAAGTGGAAGATGAGGCAGAGTCCAGTCTCCCGCTTCAGTGAGTCACTGTCACGCTCCCCCGGTCATGTCTGACTCTTTGCACCTCCACGGACTGTAGCCCGCCAGGCTCCTCTGTCCATGGGATTCTCCAGGCAAGAATACTGCAGTGGGTTGCCATGCCCTCCTCCAGGGGGTCTTCCAGACCCAGGGGTCAAACCCATGTCTCTTGCATCTTCTGCGTTGGCAGGCAAATATTTACTGCTACCACAACCTGGGAAGGCCCAATGACTCACCGACTCTCCCTTTTCCCTTTATGAACTATCATGGCTGGGACGTGAGTCTATCAGAAGATTTCCAGCTTTTCTGGTTAAAGTTAACTTTCCATTCTATTAACACTTGCCTTTTGATTATTGCCTTTTGAGTGGCAAGCAGCTGAACCTGGGTTTGGTAACACTGAGACCATGCCTAACTCAAGCTGCAACACTAGGGTGGGTCATGGGTCTGAGGCACCTCACCCACAGTGCCTGGTTGACCACCCAATTCACTTTCTCTCTTTGGCTAAGCTCTACAAGGGTAGTGAGGAATGCTTAGAGAGGAAGGACCAACTGCTAAGGTAGGAGCAGGGCTGCATTTTCTCTCTGCTTTGATGCCCTCTGTGTGTCATGAGAAATAGAATATTTCCTGCCATATCTGTAAACAAAGGAGATCACAGTCATTAGCAACTGCAGCCACCACAGTCGGTGAGCTGGGGAGCCCTGAGGGAACTCAAGAAGGAAAGAATACCTGCCATCTAGCAGCCATCAGACTGCAGATATTCCCTATGACGAGCCCTGAAGCAACTCAGCATGAGAAAATACCAAGTACTGGCCCCAACAGCTGAGTGCACATCAAAGGAATGATTTTAGTGAGCTCAGACTCTAGCATCTTCCCATACATAGAAAAGCACTAAATTCCTAAACTTGAGATACCTGGTTTTCTTTAATTAACAATAATCATTGATGTTCAGACTATCTGCCCTTTGTTGCAAAACTTCTATGTTACCTGGCTCCTCTCCTCGCCTTCTTGGAGCAGTTCTCTCAGAGTCACTTGAGATGCTGTCTCCCGGGCTTGAAGTTCTAAAAATTCCCACCAAATAAAGCAGAACTCTCAACTTTTCTATTCTGAATATTTTTTAAATCCACAGTTAGATGCTGCTCTGTACTGGGAATTAACTAGGGAACAAGAGGATGTGGCATTTGCTCCATAAAGCCCTCCACTAAGGAACAGAACCCAGAGCCAGGCAAAAAGGAGGGCACCATGAGAACGAACATGATGGTGGTGAGAGAGAAAGCTGGGCCAACATAAGAAGTCCTGTGCCCTGGCAGCAGCAAAAGGCCGAGCAGTACTTGGGAGCAGAGGCTGAGGAACAGACTCTCCATTTTTCTGAAGGGAAGGGACCTACCTAGACCTGCTGGGCCCTACAGTTTTTGCTGTTGTTCAGTCAATCAGTCATGTCCAACTCTTTGTGACCCCACAGACAGCAACAGAGAAGGCTTCCCTATTCTTCACTACCTCCCAGAGATTGCTCAAACTCATGACCATTGAGTCAATGTTGCCATCTAACTGTTAGGTAGTTAGAATAGGAAAAAAGGAGTCCAAAATAGTGATGGCTAAAAGACAAAGAGAAGAAAAAGCCCGCAAATATAGAACAAAAGAAGGTCTGAGGACCAGAGTGAGAACCTCAAATAAAAGAAACAGCCCTCCTGGCTAGCCCAATTTACATAGGGCAGGCTCAGGGGGAGGAGAAAAAAACATAAAAAAAGGAGCTAAAATTGAGCTTATCCCTTCTCTCTTCTTTTGGGTCGGCCTGCCCTCATACCTTGAGGATGTACTTTCCTTTGCTTGCCAAATAAAACTGAGCTAAAACCGAACTGTAACACTAATCCACAGTTTAAACTGAGCTTTAATCGAGCTGTAACAATGATCCATCCATCGCTTCAAATTTTTGCTGCAGCAAGACAGAAACGAGGAAATTACACACTCCCCTGACACAACCATTTCAAATCTGTCACTCCCTTCTCTTCCTGCCCTCAATCTTTCCTACCATCAGGGTCTTTTCCAATGAATCAGCTCTTCACATCAGGTGGCCAAAGTATCAGAGCTTCAGCTTCAGCATCAGTCCTTCCAATGAGTATTCAGGGTTGATTTCCTTTAGGATTGACTGGCTTGATCTCCTTACAGTCCTGCTGCTGCTAAGTCGCTTCAGTCGTGTCCGACTCTGTGCGACCCCAGAGACGGCAGCCCACCAGGCTCCCCGGTCCTTGTGATTCTCCAGGCAAGAACACTGGAGTGGGTTGCCATTTCCTTCTCCAATGCATGAAAGTGAAAAGTGAAAGTGAAGTCGCTCAGTCGTGTCCGACTCCTAGCGACCCCATGGACTGCAGCCTACCAGGCTCCTCCATCCATGGGATTTTCCAAGCAAGAGTACTGGAGTGGGGTGCCATTGCCTTCTCCGCCTTACAGTTCTAGGGACTCTCAAAGAGTCTTCTCTAGCACCACAGTTTCAAAGCATCAATTCTTTCTCTCAGCCTTCTTTATGGTCCAACTCTCATATCTGTACATGACTACCAGAAAAACCATAGCTTTGACTATATTGACCTTTATTTTCTATCAATTCTTATCTGCCAAGTAGCCTGAGCAGGGGCTGATCACACAATCGCAGGTTTCTGCTTTCCATGTCCTGACCAATGTCTTTTGCCCAACTTAGGAGTTCTGGAGAAATGGAGAGAAGGGTAGTCAGCAAAGACTTCCTCCTTTCCCATCCAGGAAGCCCCTTCCGACTCTCCCCTGCCCCTCCTTCCCCCAAGCTCCTTCTCTGTGCTTGCCCAGCCTCTTCCACCAGGACGCATATGACACAACTATCATGACTGATCTGTCTGTCTCCCTCCAACAGGGAGCTCTCTGAGGGCCAGGGTAGTGTGCCCAGCTACCAGCACAGGGCTCAGAAGACGTACTGCGAGTGAATGACTGAATACCGCCATTCCTTCTCATCTCCCAAGCAGGTGGATGCACTTTGCAGCTCAAAGAGCCCAGGCCACTCGGAGCAAGGAAAGAATAGGGTAGGAGTGAAGCCCTTCAGCCTCAGCAGCTTTTCCTGCTCCAGGCATTCTGGCTGCCCTGAGCACTGCCCCAGGCTAAGTCTCCAGGGAATCTGCTTCATAAACACTTACTTAGCAAGACATTTAAAACGCTATTGATTTCTCTCCTCCAAAGCAGAGGTGAGACAGTGATAGACACGGTGAGCAGTTAGCAACAATGAGTCCCCGCCACCCCCTAAGCAGAAGTTATTTCCCTTTCAGATTACCAGCCTGGCAGCCCTGGGAGAGATGCAACACACTAATGGAAGCAGCCGCTAGAACCAGCAGGTGCTCTGGCTCCGATAGCGGCAATTAGAGGCTTAAGCTCCCTTTTCTATGAGACAATGAAAAATAAAGCTGATTTCAGACAGTATACTTGCTTGCAAGGCATCTTTCTCTCCTATTAAGGGAAAAAGACAGGAGGCCACACCTCTCTGAGATCCAGGATCAATGTCAGGCCACCATGGACAACACTTTCAAACCCATCCTAGGTGTTGGACAGGTAACTCCATGGGACCCAGGAGCAGGGACATGAAGGTGCATAAAAAGAGAGCCCTTGCCCTGCTGTGGCCAGCCTACATTGAACAGAGCACCTGTACATCATATTGGTCAGACGATGCCACACTAGAATAACAGCCCCATGGCAGCAAATCTTCCTCCCTATTCCCTAGTGTTGGGGTCTGCTACAGACTGAATGCTTGTGCCCCACCAAATTCATTAAAGCCCTGACCCTAAATACGATGATGACATTAGGAGGTGGGGCTTTCGAGAGGTCATGAAGTTTAGAAAATGTCACAAGTGTGGAGCTTCCCCAATGGAATTAGCTCCCCTATAAGAAGAGGAAGAGGCCACAACTCTAACTCTCTCCACCATATGTGCATAGACACAGAGAAGGTGGCAGTCTGTAAGCCAGGAAGAAGGCCCTCACCAGTAATAGAATCCACTGTTCCCTGGGTCACAGACTCCCAGCCTCCAGAACTATGAGAAATAAATGCTGTTTAAGCCACCCTGTTGGCGGTATTTTGTCACAGCAGACCTGAACTAAGACAGGGTCCCAGAACTTTGCACAATGCCTATCTCATAGCAGGTACGCCATCAACATGCTTTGAATTAATTTCTACATGAGTTAGGGTAATGGTAGCTTCTGCCACAGATAATCTGCAACATCTAAGTGGTTTAATGTAAAAAGTATATAACCATTCACTGTCCCCTCCAATGAAGACAACGGAGTTGCAAGACCATCAAAAATATACTCTTGGCCTCATTCACAGATATCTCTAAGGTGGGCTCTGCCCCGTAAACTCATAGTCTCTTGATATATAAATATGCACTGGCAATAATAAACACAGAATGCAGCTTCAGAAACCCCAGTCAACGTACACCTGGTATTTGAGGGCCAAGGCACAGTGGAGAAGGGAGAGGTAAACCAGAGGTGCCAGCCTCAGTCATGGATGGAGTACTGCCAGGGGCTGCATTTACATATTTTAATGAGCACATGGATGGGAGTTTGTGGAAGAAACATCAGATTTGTCACAGAATAGAAAGACGCCGCTGGGAACGAGAAACTAGGGACCAGCTGGGATGTGTGCTCTCGCCTGAGGGGGGAGCCATCTCTCTGGTGGGCCTGTCATTTGGGGAATGCTATGCAGAAGCCCTCAGGAGTGGTTTGAAGGGGGAAAAAAGCACTGAGTTAATTCTCTGCTTCTGACGTGGAGAGGGCAAGGCAGTTGAAGCAGCTATTCTAAATCCATGCATCTGACCAAACTCTGGGACTCGTGAATGATCTCACTGGATCCCAAATTGCTCTGTCTTGGGGGAAATGTGTACCTCCATGTCCCCAGGAACCTCCCAGGACACAGGATGCTAGTGTCAGGCAGGGAAGGAGCAGGTGAGTGACAACACCCAGAAGGAGGGCCAGGAAGAGGGAATGATCACAACACAGAGCATCTACATCTTTCCTTTTCCTCCCAAAGAAATATTTCCAGTGCCAAGGTTTCAGCTGCTTGTGTGGTTTGGAAGTGAAGAAAGAGGGGGTGGAATTGGGATGATTCAGGAGGAAGATAAAGAAGAAAGCAGGAAAGAAGAAAGCGAGTATCTACTTAGTGCCAAAACAAAAGAATGCTGAGAAGCTTTGCAGTGGCTTTGGTTTGCTTCTCTGTCCTCTCTGCGTCTCCCAAACTTTTCAGGGCAACAGTAATTTTCCGACAAAGATTGACAGTGATATAAACCAAGGTAAAACCTTGTGGGCCAGGGCTGTCTGTAAACAAATGAGCACCATTTCTTTGGTATTCTGAGCAATTAATAACCAAACGTGCATGTGTGCTAAGTTGCTTCAGCCATGTCTGACTCTTCGCAACTCTGTGGCCCACCAGGCTCCTCTGTCCATGGCATTCTCCAGGCAGGAATACTGGAGTGGTTGCCACGCCCTCCTCCAGGGGATCCTCCTGACCCAGGGATCAAACCCACGTCTCCTACATCTCCTGCATCGGCAGGCAGGTTCTTTACCACTAGCACCACCTGGGAGGCCCTAATAAGCACATATAGCAATGCTTATTTTTATACTTGTCATTGAAATGTAATAAATGTATGAACTTTCACCCCTGTAAGGTATAAGTGCTCTGAGAGCAGAAACTGATGCTGCCTACATTTGTCTGTATTCCTGCATACAGCAGGGATCAAGAAGGGCTTTACAATTTTGATTTAACACAATGACACCTGACTCCAGTACTCTTGCCTGGAAAATCCCATGGACAGAGGAGCCTGGAAGACTGAAGTCCATGGGATCGCTGAGGGTCGGGCACCACTGAGCAACTTCACTTTCACTTTTCACTTTCATGCATTGGAGAAGGAAATGGCAACCCACTCCAGTGTTCTTGCCTGGAGAATCCCAGGGACGGGGAGCCTGTTGGGCTGCCGTCTACGGGGTCACACAGAGTCGGACACGACTGAAGTGACTTAGCAGCTTAGCAGCAGCTGATGACACGAACTAGAAAGGTTGCTGTTCAATGAACCCTCCTATTAGCAGTTGTAATGTAGCTGATGATGGTGATGATAACAGTGATGATAATAATGGTGTTTACTGTGAGGCGATCTTACCAGGCCTCTTTCCAAGCACTTTACATTGATGATTCCATTTACAACTCAAAGCAACTCCATGAAGCCATAGCATTATCCATATCAACATTCTTCCGATGAAGACATGAATTCAAATGGGTCAAAGTATTTGCCCAAAAGTCATCCAAAGAGTAGATTTCTAGACTAACACAGATCTGTCTGAATCCAGAAGCAAACTTTCTCCAAACTCTGCTTTTCTGCCTGTCACGCATGGTTTTTACAACAGGAACATTCCGTTCACATCAGGAGCCCTGGGCATAAAAAAGGACACTCAAGGCATGTGCAGACAAAGCAAACTTGAGTTTCAAGATTCAAATGTGAATCTTGATCCTGGGGGACTTCAGTGCCCAGGTCCATGATGGCCTGATGGATGCTTGAATTTCAGTTAGTACTTTTCTGCAATGTCACCCCAGCCTGCATGCTATCCTGCAGAAGACCTGAGTTGGAAAATGTAGTTCAGATCATAAATTCTCATCCACTGTCCTGATCCCCCCACAAATGCAGGGCATCCTTGCACAACGGCCCCTCAGCCCATGAGCAGGGCCCATAGATTCAGCAAGCATGTCTTTTTAAACTATGGTCCAGAGGAAGGCACAGCCCAGGCATCAGGGCCCGAGCAGGATTTAGGCCATCCACCCACTGCTGCTAGAATCTACTACTGAGCAATGGCACCGGGTAGGCCCTGCAGGAGAACAAGGCACTCAAAGGGAACTCTGGCTTCTGCACA
The DNA here is from genome assembly GCF_014754425.2 of Oryx dammah. Classification (NCBI taxonomy): domain Eukaryota; kingdom Metazoa; phylum Chordata; class Mammalia; order Artiodactyla; family Bovidae; genus Oryx; species Oryx dammah. The sequence goes on along the minus strand of NW_024070189.1, from coordinate 61,531,118 downwards.
CCGGCCCCCTTCCCGCCCCCACCCCCCCCCCCCCCCCGCCCAAAGGGAACCCAGGCACCCAGGACAAGGCTGCACATTCACAGGTGTTCAGGTGACTGGCTGGTCACTTGAACAACAGCCTCCTTCCCGTGCCAGGCTTCCTCATGTTACGGTTGGACCAAATACCCCCAACAAGGAACCCATTCATTGCAAAAAGGTCTGAAAAGTAATAACGCAAGCTGCTGGCCTGGGTCGGCCAAGGCTGCCTTCCAGGAGAGCTTCTCTAAAGGTTAATGTGGAGCTGTCACGCACAGCTGGACTTCCACTCAAGGCTTCTGTTGTTCCCTGTCCACTTGTCTCCCTGCTGTGGCTCTGCCCGGCAGCTGTCCAGCGCCTGCTGGCCACTGGTACCAGCAGAGACTGGGCTCAGAGCCTGGAGCAAAAGGCTGATTGGCTTCCTGCTGAAGTGGGCCCGCCCCACAATCCAAAGAGGCGGGAAGGAGGGTGTTAGCAGCAGGCTAGCACTTCATGAAGGCTTGGACAACTGTTATAATGCATCCTGATGAGCTCCATCTGCTGCCAATCTACACTGGGCATATGTCTCCTCGCCCCAGCACTGCATTTTGGCTGGAAAATTCATCACCGAGTATGTATCTGCCTTACAGAGAGGAGACAAGCGCTGGAGACAGTCTTCAAGCATATCTGGGAACAAAGGAAGGTAGGTGGGACAAAACATTCTGCAAAGATAGATCCACAAAATGCATAAAGGATTCACCTTCCGGAAACATTCACCAACACCCAAGCTTCCAGACAACACCAGAGCAGAAAAGTGACCCACACAAGTCTTTACACTGCCTGCAGCCTTAGCTGAAACTATTTCATGAACTGCTTTTCTCGTTTCTGTTCGGTATGGTCCCTGCTCTCATTCTCATTCAGTTCTGAATGTTTATCTCAAATCTCTGTTTTCTGGTTAAGAATAATCATTTCACAAACCACTTCACGTTAATGATCTTCGCTAGGAATCAGTTTTCTTTGGGGAACTATGAGTGTTTATCATGAGAGATGCTGAGACATAAGAGCCCACTGAGATGGCCATGCTTGACCATCTATTGAACTCATGCCCTGGACAAGGGAGCTATCCCCACACTGTGCTACCAGGCAATCAGCAACTGGTGAATGAGCGCCTACTATGTGCTTGGCCAGCACTGGATTACCCAAAGTACATGTTTCAGGCAAGAAGGCTGAGAACCAAATATATTTCCTTTTCAAAAAATATTTTGTATTACAAAATATAAAAAGAATTTTGTAATACTGAAGAAGGAAAACAAAGCAAGAGTGTTTATACCACTGGATTTCAAGACTTACTACAAAACTGTAGCCTTGTAACTAGACAGTATGGTAATGGTTAAAAAAGAAAAAAAGAAGAAGAAAAATTGATCAATGGTACAGAATAGAGGGCTGAGATGTAGATCCACACAAATAGAGTCAACTGATTTTTGAAAAAGGAGAAAAATCAATGAATTCCATTCAATGGAGAAAGAATAGTCTTTTCAATAAACAGTACTTGAACAATTAGATGTCCAGATGCAAAAGGATGAACCTAGACAGAGACCTTACACTTTACACAAAAATTAACTCAAAATGAATGATAAGCTTAAATGTAAATTGGAAAACTATAAAATTGCTAGAAGAAAACACAGGAGAAGATCTATGTGACCTTGGGTTTGGTGCCAGTTTTAGATATGACACCAAAAGTACAATTCATGAAAAAAAGATTAAGTTGGGTTTTTTTAAAACAAAAAACTTCTGCCCTGTGAATGACACTATTAAGAGAAATAATCCACATGAAAGAGCCCAGGAGAAAAGATTTGTAAATGCATATGTGACAAACGACTTGTATCTAAAACGAAATCCTCTTACAACTGAACAACAGGAAAATAAACAACCCAATTAAAAATACACAAAAGATCAGAATAGACAACTCATCAAATAAGATGGAAAATAACTGTATGAAAAGATTCTCAACATGAGTTGTCATTAGGGAAATGCATATTAAAACAACAAAGGCATACCACCATCACACCTATTAGAATGTCGGGGGAAAAAATCATAAATACCAACTGCTGGCAAGGATGTGAATCAATAGAAACTCTCACTATGGCTGTAGGAATAAAATGGTATAGCTGCTCCACTTTGGAAGACAGTTTGGCAATTTTTTAAAAACTAAACATCTTACCACATAATCTAGCATTAGCATTCCTGGGCATTTACCCAACTGATTTGAAAACTTGTGGCAACACACACACGCAAAAAAAAAAAAAAAAAAAACTGCAGTCAAACACTTTTATCAGCTTCATTCATAACTGCACAAACTGGAAGCAATCAAGATGTCCTTTATAGGTAAATGTATGAACAAATTATGAAACATTCATACAATGGAATGCTATTCAATGTTAAAAAAGAAATGAAATATCAAGCTACACCAAAACACGGATGAATCTTAAAAGAATTGCTAAGTGAAAAAAGTACAAAAAGCTATCTACTGTTCAGTTCTACTTATAGGACATTTGAGAAAAGGCAAAACTGTAGAGCTCATAAATGGATCAGTGGTTCCCAGGGATTCTAGGTGGGAGAGGAGCAGTGGTTGAAACAGAGAAGTAAAGTAAATTTTAAACTATTCTTTATGATACTACAGCAAAAGAGTGGCTATATGACTGTGTGAATTTGTCAAAAGAACATTATAGCACAAAGACTGAACCTTAATGTATGCAAATTAAAATGATCATTTAGGAGGTTAGGAGCTCCCCGGATGAGAAGTAGAATGTGACAAAACAAGCTAAGTGTATTACAGAGGTGCTGACCTGAGTAGCTTTGGCAACAAGCAGAGCCTTTAAGACTAAAAACCAAAGGACTATACATAAACACTGTGCTCTTGCTGATAAAGTCATTATCCAGGAGGTAGGGATCAGTAATTTGATACCATTATCTGTATACACATATCATAATTGCAGAATTAAGTAAATGGATGGTGAATGGTGGGAGTTTCTCACTGCTGGAGTGGGAGATTATAGACAAGCAAGGGAGAAAGCTATAATGATCTGTGTGGTGATGGATTAGAGCTGGAGACATCAGTATGAACTCATATTTAGCTTAATAGAGATGCAGATGGATACATACAGAAGAATTTACAAATGTGTATGTACACACAGACTTTCTTATTCTGTCAGCTGAGAGGGCAGAGAAGTGACATTGCAATAGTAATGCTCAGATACCCAGATCTTGGGGCGGGGGGGAGGGAGGGGGTGGGTGGGTGTGTGTGTGATTAGCAGCCACTCAGATTCAGCAAGGGATAAGACCTCAAGGAGCAGCTGACTCTGTAAACAACTAAGTGTGTGTGTGTCTGTGTGTGTCTGTGTGTGTGTCTGTGTGTGTGTCTGTGTGTGTGTCTGTATGTGTGTGATTAGCAGCCACTCAGATTCAGCAAGGGATAAGACCTCAAGGAGCAGCTGACTCTGTAAACAACTAAGTGTGTGTGTGTGTCAGTGTGTGTGTGTCAGAGTGTGTGTGTGTCAGAGTGTGTGTGTGTCAGTGTGTGTGTGTCAGTGTGTGTGTCAGTTGCTCTGTCATGTCTGACTCTTTGCGATCCCACAGATCATAACCTCCAGGAAGGAGGAGGAGGACCACAGAGATAAGTCCATGTTCATCTCATCATACCAAGGCTAAACTCATAAACTCTGTCCATGGAATTCTCCAGGCAAGAACACTGGAGTGGCCTTCCCTTCTCCAGGTAATCTGCCTGACCCAGGGATCAAACCCAGGTCTCCTGCAGTGTGGGCAGATTCTCTACTGTCTGAGCCACCAGGGAAGCCAATGCTGTTCTCTGATAAAACTAACCAGGGTTGCCTGGAGAAACAGTTGATTTTATGGCTGGGATAAGGAATCTACAGGTTGAGTCTAGAGCACTGTGTTGTGCCAGAAAGTAAAGAAGTACTCAAAAGTAAGCAAATAAAGTAAACCACAATGGAAGTATATCAAAGGGACACAGGAGCCTCCAAAGAGAGCTCCCAGTGTCCAAAGCTGGAACAACATGTACAACAAAACCTTAGCATTGGATTAATCTAATAGTTAGTATGAGATGATAACCTCAGGTATAAAATGAATGTCTATGAACCCATAAACTCACATTTGATTGATCAAATGAATGACTATACTAAATAAATAATTAAATCAGGAAGAAGAAACAAATCCGTTGGTGCAGAAGAATTCTAAATAACTTATGTAGACACTGTCCTCAAGGAAATAGAGCATTAACTGCCCACTTCTTAAGGGCAGATTGTGCATGGTGACCTCCACCCAAAGAGTGCATTATGAAAAGAGAGGAAGAGAGTAACATTACTGTGGAGAAACCTGATGAACACCACCACAGCCAGATCAAGGTTCACAATCACAGCGATAATTAAGTTGATACTATGTACCTTTGATATGATGAGATGAACATGGACTTACCTCTGTGGTCCTTCTCCTAAAAACCCATCTCCCCAGGCTAGTCATGAGAAAAGCATCGAACAAATCCCAATGGAGGGACATTCTAGAAAATAAGTGACCTGTACATCTCAAAACTGTCAAGGTCATCAAAAACAAGCAGAAAATAAACTGTCACAGCTAAGAGGAGCCTTAGCAGATATAACAACTAAATGCAATATAGTGTCTGGGGTGGATTCCTGGAACAGAAACTGGAAATTAGGTTAAAACTAAGGAAATTTGTATAAAATGCAGATTTTAATTGAAAATAATATATCAATATTGGTTCACTAATTTTGACAAATCCAATGTAAGATGTAAGGGGAAAATGGCTGTGGGGCATCTGGGAACTCTCTGTACAATTTCTGCAATATTTCTGTAAATCTAAAAGTTTCCTTAAATTGAAAGTTTATGTGGGGACTTCCCTGGCAGTCCAGTGGTTAAGACTGCCTTTCAATGCAGGGGGTGTGGGTTTGATCCCTGATCAAGGAGCTAAGACCCCACATGCCTTGAGGCCAAAAAACCAAAACATAAAACAGAAGCACTATTGTAACAAATTCAACAAAAGCTTTAAAAAATGGTCCACGTCAAAAAAATCTTTAAAAATTTTAGTTAATAAACATTAACACTGAACTAATGATTTGCAGAAACAGAATTTTGTTGGACACCAATTGCTGAAAAGAAGTGGTACATGGTGCTATAAACATGAAAAATGACCAAGGATTGATGAAGCCAAGGAAACAGAGAGGGCCGTCTCCCATAGATGCCTGAGGAGACCAGCCACAGAGCTGAGGCCTTCACAAGCCCTGGTTCACACTGGTGCCTCAGCAGAACTTAAAAATGCCATACCATGGACATCTTAGTAAACAAATACCTTATGTACTCCATTCTGGAATGTTTATCCAGGTCATGCTACATGCGTGCTAAGTCACTTCAGTCGTGTCCGACTCTTTGCAACCCTATGGACGGTAGCCCACAAAGCTCTTCTGTCCATGGGATTTCCCAGGAAAGAATACTGGAGTGGGTTGCCATGCCCTTCTCCAGGGGATCTTCCTGACCCTGGGATGAAACCCAGGTCTCTCACATTTCCTGTACTGGCAGGCAGTTTCTTTACAACTAGCACCACCTGGGAAGCCCACTGAGTCCCAAAAGAGAAGTGTAACATACATACAGGCAATAGAGTGAAGTACTTAAAAGCTCAGGCCTAGAAGTCAGACTCATCTGGGTTCAAATCCTGGCTCTACCATTTGCTAGATGTGTGACCTTGAGCATTTGGAATTAACAAGGTCTATTTTCTCAGCTTTGAATGGAAATAACAGTACCTCCCATCACTGGGCTTTCGGGATGACTATATGAAAACATACACGTGACACAGTGTTTAGCAATAGTGAGAAATCCCCAAATGGCAGCAATTTCTTAAAATTTACACTGGAGAGGAAGACAAGATGCCCATTGTCTGTAGATGACATAGTCTTCTCTAGAAGATCCAAAATGATGATAAAATAAAAAGCTGTGAGAATCAAGATTTCCTGTTTGAAAGAAATAATCATTTTAACAGAAATAAAAAACAAATTTCATTCACAAAAAGCACTGACAAACATCAGCTCTCTAGTCATAGGTGTAATGAGGGATGCAGGAGCTCATCTGAAAGGAAACTATAGACACTTCCTGAGAAACTGGGAAGAGCTGTGCCACATTTCCAGATGGAGCAACTTAAGTGTAAAGTTATCACTCGTCTCAAATTACTTTGTAAATCCAATCTAAATCTCATCTTCTGCAAGTTTTCAAAATGATTTTTAATGTCATCTGGGAGAACAGGCAAGGACAACCATGAAAAATGTGAAAAAGAGGATAGGTTCTTGTTAGATGAAAAGATGAATTAAGAGTAAAAATCATTAAGAAAACTGGCTATTTAAAAAAGGAAAAAAAAATACCCCTATGGTTCCATTTCTCACAGTATAGCTCAGAGTAAGTATTAGATTGATTAAAATAGTATTTTTCCCAACTACTGGTCACAATGCATGTATGGGTGATGAATATAAATTTCTAAAATATGAAGTATAATGGCAGAGAATAGAAAATGGCACATTTTATACAGAATATGAGTGGATATTGCTTGATGGAAGCTTTAAGCACTGGATTACAATAAAAACTATTTTCCTTGTTTGAATGCCACTGGCCTAATGCATCAAATATGAAAAATTCAACCCATAAAAGAACAAAATGGAAACCCAGGTGAAATTTTATCTGGCCCGAGTTGGGAGATTTCTAAATGTACATCAAAAGCAGAAACTCCAACAGCAAAAAAGAAAAATGATGGACCTATCTGGACAAAAACATCAAAATCTTAGCCTATGAGAAAACACCATTAAAGGCAAGCAACAATTTTTTAAAAATGTGATTTATACCCTTTATATGTAAAAGAACTGCCTTATAATTTATTGGGAAAAGTACTGTGAAAGGGAAAGAATAGCATATATGAGACAATTCATAAAAAGAATCACAAATATTTTCATATATACATATATATATGTATATGAAAAATATATCAGTTCAGTCGCTCAATCGTCTCTGACTCTTTGCGACCCCCTGGACTGCAGTACGCCAGGCTTCCCTGTCCATCACCAACTCCCAGAGCTTGCTCAGACTCATGTCCATTGAGTTGGTGATGCCATCCAACTATCTCATCCTCTGTTGTCCCCTTCTCCTCCTGCCTTCAATGCTTCCTGGCATCAGGGTCTTTTCTAATGAGTCAGTACTTCGTGAAGTACACAGAAGCTCTGGTACTCTGCTCATGTATATATATAAAAAAACTGCTAAATGCACTATAGTCAAGCAAAAAAAAAAAAAATCAGACTTGGACAGAGCCAGATAATGGTCTCCCAGGATCCATTTTTCTGCTTTTCTTTAGTAATAAGAACTCTGATCTGTAGTTTTCCATCTTAAAACTCCATATTTCCCAGCATCTAGGTAGATCATGACACTTCATTCAAACTAAAGTCAGACCAAGTCAGCCATTGAGATGTAAGGTGAATTATATCCAAATTCACAGGGGTCTGCTTGAAGGAAAGTCCTGTGCCCTCCTTTGCTCCTTCCTTTTTTGCTGTTGAGTGGACTACAGATGGCAATGGCTGGAGCTCTAGCAAGACCAGAGCTAGACCATAAAGAGCTCTAGCTGGACCATGAAGTTGTCCCAAGGTCATCAGAGTAATAAAATGAAAAGGTACTTGATAACTGAGATGTTCCATACTAGCCCTGGACTTCCTACCACTTGACTTTCTTTATATGAAAAATAATGCACTTTTGCTTAAACCACTGTTATTTGAGCACTGGAGTGTTGATTATGCACCACTAAGCCAAGTCCTAACTAATAAAATACCTTTAAAAAAACTCACAAAATAGGAAAATTCTTTAAAAATTACAGTATCCAAAGTTGATAAGTGTCTTCTTTTTTTTTTTTTTTTCCAAGGATACATGTGCTTTATTGCTTACGCTGCACGTTCAAGTGAATACAGTAAACCCCCTTTAAAAAGTAAGGCACGTGAGTGGCCTTCTGTGCATGTCCAATATTATTTAAAGTTCCTTTTGGCTAATAACGTATTTCCACTCCAGAACTAGAGCTATCTGAAAAAGCACATGATAAGTTTTTTGCAAGCAGAATACCTGAAACATTGTTATATGTTACCTCATGGCACAATTAAACAGCCTCCTATCAAACGTCTGTATCGGAGGAAAGATATAACTATTGTTACAACTGGGAAACGTTAACTAGCTTATCCACATATATACAGTTGGATCCCCAGATAGTAGTTATACAAAATCTAAAGAAAGAGCAGTGTCAACTGCACTGGTGCTTGTTCCATCGAAGGTAAGAGATTTGGCATTTTCAGTCTTTTTTTCCGTAAGTCATGCTGGTATTTGCAGAAAGGCAGGGTCATACGATGCTGAAGACCATGGACAGATACTGTTCATATGACACTTGGATCCAGCCGTCCTGGTCTGTGTCGTAGCGTCTGAATATATCTGTCAACCTCTGCAGCACGGTGCAGCCCTGGATGAAGTCGTCGAAGGCGATCTGCCCCGTCGGTGGAACTTCCGAATGAGGATGTCGTGAAACTGATCAGAGAGCCGGTACCCGAAACCTGAGAGGGCTTGCTTGAGCTCGTTCTTGTCGATCATGCCCGAGTTGTCCCTGTCATATGTACGGAAGACGTTCTGCCAGTCCGCGATGTACTTCCAGACGCCAGTGAACTCACTGAAGTTCACGCCGGCCTTGTTCTCTCTGTCAAACATGGATATGATCGATCGGACAGTCACTGGGTTAAATGGAGTCCAGGTGCCATTGGACAGTGCTTGCTGAAGCTCGTTGTCAGATATCACACCGCTCCTGTCCTTATCAACCCTCTAGAAGACGTTCCACAGGAAGCTCTGGTCCGGCAGCGCGGCGCCCGCGGCAGGGCCGGCGCTGGGGCCCGGGCGGTACGGGTAGGCAGCCATGGGCCGAGGCGCAGCGGGGTGGAGATGCCGCTGAGGGGCGGCCGGGAAGCGGGCGGTGTCCGATAAGTGTCTTCTAAATAGGCATTTTCATACACTGTTTATGGTATATGTTTTCTGGAAGAAATTCTGCTGGTATGTGACAAAAGACTTACAGTATGCATATCATTTTACCCAGAAATTCTACTGCTGGGGCTGTATCTTATGAAAATAATTAACATATGCACAAAATTAATACCTAATGATGTTCATAAAAGCAGTATTTATAATAATGAAAAATCAGAGAAAAGCTAAGTGCTCAATAGAGGATTAGAAATTACAGAGAATTTATAAAATTAGATACCAGGCAGCAACTAAAAATCAAGTTTTAAAAAGAATAATTGATGATATGAGAATATTATTAAGTAGCATTAAGCTAATATAATGATTTAAAAGTAGTATGTGATTATACTCAGACTGGGAGACTACAGGTAATTTTAAACTTTCTACCTGGATTTTTTAATAATTTTTTTAATGTTCTGTAACAAACATGTGAAACTTCTATAGTTTTTTTAAAATGCTTCTTAAAAATGTACATGTGTCTACTGCTTTTCCCACATACCTATCTTTTCCAGTTTGACAGTTCCTTCTTCTCACCCTCATGTACACTGTGTTCTAGACCAATTACTCCTCGCTCATTGGTATCATGAAATATCCTTTCTGCTCCCTCCTCAGAAATCTATGCAAGAGATTCAGAACACCCATACCCCTATACTCACAGGTCAGATGCTCCCACACCAGACCAATTCAAGCTCCTGTGTCTGGTTCTGGGAACGATATGCTCTCCTGACACACTGAGTGATGCTCCCGAGATCAACTCAGACTTCCTCTTCCCTAGATACCAAGATACCATTGGATCTGACTTCTTGGGAGCGCCTGACTTCATACAGCAGCATGATCCATCTCTAAGCAAATGATCTTTAAAGGGAAGGTGCTCTGTGTCGACTAGAAAAATGTGTTTAGCTGCAAAGAATAGAAAGCTTGATGAACAGTGACATAAACCCTTTGGGGTTTACCTTGTAACATCAGGTAGGAGAGAGGCAGTCATGACTTTTACTCAGGGGGATGAAGTTTCTTTCAACACCCCTGTCCAGTCATCCTTAGTGGGAACCCTCATTGTTATAAAATGGTTGCTATAGGTCCACTCTAACCTGTGATTTTCATGAAAGCCATAGCTTTCTCAGAAATCTCCAGAAAGCTTGACTTGCATTTCACTGATCAGGACTGACTCACTGGGCCACACCCCCAGCTGGAAGAGAAACTGGGAAACTAAAGATGTTGTCATGCACATTCTTCCTCAAAGAAAACCAGAATTGAACAGGGATGAGACCAACAACTAACAGTGCCTGCTAGTGTTGTCAAGACTGATTTTAGGATGCAGAGGTCTTTCAGAAGACAGTGTACTAGCAAACCACACAAAGAGCAGACCAGGTTACTTGTGTGTATTACCAAAAGAAAGAAGGAAAATATATATTCATCAAGCATCCTTCAGAACCAGCAGCTTTCACAATTATCTTATTAAATTCATTTCATTCTTATAATAATCTTTCGAGACAGATCTGTATTCTCTTTTTGCTTTTTTTCAGATGTGGAGCCTGACACTTAGAGAAGCAGCTTGCCCAAAGCCACACAACTAAGGAGTTTGGGGGCTGAATTTCAATCGCACAATTAGTTGTCTGATTCCCCAGCCAATGTGCCTGCTAGAATATAATACTGGCCTCTTGGCAAGCCCCATAATATGTATCTGGAGAGTGAATGAGGGGAGTTATAGATGTATTTGCATCAAAACTGGAAGAGACACACAGTTAGAGACCCATAGGAGGTAAGATGGAGAGAACTCTTCAATGCGCAATAGGTATGCTAGTGACCTTGACTGTGATCTCTCCTTTAACTGCTGCTCATGGACAAGGAGACAACAAACCACGGACACAGGACCCTGAAAGAGCCAAGTACTCAGGATGGTTACCAAAGAAAAAGACTGGGTAAAACAATTCAGACATTTTGGACCCAATCAGAAATCTGAGAGTAAACCGAGAAGGAGGTGTGTCTCTACTATACATAAAAAGAGTAACAACTCAGAACAGAAGGAAGGAGGAAGGCACCAAACTGAACCTGGATATTTATGTATTTAAACACTGCTGTAATTATTATAACTATATAAGAGGTATGCTACAAATTTATATTTATACTTAGTCATGTCCACTCATGCAATAGACCCTATGCTAGGGATATAAAGACAAGTAAAACAGATAAAACTCTTGCTTTCAAGGTGATGATGATCTAGTGGATAGATGATATTTCAGTTAGGTTAGTTTCCTTGTCTCAACCACATGAGGTAAAGTCTAGCTCTTCTGACCACTAGGACTACAACACAGGTCAAAATTCTAACTAAGCACTCAGGAAAGAATAGAAGAGCCTTTGGAGTCCCAGACATATAAACCCAACTTCATAAAGAGATGGGAAACAGCCCAGCCAGAGACAACTGATACCCTGGGACAGAAGTGAGCCCTCTATATAGACACTCAAATAACAAGTTATTGATATGTTGGGTGTTGATTTCTTGTCATCCTGCTTAGGGGAGTTGCAGCATAGAACCTGGGGACAAAAATCAGCATTTAATTAATGCTGGATGGATGGACAGATGGATAGACTCTGGGTGAATGAAGACATACTGCTCACTACCTACAAACTCAATCACTGCCCTCAATTTTAGGAAAAAAAAAAAAAAGAGCTGTCAGAGTATTGCCTTAAGCTTTAAAATTTTAATTTTCATTAGGGCTTAGAAGACTTCAGAAGCAAGGTTCATGAAGTCACAGATCAGTGTTATTCCAGTTCACTACATTTTTCCTTATTCCAGTTCACTACATTTTTCCCAAATAGGCTAGTTTCCTATTAGGTGCAGAGATAATTGGTATTTAATCCAGCTATCTCACAATGGAAATATGCACACATTTTGTACCAGAAGCTCTCAACCCAAATGAGAACAAACTCTACTGTCTCCTTTGCCTAGAAGTGTTCTCTGTGTTCTCATGAGAGCCCATTCCTGAACCAAATGGAAAGTTCTATTCCAGAGAATACTGTACTTCTGTCATCAGGGCAAAAATCATTCTCTTTCTGAGACAACTTGAGACCTCAGGAAGCTAAGTTGAGGAGGCAGGATACAAGCAAAGAGGAGAACTGGATGAACTCAGGCTAGATGATGCTATCTGAACCAAACCAGAGAAACCAGAAACACACATGGTGTTACATTCCAGCCTGAGCTCACGTCCCAGAATGACTGATGCAAGGAAGGCCAGAGATGGGTGTCTCAGAATCGCTGCACCCATATCTCCAACCTAGGGACCTAATTCACCTACAACCCTCAACATCTTCAAGGGCTGCAACAGCCACAAGCTCAAGGATATCAACATACTCTGAAAACCTTAGGAGCCTTATACCTTTCCTCCATGAACTGGTCCTACAGTGATTGAAGGCAGCCCAATATATGCTGCACACTGGCCCACGCATGTGCTAGGCATGGTGCTCACAGTATGGAGCTTCAGGGAAGGCTGGGGCAGAAGATCCAGGTGGCAAGGACAGACTGGCAGGTGCAGAATCACAGGCAGGAGCCTGGCAGCTGACGAGACTCTACAGCAACCATGCTTGTGAGGCATTGGTGGTAGAGTGGCTAGCATAGCTGCCTTCCCCCAGCAGCTACCTCTCAACTCCTGGGGAGGAGAAGTTGGGGAGGGGTTCTGGGAGACATGCAGGTGCCAGGTCCTGGAACCTGGGGCGGGCCTGAAGGAACTGAGCCCCAGACCGGGGTCCAAGTGCAGATCAGGCCACAGGAATAAGGGGACATGACCCCTCTCTCCATGCTACTGTGCGAAGCTCTGACCACCCCCTGGGACTGGCCTGGCTTGGGAGAGTCACCTAAGTGCTAAGATTTGGAGTGATGTAGTCAGGGGTCCAGACCTCTTCAGCCTCAGTAACAACCTCTCAGGGTAGTAGTTCCACAGAATTAGAAGTCCCCATAAAAGGGGCTTTCTCTTTTTTTAATATAAATTTATTTATTTTAATTGGAGGTTAATTAATTTACTATATTGTATTGGTTTTGCCATATATCAACATGAATCTGCCACAGGTATACATGTGTTCCCCATCCCGAACCCCCTGAAAGTCATTCTTTTTGGAATATTACTTGGCTCTGTGCATTGGTACAGGATCACAATTCTAATAAAACTACCTGTCAGCACTAATCTTTAGGTCTTTGACATTCACCTTCTAAATGTGGTTACACAGCATGAGTGCCCCTTTGCCTGAGTGATTTTAGAAGCTGGAGCTAAGCTTAGCATCCCTTACTAGGGCAGAACACAGAGGACTCACTGGGGTGTTACCCTCACCCCACCCCCAACACATGACATGCTAGAAAGAGCCATTCAGGAGATTCAAGCTTGGACAAAGCATAGTCAGGCCAGGGATGCCAAAATAAGTGGATACTCCATAGGATGAAGTTGGGGGCTGGGGGAAACAGGCCCATGCAATTGCCTTCTTGAGATTCTCAGACAGACATGGACTAGAACAGGTCAGCTGCACTGGTTCCTTACACAGAGACTTCTTCATGGTGAAGCCAACTATCAAGGACATGTACTACATGACCCACGAGTGCGTGCATCATTGGGAACTCTGAAAACAGCAATGTTTATATCCTGCGGAACCATGAGCAACCTCATCATCGCCTCGGCCCCAGTGTCCCGGTGCCTCCACCTCCCAGAACTGCCCCCTAAGGCATGCGGAAACTATTTCTTTCATTAGCTCACTCTAGGTCTTCAATGATGAGAAGCACAGGCAGAACTTCTGCTGTGTAAGGAGAGCTACCATCTCTCACCATAAAGTCGCTTCTTTTCAAGTTAGGGGGAGGGACCCTGGGACGAGGAGAGGAACACAAGGTTTCACCCTCATGACAGCACTGTGATTGGAAAACATCTCATAGATCTCTCATCTTTCCTGGTCTCCATAGACTGAGGAGACCTGGCTTGTTTTTTTTGTGGCTACACTCCTAAGCGATCTGAATACCTATTACCATATATTCAAACAACTGCTTATTCTGAGCTTTATCTGGCATCCTTATATGTTCCTCAAGTTAAATAATCAAAGTGACATCCTGCCTCCTTTATGTCTAAGTGCCTTTTGAGTTTTTAAACAGAGAACCAGTATCAAAATGATGATGATAACAGCTGTATTTTTAAATTCTATTTATTTATGTATTTATTTTTGGCTGCATTGGGTCTTCATTGCTGCATGCAAGCTTTCTCTAGTTGCAGTGAGCGGGGGCCATGTTCCAGTTGCAATGTGCAGGCATCTCATGGTGGGGGCTTCTCTTGTTGCAGATCACAAGCTCAAGGGTATACAGGTAGTTGTGGCACACGGGCTCAGTTACTCCGTGGAATATGGGATCTTCCCAGACCAGGAATCGAACCTATGTCTGCTACACTGGTAGTTGGATTCCAAACCACTGGACCACCAGGGAAGTCCAAAGCTACATTTTTTGAATTCCCTATCTATAGTTGAAATTGAGCTCATTGAATTCTCACGATGCCTGTTAGGAAGGTACTGCCCTTCGTTTGCTCACTCCTCTCTGCAAGGCCCAGGTGCCCACTACAACCCTTGGCTCTAGAAAGGACAAGGACTACTGAGATTTTATGAAGCAGCTGGCTTGGTAGCGGGGCAGCCACTTACTCTCTTTCGATTATAATTTCAATTTACTTTTGTATTGTAATGCCGTCTTTTCTTCTCACAGCAATAGATAGCAGGGCAACGGAAGAACAGTCGACTTGAGGACAGATTACAAACGAATTTTTATCTTTAAGAAGCTAGGTCAGAAACTTGTGGCTATCAGAAAGCGTAGTGCTGTGGTGAGGAATGAGCCCACGCCAGGGTTTTGATAAACTTCAGAGAGCGAAGTGTGCTTGCAGAAAGAAAGAAGAGAAAATGAGCGAGGACATTGATTCTCTCACCTTGGAGAAATCTCATCAGAGAGGGCCATGGTATCAGTGACAGAGTGCATTCTCTGAGCACTGAAAGCATGGGGAAATTTACTTTAAAATGCCTGAATGTACTTTTTTTTTTTCTTTTTCCATAGGAAGTCTTCCCTTTCAATGGACATTCAATTTAGGTTAAGAACACAGTATAATGTGAGAAGAGCACATGTACTAGAAAAGACTTCAAGTTCCTGTTCTTTCATTTATTGGCTGGGTGGCCCTAGGCAAGGTACCAAAAGGTTCCAAATTCCAAACTTTCTCACCAGCAACAGAGAGGGCTTTGTTTGGTTGCTGGAAAAATTAAACATACACACCAAGGGTTTAATATACATATTAAGCACCGTCTACAGATGATTTCTTACCACAGTAAATCTCTTTTTGCCATTTTATACATTATAATCTATGGTACATCTATATAATAGACAACATTTTCAGAGGAATGGAATGGAAACATACTCCTTTATTCTTGCCTGGAGAATTCCATGGACAGGGGAGCCTGGCAGGCCACAGTCCATGGAACCGCAAAGACTCAGAAATGACTGAGCAACTAATACTTTCACTTTATCAGAAGAATGAGACGAAGTCAACATTTGACAAATAATTGTTGAGAATCCAGAAAAAAAGCCCTCATGTAAATTCCATTCTAGTTGAGCAAGTCAGACAATCAACAGAATAAACATATTATCTAATATATTGGATGGTGATAATTGTTTTGTAGAAAAATAAAGGAGAGGGGACTTCCCTGGTCATCCGGTGGCTAAGACTCCATGCTCCCAATTCAGGGGGCCCAGGTTCAATCCCTGGTGAGGGAACTAGATCCCTGGTGAGGGAACTAGATCCCACATGCCTCAACTAAGAGTTCGAATGCTGCAACTAAAGATCCTGCATGCTGCAATGAGGACTGAAGACCCTACATGCCACGACTAAGACCCAGCACAGCCAAATAATAAATAAATGCATAAAAATAAATATCCAAAAAAGAAGAAAAATAAAGGAGGAAAGAGAGAGGGAAGTGCTGAGGAGGCAGTGTTTGTGCAGAGACTGAAGGGGGGCTGGTGAAGGGAGGTGTGTAGATGTCTGGGAAGAATGTCCAGGCTGAGGCAGGAGTGAAATGGCACATCTGAGGGACCCACTGGGACCTGAGCAGGGACTCGATCATGCTGGGCCTTGCAGGTCACTGGAAGTATTTTCTCTTTTCTTCTTAACAAGATAGGAAGTCAGTGGCATGTCCTGAACAGGAAATTATACAATATGACTTCCATTTTGCAGAATGTTTCACTCCTAGTTCAAAAGGGAGTGTAGGGGCCAGGAAATCAACTCAGAAGCTACTGAAATAAAACATGAGGATGTTTGGGACCACTAGGGCAGTAACCATGGAGGTGGTAAGAGGTACTTATATTCGAAAATCTACTTGAAAGCAGACTCAAATGATGATATTATGTGGCATGTAGGAGAAAGAAGCTTTGGTTTTTGGTTTTGCTTCAGCAGATTGAACTACGGAGATGACAGTAATCAAGGTGGCAAGCACAATACAGGAGGAAGGGACAGATACAGCAGAGACTGGGAGTCTCATTTTGGACATGTTAAGTCTGGTATGCTTAGGAGCATCCAAGCAGAAATGCAGAGCAGTCATCACACAGTTAAGTCTGGAGTTCAAGGGAGCAGAGTTGGCAGACTGGCTGGAGAGAGAGGGGTGGTGGAGAGGGCCTTGGGCAGGAGGAGAGAGAGAGATGTGACCTTCCATGAAAACATATCTATGATACACACAAAAAAAGGCAAGGCACAAAACGTGTAGAATATGCTTCAACCTAAAGGGGCTTCCTTGGTGGCTCAGTGGTAAAGGACCCGCCTGCCAATGCAGGATACCTGGGTTCAATCCCTGGGTCCACAAGATCCCCTGTAGAAGGAACTGGCAACCCACTCCAGTATCTTGCCTGGGAAATCCCATGGTCAGAGGAGCCTGGTGGGCTACAAGCCAAGGGATTGCAAAAGACTTGGACATGACGCAGTGACTTAATAACAACAACAACAAACAGTCTTAAAAGTATATTGCTGCTGCTAAGTCACTTCAGTCGTGTCCGACTCTATGCGACCCCATGGATGGCAGCCCACTAGGCTCCCCCGTCCCTGGGATTCTCCAGGCAAGAACACTGGAGTGGGTTGCCATTTCCTTCTCCAATGCATGAAAGTGAAAAGTGAAAGTGAAGTCGCTCAGTCGTATCCAACTCTTAGCGACCCCAAGGACTGCAGTCTACCAGGCTCCTCTATCCATGGGATTTTCCAGGCAAGGGTACTGGAGTGGGGTGCCATTGTATATTAGATGTTTACAAAACAAACATCTTTATGTTTCCAAAAAAATATTCAAAGGCTATGAAGAGAAAGCTAATAGAACTGGGAATATGGGCCACTTTTGCCATAATATTTGGATTTTATATAAGAATGGGTATTAATTTATAAATAAAAAATAATGGCAGGAGAGAGCTGTCTGAGTGAACTTTCAAAGACATTAATTTCTAGCACAAGCCTCTATCTCCTTCTCTGGACTCTGGCTATGACTTTGGCCACCCTGCCCCAGTCTACCCTCTTGTGTCTCTTTGCCTGCAGCCTTCCCCCAGTCAGTTGTGACCAAGAAAGCTTCAGAATAGCCAGGAGAACCTGTGGTATACTTTCCCAGAGCCAAACTCACAGAAGAAGAATCTGAGTTCAAAGTCAAAGTCGGTATTTACCTCCAGAGTCCTGACAAGTGCGTTTTTATTCTTGGATGCAGTTGCCAATTTCATTCTCAAGCTTCTTTTTGTTTTTTTCTTTTCTTTTTTTTTTTTTTAAAGGTCATGGCATTTATAATAACAAGGCTCTAAAAATTAAATGTACCTTTACATGTTTAATTTCTGGCCATAATATGGTACTGAATAATAAGTGAGCGGACTTGAATGGCTATGGAAAAGGTTAACAGAAACTACTTTTAAACTGCCAGTTTGCAAGCCTGGGGCCTTCACCCTGTTACACAATAGGCATTAAAGAAAAATGTTCTTCCCTGGATGCAAAGATAAATCTTCATTTTGCTGGGAGCCTCAGCAGCAGGATGCTTTTAGGATTTTTCCATTGAGACATCACAGCGAGGAAGAACTCTTCATCCTGTCTCTTTGGCACCACCTCCTGTTCCCGTTTAAACACATTTCCTCAACTTGACTTGTGATAAGTAATGGAATTAGACAGCCGCCTGTCAACCCAGGACTTTTTTTCCCCCCAGAATCCAGCCCTTGGGTTGAAATCACCATTTGAGAAGAGAAAAATCATTGTAGACTATTTTTCTACTGTTTCAAAATAGCTCAGCTGGAGGGAAGTTGTTATTTCCTCTTTAGCATGCCATGCGGGAAGGATCTGTGGAACCAAACATGGCCCCACGCTGCCCCCAACCCCCCAGCAAGGTCAGGCCAGGAAACGCTGACAGCCTCACAGCCTTCTCCAGAACTCCTTGAGGCCAACTAGCTGGACCCACATCCTCGTTCCAAAAGCTAACCTAGTTTGGTGATACCGAATTCTCTAAATTTTAGTGTGTCTGTAAAGCTTTTGCAATCTAAAAAAATGGTACCGGTGAACCTATCTGCAGGGCAGGAACAGTGATGCATAAATCGAGAATGGACTTGTGGACACAGATGAGGAAAGAGAGGGTGGGGTGAACTGAGAGAGTAACACTAACATAAACACACTACCATGTGCAAAATAGACAGCTGATGGGAAGCTGCTGAATGGCACAGGGGGCTCAGCTCAGTGCTCCGTGTGACCTAGAGGGGTGAAACGAGTTGGGGCGGGGGTGAAAGAGAGGTTCAAGAGGAAGGGGACATATATACGCTTACAGCTGATTCACACTGTTGTATAGCAAAAACTAACACAACATTTTTAAGCAATTATATTCCAATTAGAAAACAACATAGAGAAAAATTAAAAACAGAAATAGCTAACCTGTGACAACAGACGCAAAGAAGGGGCTGGCTTTAGAGATGGTGCTATTTTCTCAACTTCCTCCTCCAAAGGTTGGGGATGGGGTGGGAGAGAGTCTACAGGATGCCTTCCAAACCTGGCTGCTTGTGGGAACGCAGTGACGTTCTTTGCCTGATGGTTCACACTTCAAGATTCATGCAAGTGACATCAGACCCCAGAGAAATAACTAACTCCTGCCAAATACAGCTATAGACCCTGAATCGTCTTCAGGCTGAGGACGTGGCTAGCTGTTACCGAAGGGAGTACACATGGTGGGGGGCCAGGGGAGGAAAGAGGCCCAGCCCATGAGGGAAGAGGCTCAGACTGACCCTACCCACACCTGCCCACCATCTGAGCTGAGGAGAGATGCTTTCTCTCTGGAGAACCCCAGTTTCCTCACAGAGTAAATGGAAACTGAACGATGGCTTGCCGGTGCCAAAACTCTCTTCCTGCCAATGTGATCTAAGGTGGTAAAGCAGAAAAACTGAGTCATTCTAGGGGAGATCGGAAGTTCCCACCCACTCGGCTTTCCACTGTCCCTGTGTGGAAACCTGAGGCACCTTTGAGGAACACCAGGGTCCCCTCAACATGGTGTGAAGGAAGTTAGGGGAGATCTTTCCTGACCGGATACCTGCAACTATGAAATGTTCATCTCAGCCAGGAGGGAGCTCAGAGTCCCTCCTCCAGAGAGAACAAGGCTATGGAGCTGAGGTGGGGAGAAAGGGCTATCTCCGTGTGGAGGGGAGGGATGGAGTCAGGGCGGCGACAGGAGCAGACGTGGAAGGGGGCTAGTGAGAGGCAACTTCCTAGCTGGGCCGGCTGTTGGGTGCCAGAAAATACTGATAGCATGTAGGGCCCTGTGGAGCTCCTGGGCACAGGTCTTTCTGTGTCTCCTATTTCTTTGATTATAGGAAGCAGCCTTCATTCAGCCTCCATAACCTTCCCTGAGGTCCAGTGGGCAGATTCAAGCAGCAAAGTTAATTAGACAGGAGGTGATGCAAGACCAGGGAGAAACAGTCAAGAGCAACCTTGGGGCAAGGTCCTGTTTCCTCATCAATGGGTAGACAAAATCTATCAAGCTGTTGTGCAGATACTGAAACCCCCTCCAAGTAGGAGAAGTTGACAGTTAACGATGGTATGCTGCCCACAACCACGGAGACCCCAGGCCAGTTGGACCTGAAGGTTGATGATGCTGACTCCTACTTATCCCACCACCAACCCATCAAAGAATGTCCATGAGCTGATCATGCCCTTTTTGAACAATTAATATAAAACTTCTCACTATCTTCTTCCAGTTGGGATACACCGTTTTGAGGGTATTAGCCAGCTGTACCCCGTCTGCCTGGCAAAGCAATAAAGCTATTATTTTCTACTTCACCCAAAACTCTGTCTCCAAGATTCGATTTGGCACCCATGTACAGAGAAGCTGAGCTTTCGGCATTAATACCAGAAAAGATAGGGGAAGGATCTTTCCTGAGAAACTCCTAGAGATGGTACAGAAACCCAGGCTTAATGTGTGGATTTCAATCTCATATCCCTCTTTTTAATGTTTCCCTTCCTTTGGACAATCATTACTCTATACTCCTGAGGTTGGTTTGGCATCATAGAGATGAGAGATAAAGCAATTAAGTAACTTGTCCAAGGCCATAAGGCAACTGAGAGATGTGAGAGGAAATATTTAGAGGTAGTGAATGATAACTCCACCTTCTACCATCCCCTCAGGGGCCACATCAAAGAAAAGATGCCAGAAAAAAAACAAAGAGAGAACACAAAGCTCAACAATTTGTCTTTGATTTCCTAAAAATATTCTTGAAACCAAATCTGATCAGACAAGACACTTTTGACTCACAAGAACTGGGTTTGCTGTAATTCAAACAGCCAAACGCTGGAAGAAGCACAGCAAGATCAGAAAGAGAGTGAGTGAGATCCTGGCCTCGCAAACCTTGGATGTTTACACCCAGTACTGGTCCCAAGTACTGGGGCTGCAAGAGGTCATGTATAGGGAAGGAGAAGCACAGGCAGAGACTGCTGCGTCCCCAGGAAAGTTCTGCCCACCACAGCACTTTCCTGCCTCCAAAGTCACCTCTGGGTCCTAGGCAGGAAGAGGTGATCCTAAAACCCTTGGGAGCTGGAGCTCCACAACAAAGAGCACCTGTGTCTTGCTACTAATGAAGCCCATTCTGAAACCAGTCTTGTAAAGATGTCCTCTGTGTGGAAGAGAAATGGTTGCCAGGCAGATTCGAGGAGAGATGGCTTGAGAGAACAAACCCATCACAGGCTTTCTTGACATCAGAATGTCATAGAAGGACATCCTCAAGCTTTGCTGTGGCCCTGAAAGGGGCCAAGGAGGGGTGGTGAGAGGATGAGTGAGCCAAAAAGTGTAGGACTTAGAAGAAAGAGGACTCAGTGTGACCTGAATGAGCACGTGTAGCAGAGGTCACAGAGAAGGTCTCAGAACATCTCTCCTTGGCTGCACTGAGGGTGAGCATGGCTGGACAACTAATTAAAAATAACAAAACCCCAGAGAGGTAGATGCCAAAGAAAGAGACACATCAAGAACCACCTCACACCAATATGGTCACTCATAAGCCCCCATCTCAATCCTACTTTCTAGAGTTTAGATACAATCCCAAATAAATAGAATTTACCTGGAAATGACGACACTAATGTTTATATTACCAGAAGAAACCAGGGTTCAAAACAGAGGGGAGTTTGAAAATAAAGTATCATTAACAACAACAATGTCACATTTTTGATATACCTGTATTTGAGAGATGATGAAATGTCATTTCTGTAATAGGCACAGACACAAGAGTGCTCCCAACACTGTTCAGAGCCACAAAGTGTCTCATGGACAGAGTGGCCTGTGAATGCCACTCTCGCTTCATGCAGCTTCAGAGAGAGGCGGCCGCTAGGTTAAGGAAGGTGGATAGATGGGCATACCCCGCCACCCTCCACCTTGACAGCCAAGTGGCCAAATGAAAGCTGCCCTTCATTTCATCTCTGATCCCTCTTGAGCACCCATTCCCTCTTCTTTATTCCAGTTGCCGCAACCTCAGTTCAGGGCTCACTGCCTGCCGCCTGCCACAAACTACTGTGAGAGCTATGTGGAAAGAATCATCAATGCAAAGAAAAAAGTCAGCCTTCCCTTGGCTGATTCTGCTCCAGGTAGAATATTCTTCATTTAAATGTTTCATTTCACATAATGATCCTGGAGCTCTATCAGTGCCCTCATTGCCCATAATATGCCCTTGTCCCCCAGGGAAACACAGATCAAATCTGTATTAAATAGTTAAGCACCCTATCCTAATAGAGGATTATACTCTCCTTCATTAAAATATTGTTGGATATGTACTAAATTAACTACAGATGTTCTGTCTTATCACCAGTAGGTAGTTTCTACTTTCCTGCATGCTTATATAAAATATTTGCTTTAAGTCACAGCATAAATTGGGTCTCTGACCAAGAAGGGCAATCTCAGAGTCTCAGGGTAAGAACTGTGCCCAGTTAGTACAAGTAACAGATGCCTTTCTTGCTACAGCCTTCAAAGGTGATATTTCTTAGACAATAGCTAGATGATACTAGAGACTGAGAGGGTAGTTCCCAGACTCTGACATCTTCATAAAAGCAAACTGTTGACCCAAGGGTCAGTGGAACAAAAAATAATTATACAAGACTGCAGGAACTAATGAAGGATAGATAATTTTGATCACTGGTTTTAGAATATTGCTGCTATTATTTTTTATGGTTCTCTTTTCTGATAATCATTTAATAAAATTCTTATGCTTTCTTCCTGACCTATTCTCACTATTAACCTAATGGTTACTTTTACAAACATTTTGAAATGAAATACTTTCAAGTGGTAATCTTGTTCTCACCAGCCTCTCAGAATTCTGCTTTTAATGCCAATGCAGTTACTTGCATAGGTTTGATAAGACTTTGTTCCAGTTTTCACTAGTAAGTGACTGAATAAATAAGTGGCACACCCAAGGCCATACCTGGCGAGTCATACTTGAGAACGAATCTCATTTAATCAGGTGTGACAAGCCCACCATGAAGTAACAAGGGTTTTACTTTGTTTAAAGAATCACAAAGCCTTCTCACAGAAAACTACAGGCAAATCACAGAAACGACTTCCTTACATCGGTTTCCTTGTCTCAGAACAGAGGCATAAATAAAAGCAATAAAGAATAGATTTGAAAAAAGAGGTTATGGAGACTTCCTAAGAAAGGTCTTAAGACATCTCCAAACAGAAGTTAATTTTGTGGATTTTGCTGCTTACCACACAGGGCTTTGGGTTTTCTCACCAAAGTTCAAGGAGGCTTGTATAGATCAGTTAACATTTCTTCCTGGAGTTCTATAAATGATCAGGTCAAAACACAATGAGATCAGCTTTTTGGTAACTAAGAGTAATCTACGGAGATGATTTGTGACCCCTGTGTTTCACGGTTTACAGTGTCCTTCCACATCCTGGGTTAAACTTCCCAAAAAACCTTGTAACACAATATTCCCTTGGTTACCATGAACAAATTTACACTTGATCATCTTCATCTCTGCGCCTTGGAGAAGACAAGACAGCTTAGGAAGAGGCAAGTGGATAAACACTCACATCCTATTCACCTTCCTCCATCACAAATAGCTTCAGGCTTTAGAACACACATGTGTGCAGGCATCCGCTCACTCACACACAAATGTCCAACACTGTTCATGGTACAGCCAGCTACAGCTGAGAAAGCCCAGCTCCACAAAAGACAATCTTCTATCTAGGTTTCATTACAGAAGGCTTTTAAGGGACTGAGCCCAGTGGGAAAACATTACTTTCTCCATCAGGAAAACATTTGGATAGGCCTGACATTTCCCGCCCCCTCAGCCATGGAAAGGAAACCACAGCCCCGGGGAATTGGTTCTCCTTCCATTCATTCCTTGGCTCTGTGCCACATGCCCGGTAGAATATATTCATAGAGAAATGCTTTCGCCAGTAGTGGGGGGCCCACTGTTCACCGTCATGACATCTCTGCAGTCTATGTTTTGAAATCTGGCTTTCAGAAGTTCAAAGGATTTAGAGATTAAAGTTCAAGGAAGACCAAGGCACACCCAGGGCAGGCCTGGTCTTAACGCTGAAACCCTGCCCTTCCTACACCATAGCCAATTTGACCTCTAGAAAGAATCTAAGGCATATCTTGGTCCAGAATTATTTTCAAAGACTCCCAGTTCTTTTTCTATCGAATGGAGGTTGAAGGCGGTTCAATTTGGAGTTCCTAAATGAAACCGGAGTACTCTTGCCAAGCACACCCATCTCCCCAGCCCAAACTAGATCGGCTCTGTTAAAGGCCGGGTTCCTGGCGTCTGGGGCAGACCTTGGCCACATCAGGCCACCCAGTGCCCCTTCAGTGCGATGCCCACTCACCGTTCTTTTCTGCCTTCTGTTTTGGCGGCTCGGGCTCTGGGAGACATGGACATGGCCCATCACAGAGGGTGGTGAGACTTCTGCCGGTAGAGCAAGCATGGAACTCCAACTTGCACTGCAAAAGACAGACAGAACAAAGCTGTAAGAACACTGCCAAGGAGACCCCTCCCTCCTCAGCCTCCTTGGGAAGCAGCCAGTGCCCTTCTAAGCACGATTAGGCTCACAGAAGCAGAGACAAAGCAAAGGGAAGTTCATCTCTGTTAAAGGTCTCAATTACAGAATGTTAATCAAGAAATGGCTTTTTATGTTTTCCCAAATGCATAAAATGAATGTCTAAAAACACTGCATGGGGAGGCTTACTTTTAATAAGTGGTAAACTCAACCGTAACTGTCTATGCGAGTGTCAGTATGAAATTTAACATCTGTGGTCCACAAACACGGAGGGCTGAAGGCTGCTCCACCTTGTCCCCTTCCCCCCACCATGGAGGCTCTGCCTGTGTAGCAAGCCTAGACCCACTCAGCTGCTCAGGGAGCAGGGAGGAAGAGTAACAGTCTACTTAGTAAGTCTGGATGCTGTGTGTGAGGCCTAGCCCTTTCCCCTAGGAGCAACTGAGGAGCGATGCTTTTGTTTCAACCATCCAAAACCTACGTTTGACACAGTCTTTTCCCCCACAGGACGCCTGTGGCTGTCTAGCCTAGGAAACATTCACCGTATTCCAGGGTTCAAAATTGGAAGTCCCAAACACATACATTTTCTTGGCAATCCCTTCATCTGTAGCAATGGGAGTATTTTGGCCACTCTCTGCCAGCTGTTTACTCTTAAGTCTCAACTGATTCAGAACAGGCGGCTAGAAGGATATCATTTACAGATGTAGAAGACCACAACAGTTAACAGCATTTTATTGTCTCTACCTTACGGTTTAAGAAAAGGAGACTCAGATGCTAAATAATTTGTGAAAGATCGTGACATTCACAACCCAGGATTTCAAACTCTGACTGACTCCAGGGCCAAGCACTTTAACAGTCCTTGTCACTGAATCTGTCACCTGAAGGGCCCGAGAGAACAGACAGTCTGCACTGCACTCCGTGTGTGGTTAATTATGCAACTGCGCTAGGGGCCTGGGTCTCAATTGTCTAAGGGTTTCCTCCCTTTTCACCTGCAAAATTCTCTAGATCAAGGCAGTATATAATCAGTCTTTGCAAAGGCCCACAGGCCCAGAACCATGTTGGTATTTGCTGCCGGTTCAAAGGAAGGGGAGGTAGGCAGAGGGGACGGAGCTCCCACTGTGCCTGTCGCGCTTATCAGGTGCCGGGGGAATCCTTTAAAGGGAAGAAAAGAGCAGATATGGTCCTTGCCCTTGGAAAACACAAATGCATATCTTTGAAAAGGCCACCAGTGTTTGCAAAGCAACACATGAGTGCAGATGAACCCTGGCTCCTTGTGAGCGGATGGGCTGTTCAGTCCCCACACCGATTACACACCGAGGGAAGGAGAGAGGGTTTCAATCTGCACATACTGGAGCCACTCTCGTGTAACCCCTACTGTCACCCACACAGTCACCTGAGACCCTGCGGGGAAAGCACAATGGACAGCCCAGCAGGGGGCTGGCTTCCTCTCAATGCAAGGCTTCCTTTTGTGCACAGTCCTGGGTGTTTGGTACATGCCCGGTGTGGTGGCAGGCATGTTGGGGGCCATGTGAAAGGAAGCCATGACCCAGGCCACAAATGCCAACTGACAGTGAAGAAGCAAAGAACGAGCACAGAGAAGGAGCAAAAAATGAGCAATCTTATAGAGCCAGGTAGACGTGACTATATCAGAAGGAGATATGTGTGTGTGTGTAGGGACGCAGCACTAAAGAGCCTCCAGGTATGGGATGTGCCTACAGGTGGTCCAAATGGACAGAAGGAGCGCCAGGAGGAGCACTGGAAGTTGGCAGGTGGGTACCCAGGGTGAGAAGCTTCTCTGTAACTAGCACAGCCTGTGTGCATATGCCCAGGGCTAGAGGTGAAGACCAGGCTTCCCTAGTGGCTCAGCGATTAAGAATCCACCGCAATGCAGGAGCCATAGGAGACACAGGTTCCATCTCTGGGTTGCGAGGATCCCCCAGAGGAAGGCATGGCAACCCGCTCCACTGTTGTTACTTGGAAAATCCCATGGATGGAGAAGCCTAGTGGGCTACCATCCATAGGGTGGCAAAGAGTCGGACACGACTGAAGAGAAGGCACAGCACAGAGGTGAAGACCACTATGGCCAGCTCTACTTTCTCCTCCTCCCCTGGGCGAGCTCCCTGTGACAAGCCTCAGGTTCAGGCTAGGGATTCTCATACTATGTCTCAACAGAATCCCTAAAGCTAATTTAGAGGAACAAATACATGTTTTACATGTAACTTTTAAAGTCAGAAGTAGTACAGTGACTCGCTCTAAAGCCTTATCATACTTTGACTGTAATTGGCTGTTTATGCCTATGATGGATGGTAATCCTCTTCTAAACATTCTCTGGCATTCCCAAAAGACAAACCTATACTTTGCTCAGTGCCTTGTGTCATGAAAGCTGATAGGGATAGCATCAGTTGTCCATAAAAGCTCCATGGTGACAGCAATCCTAGCCATAGGACTGTCTTTGGCCAGTGGATTGTGAGTAAGGAATGAGGTTTTCCAGCTGGTACTTGTGGCAAAGAACCCCTGCCAACATAAGAGACACAAGAGACTCAGGTTCAATCCCTTGGTTGGGAAGATCCCCTGGAGAAGGGCATGGCAACCCATTCCAGTGTTCTTGCCTGGAGAATCCCATGAACAGAGAAACCTGGAGGGTTACAGTCCATAGAGTTGCAAAGAGTTGGACATGACCAAAGCAATTTAGCACACATACACAAACCAGGTTTGAGCAACATTCAAAGAACTACTGCTTGGTTTCATCTCCTGCTATTTCCATCTATCATGGAAATAGCATGTGCCCCATAAGGGCTGTGCCTTCAATCTGGGACCCAGACGGCCGAGGACATGGAACAGAGCTGAAGCTAATCCACAGCTCATACACAACATGAACAAGGAACTAATGCTTGCTGTCAGAAGCCACTAGTATTTGGGAATCACTCATATAATTTATCAACAGGTGAGTTTCCACTAGACCCTAAAGTATATAATAACAGGGGAAAGTCTTAGTCAGTCTTATCCCTGACTTGATATGATGAAACATATATAGCCCTGGCACCTAGTAGGTGTGCAGTAAATAGCTGCTGAATGACAGCTGGAAAGGGGGTTCTGGTTCGCTCTGTAGTTCTAAACCTCTGTTCCAGCCACACCAATCTGCCTGCACAAGGAGTGAACGTGCCGGGGCTCAGCATCCAAGGTGCTTGTCGTGAACCATCACCGACCCTCCATGCTTCTGGTCCTCTTTCTGAGCTCCACACTTAACACTCTGCCTTTTAGCCTCCCTGCTCATGCTAGTCCATCACTGGAGTCGGAATCCATCTGCTTCCCAGATACCCAGAACAACTGCCCCTGGATTTAGCCTCGGCTGGCCTGGGGACTCCAGCGCACTGCGATTCTAGCAACACGGCTTCCACGGCAGGCCCTGGTGTCCTCACCTCCACAGCCACTCAGTGTTGCAGTGTGGGCAGGCAGCCGGGTCCCTTCCCTGACTCCAGGAAGGGGCCACCAGAGAAAACAATATTTATCTGCAGTGGTGAAAATGCATGCTTCAAGGACATAGATCTGCCTTTTATCTTCCAGAACAATATGTGGCATTTAAATGAAGCTCAAAAGGCTATAATTTCATTTTTTTATAAAGCTCAAAATGTGCTATTTAGAGATATGCAATGTATGTGGTAAAAGCTACTTTAAAGAAGCGG
The DNA here is from genome assembly GCF_014754425.2 of Oryx dammah. NCBI lineage: Eukaryota > Metazoa > Chordata > Mammalia > Artiodactyla > Bovidae > Oryx > Oryx dammah. The sequence goes on along the minus strand of NW_024070189.1, from coordinate 61,502,826 downwards.
GGGTGTTGACAGATACCATCAGGACAGGGGTTCCCTCCAGGGAGGAAGCTGAGAACGGCATCAGACAGGAGCCCACAGCAGCCCTCGTGAACACTGGGAATGGTTTATTTCATAAGCTGGGTGTTGGATTTTAAGGCTTTTTTAGTAGGCATGGCAACATACAAATAATACATACATGTCTATATGTCAAGTACATTATGATAAAATATAAAACACAGTTTACAGACTTCTATCAAGGTAATGACCAACTATAACCATGTCTCTGGAGGAAGCTGGTTAGGAGGAGGAGGTGAGTGCACGTGTGTGGGGATGCCCCTCAGGGATTATCTCTAGGCAGGGACATCCTGTGGCCTGTAACACAGGCACCTCACTCATGCGCTCTCCCTGCAGCTCCTCGCCAAGTCACACCCTGGCAGTTACCTACCAGTCACTTACCTTGTCCCCTCTCCCCTAGGTCCTTATTGTGGAAGAAAAGATACAGAAGCCCAAAGGTGATCATTGCGCCAAGCTTTACCCAGGGGGGATACAGAACCCTCACAGTACAGGGCTTCCCATTAGACTGTACTGTGCACCATAGCCGGGACCTTCACTCCTCCACTCCCTCTCTCAGCCAAGAGACCTAGGAAAGTTTTGGTCCACAAACCACCAATCACAGGCAGAGACAAAATGTAGACGGGGGTGGACCTGGCAGAAGCATCCTGGGTCTGTGCACACAGAGATTCTGGAGACACAAGGCAGGTATATACTACCCCTGAGTATAGACCTGCCAAGAGAATGGGAGTCAGGAGGAACAAAGGCACATTACTTGGCCAATACAGGGATTCTGCTCCTGGCTGTAAAGATGAACCTGATCCAAGAGATGCCAGGCTCCAACACACCAGGAAATGTGTAGTATTCCTGGGAAAGGGGCAGTGGGAACAGAAAGCAAGGGAATGGAAGGATCTTCCTGCGGGGATGTGGGGAGGGAGAAATAAATGTCCTCCAACAACACAGGGACATCACTAGCTCCTGCCCCACCTCAGGACCACACAGAAAGTCTCATCACTCCCACCCCCTCCCCCTCAGTGTTCTCCCAAGCAGGAGTTGAAACTGGCAAAATTATGGATGATGGATGGTGCTTTCTCAGCAGTATGGACTTGCTCAGGAAGCTTGGGCCCACGTCTTCCATATGTGCCTTGCAGGTCCAGAGGATCCAAGCAGCCAGCCATGTCCAGCCCCATCCCACCTCAGATGGGCTGTTGTCCTACTTCAAAATGGGATCTGCAGAGCTCCAAGTTAAACAGGGTGGGCTGTGAGTCTACTGCTTAGAGTCTGCAGCCTGGAGGTGGCTTCTATTAATAAAAACAAACTGAAAAATGACATTCTTTGGAAGTGACATCCATAATTCCTCATTTTAGGGAAAATAACTTTGGAGTTGGAGGAGAGAAGAGGAACATACAGGTATAAATAAAGTATATGGAGTGGAGAGCAACTTAGTCAATCCAAGCTCACAAAGAGCTGAAGACAGAGGGGCTCCCTGGAGCTTGTCCATCACATGGGGAAAGAACACAGCTTAGTCAATGTAGAGTGACCACCAGAAGGTCACCAGGGCCCAGCTGGGAGAACCTTTCCAGTCCTGGCCAATACTGGGAGCTGGTCTGAGCAGAGAGGACTCACGACTCTCCCTCTGGGGGGTAAAGCTTCATACCTAGTACTGTGTGTTGAATTACATCCCTCATGTTGGTCCCTCATGTTGGACTCCTAACCCCCAGTATCTTACAGTGTGGCTTATTTAGAAATATATGACAGAGGTAATCATGTTAAAATGCAGTCATTAGAGTGGACTCTAATCCAATATGACTGGCATGCTTAGAAGAAGGGGAAAATTGGACACACACAGAGGAAAGATGCTGTGAGGAGTCATGCAGGGGAAGGGGTCTATCCACAAGAAATGAATGAGGCTGCCAGAAGCTAGAAGAAGCAAGAAACAGCTTCTCCCTGGCAGCCACAGAAGGAACCAGCCTTGCTCACCCCTTCATTTCAGACCTCCACCTCTGGGACCGCGAGATGACAAGCTTCTGTCATGTAACCCACCTGACTTGTGACACTTCACTACAGCAGCTCTCACAAACTAACACACCTTCCATCCAGATTTTTAAAAAAGAGTCCCTACAGGATGGATCACCTTGTCTCAGGCTCACAAAGTGCAGAGCTTGTGCCAAGATGGCTCAATTCTCCTAAAAAGAAGGACAGAAAAACATGGACCAGCAGCCTCAGGATATGGGGCAGTTGGACATAAAGAACTTGGCCAATGTATCAGCTGAGACTTGGGCCTAGAAAAGAGGAAATGTGAAAAATTCATGTCTTTATATTGATTTCATGATAAAGCAGCTAAATAAGTAATCAGCCTTAACTATTGAAAGAAGCAGTCAAAGAAGTGGGAAATAAGTTAAGGACTTTAATCAGAGTAGCAGAACCCATATTTCTACAAACACAAATAAAAAAATAAATACAAACCCCAGAAGCTTTGAGACCCCTTGACTTGGTAAAACACAAATGTCTTTCTCAATCATCACAGTAAGACAGAAGATGGAAGAAGAGCCAGAGATTTTCACAAATGGTCAGAAATATTCAAAATGTTGACCTACTTAAAAATAAATGTGCTAGCAGATTTCCCAACCAATCTTCCTTTCCATTTTACATAACATGCCAACATGTCGGAATGAGTGAATGTTTTCCCGCAAATGGCCAGTAAATCTCTCTCCTCTGTGATGTGTAAAGCAAAACTAATAACCTCTCTCTGGTTCACTGCTCACGCAGGCCTCCGCTGGGCACATTCTCCACCACACCACACTCTTCCTGTTGCCTCGCCCGCTTTGGGTATTATTTTTAACATTTTATTTAAATTGCTTTCTCCACTGTATTTCATCAACCTCTCGTCTATTTTTAAACCAGACTGTTGACAGTTCACAGTTGACAATTTTGTTCACAGTTGATGAATTCTGATTTGTTTTTATTCCCCCAAAATCATGTCAAGGAAGTGGGGGAGGATAGTCTTCCAGCTCTGCTGGCTTTTGTAACTGGGTGCCAAGAAAGAGGCGGCCGGCGGCGCACGGTATCCCAGGAATGAGAAACAGCCATCCTCTCTGCCCAGGAGGGGAATATCTCTGGTCACCTGGGTGGAGCAGCATAAACGAGGGGGAGGGGCTCGATCTCCTACGGAACTCGACCAATCACGCAGGCGCGTGTGTGTCCCTTCTCGCATGCCACAAACTCCCTTCCTTGCCTATGGGGAGTCAGGGTCCACTCTAGGCTCTGAACCAATGGGACGAAAGCCCTGTTCTCACGATGTTTATGGGGCAGGTATGACGAGGGTGCTGCGGGATGCCCAACAGAGAGAAAGAGACAGACAGTAATGGGGAGGGGATGGCACATTATATGGGTGACCGGGAAATCTGGCCAGATGACACCTAGGCAGGGAACAGAATAAAGTGAGCCATGTGGCTACTGGGGAAAGGGGTTCCAGGCAAAAGGGAAGTGCAAAGGTCCTGAGGAGGAAGAGGCTGACAGCTCTCGAGAAACAGCCAGGAAGACAGTGAAACTGGAGAGGAGTGAAGAAGGCCAAAATAGGCACCAGCTCCACTGGGCTGATGGTGGGCCTCCGCGAGAGCGCCTCTGTGGGCAGGACTCAGCCTTCAGATCTCATTCTCTGTCTCTCTCACATACACACCCACCCGCACACAGATACACTCACTATAACACACTCTCATATACACTTTTCTGAACTAAGAGTTCCAAAGAAGGCAGACCTGAAAGTTTCAAACCGAGTTGCTAAAAATATGAAAGAAAAGCTCTTCTTTACAGAAGAATGCCAGCTAAATAAATTTAGAAGGAATGCTGGAATTAGCAAATTATCATTTTGCAATCCTCCCCGCCACCCCCACACCCCCACCCCCGCCACCCAGTGTAATAATTGAGTCAGGAAGGAATCACTTGGTGTTTGCTAAAAACAGGGTGAAAGTCTCTGGGGACATAACACTCACACAGTCTCCAAGTGTCACCCCACAGAATATTCAATTACAAGTGTACATTTTTCAATAAACATTTGGCAGCCATCTCTTAACAAAGGGACCAAGGGGCCAATTTAGTGCCACTAGGAGTGAGACCACCTGGCATACATCTCCTGAAGCGTCTCAAAAGGAAACAATAACAGCGCCTTTGAAGTTCCAGTGCCAACAAATGCTTAACTTGAATCTATTCATTAGAAACCCAGTCTAAAATTGAGGGCATTTTATAAGACAACTGCCTAAATGCTCAAAAAAATTAAACAAACAAAAAACACCTGAAGTGAGTAGGTCCTTGTTCTAGAAGAAATTAAACAGATGAAACAAAGGCAGTGAGCGAGACTTGATTGGTTCTTGAATAATAATAATTATAAAAGCTATAAAAGGCATCCCGGGAAAATGCTGTGATTGTAATGTGGATTATATGTTAGGTGATGCTGCACTATTGCTCTCGTAGGTGTAATCATACCTACCAACGTGCTCATAGAGGAGGATGCCTGTTTATTTTCTTATGGGTGAGATGTCACAGTCTCTACATAGTACTTCTAAATGGTCCAGAGGATTGACATGAACCCACCACAGGTGTACATGCGTATCTATGCCAAAACCAATACAGAATTGTAAAGTAAAAATTAAAAATAAATAAATAAATTAAAAAAAAATAAAAATAAAAAATAAAAAATAAAAAATAAAAACACTTTAAATTCCAAAAAAAAAAAAAAATAAATAAATGGTCCAGAGGAAAACTGTGCATGTGTGAAAAGGAAGAGAGGCAATGGGGCAAAATGTTAATAACTGTTCAACCTTGGCAATGGGTACACGGTATTTATTGCAATATTCTTTAAACTCTTCCATACATTTCATAACTAGTAAATGAACAGCTAGGGAAAAGTAAATATAACTTGCTTTCCCCAGCAATGTTTGAATTCTTTGAAGAAACCACTCATCTACTCCCCTTAGGGGCTCCCTCAGTACTGCACTTTTTCTCTTCGCCTGCCCACTAGGGGGCGAGCTCTGGCAGCAGAGAGGAATCTGCACTGCCGCCTACAGGACCTGCACGGGATTGCAAAGAGCCGACCTTTAACAAGGCTCGGTGAGACCCCTGACTGAGATTTTTCCTGAAGCACACACTCTCCGCAGGCACCAGTGCAGTGAGCAGGCTCAACACAGGCACTGTGCGTTGAAGCACTCTAGGTCTTACTCTTTCTTGTTGCATAGAGGGTAACTGAGGCTGGAAGAAGTCATGCATCTCGTGGGAGGTCTTTCTCTTAAATAGTTTCCCTACCTGCTCCTGACCTTGCTGATTTTGTCAACAACTTAGCAAAGCCTTTTGAGCAAATGAGGATTCCAGGTCTGCTTTCAGGGGCCAAGCTGAGTAAAGGTCCTCTAATTTGCATAACAAAGGCAGTGGAAGGTCCTGGGCAGGAAACCCCAGAGGAAAGCAGCCAAGTTTCCTGAGGGGGCCTGAGAAAAAGATGGCTCTCTCCCCAGTACCTCCTTCAAGCAGGAATCAAACCAGCAATCTAAAGATAAGCTCACGCTTTGGCCACCTGATGCAAAGAGGCGACTCATTGGAAAACTCTTGACACTGGGAAAGATGGAGGGCAGAAGGGGATGACAGAGGATGAGATACTTGGATGCTATCACAACTCAATGGACATGAGTTTGAGCAAACTCCAGGAGACAGTAAAGGACACAGGAAGCCTGGTGTGCGCCAGTCCATGCGGTCACAGAGTTAGACACAACTTAGAGGCTGAATGACAACAACCCCAAAGGCAGAAGTTGTGACAAATTACAACTCTGAGCCAACTCCTACAGCCTTTGCTTTGCTTGGAGTATAGGTGGAGTGGAGGGGGCGGGGGGGCCCCCCCCCGGGGGGGCGGGGTTGGTCTCCAGGGGTTGCATCCCCCCTTCCTGACCCAAACCTGGTGAGAAGAGTCAGGTGTCACCTCACCTCACATGCCCTCAGGCTCTCTCCACTCCCCCCGCCCCCATGCCCCCCCCCGCCCCCGCCCCCAGTGGTCCAGCTTTATTCTCCCTGATAATCACACCCCTGCAGGTTCCTGGCCTGTCATCAGCAGCTTCTCACCTCTGGGTCTTTCTCCTGCTGTCTGCCCTGCATGGGATCCTCTTAAGGCTAAACATTACTTAAAAATGTCAGATTTCTGTGGGATGTTTCCTCTTTCTGGGATTTGGAGGAGACAGTGCAGATGAGGAAGGCCTTTCGGAGCCCCCAGGCTCTGCTTCCTGTCAGCCTCATGGGGAGAAGGCAGACCCATGGGAGCAAGGACCAGCAGGTATGCACAGAAGAGGTGGGACCACACACAGCCTGGCCAATCATAGTCTGGGAGCAGCAGGGACCCCAGACCAACAGGGACCCTGGGCCTCCCCCTGCATCACCTCGTCTTCCCCAGGCCTTTGCTCACATGTCACCCTCTCACTGAAATCTCCTCTCAGTACCCTTTAAAACCAGAACCTGGCATTCTGATCCCCTTACATTGTTCCACGTGGCCCTTTTAAAATATGAAATCTCTGTGTGTGGGGGGGTGTGGGTGTTAGTCTCTCAGTCGTGCCTGACTCTTTGTGACCCCATAGACTGTAGACCCCCAGGCTCCTCAGTCCAAGGGATTCTCCAGGCCATCATCTTGTAATATACTGCTCAAATTGCCTTTTTTTTTTTTTTTTTTTTTTGCGGCATTCGGTTTTTCTTGCTAGAATGTGGGTTCCGTGAGGACAGGGATCTTTGCTTTATTCACTGTCATATCCAAAGTTCTGAGAACAGTACCTGGCACATAGTAGGTGCTCAATGAAAATAAACTGAGTACAGGGAGATGAGGGAACAAAAGCAAGGGCCTCTGCATGGAGGTGACCAGCAGAGCAGCACTTCCTTCCCAGCCCAGGGTCTTGACTCTGAGTAAGAGTTCAGATAGTTGACAGGACCCATGAAGGAGGCAAAACTCATAAAATGACTGAGGCCAGGTTTCCAGCCAGCCCTGTAGGAAATGGGCTCCAAGTAGAAATGAAACCAACTGGTTTAATAAAAATGAAGAGGCATGCTACTTCCCATACCTAAGCATGAGAAGAGAGACTCAGACCTGCCCTCCTGCTTGCTGGCTTAATGCCCCCTCAGGCAGGCCTCCCTGGGCTCCCGCCTCTGTGCCCTGTGCCCGCCCTGACCACAGGCACCGCAGCTACCTCCTGAAGAACATGTGCCCCTGGGTCTCAGCCCCAGCACACAGCAAACACTTACTATCTGCCTGTTGATTTATGCCATGCACCTTACATCACACTAGGTGAGAACTGGTATTGGTTTTACGGACCAAAAATCCTGCAAGCTGGAAAAAGCAAATGATGGCCTCAAGGTCACCAGGCTGTCAATGGCAGCTTCACTCAATCCAGGCCATTCCACCTCCCCCAGTCCCCTGCTGCGTGTGTGTTTCACAGACCTCCACAGCCAGGAGTTTGGCCAAGGCTTGCTAGGCATCCCAGGAGGGCTGGATGCAGAGGGAGAGGACAGCAAGAGGGGGAAGATTCACAATGGGGAAGATGGAGGAACAGGGCTGCCACGACGCTGAGCTCTGTGAATCGCTGGCCACTTCTCCCTAAATTATGCCAAACGAAACCCTGGCTCATCAACCGCACTACTGATAGGGATGTTATTCAAAGTCACTTTAAATTATTGCAACTAGCTAAGGTAACGCACAGAAACAAGCTGGTTAGCCAACAGACCTGGATAAGATGATATGGGCACCTTTCCTTTCCATTCCAGAAGCTGAAGGCACCCAGGCTTACCTCCCCTGGAGGAATTAGGGCATGAAGCTATTCCAGGTTAACTGAATAACCATCGAGGAACATAAAGGGCCAATCTCCAGCAAAACACTTTCAGAGGCTGGCAGCCCAGACTGGCCCAGCGGAGGCCTCAAACAGGAGATCAGGCCTTGGAACCTGACTTCCGTCTGGCTGAGAAGCTCCTGGAGAGCAAGAACTGGATGCTGCTTATACTCACATCCCCTGGGGCCAGACAGAAGCCCCATACCTGGAAAGTAGGGAGAGAGGGGTGCTGAAATAATAACGAATCCTCCTCCCAGGAACTCTAGGTCAGGAACAACCACTCCCACCTTACAGATGAGGAGAAACATAGGTCAGGAAGGTGAGAACACAAGGAAGAATGAAACGGGAGAGGAAGAAGAGACAGCAGTAAAGGAGGCTTGACAGAAGCAGAGGCTGGGAGCAAGCGAGGAGAAATAGGAGGAAGAGGATGGGGCAATGTTGCAAGCCTGGGAAGAAGCAGAAAGCTTCAGGGAGGAGCATTGGGGTGGCTGGGAGCAGGGCCTCCTTCAAGCATCTCTCGTCCAGCCTGGCCGGCCTGGCTCAGACAGCTCCAGGAGCCAGGATGGGAGGGCCAGCACCTGCTTAAAATAACATGCTCCTACTGCTAGGTATGCTCTCAATGTGCCCATCTCCCTAGTTGGCCTGGCCTCCTGGGAGGCCCTGCTTGTGCTAAGCCAGGGCTCCCACTCAAGGTCCCCCTACACCTCTGTGGCAGGGTCCCCCACATGTGACTCATGGGAGGGGATGGGCCAGTCAAGTCAGGGTGTCATCTGATTTATCTGATGACTCTCACCTCTCCTGCTGTGATGACGGAGCAGCTTCTGCTCCCGGCCCTGCCTCCCTCTCCCAGCGTACACCTAGAAGAGACTCTGCCACTCAGAACTCTGGCTGCTTCCTGGAGATGAGAGCTGGAGCAATGTGCATAACCTGTCCAAGCCTCCCCTCCTTATCACTAAACAGAAAGAGCCCCCTCCCGCCGACTGCAAGTGTCAGGAGAGTAGAAAGGACCCCTCCAGGATCCCGGGCGCTGGCAGCATTCCCGGCACCTGGCAGGACAATAAATCTTCTCTCCTGCCTCCAAGAGCTTCTCCAGGCCTGAGTGAGTTCTGTCAAATGCAAATGTGTTTGTGATGCTCCACCCAGCTTACACCCCCTTCCTTGTTCCCTGTCATCCTTGGATGAAAATAAAGACTTGAGCACAGCAGAGAAGGCCCCTGATGATCTACACAGCAACCCCACGACCCCCTGCCCCACCCCTCTCTGCTACCTCCCTCTACCCTCAGCCCTTTGCTTCTCTCCCCAGCCTGCCTACTCTGCTCCAGAGTACAGACCCCAGAGTCTACAAACCACATTCCTCCTTCCCGTCCTCCCTGACACTTTGCTCTGTTTGCAGCCCCACTACAGCCTGTGGCAGTGTTTGCAAAGGCTGCCAACACCTGTGCCGCCCCAGCCACTCCTGCAAACCAGACGGTCTCTCTCATGAGCTCCGCACACTGGGTGCTTTCATTCACCGGTTTAGCTTGAGTGCCTAGCAGAGCATCTAATAAGCAGTAGGTGTTAAATAAACAGTGGATGGATGAATAGATGCTTGGACAGATGACTGGATGGATGGTGGTCCCCCTCCCACTCCCACTGCCTGCTGAGCAGTTCCACAGAGCCCTGGGGTCATCCTGTCTAGTTAAGCTGCCACCTCTCACCGCACAGCTCCAGGACTTGATGCTCCCTGGCCCCATGAACAACATCAGGCTGTCCGGGCCTACCAGATGCAAAGCTTGGTAGGAAAGGACCAAAACTTGGTCCTTTCTCCTAACCAGTGTGCTCTCCCTGCTTACTGGGGAGTCAGACCAAAGAGCCCCAAATGCTCCACATGCCCCCCATTTTCTCCATATGCCCCCCATTTTCTCCATATGCCCAGATTAAAGTCAAGCCCTTACTTCTAAGGCCCATTACCTCTGGTCCTGCCTTTCTTTTTTGCAGATATGTTAATTTATTTATTTTTAATTGGAGGATAATTACTTTAAATGTTGTGCTGGTTTCTGCCATATATCAACATGAATCAACCATAGGTACATACGTGTTACCTCTCTCTTGAAGTATACTCCCACCTCCCACCTCATTCTATTCCTTTAGGTCAGCAACTTCTCATTAGCTATCTACTTTACACATGTATTTATTTCAATGCTACTCTGCCAATTCATCGCACCCTCTCCTTCCCTGACTGTGCCCATAAGTCTGTTCTCTATGTCTGCATCTCTATTCCTGCCCTGAAAATAGGTTCATCAGGATCTGGTCCTGATGTTGCTTCTCCAGTGACAATGCCCACATCCTTCAACCTCCATTCTCCACCCTGCTCCCCAGGTCTTGCATCACTCAGACGTTCTTCTCATCCAAATATTCTCCTCTTTTGCTATCCCAGCCTCCCTGCTCAGGCCCAAGCTCCTTGAGTATGCCCCAGCCAGTCTTGCTCCAGCAGAACCCCTGATCCAGGCACATTTCCAGCCTCCACACCTAACCTCCAGGTCCCAGGCCAGCTCCTCTTCCTGCTCTGTCCCCCTAATGTGTTCTCCCCACTAATAATTTAGCGGCTGGACTTCAGGGCTCTTGTTTAATATATCTGAGCATCCTTCAGAGAAGAGCTACGAACACTAAGTTCATTTATATCCTCCACAGTGCTGGAGAAATGGATTATAAAGAGTTAATCATATATATAAATCATTTATATAATGTTCACTACAGTTAGCCACGGAACCCCAGGCATTGTGCTAAAAGCTTTACCTATACTTCCAGAAAAACATCTATTTCTGCTTTATTGACTATTCCAAAGCCTTTGACTGTGTGGATAACAATAAACTGGAAAATTCTGAAAGAAATGGGAATACCAGACCACCTGATCTATCTCTTGAGAAATCTGTATGCAGTTCAGGAAGCAACAGTTAGAACTGGACATGGAACAACAGACTGGTTCCAAATAGGAAAAGGAGTACGTCAAGGCTGTATATTGTCACCATGCTTTTTTAACTTCTATGCAGAGTACATCATGAGAAACACTGGGCTGGAAGAAGCACAAGCTAGAATCAAGATTTCCGGGAGAAATATCAATAACCTCAGATATGCAGATGACACCACCCTTATGGCAGAAGTGAAGAGGAACTAAAAATCCTCTTGATGAAAGTGAAAGTGGAGAGTGAAAAAGTTGGCTTAAAGCTCAACATTCAGAAAACGAAAATCATGGCATCCGGTCCCATCACTTCATGGGAAATAGATGGGAAAACAGTGGAAACAGTGTCAGACTTTTGGGCTCCAAAATCACCGCAGATGGTGACTGCAGCCATGAAATTAAAAGACGCTTACTCCTTGGAAGGAAAGCTATGATCAACCTAGATAGCATATTGAAAAGCAGAGACATTACTTTGCCGACTAAGGTCCGTCTAGTCAAGGCTATGGTTTTTCCTGTGGTCATGTATGGATGTGAGAGTTGGACCGTGAAAAGGCTGAGCACCAAAGAATTGATGCTTTTGAACTGTGGTGTTGGAGAAGACTCTTGAGAGTCCCTTGGACTGCAAGAAGATCCAACCAGTCCATTCTGAAGGAGATCAGCCCTGGGTGTTCTTTGGAAAGAATGATGCTTAAGCTGAAACTCCAGTACTTTGGTCACCTCATGAGAAGAGTTGACTCATTGGAAAAGACTCTGATGCTGGGAGGGATTGGGGGCAGGAGGAGAAGGGGACGACAGAGGATGAGATGGCTGGATGGCATCACGGACTCAACGGACATGAGTGTGAGTGAACTCCGGGAGTTGGTGATGGACAAGGAGGCCTGGCGTGCTGCGATTCATGGGGTCACAAAGAGTCAGACATGACTGAGCGACTGAACTGAACTGAACTGATACTTCCTTCTTCTTTAATTTTCACCCTGGTGGCTATGAGGTAAGAACTACTGTAATAGCCATCTTACATAGGCTCAGAAACGTTGTTTGCCCTAGGAAAGTCAGCTTTAAGTTGTGGAGCCAGAATTCAAACCCAGGGCTTCTGACACTAAAGCCTGTGTTCTCAAGAGTTAATTATATGGTCTCATGTTGAGATGTTTACCAAGAACTGTGCTGATTATGGTCCACCTGATCAGCCCACCATGGTGCCTGCAGGAACCACTCTCTTACAAAGACAGCCGAGTCACACATCTGGGAGGCACTGTCTGTGAATTGCACCAAGGCAGCATGCCCTTAGGGTAAGAGTGTTCTGCAACCGGAAAGGCGAAGAGGTGGTGTCCCTCCCAAGTATCTCAGTGGGGCTCTAGTCATGATCTCACTAGACCCTGGCCTCCAGGATGGCAGGCATCTTTGACTTTTCCTTCTCTGCTGCTTCTCAGGCACCTAAAGTCATGCCCAATACATACTAGAAACTATTTGTTCAATGAAAGAATACATAAACAACAGAGAAAATAAGCAGCTCCTCTGTCTCCCACAAGCCCTGTCAGATTTATCACCAAAGAATGAGTTTCTTGGAGAAATGAGGGGAGAAAACCACAGACCTTAGAAGTGGCTACAGCAGAGAGAGCAACTCACAGCCACCAAAAGGCTGGGAGGACCACATCCCCAGTGGGAAGGAAGGTCAGAGCAAGAAGTGTGTATCAGACCCACAACCTCTGCAAAGCAGCCCAGTGAAGCCTATTCTGTGTGGCTGCAAACTAATTTTCTCCTGTTCTGTGCTCCAGAGAATGCAGGCTTCATAGGGACTTAATCATTTGGGGCTCAGAAAACAGTGAAACCACAGTTTTGTTCTGACTCCCTCAGCAGGAGGATGTGCCATCTCTTGTCCCTGGGCATCTCTGAGAGGTGGTCCCTGGGCACCTGTCTCGTGTTGACTGCATTTCTTTGTCATCACAAACAGACTGCAAAGACAGGCTCCTGAGGCTTGGTTTCTGAAGGAATGACCTCTCGTAGAGCCTCTTCATAAAAACCCCTCTCTTCATGTAGATACAGAGAATCCACAGATGAGGGAGAAAAAATACAGACAAAGAGAAGCAGCAGCTTTCCAGAGTGATAACACATCCAGGTCACATCCCCAGCAGTCCCTGACATTCTGAAGAATGAGAAACCAGATGCCAGCTAAGCATACCCACCAACTCCTTTCCCAAGGCTAACACTTGCCAAGGTCGAAAAAAAGCCATTAACATCTCATCATGGCCTCACATAAGATAACCATCACCAGCCATTCAGCCTCACTTTACATCTGCTCTTCAGCCCAATTTCTTCCTCCCTCCTCCTTTGCTTGCTTTAGAAAATAAATCCCAAATGCCTTTGTGAATAAAGCCTACATATGTTCCTAAGAGCCAACAAAATAAAGCTATAGATAACAATGACCAAAAATGTCAAAGTGGACTTTGACCAAGTGCAACAAGATTAAGGTGATATTTTTAAAATGAAACAGTAACTTAAACTTTGAATTACTGCCTGATTTTACTGCTTAGAGATGAAAGATCCTGTAGGGCTGAACGAAAAAGCCATATAACTCAGAGAGGATTTTCTTTGCTTGGCATCACCTCTGTGAGAAATACATTGAAGTAATAAAATGCCCTCACAAGAGTTCATTCTCTGAAACTGGTGAGGGCCAGACAACAGTCTGTCATGTTCCCTTTCTTTTGAGTACACGGGTTTCTGCCAACAAGTCTCATCTCATTTCTTCAAAACCTGAGGATGGGGAACCAGCTAGACCAGGTGCCCCACGAAGCTGACCTTGGCCCCAGTTCAGCCCTGTGATACAAGCATGCTTCCCACTGCTCATCCCGTGGCCAGAAATGTCTAAGTCCCATCAGTCACGGGGACCCTCCCATCTTTTGTTTATCATGAGGCTAAAATTATATCCCCAGTGATCCTGAGATGGTCATAAGGACACAGGCAAACTTACAGGGGTAAGTGAGGTGTAGGTATCTGATACTGAAGAGTAGGTACCTGCCTAACTCCTTGGGATGAACAGAGAGAGATGGATCTGAAATTAGAAAGTCAGCCTCAGGGACAAACGGAGCAGACACACCCGGCACCTGCAAAACGCACAGGCTCATGATGAGACATCATGACCCAACCAGGCGGGTGGGATGGTCATGCAGGTAGATCCATGCAACTGACATGGCTCCAGGCAAGTGGAAGTGTCAGCTGCTCATTCGTGTCCAATTCTTTTTGACCCCATGGACTGTAGCCCGCTGGGCTCCTCTGTTCATGGAATTCTCCAGGCAAGAATACTGGAGTGGGTAGCCATTCCCTTCTCCAGGGGATCTTCCCGACCCAGGGATCAAATCCAAGTTTCTGGCACTGCAGGTGGAAACTTTACCATCTGAGCCACCAGGGAGGCAGGGGAGGAATAGGGACACAGCTATAAGAAGGCATGCTTGGAGGCAAAAAGCCATTGAAAGTCCTGGTGAAGATTGCAGGGGATGATGGGTTTAGATGAGGATGCAGGACAATTATCCAGGAGCTGTGGGAATGGGCCATGAGAGAAGCAAGTTGTACCCCTTTTGAGGGTCCTTCAGCCTTAGATCCCCCGCTGGCCATGTGTCCTTGAGAATGGAATGGGGCCAAGAAGGCCCTAGAGTCTTGGGTGCCTTAGTCTACAGAGGTCTGAGCAAAGCAGCGCAGCTTCAAAGATCTAGGAGCTTATTACACATTCAGTCCTCAGCTCCAGGCTTCACACAAGCCTTTCCTTCCCCTGATTTCAAAGTTAGAGAGTTTAAACTAGTCTCCTCCCACCCCGGCCAAGTTTCTCCTTGCATATTTTGATGTCAATCCAGAACCTGTGTTAATCAGGCCAAAATTCATTAACGAAGGCCAACTGTGATCTCCAGGAAGCTAGCTGCTCTCCATCTAGCGTAATTTGTGTTTCATACAGCTAAGCGTTTTTTTCCAACATTGTAACACCGAAGGCCGGGGGAGACCGCCACGAACCAAATGGGACAGCTCCCATCTTGTGGCAGTGCATTGCAATGGGCTCCCTCCCGTTTCAAGGGATTCTGTGTTGCCTAGTAATAAGAAGCACTCCCATGGTGGCGCCCTCATCATGTCACTGCCACAGATAATTAAGCTCATCAATTATCTCCCTCCCTCTGCTGCCTTAGGATGCTGCCCCTTGTGAGGCTCATAGGAAGCCCACCCATCAGCCACTCAAACCCTTGGGAACCACACCCAGCTGATGCCCCAGGGAGAGCTGAGTGGTTAAAGCAGAAGCACTAAAACCGCCCTGGGTACCCATTCTCCCTGGCTCCAGACTTCTGAGCCATGGGGAAACCAATTATGCCTCCTGTGCCTTACTCTCCTCATATGTAAAATGGGGGCAATAATTCTTACCCGTCTCGGTGGCTGCTGTAATCCATTTGTTCCACTAAAGTTTGTTGAGCACCAACCGTGTGCTTGTGTGTGTGCTAAGTTGCTCAGTCATGTTCAGCTCTTTGCGACCCCATGGACTGTAGCCCACCAGGCTCCTCTGTCCATGGGATTCTCCAGGCAAGAATATTGGAGTGGGTGGCCATTTCCTCCTCCAGGACATCTTCCTGACCCAGAGATCAAACCTGTGTCTGTTTAGTCTCCTTCATTGGCAGGCGGGTTCTTTACCTCTAGCACCACCTGGGAAGCCCCACTGTGTGCTTAGCAGTGTTCAAGGAGCCACAGATACAGCAGGGAACAAAACAGACAGAGCTGCTGTCCTCTCAAAGCTTATATTCTAGAGAAGGGAGCCAGGTACTAGGAAAAAACTAACATGAAATGAAATGATGAAGGTGCTTAGCATAACACCAGACACAGAGCACGGGCCCGTGAGTGCTGGGCAACACTGGTTACACTCAGGCACACATCTCCCCCACCCCATGCCTGCCCATGGAAGCTCACCGGGCTTCCACTCCTCTGGTGTGACAGGAGTGAACGACGACACAGGAGAATCTTACTGGGGACAGGAATGAGGCAGTGCCAGGGAGAGGAAAGGATTCAGAGGCAGGCAAACCTGGACTCAAATCCCAGCTCTCATCTGCTCCGTCTCTGACCCTGAGTGTGTCACTTAACCCTCAGTGTCTGCCTCTGGAAAGTGGGGTTGATAGTGGCATCTGTCTCCTTGTGTTACGAGGATCAGTCAGGGCTACGGTCAGGGCTCAGCCCAGTGCCTGGCACCAGGTCAGAGCTCACCCTCTCTGCCACCCTCCCCCTGCAACTCATGCTGACATGAACAGCTGTGGCTGTCATGCTGCCTCCATTCCACTTCTGAGACTGTGCCCAGAGTGACTGAGTCACTTCACTTGTCATCCTTAAAAAGGCCTGAATTCCATCCCCACCAGATGGCTTTGCCCCCTTGCACTTGTAACAACAGTGCTGAGCACACAGGTGTGCGCTGAAGCCGCAGAGGGGGACCGTAAAGCAGGAGCAGCACACAGCCTCTAACTCCCTGTTCGACCCAGAATCACAGCAGAGCGCCCTCCCCTCCCCGTGAGGCTGTGAGCAGCCTGAGCATCCTTCTGCGTGCTCAGATGTTGCGGGGACACAGAAAATACCCGGGGCGGGGCAGGAGCAGTCAAAGCAGGAGCAGTCCACGGGGACACTGAGAAGCCACTTCCAGGGAGGGACTTGCCACTCCAGTTGCCTACAATAAGTCTTCTAAGAAGCATTAGCGTGAACGAATGTTCTGCTGAAGACATTGTAGGGCCACAGAGGAGAAAGTGGTACCGCTGGCCCCTGAACCTAAAGCAGCAGAACATCTCTATTAGGCTCTTCAGTCTCGCCCAGAAGTTCCCCTTCAGCTGCCACGGACCCAATCTCTGCTTCAGCCCTCCATGGCAGCCCCCACTTCACTGACTCCAAGGTTTCTCCTCTGAATCCTCATATTCATATCCTACTAAGGAAGCTAAGAACCCTTTTAGGGACCCACCATCTGCAAAAGACAGGGAATTTAGACAAAACATATAATTATCCACAGCACACAAATATTCTGCATTTATTATAGTTATAATCAGAACAAAGCAATAAAGCTAGTATTAAGCAAAGTAAAATTTCCTGATATCTAGAAGACAGACAAATGTGTGATTCTAACCGGAGGGACCTTTGGCATCCAGAGCAACAAACCATGAGAGGAGGTCACCCATCGGAGGGTTCCTTAAGCAGCACCATTGAGAACTACCCCCACCTAAACTTCACCCCCTCCCCTAAACACATGCAGGGCAGGTGACAGAGGACAGTGCTTATAAAGTGGACCTAAGTGGCTGTCAGAAAGGACCCATAAGTTACTAAAAAGGGGAAAAAAATCAAGATTTAAATTTAGGGCCACAACAATCCACCACTCTCAGGCATTTGGGAGGCAAGAGCAGGAAAGTGACATTTCCCCTGGAAGTTCAGCTCCAGTGACATGATCCCCCTTGCCATCTGCAGCAGGTGTAAGCCACTCCCCTCCTGACTCTCCCACAGCAGAAGGAGGGAGGTGTGATCAGAGAGAGAGAGATCCACGTTCACCAGGACACTGATGAACACTAAGAGTTCCTTTGTTGGTGAGCATTAAGAACACTTTTGCTCTCTACACTGAGGAGGAAGAACCTTGCCTTTCACATAGGAACAAAGAAGGATAAAGCCAGGTGCACACCTGTACAGAGAATGACCCCCAGCACTCCTGCTCAGCCATTATGGAAGTGGACGCCCAATGATGAGGACAGTAGCAGAGACACGCGGCCAACGCCGGCTGAAAGGAGAGCTTGCACTCATGAGCTCATCTGAACCTCACAATCAACATCCAAGGTAAGCATGATGGGTTCTCAGAATACCTGCCAATCTGATGAGCAGAAAATTACATCTGACCATTGTTTCATCAACACAAGCCCACCCCTTTCTGTCGCCACAAGGCAGGGCCATTCAGGGCTGGGGGTGAGGGCCTGGCAGCCTGGCAGACCTCACCCCACTCCCAGTTCATCTGCCTCCTCTTAGGTATGCTTCTCTTGTCTGCAGACTGGGGGCAACGAGACACCTACATCAAGGGCTGTTCAATTAAAGGCAAATGAAGGACACATGTTCATGGAACGGCGATCACAGGGACTCCTCGTCTGGGCTTCTTCCCTTTCCTCACCAAGAAGGCCCCTGCATCTTACCATCCTACTCCCTAGGTTAACCTGTTTCTGGCCAGCTGATGATACCTGAACCCCGTGAAGGACCCAACGAACTTCATCTTGAACCCCTTTTCCCTCTGATCCTTTCTGCCATCTCTCCCCACAAGCCATACCCCGTCCAACCACAAGATTTCTCGTAAACAACTAAAGAAGCCACCCCAAAGATTCTAACATGTCAAGGGCTCATTGGCCCCCAGTCGGCCCTCATTTAAGTGCAGAAACTGAATGAAGATGTTCGCAGCACCCTTGGCATCATTAGCTTTCTTTGACAGGTGAAGAAATCAAGACTCAGAGAAATCACGTGATCTGTGGAGGGTATCAGAAAAACACAAAATAAAGCTGAGACTTGACTAATGTTTCCTGAGTCCTAATCAGATATTCCTATTATGTAACAAGCTATCATTTCCCCAGTTGCTGAGGAAATTCTTGAAGATATTTATTGAAATGAATTAAATCAATACAATAAGGATATACCAAGAAAAGCTTCCTAATGAAGAAAGCAGTTCACAGACTCTCTTTCTTTCCCTTTCAGCTGGTTAACTGCAGCAGGATCCAAGGGCAGTAGGGTCACTGAGTGACCTTCCTTTTTACGGTGACAGCCACATCCTTAGGCTGCATCTTAAAGGGCCTCCACCTCTCAGACCTCTGCTCTGCCCAAGAGGCCCTGAGTAGGTTGGATGTGTCCTGGACACATGAATTCAGACAAGTCACCTCCAATCTTTGAGCTTTCACATCTTACTCCATAAAATAGGGTAAGTACCACTGACCTTTTGAGGGCTACATACTAAGGAGAGTGAAAAAGCTGGCTTAAAACTCAATATTCAAAAAACTAAGATCATGGCACTTGGTCCCATCACTTTATGGCATATAGATGGGGAAACAATGGAAACAGTGACAGATTTTATTTTCTTGGGCTTCAAAATCACTGAAGATGGTGACTGTAGCTTCAAAATTAAAAGACACTTGCTCCTTGGAAGAAAAACTATGACAAACTTAGATAGCATATTAAAAAGCAGAGACATCACTTTGTCAACAAAGATCCGTATAGTCAAAGCTATGGTTTCTCCAGAAGTCATGTATGGATGTGAGACCTGGACAGTAAAAAAGGCTGAGTGCTCAAGAACTGATGCTTTCTAACTGTGGTGCTGGAGAAGACTCTTGAGAGTCCCTTGGACTGCAAGGAGATCAAACCAGTCAATTGTAAAGAAAATCAACCCTGAATATTCATTAAAAGGACTGATGCTGAAGCTCCAATACTTTGGCCACCTGATGCGAAGAGCTGACTCATTAGAAAAGACCCTGATACTGGGAAAGATTGAGGACAGGAAGAGAAGGGGACGACAGAGGATGAGATGGTTGGATGGCATCACCGACTCAATGGACATGAGTTTGAGCAAACTCTGGGAGATGGTGAAGGACAGGGAAGCCTGGCGTGCTTGTCAGTGGGGTTGCAAATAGTCGGATATGACTCAGTGACTGAGCAGCAACACCACTAAGTGAGAAAGTAGAGATAAAGCTCTTGGCCTGGTGCGGCATTCAGTAAACAGCAGCTATTTTATCTCCATCATCATCATCAGTACTGATACTGTTATCCATGTCATCAAGTTTTTCTGAAAGAGCTATCTCCTCAAGACCATTCACCCTCAAAACCCTGCATCCTCAGGCCCCAGCATGGTGGGGAGGGCTGGATGTTTTGCTTCTCTGTGAAGCAGCCTCTCTGCCACTGAATGTGTCAGGGAAGGAACCCCAGGGAGCACTGTGACTGTGACATGCAGGAGAAGCTGGTAACAGAAGCCCATCTTCAGCCGGACCTGTCATGGGGCCCACAGAGGGCTCCTCACACCACGCAAGGGGGAGAACACTGAGGAGTCTCCCAGGAAGTCAGGAAACAGAAAAAGAAAAAACATGAGCTGGAGGAAATGCATGCGAAGTTCTATTTAACTGGAACCTCCCACCCAGGATTTCTGCTGGGGCTGGTGACACGACCTGCTTCTCTAAGCCAACTGGCATCTGGAAGCATTTATCACCCTCCCATGAAAAGCTCTCAGGTGGAAGTCAGGTGACTCAGGTTCTAGTCTCTACTTGGACAATAACCTGACTTTTGGGGTCTCAGCTCCCGCATCTGTGAACATTCTTAGGGGGCGGGAGTAGGGATAAGGAGGGGTTTAACTAGTTGGGTTCTAGGCTTCCATCCAACTCAAGTGCACTGTGCCTTCACGAGCCAACAGAACACCCTACCTCAAGACTGATGTGGATTCCTCTCCAGGGAGGGGCTCCATCTGCTGCTCCTAAAGCCTCCCAAGGGGTGTGACTGGAGTCACTGAGCAGTGTTAGGAATCTGAAACCACATCCCTGCCTCCTGCATGTTCCTTGGGAAAATTTAACTTCCTAACCCCATTGATTTTATCAGTGTGAGTGGGTTGTATGTTTTCCATTTTCTCAGCAATCTCTAAGGGATTTGCAAGACAAAGAATGTCTGTCTCTCCAATGGGACTGTTCTTACTTGTGGATACAAATCACCTGATCAACTTGCTCCAAAGCATTTACAAATAAAGATAAAAATAACTGTACCAAAATGAAAATCTATCAGTGTCTTAGAGAAAGTTTAGTAATCCCCCTGCCTCACCTCTTGCCCATCACCCTGACCCTTCTAGATATCCTCAGCTGGTGAGGCCAATCACTTGTTTTGGTGGAGGTGACATGTTGAAAGACACACAGAAGTGGTAAGGTCAAAGTCACTGCACTCAAAGAGTTTCCAAGTAGCTTAACAAACACATCTACCAGCATGTCATACCAGATTGGCCACCTATACATGGTAGACCATGGCGAGTGACCTTGAGCACTGTGGAGTTTGACAAATGGAAAACCCCAGTGGGGAGATGTCTTCAGGGTGACTTTGCATTTTGGTACAAAACTCTGTGGATTTGGAAAGAATGAGGCACACGGGAGATCAGGAGAAAAGACAGAGACTAGGAAAGGGAATTCAAATTCAAATTGGAGTTGGAGGAACTGTTGTGAGAAGCAAGAAGCATTTGTTCAAGGTAAGGAGATGCACGGCCCATGTGCCAGGAGAAGAGACCAGGAGGAGCACTCTGGCTGTGGCAAAGAGGCACTGGAGAACTGGAGAGGGACAGAAGCAGGGAGGGAGCACAACCATGCCGGCACAGGGAGAGGAAGCGAGGGTCTGTTCCCAACTGAGCCAAGGCACTGCCACCTACCCTGGCTTCCCACCCCTCCCCATCCCATCACAGTTCCTGCCACTCCCTTTGAATCCAACTGGAAGAACACAAAACCAATAACCTCCACAGCCACCCTGCCTCAACAGCATCTTCTAATTCTCTGACTAGCTGGGGAAAGCAAGTAGCAATGCCTTTTGGCTTCCAGACTCAAAACTACAGTGATGGCTCCTATTTCACACTGGGTGCAGGAACCCTAGAGGCCAACATGTTAATTCCTCAGATGTGGTCACCCTTCTCATTCTCCTGCACCTGCCACAGTGTGACTACTGAGGGCCTCAGTGCCAGTGACCAGAGGGCAGTGGGATGCCAGCAAGGTCTCCTTCACACCCAAAGCATGGAGGGGCTGCGCTGTGTCTCTCAGTGCCTCCCCAAGGACCTCGCCCAGCCAGACTTCCCTGAGTCACTAGGAAGAGCAGGGGCTGAACTCAGGAAGCCATGCAAAATGGACAAGGCTTTACTAAAGAATTACTGTCTGTGGAGCCTGGATGTCTGCTTAACCTCAATGCTTCATCAGATGCATCACCTTAGGCAAGATGAAAACAGCCAAATCTACACTAATTTTAATAACAAGATAAGCAAGATAAGATGGAGATCATTTTCTCAATAAGAAATTGAGAGGAAGCTTTGAAAACCTTAAGTTTCTAAACATGCTTTCTGAAGCCCTGGGTTAGAGGGCTTTGTAACTACAAAAGAGAGTTCCACGGTGCGAGTACAAAGGAAGAAAAGGACAAACACTCCCTGGAGATGAGCCAGGAATGTGACTGAGGCCACCAGCTGGAGCTTTTCCTCCCAATAATCAGCTGGGATAGAAGCACAGGCTCTGATGGATGGATGCTAGTCATTTTTTGGTTGCTGACTTGGTTGGGAATCCATGGAGAAACTGCATCACAGAATCAATGTGGAGATGGTCTATTCTTTAGAAAAACAGAAATGGAAGCAACCCTTTTTCTAACAAAACGTGCAACTCCCATGTAAGACGAGATGCGAGTTTGAAGGTTCTGTTTCAATGAGAAAGGGTTGAGCTTGCCACAAGAACAAAACCACTTTCTGCAAAACAGCAATTTGAAGTTCATCCCTTTGTCAACAAAATTGCTGTGTAATTTCCAAACTTCTCTCAGAGAAGCAATTAGCTGGCAAACACCTCCACAAGTCATGACAGAAGGGAAGAAAGAAAAGAATCCCTATTCTGTTATCCACCCCACGATGCCTCACTCATCCCGGTCTGGAAGAGAGCATTTCATTCCCTAGCTCTGCCTCTGGCCATATTCAGGCTGCCCTGCTCTATGTCTGGCAGGCATCTGACAGACAGATATAGATGGCTTGGGAACCCTCGAACTTCCACCTCAGTGCTGCTCACAGTACAGATGGCCGAAGCATCAATAAGGGGCAGCTAAAATTGACAGTTCTTCAAAGGCAGGTGCCATGTCCAACCCATCTTCATCATCCCTATAGCATCCCAGGCTTGGGGACCAGAACTCAGCAAGCTCTTCTACCAAGTGAAGTTAATGAAAGAGCAGAGTCAGTCCCATTCAGCTGCCATGTGGTTTCATCTTGAAAGCATGAAGCACCTCTCAAATGCTCCATAGTCCTCATGCTGGGAGAGAAGAGGAGTCATAGCATAAACAGAATAGGGAGATTTTGTGAAAGGAAAACCCCTTTGTTCCCCTGGGCTTTTAAGCAAGGAGCCTCGACAAGATGCATGACTCTCCTGAGACTCAGGCACCTGTCATCATCATGAAGCACTTTTCTTTCTTCTGGTCCTCGCTAGCTCAGTTTCAGATTCCAGCCACCTTCCATCACTCCCTCACCTCCTTAAGTGCTTATACAGCCATGGAACTGAGCCAAGATCCAGAGGAAAAAAGGCAATGTAAGAACAATGAAAATCAGGTTGCAAGTTCCCTTTTCACCTCTCTATGTTCAGGGCCTGAGTATGACAGGGGAGCACACAGGGTGTGGGTGAAGATGGCCAATGGATTTGAAGACAGATCTCACCAATCTGCTTCTTTATAAGCAGGGGACTGTGCTTCTAAATTTGACAGCCTGAAAGTCATCTCCTCCATCTTCCCACGGCCTCTCTCTTCTCTACACCATCCTTTCTTTCCACCAGCATTTACTGAGCATACTAGCTGCTAGGCACTGGAAGAGATTGCCAGGGATATAAAGTAAGAGCTCTAGCAAAACAGGGCCCAGCCAGGACGAGAAGAGCCTCCCAAGGGTGACACGAAGCTGAGAAGATAGAACCCTCGCCACAGCTGAAGCTAGGAAACAACCCCCTTCATAAAAAGGCATCAATACCAGGCAGCTGAATGCCCTGGGCTGCACTTGGAAAAGGCCTGTGCACATTCCACTGAGAGACGTGCCCATCGGCAGCCTCTGTGTCTGATATCTGGGTAAAGACAAATAAAAATAACAGTTTTGTGGACAGCCACATTTAATTTAACTGCTGGCTCTTGGGCTCTCTGAGCTTCCCTCCACCTCAGTGGTCCAAGTTGGCTCACTGCTGGAGGATCAGCAGTCAGCCCTGTTCTCCCAGTGGAGAGGCAGGAACCTTGACTCGTTCATGTTTGTCACCCCTGGGGCTGGGCACGGGGCTGGCCACAGTGGTACGTGTACTTGGATGGTGAATTGAAGTTCATTAACTCCTTTCTCTGTAACTGAAAGCTCTTTTCCTAGGGGGAATTTATTTGTCCTTGGTGGTTTAGTCACTAAGTCGTGTCCGACTCTTGCAACCCCATGGACCGCAGCCTGTCAGGCTGCTCCATCCACGGGATTTTCCAGGCAAGAATACAGGAGTAGTTTGCCATTTCCCTCTCCAAGGGATGGTCCTTAGATACTCGTTATTCCACTTGCTCACAAAGCTTTTCCTTACACTGAGACAAAAAAGACTCCCCATACCATGTCAGCCTGTATAGACATGATAAAATCATATTTCCATTATTTTCCTGAAAAGTGCCATGGCAGGCCACACAGAGACCTTGATGACCTGCCCTGACCACCTCCCTGGCCTCACCTCTCCCCAACCCCCACCCAGCTGCCTTCTGATACTTAAGTGCCTACTGAGTCCTCTGTCCGTGCCAGGCATCATGCAAACAGCCAGCCAAAAACAAATATAGTGACTACTCCAAGCTGTTCATAGTTCACTGGGAGAGGGAGACTAATCAAATACTTTTACAAATACAAAATAAGATGATACTTCTGGTAAATGCCAAGGATAAAAGGTATGTGGTGCTTCTGAGACATTTAATGGCCCTGGCCAGCTCCAGGGCATCAGGGAAGGCATCCCTATGGGAGTGATCTAGGGACTGTGCCTGTGGGAGGTGTGGAGTTTGCTCCAGGTGTGTGAAGGGTGTTGGCACAACCAGGGCTTGCTCCTGCACGCATGCTTTTGCCCACATTGCTCTCCACTCCAGGCACCCTTCTTGGATGCAGCTCAGCTGCCACCTCCTCAGGAGGCCCCCTCTGATTGCCCAGGTGAGGTCAGATGACGTCTCGTGTGCCCACATGGTGCTCTGTACATGCCTACCTTTATCAGGCCACTTAATGTGACTGGTCTATCTCCCCTTCAGATTCTAAGAGGGCAGGGAGATCCCCTAATACACTTTTCCTTCTCCAGGACCTGGAAAGGAACAAGCACCAAGTTCATTACTGATGAATGAAGAGATGGATGGATGGATGGATGGATGGATGGAGTGTTGGCCACTCCCATCTTCCTCTCCTGACTCTTTCAGGCAGAGTGTTGGCACACACCAGTTTCTTCTGATCAGTGTCAATAGCATCTTTGTATTCAGTATCAAGCTTCTGTTTTCTCCCTGGTCTCCCAGAAGGATAATCAAAAGAGGCTACTATCTTCCCTACTAGGCAGAAGAACAGGATTCTTCCTCAGCAACCGCACCCCCGCCCCTCCAACCTCCAACCTTCTGGACTAAAAGAAGCCCAAAGCTCTAGCCAGTAGCTACTCTGGCACATTTTGAGAATTCTTTACTCCATTTGATCAGTCACTCTTCAGTTCACAAATATTCAGTGAGCATCCATCACATGTTAGACACTATTTTAGAAACTCAGCAGGAAACATAGCAGACACAATCCCAGCCTTCAGGGAGCATAGAACCTTGAGCAGCAATAAGAATATATTCTTAAATAAATCCAGGTAATCAGTATGAAGAACACAGAGCAATGGACTAAAAGTAACTGAGGGTGAGGCTGGCTCTGTTGTGTGGTATCAGAGGGAACTTTTCAACTGAGACTGGAAGGATGAAGAACTAGTTATGTGAAGGAGGAAATGGCCATGTGAACTTCTGGGAGAAGAACATTCAGCAGAGGAAAGGACATACACACCAACTCCCTGATGTGGGACCAGCTTGGAATGCTGGAGAGAGAAAAGTACATCGAGGTGTCCAGACAGAACAGTGGAGAGAGACACATAGTAAGA
Source organism: Oryx dammah (assembly GCF_014754425.2). Classification (NCBI taxonomy): domain Eukaryota; kingdom Metazoa; phylum Chordata; class Mammalia; order Artiodactyla; family Bovidae; genus Oryx; species Oryx dammah. Next base: position 61,477,165 of record NW_024070189.1, on the reverse strand, counting down.
TTCGGCCAGAATATAGAGGTCCTGGGGGAGATGGGCGAGGATTTCAGACACCATTCTTCAAGTGATGGGAAGCAAACAGGGTGTTTCAACTGCTCCCCGAGTGACCCTATGAGCAGTGTGGATGCAAACAGGGGCAGCAGTGAAGAGGCCAGGACAATGGTGGTCCACACCAGTGGTGGGGGAGGAGCAGCGGTGGTGAGAGGCCATATCAGGAGACAGTGTGGAGGGAAAAAAGACAAGGCTTTCTATTGACTCATCTGCTGATGGGCATTTGGATGGTTTCCATATCTTGGCCGTTGTGAACAGTGCTGCCACAAACGTGAGGGTGCATCTCTCCCATCAAATGCCTGTTATCATTTCCTTTGGGTACATTCCCAGAAGTGGCATTGCCAAGTGGTATGAGGTGCCTACGAGAAGGGAGGATATCCTGCTGTGCGTGACAATGTGGATGGACCTTGAGTGCACAATGGTAAGTGACATAAGCCAGACAGAGAAAGGCAAGTGTGATATTATATCAGTTATATGTGGAATCTAAAGAAATCAAATGTGAAAAAAACAGAGTAAAATAGTAGTTACTAGGGCATGGAAGGTGAGGGTAAGACTGACGCCATTTAAGGGTACAAATTATAACAAGTAGTAAAATAGCCAAAGAGATTTAATGTCCAGACTACTGGACATTTTTTTGCCTTTTTGTAGTGTTCATGGGGTTCTCAAGGCAAGAATGCTGAAGTGATTTGCCATTCCCTTCTCCAGTGGACCACATTTTGTCAGAACTCTCCATTATGACCCATCCGTCCTGGGAGATCCTACATGGCATGGCTCACAGTTTCATTGAGTTAGACAAGGTTGTGGTCCATGTGATCAGTTTGGTTAGTTTTCTGTGATTGTGGTTTTCATTCTGTCTCCCTATGATGGGTGATGATAAGAGGTTTGTAGAAGCTTCCTGATGGGAGGGACTGGCTGTAACATAGACAATAATATAAGAGACACGTGTACCCCAATGTTCATTGCAGTACTGTTTATAATAGCCAGGACATGGAAACAACCTATATGTCCATCAGCAGATGAATGGATAAGAAAGCTGTGGTATATATACACAATGGAGTATTACTCAGCCATTAAAAAGAATACATTTGAATCAGTTCTAATGAGGTGGATGAAACTGGAGCCAAATATACAGAGTGAAGTAAGCCAGAAAGAAAAACACCAATACAGTATACTAATATATATGGAATTTAGAAAGATGGTAATGTTAACCCTGTATGCGAGACAGCAAAAGAGACACAGATGTATAGAATGGACTTTTGGACTCTGAGGGAGAGGAAGAGGGTGGGATGATTTGGGAGAATGGCACTGAAACATGTATACTATCATGTAAGAAACGAATCGCCAGTCTATGTTCGATGCAGGATACAGGATGCTTGGGGCTGGTGCACGGGGATGATCCAGAGAGAGGATATGGGGTGGGAGTGGGGAGAGGGGTTCAGGATTGGGAACTCATGTACACCCGTGGCAGATTCATGTCAATGTATGGCAAAACCAATACAGTATTGTAAAGTAAAATAAAGTAAAAATTAAAATTAAAAAACATATATCATACTATATGTATATAATATGATAAATATCAAGACAACAACCATATTATAATATGTAAATATACTAAAATAATGCAACATAATGTCACATGTCAAGTTTGTTCAGTTAAAAAGAGAGACAAGGTTTACTAATGAACTGGCTGGAGGGGATGATAGAAAATGAGGAGTCACAGATGACGTCATGGTTTGGTTGGGGTGGAGACACTGGGTTGAGGTTAGAATGATGGCCGAAGGGGAAAGCCCTGAGGATGAGGACAATCAGGAGCTCAACATCCTAGGTCAGTCAAAGAATAGTTCTAGCCGATCACTCAAAGACACCCTACAAATGCACCATGTTTCCGCAGTCCACTACTGTTAACCAGGAAGGTTCAGTACTTCAGTACTGATCAAAGACCAAAACCATGTTCACGAGTGTGTAAGCTCAGTCGCTTCAGTCGTGTCCAGCTCTTTGTAACCCCCTGGTAGCCCACCAGGCTCCTCTGTCCATGGGATTTCCCAGGCAAGAATACTGGAGGGGGTTGCCATTTCCTCTTCCAAGAGATCTTTCAGATCCAGAGATCGAACCTATGTCTCCTGCTTTGCAGGTGGACTCTCTACCACTGAGCCACCAGGGAAGCCCCATACTGTGTGGGTTTGGCTAAATCTCCCTTCAGATCCACCTGTCACTTGGGGCTGTGCCATCTTAGGAAGGAACAATTTTTTTGTGAGCTTCAGTCTTCATCTGTAAAAGTGAGGACAACACCATTTCACCCCGGGGTAGGGAGGGCAGCCTCCACAGTGAGTGGCAAACAGCAGGCAGGGAGTGTGGTCATTGCAGGCAGGCTTATCACCAGGTCCTAAGGGCCAGGCCTTGCCCACTAGGGAGAGGCTGGGTGGAGTCATTTGTGGTTTTCCATCCTTCTCATTATTTATGATTCTTCCTAGGTTGATGGAAATTTTATGAAGGAAAAAAAAAAAAACAACTGAGCAATTCCAAAGCAATATAGTAATATTGTTTTGAGTGACTGAAAAAGCAGGTCAAGAAAAATGACAGCTACAGGGATAAAAATGTGGATCTACAAAACATGCAATCAAGAAAACCTGTGAGCTGTGAAAACCAAGTAACCTCAAGAACCCTCCCAGGCTCCCCACAGGACCAGCTCCCAACAATACAGAGAAGTCAGGGTTGGGGGTGGGCACCAGTGAGGGGGAGGGCAGTCACCAAGGAGATGAGACTTGGGGAGCTGTCAGTGCCGTCAGCACCCAGGGCATGTGACAGAGCACTTTGTGTGACACAATTATGGGGTGGTGTGGACAGGTTCCTCCCAGGGGAGCCCTGGGGCCGCCCCATTCTCAGCCTCCAGCTGTCTGCTATGGCCCTGAAGTGGCCCAGTCACATGCCCTGTGGCTCATCCTCCACAAGTGGGCTTGCCACGCTTCCCATGTGGCTGTAATGAAATAATGATGGCTGCCCAAGACAAAAACAAAGAAGAAAGCAGGTTTCCATGACAACCACTTCTGCGTGAGGGACTTGGGATGACACCACACAGAGGCAGCCAGCACCTGAGGACAGCTTGTGGCCCATGGAGATCCAGCCTCCACCACTCCCCATTAACACCCAGTGCCTGTGCAGGGCTCTGCGAGATGTCATCCTGGACTGGGCCCAGGATGGGAAAGAAAGGGTCCCCTGAAGGGGAGGAATTAATACAGATACAACCACAAAAGGGACATCTCAAATCGTCAGGAAAGAAGGCTGCTCATGATACTTGAAAACAAACCACCATCAACCAAGGAATGGTTAAGGAAGATGTACTGCGGTACATATATACAATGGAATATTACTCAGCCATGAAAGGAACAAAATTGTGTCATTTGCAGAGACATGGATGGACCAAGAGACTGTCACAGAGCAAAGTAAGTCAGAAAGAGAAAAATAAGTATGGTATATTAATGCACAATATATGGAATCTAGAAGAAATGATATGATGAATCTATTTGCAAAGCAAAAATAGAGACATAGACATAGAGAAAAAATATGGACACCAAAGCGGGGAATAGGGGGTGGGATGAACTGGGAGACTGGGATTGACATATATACATTACCATGTATAAAACAGATAACTGATGAGAACCTACTGTATAGTACAGGGAACTCTACTTAATGCTCTGCACTGACCCAAATGGGAAGCGTGTGTGTTAGTCATTCAGTCGTATCCTACTCTTTATGACCCCCCAGACTGTAGCCCACGAGGCTTTTCTGTCCATGGAATTCTCCAGACCATTCCCTTCTCCAGGTGATCTTCCTGACCCAGGGATGGATGGGTCTTCTGCACGACAGGCAGATTCTTCACCATCTGAGTCATGGAATCAAAATCAAAAAAGAAGGAATATATGTAAACATATAGCCAATTCATTTTTCTGTAAGAAGAAACTACCACAACATTGTAAAGCAACTATACTCCAATAAAAGTTAATTTTAAAAAAAGAAAGAAAGAAAATAAACCATCAGAACAGCACAGCTGTAGCTAAAACTTGACAAGCCAGCCTAAGCCATTATCTGTGTGTATTTGCCAAGGCAGGATTAATAGCCCTTCAGGCTGCAGCCACAGTACTTCTTGAGAGCTAAAGAAAAAAATTCTTTAAAAATATGTATGATTAAAATCCAATTTTCTTGCCAGTTCTAACTGAATTCAGTCCCTCTGAGATGAGTCTGAATTGGGCATTTCTGTTGTACTGACTTTGGCAATGTGGGAATAATGTCTGTCTGGACATGGTGAGTTGTCAGGGTGATGTTGCAGGGAAGCCTGACTCCTCCTTTAGTTGCTGAAGGATCACAGGAGAATTAATACCTGAGTCCAATCTACTTCATTATCTCAACAAGAGGTCAAACATTAGGGCCCGTCTCACAGGATGAGTGTGAGAATTCAGTAGGATCCCATCATGTCACAGGGAGTGACATAGGGCAGACACCCAATGTGGTATGGACACCAGAGATCATATGATCAGCAGTGCACATGGGGAGCTGGGGTGTGACATCCAGGCCAGGAGACATGAGCTGATTCCTGGAGGGGGTGCAGGAGCACACCCCGGCCTCTGGCCTTGTGAGTAAAGGGACTGTTTTTGCTTAATTCCTTAGAGTAGAGGGCTTTCCAGGCCGGGGCAGGCCTGAGCACATTTATCTACTCTCCTTGCATGGCTGGCAGACTTGGCTAGGGTCACATTTCTGCCCATCCCTTCCAGCACAGAAAGTCAGGCCAGCAACCAAAGCTGCTGGTGACTTAGACTTCCAATAGGGCCCTGTATCAGAGATACATAAACCCCAACTCAGAAATCCCAGAAAACCCCGGCAAAGCTACTCCAGCCCTGGAAAGCACAGCCAGCTCAGTCCACCCACATCAACAATCTGGACAAGGAAGAGGGGCTCAGCAAGCCCTGGATGGTTGGATGGATAAATTAGTGGGGTGAGGATGGGGTAACATCGGGGAGAGTCAGGTAGAGGAGTGAGCCTGCAAAAAAAGCATTCCCACACTTGTATAGTCAAAGCTATGGTTTTTCCAGTAGTCATGGGATGTGAGAGCTTGACCATAAGGAAAGCTGAGTGCCGAAGAATTGATGCTTTCAAACTATAGTTCTGGAGAAGACTCTTGAGAATCCCTTGGACAGCAAGGAGATCAAACCAGTAGGGACTGATGCTGAAGCTGAAGTTCCAATACTTTGGCTACCTGATGGGAAAAGCCAACTCAATGGGAAAGACCCTGATGCTGGGAAAGATTGAAGGCAAGAGGAGAAGGGAATGACAGATGGTTCCAACAGTCGGATCTGTTGACAGACCCAACAGATGGTTGGATGGCATCACTGACTCAATGGACATGAATTTGAGCAAACTCTGGGAGACAGTGAAGGACAGGGAAGCCTGGTATGCTGCAGTTCATGGGGCTGAAAAGAGTGAGACATCACTTAGCAACTGAACAACAACCTCCAATGCTGTGCAGGTATTCATCCACTTCTACTGTCTCCTCACCGTCCCTTAAGACCACTCTGAACTCAGGGCCACCCTGATTTCACCAAGACACTCAACCACAACTGAACCTATTCAGCCACATGCTACGATAAGTGGCAGAATGAATGGAAACAGACCTTGGCACCATTTCACACCAATGCCTGAAGCATCTGCCATGGTGAATGCTTCCATGGGACCAATAGTGAGAGCTTCATGCCAGCCAGAGCCTGGTACAGAGCAGGCCTTCAGCAAGCAAGGGGGGCCTTCTACCATCATCCCCATCACCGCCTTCACAGTTCAGAGTATGAACCAGTCTGCCTACCTGGGAGAAAGAGGCAGAAAAGACCTCAGGAAGAACATGCAAAGTATGATATAAAAGCTGGGTCATTGGGTCAACTCTCTGAGAACTGCCAATGCTATCTTCTGATGTTGCTCACCCTGGAAGAGGCTACACAGTGGGACCTTTCTGCATGATGAAGGCTTCCAGTGTCAAAAAAGAGAAACACAAAAACAAATGTGGGTACTTGGGAAAATGTGCTAATCTTGAGACACACTCCACAGGTCTGATCATCTTTTCAAAAACCATTTAAACAGTTGTACTTAGGTATAATTGGCATACCATAAACTATACATAATTAAAGTGCATAACTTGATCAATAAAAATTTATGCACACTCAAGAAACCATGATCAAGGTAATTACTATATCTATTGACATCATTGCCCAGAGTTCCTTCATGCCCCTCCTATTCCCCACCACTGCCACAGGAAACCAGTGATCTGCTCTCTCTCACTATAGATTAGCATGCATTTTCTGAAGTTTCATATCAATGTCATCAAGTAGTATGCACTATTATCTATCTGGCCTTCATGCAGCATAATTGTTTTAATATTCCATCATGATGTTACACGCATTAGCAGGTCATTCCTTTTTGTTTCTGGGGAGTATTCAATTGTATGGATATACCACATTTGTTCATTCATTCACTTGTGAATGGACATGTGAGTTGTCTGCAGTTTTCGGTTATTAAAACTAAAGTCGCTATGAACATTTATTAACAAGTATTCCTGTGAACATATTCTTTCCTTTCTCTTGGGTAAAGATCTGGAGTTAGAATGGCTAGATCATATGACAGTACTTCTTTCTTAAAGAAACTTCAAAACTGCTGTTTCCCAAAGCAGGTGGACCATTTTACATTCACCAGTAGCGTGTGAGAGTTCCAGTTCCTTCACATGACAGCCATCACTTCACATGACCATTAAAAAAAAATGACATTCTCATGCAGTGCTGTCTCACTGTGGTTGTAATTTGCATTTCTTCAATGATAAATGTTGATCTTTTTTATGTGCTTATTTATCACCCCCATAACCTCTTTGATGGAGTGCCTGCCCAAATATTTTGCCTACTTTTATTGGGTTGTTTCTCCATTATTTAATTTTGAGAGTTTTATATATATATATAAATGTTTTACATATATATATATGTATGTATGTATGTATGTATGTATTCTGGACACAAGTTCTGTATTGGATACATGATTTTCAGATATGTTGTCCTTAGGCTGTGGCTTCATTTTTCATTCTCTTCACAGTGACCTTCAAAGGCAGAGTTTTTCTAAAAGTATCAATTTTTTATTTTATGCATCATGCTTTTGGTTTTTTATCTAAGAAACATTTGCCTAATCCAAGGTCACAAAGATGTTTCTATTTTTTCCTAGAAGTACACAGCTTTAACTTTTACATTTAAATATATGAGATATGTATTTTTATACTTGTACAAGTTTACTTTTGCTTTTCCTAAAACCATCCTGCAAATATAGCTTCCTTTCTTCCGCCCATGTTCATTTTCAGCATTCAACACTGGAGATAATAAGATTAGCAGGAAATATTTTCTCCCCTCAAAGACTGTACATTTTTTATTTAGGAAAAACTGTGAATATATGCCAAAGTGGAGAAATTAGTATAATGAATCTCCACAATGCCAACTAAAATTGTTACTCCCCATCTGATTCTCCAAGGATGAAGTCATTAGTCACTACAGTCGCTGACCTTCAACACACCCTAAAAGGGGTTCAGGGTGGAGATCAGGAATAACGACCTCTAGGCTCTGGGAAAAACTGTCAGAATAAGACTTCAGATAGTTAGTTCAGAAGATTTCATGAGGCCAAACAGCACTAAAATCATTAACAGAGACATCTACTCCTTGTGACTAGCAGCAACCTTCTTTCAAAATATGTGCTCGATCACATATATCCCCCTTCACCAAACTCACTCATATAATACTGACTTTCACCGCTACCTTTCTGGAGGAACTCCTCAGAACTATCTGAGACACTGTCTCCCAGGCTATAGTCCTCATTTGGCCCAAAATAAAGCTTAACTCACAACTTTCATATTGTGCCTTTTTTCTTCCAGTTGGCTATAACAACAGTTCAACAATTTCCAAGATTTTGCCACATTTGCTTGATCTTACTTAAATTATCTTAAAAGCAAATCCTCTATGTTCTTCACAATGTATCTTTTAAAAAATTGTGTTTTCCTTATTCAACTACAATTCTATCAACACATCTAATTCCCAGTCCATCATCAATTTCCCTCAAAGTCCTCTTGGGCTTATCCTAGTAGGAAGGGCTCAAGGATGCTTCACTGAGGAGATAGTGCTTAGGCAGAGCCCTGGAGTTGAAAATCACAGGAATGTGTTTATGCCACTTTGGGCAGAGGAAGATATGGGTAAGGGAGGCTCAACCCATTCTATCCCATTACATGTGCTAAAATGCACACACACAAAAGGATGAATCCTTTCTACTCCACCTATATTTTCCTTTGTTTGGTGCCAGGGAATTGGGTCCTGTGGTGGTATGCTACAAATACATGCTTAATAGAACTGAGGACAGGTGACTGCTCTCGAGTGCTCCCAGCAAGAAAACAGTGGAAGAGATGAGAAATGTAGCAGATCTTGCTCAGGACCACTTTTGGGGAGTCCCACCCCACTTAAGCCTACAATCATCTTTTGGTCTCTCTATAACGAGAGGAAAAAGCAAATAAAACCTTATAAGGAACTTCATCTGGTCAACCCAATTAGGGTCCCTGGGTTCCCACGGTACCTAGTCACCACTTCAGAGCCCGCCTTTGGGGAAGTTTGCATTTCAAAGTAATCACTAGTGCCTTTGGATAAGAACTTGGGGAAATTGCTTTTTTGGACATAAGATCTTACCTGCTGCAGAAAATCTTCCATTCTGGGCACCTTGATGGACAGAATCCAACATCACAGGAAGGTGCCACCCTTGGCCAAAGGATAGAGCACTTCTATCCTATGCATGGTATATAAAGATGCAAAAACATTCCACTTGTTTTAGAAAGGGAGAAAACCACCAAAGTACTATGGTAAAAGGGAGAGCATCACTTAAGTCATATCTCTCAATCAGCAGTTATAGCATCAGTTCACAGTAAATTTTAACTCAGCTAAAGATCCCCTCTGCAGCCATGAAATTAAAAGATGCCTGCTCCTTGGAAGAAAAGTTATGACTAACCTAGAGAGCATATTAAAAACCAGAGACATTACTTTGCCAACAAAGGTCTGTCTAGTCAAACCTATGGCTTTTCCTGTAGTCATGTATGGATGTGAGAGTTGGACTATAAAGAAAGCTAAGCGCTGAAGAACTGATGCTTTTGAACTGTGGTGTTAGAGAAGACTCTTGAGAGTCCCTTGGACTGCAAGGAGATCCAACCAGTCCATCCTAAAGGAAATCATTCCTGAAGATTCATTGGAAGGACTGATGCTGAAGCTGAAACTCAATCCTTTAGTCACCTGATGTGAAGAACTGACTCATTTGAAAAGATCCTGATGCTGGGAAAGATTGAAAGCAGGAGAAGGGGATAACAGAGGATGAGATGGTTGGATGGCATCACAACTCAATGGACATGAGTTTGAGTAAACTCCAGGAGTTGGCGATGGATAAGGAGGCGTGGCATGCTGCAGTCCATGGGGTGGCAAAGAGCTGGACACTACTGAATGACTGAACTGAACTGAACTGAAAGATCTCCTCATTCCCTGACAATATACAGGTCCTAGCCCAAGGCACAGAAAGTGCATCAGGAGCATTACCCATATCTAGCACTGAAATATTCTCTTGGAAAATGTCATGAATAAGTATGACTCTACTTATCTGAGCAATAAGCCAACAGGGAATATTTTGTTTGCTTGTTTTTGAAGAAAAACAAAAGCAACATGAACCTGAACTTAATTAAAGTTGTTTGTAATTATTTAATTAGATTTATAACACTGAACATATTCATTCTGGCCAGGGACCCTTCTCTCTTCTAAAGGATTGGTTGGCAAAGATCTCATGTGCTTTGTGATTTTTCCTAATCCTTAATTTCATCTCCTGTTGAGGTGAGGATGCTCATAATCGTGTTCAGGTAATTGCTTTATCAAATGGTTTAATTGTGCATTCAACAGAACTGACAACAAGAAGGTTATTCTTCCTAATGCATTTTTAACAAAAGCACTAACTAATTACATGGCATTCTATTTAGGGCATTTGAGAAGAAGAAATGAAAACCTATTCTTTAAATCTTGGTTAAACACATGTTTGCATATACAGCATAGAAATAAGTGGTAAAATAATTAGTTGCATTGCTTCCTTCTGCTATAACTTCATAGCTAATCTGCATGTTGGAACAGACCATGTAAATTCTGAGGATGCATTTTCACCATGGATGGCATCTGAACACCTGTGCTTTCTGAAAATGTCATGATAACCATTTTGCCTGAAAGTTTATCCTTAGGAGCCAAAAAGACTTATTTTGGCATGTTCCAAAAAGAACAACTGAGGATAGGTGTACCTCATGATTAGAAGGAAGTATTACAACATTAGGCCAAATGGTTTAAAAGATTTCTGAATCAAAATGGTGCTGAATGGTGCTATTTTATTTTAGATGAAATTCCTCTTCAACTAGATAACTAACATGTCTGGTATGGACCTGTATTATATGTTCCTTTTTGCCTACCATTTCTAGAAACACGTGCAGGCCAAGTCGTTTCAGTCGTGTCTGACTCTTTGTGACCCCATGGACTGTAGATCAGCAGGCTTCTCTGTCCATGGTATTCTCCAAGCAAGAATACTAGAGTGGGTTGCCACGCCCTCCTCCAGGGGATCTTTCCAACCCAGGGACTGAATTGTGTCCCCAGTGGCTCCTGCATCGCAGGCAGATTCTTTACCAGTGAGGCACCAGAGAAGTCCCTTCTAGAAACACAGTACACCTTAACACATTCTGATAAGCTCAAGCTAGTGTCATTTAGCTGAGGCCTGTAATGACACAAATATTTAATACTATTCAGTATTTTAAAAGGTGATTATGCGATATACAACTTTAAAAGTTTTATTCAGTCCAGTAAATACTCTTTCCCTCTTTTTTTCTGGTTTAAAAAAAAAAAAACACAACAACAACACACACTATGCTTGATCAAAGTGAAGGGTAGAGTTAAGAGGGTCATGTGACCATAGGATTTAATTAAAGGATGGACACACAGTTGAAAAACAACTGATTGGAATCCTTTCCTGGGATTGAAACACAGATATTGGCAAATTTCTTTGCATTTTCTAGGCTAGAAGCAAATAAATCTGGGGCTGTCAAAATCTATATTTCTTGCCAAGGGGAGAAAGCCTCTTGGCAGAATGAAGCCAAGCAGAGACAGACAAAGATGAGAAAGAAGGAAAGGCAGTGTTGTCAACACTGAATTTCCGCTTCTTTCTCTGAGGTCTGCCTACCCCCGTATACTTTCTAGCCTTGAATGCCAGTAAATCTTCATTTTTTGATGAAACTAAGTTTGAGTTATGTTTCTGTCACTTGAAATCAAAAGCGTCCTGATGATACAGCTGGTATTTTATATTACTTTTCAGATGGCGTTTAACTCGTAGAAGTAAAGACTGTCGCTCAAGAATCAGACAGACCATCGTTCAAATAACTACTTCTGCTGCCAAGAGCTGTGTTGACCCTGGACAAAGTTTTACAAGTTCAGTTTTCGCCTCTTTGAGACTGCTAGTGGTCTCCAACACAAAAGTTTATTGTGAGAATTAGATGGAATAATGGAGAAAATAGAATACTATAGCACTTAGCACAATATCAGAGTATCTAATATATGTTCAATAATTAAGTACTATTGTTTTGCTGTTATTACCACTGTTGTTACTATTTAAAATATTACTAGGGTAGAGGCTTCAAGATTACTCCAGTATACACTCCATTCTTCATTTTAATAATACCACTCTCAAATTTTAGTTGGGTATAGAGCTGCCCTGGAGAAGGCAATGGCAACCCACTTCAGTACTCTTGCCTGGAAAATCCCATGGATGGAGGAGCCTGGTAGGCTGCAGTTCGTGGGGTCTCAAAAAGTCGGACATGACTGAGCGGCTTCACTTTCATTTTCACTTTCATGCATTGGAGAAGGAAATGGCAACCCACTCCAGTGTTCTTGCCTGGAGAATCCCAGGGACGGAGGAGCCTGGTGGGCTGCTGTCTATGGGGTCACACAGAGTCGGACACGACTGAAGCGACTTAGCAGTAGCAGCAGCAGCAGCATAGAGCTGCCCAGAAAGAAACCCTCATTTCCCAGCCTCCCCTGCAGCTTGGCATAGTCTTAGGATTAAGTTATGGCCAGCAGGATGTGAGCAGAAGAGACCTTAGTGACTTACAGACTTTGCTTCCTCTCTTTCCTCCTCCTACCTGGCTGGGCACAGCAGCCACTTTGAATCCAGAAGCTCAACAGTTCCAACTGCTGAGGATGACAAAACAATAAAGTAAAGGATGCTGGTCCTCGATAGTCTGGAGGCAGCATGTTGGCCCCAGGCTGCTTATCTTTAGAATGTTTCCAAGAGAGAAAAGTAAAACTGTATCCCATTTAAGACTCTGTTCCATTTGGACTTTTGCTATAGCACCCAGAACCTATACCCTAATATACAATAAATATTTTATATATTATTTATTCCCGTTCCTTCCCAAAACCTCATGAAAGAGAAGAGGGAATGATAGCCAAACAAGGGCAATAACTAATAGTTGAGGGTTTTCGTACTACAAACACTAACTTCTCATTATTTAGTGAGGCTCGGCACCCCCAGACTGAAGAAAGGATGATTAAAATCAATAAGACCTCAGGGTGTGGTGGGGGTAAAAGCAAAGTTGGGGTATCTGCCATGGAGGACTTGTCCCCAGAATTCAAGCTGGTTAATTAATGTATACAACGAAGTTGCTTAGAGTTGGTTAGATGCCACTAAGTATATCTCCAAAGACATAACACTTCTCATGTCAGCTTTTCTCTAAGCTATATAAAATTAAAATATTAATAGTGAAACCTGACCCAACTCCTTCATCAGACCTTTGATGTCCACGAGGTCTAGAGGCACATGATCCAACCCTCTCCTCCCACGATCGCCTGAGAGCAGGTAGGGATGGGGTCGTGTAGTTCTTAGTTCTTAGTTCCCCTACAGGGCTGTACACATAATTGCTGCTATACCTCTTGTTCCTGGGACCATGACCACTGCCATGGTGCTCCAGTTTCCTCCTGCACAAAATGTGCAAAGGCAAGCCTTCCACCTCACTGTCCAATCATCTTCTCTTCTGCATAGTCAGAAGTGAAGTCAGAGTAAAATATTGTATATTAACGTGCATATGTGGAATCTAGGGAAAAAAATGGCATAAATGATCTTATTTGCAAAGCAGAAATAGAGACAGAGATATAGGAAACAAATGTATGGATACCAAGGAGGAGGGAGGTGGGATGAACTGAGAGATTGGGACTGACATATATATACACTATCAACAGTATATATAAAACAGATAACTAATGAGAACCTACTGTATAGTACAAGGAACTTCACTCAATGCTCTGTGGTGACCTAAATGGGAAGGAAATGCAAAAAAAAAAAGGGGGGGGGGGATATACGTATACATCTAGCTGATTGGCTTTGCTGTACAGCAGACACTAGCAAAACATTGTAAAGCAACTATACGCCAATAAAAATTAATTTTAAAAAAAAGTGAGGCCCTCACCAAGGAGCCATTTGCAAGTGAAGACAATTCTCACCCAGCAAGTTCTATGGAGACAGGGCTATCTAAAAATATCCCTGAGAACACTGACAGCATCGACGCAGCCAAAAAGCAGCGGAACTGCATATAAAAACCACCCATGCCTGTCGTGGACACAGGGCCACAGAAGTCTGCGGGAGACTAAGAAGACACACCGAGCTTGATGCTATCTTGAGAAGGCTCATAGATTCAGGCCTGGATTCATGCTAACCCTCAGAACAGCCTGTTCATGGGAAATGCCGGCCAACAGAGACTCCATTTGCCAAGAACTTCAAACATGACCTTTACTTGGTAGCAATTGTTGGAAACTATTAAGACGACTCTGAAAATAATATAATCCTCAGTGACAATATGTTGAAAGAAATGCCAAGCTTGTAAGGCAAGCTCTCTTTCCCCCTCCTTCACATGTGCATTCTCAGAACAGAGGAGAACCGTCTTCCTCCACAGCGCTTCCTAACCGGGCATCTCTCTCCTGTATCCAGACAGAAAGGAGCCATTTGCTAATTGTTTCACAGCAGTTAATGAATAAACGTTGTTGGGAGGGGAGGGGCAGAGCAGAGGAATGTTTGCCTGCCTGTTTCCCCAATCCCAACAGCCAGGCTGATGCCAGGGAACAAGGTTCCCAGGAACAAGCCGAGAAACCTTTCCTTCCTCCATGCGGCTTCTGCCTCAATATGAGCAGGCCCAGCCCTGACAGCTGAGCTCTGGTCACGTGGGTATAAAAATAGAGAGACATCAAGGAAATCCTATTAAAAGAGGTCTGACAAGGGAGGGGACTTCCCTAACAGTTCAGTGGTTAAGAATGCATGCTTTCATTGCAAGGGGCATGAGTTCAATCCCTGGTCCAGAAACTAAGATCCTGTATCCCACATGATGTGGTCGAAAATAAATCAACTAAAAAAAAAACTGTAAAAAAGGCCCAGCCAGGAGAGAGCCAGCAGGGCCAGAACATGTAGCCATGGGGAACTCCACCCCAGCTCCCTTCTGAGTTCCCAGGACCCCAGCATCGTTCCACACCTGCTCACATTTTTCCCAAAGACCTCTCCCCTCCAGAGGGAGGAAGAGCTGAGACTGCCCACCTGAAGCCTGGGCTAGCCAGACTTGTTCAGCCGCAGTGACGCTTCCCCTCTTACAGGTAAAATTACAAGTTAGCAGCCAGGACCCCAGGAGTTTTCACCTTTCTGTGCATTTAACAGCAGAGAAAGGCAAGGCACTCACAGATGCCAGGGTCCCTCTGGTTTAGGCTGAGGACACGGAGCCGTTGGTAAGAACAAGTGCAAGTCCCACCGGGACCCAGATGGTGAAGACGTCCTTCTGTTGAGCTCAAAACTAAAATGACTCTCTATATTTGAAACTGAGACAGTTGCCAAGTCTAGCTATGACTTCTGAATTGCCTCTTCTGACTGCATTCTATCCCGCTCTGCAACCACCATACATACAGCCAGGGTGAGTGGAGGCAAAATATAGATCCTTAGTAAGACCACCAGGTTCTTAGGGTGAAGTCCCACCCCTCTCATTTGGCCTTCAATGCCCTGGAAAAGTGGTCCCTGATAGTTTTCTAGCCTCATTTCTGTAGGTAGTTAAGCCACTATCCCCAGAACAGGTGTGACACCACCACAGCAGTGCTTCAAGGGGGTTCTTGTTGTGTTTCATTTCTTCAACTCCCTCTTTCCTCTGATGAAATGAGCTCTCTATATCTCCCACCACAATCTGTACTCTGGGCGACTCCTTCCAGGTGTAAGACCTCAGTGAACCATTGCTTCCCTCTAAGAAGACTACTCACACCTCCAAACTGGTTGAGGTGGCCCTGTTCCGTGTCCCACCTCACCCCAAACATCCCTTATCTGAACACCTAATGAAAGGAGACTGCTCTGTAACCTACCTTGCTTGTGAATTCTGTGAAAACAGGGCTTTGTCTTTTGCATCATCCCCAGAGTTTAGCATGATGTGTGACAGTAAGAAAGAATTCACTAAATACTTGCTGAATTTCTGGACTGCTTTGGTTTTCCTCGCCAGGACCTCAGAGAAAGTTAAATGATGAGGGTCATCCTTACTGCCTAGAAGCCACATCAAGGGGCAGGGTCTCTACCGTGCTCTACCATGCCAGGCCTCCACTTGCCTGTTCCCAGTGGTGTCTGTCCCTTATCTGTTGTGGGTTACACTTTATAGAGTCTGAATACAGAGTCATTTATTGCCATGTAACATCTTATATCCCTTCATCTCCAGACTCTCTGCCTTCTTGTAGATTTTATCTTTGATCCTGGGGGACTCACAGAGCTCTGACAGCATCCCTGGTGCCAGGTCACTGAAAGAGCCCTGCTACAGACAGAGGTTCTAAATGCATCTCCCTCTGTTCTAGGAGCTCCTGATCATTCAGGGTCCAGAGCAGAAAGAAAGTTTGTTTGATGGAACCTGAAGACACAAACACCAAGAGGACAGAGCTGACACCCTCTGTCCTCCCCCTGCTCCTGACGGCGCTCCCCAGACGTCTGATCCGTCGGTGAAAGGGTTAGCACTTCCCCTGGAGGACTGTGATGGTTTCTTACAGATTTCCTTGATGGTGGTGGGACTGGGTTGTAATACATTTTTGCCAAATTTTTCATGAATTTGATTTATGACATATAATCACTTCTAGTTATACATGCATCGTGGTCTCCTCTGACCTTGTTTCTTGACCCCAATAACCTCAAAAAGGTCGTAACTCCAGGGGATGGGATGTCATTTGTTCACTAACAGTCAATTCATTCACTCTATTAACTGCCCATCTATTGGCGGTCCTCTGACAGCTTTGTCTGGGAGACTAAAATGTGCTCTTGAACCTCAGTAGAGAAGTGGTTGTGGACATAGGGGCAATAGCTAAAGCACTCCAATAAGTGAACCTGACCAGTCTGAAATATCTCCCCTGAAAGGAAGTTTAATTGCACACCACAAGGGTTTAGAACTGGTCTTGGCTTCAGAGGTCTTGGGCGATCAACGCACACCTTCAGCATTTGATTCATTTCTTTTGGAAAAAAGAGAATTTCAACTTTCTAGAAGTTAAGATAGAAAACTAGGAAACTAATGTCAAAAACCAGTGTCCACACCATTTTCCTGGGCTTCCCAGGTGGTGCTAGTGGTAAAGAACCTGCCTGCCAATGCAGGAGACGTAAGGGACTCGGGTTTGAACCCTGGGTTAGGAAGGTCCCCTGGAGGAGGGCATGGCAACGCACTCCAGTATTCTTGCTTGGAGAATCCCATGGACAGAGGAGTCTGGCAGGCTACAGCCCATAGAATCATAGGGAGTCAGACACGACTGAAGCAACTTAGCACACACACACACCATTTTTTCATTGCAATGATTGCCCTCCACCAGCCCCTCCCCTGTGTTTAACTTGATTAGAATTGTATGATCACATATAACCAGGAAAAGCTTGATAATCAAACTCTGCCACTGCACTTGACTCTTTGGGCCTCAGTCTACCCCACATGGAGAATGGGGAGAAGGGTACTACCACTTCTGATGAGAAGGCTTTAGATGTCTTCTTTTGCTCCAAGAAAAGATAGCTGACCAGGTCCGAGAAGCAGGACTGAGGTAGGTGCAGGAATTCAGGGCACTAGAGGAATAACAGGCTGGGGCTGGAGCTGGGGCAGACTTTGGAGCTCTACCCAGCAGACTCTGGAAGCCATTTCTCTTTTGGGGAATCATTCTTAATTCAAAGGAGCCTTCCAAATTCTGATCCTGCCTCTCAAACAAGCTATTTATCACTACCTGTAAGCAAGCAACCTTCTCTACACAAAATGCCAACTTTCCTGCCCAAACTGCAGGGGGGCCCTGACCAGCAAACATTTGCAGAGACATTCCCTGGGCAACTGACAGCATTTCAAGCCACATCTGACAGGTTACGACTGCTTGTTGTAGCTCAAGGGTCACGGGGAGCTAAAAGCACTTGAAGCTCCTCCTGTGAACGAGAGACAGAGGCGAGCAGGCAGGGTGTTGCTGGAGTCTGATGTGCAATGTGCCACTTGCCCAAACAGCCCCTGATCACTCACTGACACTTTATGGCTCGTCTCCAATCGCAGACGCCAGGATCAGACAGTTCACTCCAGAGCTGGAGGGAATAACTGAACAGCACAAACTGGAGCTTCACAAAGACAGACTCGTTGCAAGGAGCCCCTCTCTGCCAGGGCCCCCAGGCTGGGTGTTTAGCTAAGCAACTTGGCCCAGGGTGGGGATGGCTGATTTCTCTCAGTCACCGAGCTCTCTGGAACCCAATCACTAAAATTCGGGAAGGGCTGCACAAACTGGAATCTCACCGTTCCTTCTCAGTGGGAGTCTGCAAGGGCTCCTCTCTCTTGTCCATGATACTGAGCACCCACTGTGTGTCCTTTGCCTGGTGAAGGCAGATGGGCATTGTTTCTGTCTCTAGGGCTACACACTCTTAAGAAAGACATGGGAAAGAAGGTCCTTACAGTAACAAGTGCCCCACAAGCTTGGCACAGCCCAGCCAGCTGCTCACTTTCCTAGCTTTGACTGAAGGTCTCCTCCTGGACCATTTTCACTGTTTCCTCCTCCCCTGTGCCTCTCGCTTTATTGTCAGAGCCACCATCAGGGCATGCTCTCAGTTCTTCGAATTCATCATCCTGCCTTAGAGCCTTGGCCCATGCTATCTTTTCTATCTAGAACATTTTTCTGGTTCCTTCAGGATCAGGGAAGCAGGGAACAGGGGAAGGTGGGCATACTTAGCCAGGTTGGGCTAGGCTATCTGGCCAGGATGTTCTGGCTATGATTCTAGGTGGAGAAGCTGTAATTCACACAGCATGTCTCGGGTTGTTGGGGTGGGGGTAAGGATTACAGACAAGACTCAGGTCAGGAGGAAGAACCAACATGCTTGTTTCCATTCCATCATACATTCCCAAGCACCCGGCACAGAGCCTGGTGCATAGGAAGGGCTCTAGCGAAACCTGCTGAAAGAACAAAGGAATGACTAGCAAGCAGCAATGATGGTATTGAGCTCCTAAAGCAGATTACACAGGTCTGGGTCCAAGCGAGACAAACCTTCCGGCTTCTGCTTTGTTACAAATATTCCCTTTGGTGAGAAAAATGTGAAAAACAGAGGGGATAAAAGTCTACTTTCAGTGAATACAAAGACATGACTCACATCAAGAAGAGTCAGTAGAAAAGCCTGGCACAGCCTCACTGTAATCCAAATAAGCTTCCAAGGACAGCAGAGGGGAGCCCCAGCCTGTGCCATCTCCACGGTGTAAAGATCAGATGGGGAGGGGGCCACAGAGAATGGAAGCCATGCACACGCAGTGGGGAACAGACAGAGGTGGGACCAGCATGAGAGCCCAAGCCCAAGGACCACACAGCAACATGGCCACAGACGCCCAAGGAGTCACCATCTGCGACTCTTGTCAGCCCCGACTCTATTCTGCAAATGAACCTTACACAGGAAACAAGCAAATAAAAATGGAACAGCTGTGGCTAGAGGAGATGCGAGAGTCAGAGCCTCACTCCTTGCCCCCAACCCACGTCTCATAGAAAGTTCCTGAGACTCCTACACACAGCTCTTCACATGTAGCATTAAGGAGGGTATTGACTTATATTTGTTGAATAAAAGAACAAATAGGTAAACCCTTATCAATTTTGTGGTTTCTTTTTTCTACCATTCATTAACCCAGTGAAATGTCCATTCCCAAACACAGATGGACAATCTTCACCCAAGGAGACTATTTGGAATTCCAAGAACAAAATCTCCCTCCTTCACCCTGGTGATCCCTGCCCCTCTGCCTCTAATTCCTTTTATTAGACCCCAGATGAAAAGCTCCTCTTCTTTACCTCATCACTCCAATAAGAATAAACAGACCCACTTTATCCCTAGTTCCTTTTTCTATGAAACCATTTTCTCTTCATTGGTTTGAGTTAAAATGACCAGTCTCCATACTAGCAAGCCCCCTCCCACTAACCTGCAAGGCCTGAAGTCCCCAGAGAAAGGAACAGCAGACCCTCTAGCCCTGTGTCTGGTGTCACACTGGGCGCATTCTAGATACACAATAAATGCTGCTTAAACATGTGCTGACATCACCCACCTTCCTTTCACCTCACCATCCCTAAGACGTGGTGTCCCCCTCATGGGTCCCCCTCATATCTTGGCTACCCATCAGCGAGGCTGAATGACTCACACCTTTGGAACAGTTTGCTCCCTCATCTCCTCCAGGAAGCTGGTCCAGATTCACTTCAGGATCACCCTTCTTCCCCTTAGCCCTTGATCACTCCAGTTACATAGATCATAATGATTTTATCTCAGCTCTTCAGTCAAAGAGTCTATTCCTGTGGCAGCTTATCAAAGACAAGACTCCAAGTCCACCGAGATTCACAGGGTCCCGTTTCCACCCAGAGAGCCTTGTCAGAACAAGCAGACACAGAGTACTTCTTGATGACCAAAAAAAAAAAAAGACAATGAAGAAAACCGACCTTGGATGTATAGGTGTGGCCATCGGAACCACAGACCATGGCTGACTGTGCCGTGGGGCAGGGCTTGCACTTGACCAGATTCGAAGGTCCGACCCAATGCTTGTGGACCACTGTCCCCTTCTTTTGCCTGAGGATGAAAAAAGAGGGCATAAGTAACTGTCGCTTCAGTTTCCAGGGGTCTTTCTCCTCCAGGTTACCTGGACAAGGGCCAAATAAAAGAGGGCTGGTCAAACAGTCAGCGCATCCCCAAGTCCCCCTGGCTAGCACCCGCATTGAGTCCAGCTCACTGACAGCAGGCAGAAGACAGCTCCAAAATCCTAGGTTTACCCACCAGATGGACAGGAGAAAGCAATGTGGCCACTAAAAATGTTGTAAACACATGACTTATTTCTTTTAATTGGAATATAATTGCTTTACGAGGTTGTGCCAGTTTCTGCTGTATAGTGCAGTGAATCAACTATAGGTCTATATATATCCCTTCCCTCTTGAACCTCCCTCCAGCCTTCTCACCCCCCATCCCACCCATCCAAGCCAACATGGAGCACTGAGCTCCCTGTGCTGAAGAGACATTGACAACACACTAGAAAGATGATGAGAAACTGACTCTGTCAGTTCCTCCAGCCCCCTGCAGAGGGGGCAGATCACAGGTGTCCCCACACAGCACCCAGAGCCTCAGATGCCTCCAGGGCTGATGAGCATCCTCCGGGTAGGAGGACGCACAGACGACTCAGAGAGTAGTCTAGATAGAGGTGTGTCTCCAAACACAACCAAACGGCTTTATCACAGCTGTGGGAAAGCATCTCTGGATATGTTTTAAAGCAATTTCAGTCCAGCTTTCAATTTGCCATGCGACAGCGGCTCTGAGGTGATGTCACTTTCAGCTGCTAAAATCATCAGAATTCTACTTTCATTCCAGCTCCAGCATCCCCCTAGCCTAACCTTTGTCATAATGATAAATGGCGCTATTAGGATGGCTTATGTCCACGGAAAGAGCCCTGTCCTCATATCATAAACCACCAAAATCAAGGCCTGCAGTTACAGCCGCCCTTCCTCTCTTAGAGGAGCTGCTTTCCCAGCAAACCATTGGGAGCCACATCCCCGGCCGAGTGGCCAGGGCTGGGTGGCGGACAGACAAGTCAGGTGGGTACTGTGCCCTTGACGCACTTTGCTTGGGCCATCCTGCGAGGGGCTTAGTTGGGCTCCAGAGTCAGAAAATACAGGTCCAGACCTCAGCTCTGCCACTTACCGTGCCATCACAGCAGGATATTTCACCCTGTAAGTCTCAGTTTCCTTATCTGTAAAGTGGGGGGTGGGGGGAAGGCAAGGACTAGTATCTCCTTCAAGCGAATAGTATGAGGATTAAAATGGCTGACGTATGTGAATGACTCAGTACAATGCCTGGAACAAAGGGAGCAATCAAAATGTCGTTCCCATTATTATTGTTGTTTCATGGCTGTATTGTGTCCTATTCTTTGTGACCCTGTCGGCTGTAGCCTGCCAGGCTCCTCTGTCCACGGGATTTCCCAGGCAAGAATACTGGAGTGGTTCCCATTTCCTTCTCAAGGAGATTGTCTTTTTTTTTGCTTTCTTTTTTTTTTTATTTTTATTTTTACTTTATTTTGCTTCACAATACTGTATTGGTTTTGCCATACATTGATATGAATCAGCCACGGGTGTACATGAGTTCCCAATCCTGAACCCCCCTCCCACCTCCCACCCCATATCATCAGACCCCGTGCACCAGCCCCAAGCATCCTGTATCCTGTATTGAACATAGACTGGCGATTTGTTTCTTACCTGATAGTATACATGTTTCAATGCCATTCTCCTAAATCATCCCACCATCTCCCTCTCCCTCAGTGTCCAAAAGTCCGTTCTATACATCTGTGTCTCTTTTAATCCAAGGATAGAACCCACATCCCTTGCACTGGCAAAGTGAATTCTTTACCACTGAGTCATCAGGGAAGCCCCTTATCAGAATCATTTGCCCCATTAGATGGCGCTGTAGGGAATGAAAGCACCATTGCCATAGAAATGTGACTTAAGTCTAAGGCCCTAGGTTTGGAGTTGGTGCTGAACTCCCCAGAACTCACGGGCCACAAGGAGTAAATCTTTTCTGCCAAGTGTAGCAGAGATCTTCAGCACCTTGGGAATTCAGGTTTGGCATCTAATGTGACCTACCCTCTTCCAAATGAAGGACAGTGAGACACAAATGGCATCCACCAACTTGGTTCTTATCCTACTTCAATCCTGTCCCAGCAATTTGTGGGAGGCAGTAAGAGGAAGGAGGTCTGCTTGGGGAATTATTGGGTTGGCCCAAAAGTTCACACGCTTATGGGAAACCCGAATGAACTTTCAGGCCAACCCAATACCTTGGCGGTTGACATCAGGAGGGCGGCCACACCACACCCGTGCACAACACCTTAGAGAAACTGGGGACCCCAGGCCAGACGGGGCCATAGGCTGAGCCCGTCTGAACAATGGCCTGGGAAAGGAAGTCCTCTGAGGGCACCTGGGGATGCCTGGCCCAGATGACTCATGTTACTCACAGGGACAACTAAAGCCAAGCCGGGGAAGGATCGGTGGCTAGGTGATGGTGACAATCACACAGCCACAGAGTGTCGGGGATGGCTTTCCTTCAACCCTCCTCAGACACACCTAGATGACTCACCTGAAAATCCGCTGGGGGCACCTACACCTTCACCACCAGGGCCCCTCTCTCCAACGCCTCCCTGCTTCCTCAGCGGTTACTCACCTTGTCCCTGCCTCTCTGTCTGGAATAAAAACATCTACTGTTCACATTTCTAAATCACATGGATATGGGTCTCCTATTATCTTTAACCAAACACACTTTCTTCTTTCAAGATGTGTTCTGGACTACGGAAAAAGGGATGGGAGGGGACGCGACTCCACGCAGCAGACAAGCAGGCTGCCGGCACGGGCTTTAATCTCGGAGTGGGTGATTCCTTCAGAAGAACACCGCACATTTATCATCATTCTCACAGCAGATTGTCTGACGCTGATAATGAATCAGCAAATACAGGCAGCAGTTCTGTGTCTGGCAGCCTCTCTCCTGGGTCAGTCCCCAGCGTGTGCGCCCACAGCCAAAGTAATTCTTGTTTTCAGTTCCCAGAAAGTGGTGATAAAGTCTAGAGAGTGGGCAGCTTTGCTGGAGCAGACTACCATGTGCAATGATGCCCCAGAGGAAGGCAGATGGCAGAAGCTTAGTCGAAGGCAGGCCAGGGAGAAGTGAACGCTGAGTTACTGGCATTAAGGACGAGATAGAACTATCAATTAATCACCAGCCAGTAATGATGGGTCAGCCCTGTCTCTCGACCTGGACTTCACCATTAAATACATTAAGTGGAGACAAAGAGATGAGGCTTCCTAGGGCTTCCTAGTGGGCTGGTGCATCAAGGATGCTCAATATAGCCTTGTTGAGTGAGTGGGTGGATTCCTGAGTGCTGACCACTGCAGTGGTTACTAGCAGTTAATCACAAAATCGCAGACTATCTGAGCCTGAAAATCCCTTAAAATGAATCTAGTCTAAGGACTGTAGTTTATAAATGAGAAACTGGACACATAAGTGAATAGCAGAAAGGAAGTGCCCAGTGTCACAAAGAAATACAGGTGAGCTACTCCATACACATATGTCAGGCTGAAGTTACCCTGAGATTGACTGCATTTCTCTTGGGACCATTTTAATTCCCTACTTTGGCATCTATATTTTCACCATCAGGACTCAGTCTTATCAATAAAGCCCTTCTGAAACACTGTCCCTGACTCTACACCTGTGGAGGAGGAAGCTCTCTCTCATACCCCATGCCAGGTGGTCATGGGTCATGCCCCGGAGGAACCACCTCTGACCCTGGGATGCCCTGGGGACTAAAGGTACAAAGGCCAAAGCATGCTGAGTTTTCCCAGTTTTAATGAGACAAGCATACCTGTTACATTCAGACAAACCCAAGTGTTTCTTATTCCACTAGGACTCGCGAGAAAATGGCATGCAAACCAGTACTCTGTCCAGAGGCCAAATTACACAAAGTAATGTACAAGTAGATGTGAGCCCAAGGAAGCAGAACTTCCCTGGTTATTGTGTATATATTTCAATCCCCGCAATTCAGTGCAAACCATAAAAAATAACCAACCCAGGTGAGGCAAGGGACTAAGCTTTCAGACTCTCAGATATTTCACTTCTTGAGTCAATGAAGAGTGAAATCCGACGAAGGTGTCTTGATGGCACTGCTATTCCCAATGTCACAGACATTCATCAACTGGGGCGACACAAGCAATTTAGTCTGGGAGGCAGGCTGCCAGCCCTCCCTTTGGCCTCAAAACCCTAACTCCACCCCAGTCTGGCTGGTGCTGGGGGCAGCCACGCCTCCTACCCTATTCATTGCCCCACACAGAAAATCTCAACTGACAAGGGAAGATAATCAGGAGATCACCAGCATCGCTTCCTCTCTTTCGGTCAATTGCTTATCCTTAATCTTTTTTTTTTTTTTTTTTTTAAGTTTACCACAGTTCCCAGCATGTATGTATGCTTTTGAAGCAGTGTGATGATTCTTAAGGACAAATCTGATGATGCGATTCCCACGCTTAAAGCCTCCATCTTCTCACCTCCTAGGGCCTGTCTGAACTTCTTGTTTTGGTGTTAAACTGACCAAGCCTATCTTCACGGGGCCACTATCTGTCCACTTCCCTCCCCAACCCTCCACCACACACATCCATACATACACACACATACCTATGCATGTACATACACACATATACCATGTACACATACCCCCATACACGCACACCTACCCCCATACACGCACACACACACACATCCCATGCACACACATTCTTGCATGTAGACATGGACACACACACACCCATGTATGCATGCACACACGTGTACATACACGCTGACCGCCAACACCAAATATTTTTGCTCCAGCCACTTTCTGCTACTTCCCAGAGCCCACCAAAAAACTCTGCACCATCATGTGGACTTTCCCCAGTTCTGAAACACGTTCATCCCCACCCACGTTTCTCTCCTCACTCCTGCCTGCCTCATAAGGCTTTCTTCAAGGGCCAGTTCAAAACTGCCCTCCCCCAGGAAGCCACTCAGGGCCCTTCCCACAGGCAGGCAGGCTGCACTTCCAGTCCAGCATGGTCCTGTGATCGCTTGTGGTCCCCAACTAGCCTGTAAGCAAGCATCTTTATTAGGCTGGATCAATGTTAAGATGCTACTATGATTCAGACAGGACCTGGGGTACACCCAAGCTAAAAGCCTTGGAGCCCATCCTGGACATTCCCCTCCCTGCCCTCACCACTTCTCCCCATCACTCAAGTCCTACTGATTCTATCCCCAGCCAGCCACATCAGCCCCTTACATATGTCATGGTAACTTGAATCTGTATGACTTGGTAAATAAATGCTTTCTACCTATACAGCAAATGTCTGCCCCTTGTCCAAGCTTCAAATCTCCTGCTTCCCATGGAGTTTCTTTTCCCCCTGGGAGCCCTACCCCAAGAAGAATCAACCATGTGTGTACATCTGACAATGCTCAGTAGTTTCAGTTGTGTCTGACTTTTTCCAACGCTGTGGACTGTGGTCCGCCAGGCAACTCTATCCACGAGATTCTCCAGGCAAGAACACTCAAGTGGGGAGCTGTGCCCTTCTCCAGGGGGTCTTCCTGACCCAGGGATCGAACCCATGTCTCCTTCATTGCAGGCAGATTCTTCACCAATGAGCCACCAGGGAAGCCCAGCGTTAATCATGTTCATATCCAACTGTGATGGTCACCACAGCACAAAGCAGTTCACTGTGTGTCTGTCTTCCACAATAAATTGCACGTTCCTCAAGGAGAATGTCTGGGCCTTAATCATATTTGTGATCCTGGGGCTTGGAAACATGGTTGACCCTTGGGACATGGGTATGCTCAGTGAAATACATGAATTTATTACTTTGGACCTTCAGAATTTTCTCCTTTTATTTCTGGAAATTATTGGCACTAACTGGAAGACAAAAATAGCATGTGGTTTAAGCAGCAAGAATTCAATAGACTGAGAAATTCTAATTCAGACTTGAAAAACAATTAGCAAAAATGTCTAAAGACAGCAGGGAAGTGGGTAGAGGGCTCTCCTGTATATCTGAGGGCTAAGGTACTCCCCCATCTTTTGGAAGTAGGTTGCCTCCAAAGCTAGGAGAGGACCTCCAAGGCACAGGTTCCAAATTCCTAACTGATAATAATTTTCCAATTTGGGAATGAAAAATGAGAATTCTCAAGAAATCTTCAGTGTTGCTGAAATAATTTTTTCTATATTCTTTTCAATACTATATTTAAGTGTTTTTTTTAAGCAAATAGGATATAGTAAGTTTAGTAGTATTTATAAAGAAATGTAGCTTAAAGTGAAAATTCAAATACTAGAAATTGCCAGCAAACACTGGTGGGTGGTGTTCAAATACTGTGATACTTGGACCTCCTAGCAAGTTAACAGCACAGCACAGAAGCATGTGTTGACATTTGTTCTAAAGCTACTTTTTGGAATACCACTCAGAGGATACTGTGCAAATACATTTATTAATATTCATTTTATTTACAAGAGCAACTCACCACTGGCAGTAGAGTGGATGATGACTGCATTATTATAAGATGACAATAACTACAAGCAAGACAGACCAGATCATGACAGCTCTTCCCTGTTCTAGTTCCTGGTAACTGGTTGACCAGCTGACCTGGTTGACCTTAACCTTCAAGTCCACTTTTCAGTGGACTTTCACCTTCAAGTCCAATTTCCCATTCTTGCCTCCCACTGGACCCTGCCACTCCTCACTCCGAGATCCCAAACCTCACCACCTGAGGCAGGTCCCAAACCCTGCCACTTTCCCATGTGACAAGCAAGGGAGTCTTTGATGACATGAGTTGTAACTCAGTATTTCATTTGACCATGGGCAGAATAGGGTCATAATCAGGGCCCACAGTAAAGCAGTATCAGAACAAAGACTTCCACAGTAATTTTTCCAGCAATAAATATATATGCCAGTATAAGCTTCCTGATATCAATCCCAGAGGATGAAATTCAACATTGTATATCAAAAATACTTGCACGATGGAGCAGGGCTGGGGGCCGCTAAGACTGTCCATAGAATTGCTGACTTTTTTCAGTTATTGAAGAAGACAAGACCACTTCATTTTATTCAATGCACTGTGCATTCTAAACATGTTTGCATAACTTTTGATAGAACTGTTTTACTCTGCATATGAACAGCTGGTAAAAGAGGAAAGCAAATTCCAGATCACAAATAGTAGCAGCAACACTCCAGCTATTTTACATGACTGCTAGACATCCCTCTAAATGCTGAGCACACTTCCCTGACTCCTCACCCACAATGACCCCCTGGCGGTAGATGCTGTCATTAACCCATTTTATAGAAGGGAAAAAGCAGAGGTCTGCTTAACCAGTCCCAGGCCCTTTTTCTCTGACCTATCTTTGTTCTCTCATCAAATCTCTATGGCAGACCTTTCAGCTCAGAGGCCTGGAGAACCCACCCAGGAGCCAACCCTTTCCAGTAATCACAGTGTCTGTTTGCTGGCAGCCAGGATCACTGCATCTTATTATCATGTTAATATCAAACTGTCCATTGAAAACCAAGATTGAATTTGTTTGCAAAATCAGAACTAATTGCTTCTGAAACAAGGATGGAAGATACTCGGATAGTTGATATGGTGACTATGTTGAACCAGAGACAAAATAATGAATGCTAATTAAAAGGGGAAATATGTTAACCATTGAAATAATCTGTCCTGTAAAATGAAGCTATAATTCCTCTGTTGTTAGGGTTATTTGAGTCATTATACTAAGTCATAAAATGACACAGGAGGAGTATAATGGCTTGTGTCATTTCAAAAGCTGCTTTGTGAGAAAGACAGACTCCCACGTGAGACACACTACATCCTGGTATCTGTGGGCTCAGGAGTCTCTCTCCCAAATGAAGAATGTCCCAGATATAAGATCCTGTCCAGAAAGAGTTCAGGTTTCCTAATAAACAGATGCCTATTAGAGAACTGTGGGAAAAATGCCTAGTCTCTGTGGAATAACTGTTGAGCACCTTGGAGCATTGTAAGCACCATCAGGCACTCACATGGTGCAAACACAAGCTGTTTACAGAAGCTTAAAATTTTAAAGGGCAAATATATAATAATGAGCGTAGCAGCTAAACATTTATTGAGGCCTTATTATTCTGCTGGTACTATTATTACTACCAGCAAGAATAAGTAACAAGTTCTGAGCTCTCACAATGTTCCAGGCCCTTTACATGAACTGTCACATTCACACCTGCCAGCAGCTCCAAGGAGGAGAAAAGTGATGGTGGAAATGGGAAGAAGCGTGAGGAGTGAGCCAGGGACACTCGGTGAGCAAAGCAGACCTACTGGATGGGAAGGTGGGCCCTGGTCATCAGGGGGAAGCACCTACTGCTTCACTGATTCAGGCATGCACATCACCCACAGTAAGCCAGCACCCTGTGGGGCTTCATTCCATCTAGCCTGGCCTGAGTAAGGAGGCTGAGCGTGTGATATCTCTCAGGTCAAGGCTCAAATGCATCAGAAGAGACAAGCAGGTGCCAGAATCAACAGAAAGCCCTCAATGCCCCAGCATACTCCCAAGACACCACCACATCAGCTTGCTAAAGCACCTTCAAACCCACAAGAAAAGTATGTATTTTTAGTTTTTAGAGCAGAATCAGGGCCACCAAAAAGATATGTGGCTGGTATGGATGCAATTCCAAAACCAGGAACATCTCTGTGTGTATGTGTGTGAATGTCAACCTCTGGCCTGCAATTCATTTCAACTTGAGCCTCCCTGACCTGCCTTTCACCTGAGCTGTGTAATGGCCCAGGCAGCTGGAAAAGCATCTAACCTTCAAAGATGACAAGATTCAATAGCCAGAGGAGAGTTTCCAAAAACATTGTATGTGCATGTAGAAAAGAGCTGGAAATGTGTTAAGAGGGCACATACCAGGGAACACACCCTCGGCCAAGTAGGACTGAGGTTGTGAGAAAAGGAACTTTAGCTTTGTTACTCCATATGTCTAGTATTTGACTCTAGACCAGGTATTGCTGGTTTAATCTGTTCAAAATCTAAATATGGAAGGCATTTTCATAAATTTAAAAGAAATGCATGTTGTCAAGCCTACCCCTCACTGCCAGCCCTGCATCTCTCCAGGAATGTTTGAAAAAGCCAAGGTGATTGAAACAGAAGAAAGATCTTTCACGTGCAGGAAGGAGGGCTGATTAAAGGAGGTTCATCTGCATAAAAGCACTGGGGAATACTCAGAGATTCCAGTGAAGACCAATAGGTCAGATCTATTTGAACTAAGTTTCTACATTACTGTATTTTCAGGGCCTATTTAAGCAAAGCTATCAAAGCTGAAGGTATAATTATTCCAAAGGTGGTTAGGATCCTGGAGACAGTCTATTTACTAAACATTCATAATAAACATATTGCGCTGTGCTGTGCTTAGTCACTCAGTCATGTCCAAATCTTTGTGACCCCATGGACTGTAGCCCGCCAGGCTCCTCTGTCCATAGGGATTCTCCAGGCAAGAATACTGGAGTGGGTTGCCATGCCCTCCTCCAGGGGAGCTTCCCAACCCAGGGATCAAACCCAGGTCTCCCACACTGCAGGCAGATTCTTTACCGACCAACGTACCAGGGAAACCCAATATACCTACTATATGCCAGTAACTGGGTAAAGATTTCAAAGATAATACTAGCATTGTGTTAAATGTACTTCCTAAAACACATATTACATGTAACAATTCTTTGTAAACATAATGATATTTAATTATTCTGAATGACTGAATTTATTTGGGATAGGTGTTACCTTAACTGTTTTTACTCTTACTCACATCTTGAGACAGTAAAGAGTCTCTGCCCATGGAATTCTCCAGGAAAGAATACTGGAGTGGGTTGCCATTCCCTTCTCCAGGGATTGAAACTGTATCTTCTGCTTGGCAGGCAATTCTTTACCACTGAGCCACCAGGGAAGCCCAAAGAGTCTCACAGACTGCTGACTTGCTCAAGAAAATTTCTAACAGTAAGACATTCACTGTTTATTTCAGGACCCCCATCACCACCCTCAGGCCATTCTACATTTAAGAGTGCCAGGAGCAGTTTGTGGGCCAATGGCTAAAGGCCAAAAGGAAAGGAAGTTGCCAGATTATAAACCCAGATCTCTAGTGTCCTCCCATTTCTGCACATTACTTGAATCAAGGTTTCCTTATACTTGAAACCAAACAGATAGGTCCAGGGATCCTCATCAAACCTAAACTCACAATGCCCTCAAGTGTCTCCTGACCAGATCAGGAGGATTAGCGGGCAGATGTGATTATGTAAATTACACTAAGTGCTCAGAGACTCTGTCTGCAGTCACCTTCCATTAAGGCAACAACAAGGCATGGCCAGTGGCACCAGGGGCTGGGAGGCAGAAACAGTGGAGTTTTAATTCAGAGTTTAGCTTGCTGAAAAGCTCGGCCGCTGGGGCCTGCATGCAAAACCAGTCTGTGTGGGTGGGTGCACATGTGCTCTCACACACACACACACACACACACACACACACACACACACACACACATACAGAGAGACATTTACAGGCCACAACTAAAATTCTGCCTTGTTAATGAAAAGTGCTAAACCAGCAGTGTAATAGCAGCTGTTAGGGAAATATAAGTGAACAGTTAAGCTTCCTTTATTCCCTTAGGATGATGGATAGCAGTGTACTGTTTTAAAAATCCATTTCTCCCTAAAAGGGAGCAGAAGAGAAACTGCCACTATTACCCACAGACCTTTGGCATCCCCATTTGATTTCTTGTTTGCTGATCGTCTTTGTTTGCTGGTCCAAGGAAGCAAGGTCCCTTTCTAGCCCTGAGACCTTAGAGGAAATCTTTTAGCAATGGACACACTAATTGGGAAAAAAATAATCAAATGTTAAGCAAGAAGCCTAGGGCTGAGGATCTCCACTGCCTCTCTCCCTGAGCATTCCTGACCCTCCCTCTCTGCAGGAGGGAGCAGAAGTACTGAGGGTTTTGCTAGCACAGCTTCTAGCTAAGTGTGTGTGAGCTCAGGTGTGCATACGAGGCTGAGTGCAGGTGCATGCAATTCCGTCACTGGCTCTGTGATGTCATCCTCAAAAATACATTCTTACATTCCTGGGAGGCAATTCATTATTATGGGACATGTGCATGAGGGAAGAGATAGCCACATGTTTTCTAGTCATCAGCAACAAAGCCCATTCTGGGAGGGCTACATATTACCTACTATAGGAAGAATAAGTCAGCAAAATTGAACAGAGGAGGGTAGATGGCATTAGGAACATTGCCTCTTTAGGTCAGGCCCAGAGCTGAAGCTGAAGTTCCAATACTTGGGCCACCTGATGTGAAGAGCTGACTCACGGGGAAAAGACCCTGATGCTGGGAAAGACTGAGGGTAGGAGGAGAAGGGGACGACAGAGGATGAGATGGTTGGATGGTATCGCTGACTCAATGGACGTGCTACAGTTCTGGCAGTTGCAAAGAGTCAGACATGACTGAGAGACTGAACAAGAGGAGACAGGCTGGAAGCTGATTGAGACACTGATCCAAGGAGATTCAGCTGAACACCAATAGCTGCAAACTATCAGCACGACACCACTCACCACCAGTACTGCAGAATGCAAGCACAGTCACAGCTACATCGTAACTTTCACTTGCTCTGAAAGCTTTCTCCAAGCCAAGGCTGGAGCCACTGACAAACTCCTCACCTCTGGAGCAGCCCTCACTGGCAGGGGATTTTCTGGGTGGAGAGGCCAAGGATGGAGCCTAGTTCTCTTGGTCTTGTGCTTTCTCAACACCTTCTCTTTCCAGGTTCCTCTCACCTTTTCCCAAGGACCAGCTCCAGTGCTACCCTCTCCTAGAAGATGTCTCAAACAGCCCCTTCCCTTCCCTCAAGCACATCTGTCCCATGGCCACTGTGCCCAGTCCGCTGTTCATGCCCCATAGCCCTTTGGACTGGCCACTTTGGACTATGCTCACTGAGGTCCCCAGCTCCTCCCACATACAGAAAAGATGCTTAAGGATGTATCAGCACAGAGAGCAGTAACCCTGTGTCCAGTGCTATTCCAGAGTAGAACCTGGGCCAATGTATAGAGGTTACTAACAGAAAACCTCTGACTCGATATAAGGAAGACATCTCACACAGTGAGAACTGTCCAAGGACAGAGGTTCCATCTCAGAAGGTTGGGGATGGAGGCTCCCAGTACCACAAGAGTTCAAGTAGAGGTCATCGGGAGGAAAGGGATTCTACAAAAGGCACACTCTGATTTCTGTAAGCATTCTTATATATGATGGATAATGAGGAGGCTGTTTCTATTTCTTTAATATTGTAGTCAAGTACACTGAACATACTTGAATATATACATGTATCTGTATTTGCTTACATGAGATAGGGTGTCCAAAATGGAACCAAGGGGTCAATGAGGCCAAAATACCCACTGGAAATGTTGTACCAATTTGCACTCTGCGGGAAGCATTGATCCATTATCCCAACCCTCTGTTCTGAAGACAGCTACCAAGATTTGCAAGTAAAGTGCTTAGATTCACCACCAAAGGTCCACAGGTAATCAGCAGAGCCATTAAGAGCAGCAAGCCAATTTCACCCCATAAAATGAAGTTTAAAAAAAAAGGCACATGGAAAAAGTGCTGAAGTTAGAGAGCAAGTAGATGAGCAGGAAATCAATTGTCACCCCAGTATGTGCCAGTCAGTTTGCAGGCACTGTGTGAGCTCACATGGGGGGCAGACAGCAGCAGCTGTGGACTAAGCCCCCTCCCTGGCACCAGGTGGACCAAGCCTCCTGGCACCAGGCTTCTCCCCAGGACAGAGGATGGACCCTCAAGACTGCTACCTGCTGTCTTCCCAAGTTTCTGACTGGCTGAGCAGGCACCTTGGGCTGGAGTAGTTCTCCCCTTGCTTACTCTCAAGGACAGGAAGGGCCAAGGAGCAGAGGCAGACCTCAGAGAGAGGAGATTCTGGAGCCTGCAAGCGTCCTGGATGAAGCAAGACAGTGAATTTAGGCCAGTCACCAAGAACCACAGTAGAGTCACAGAAAGCTATTCAGGCTTGGCCTGTGATGGCTGGCAGAGTGCATCCCCAGCGGTGCCCTTCTCCTTTCTTCTTCCTGAACGTAGATCCAAAGGCCATTCTGTAGTCCTCAGCAAACACAGACCTCCAACTCTGAGGGACCTAAGGGGTCGATGAGATGGATGATACCTGACCATCAACAAGGCCAAGTCTGTGGCCCCAGAGGACGGTTGAGCTTCAGATATATCTAGTCACACAGCACAGAAAGAGGGCGGGCTGTAAGGAGACTGCCAGCCACCAAGTCAGGGCAGGGAGCAGACGCCTCCCCCAAGAATAGGGCCGCTTCCACACCACAGTGACATACAGGTTACCTCCAGATTTCCCATGGGGTTTCACAGGCACTTATTAGTATTTTCTGGGTGTCTAGGAATGTGGTAGGTGCTATGCAGAAAATAAACGGGAATACGATACACGCTTGCCCTCATGATATGAAGAGCCCTAGCTTAGTCAGTAAAGAATCTCCCTGCAGTGCAGGAGACCTGGGTTCAATCCCTGGGTTGGGAAGATCCCCTGGAGAAGGAAATGGCAACCCACTCCAGTATCCTTGCCTGGAAAATCTCACGGACAGAGGAGCCTGGTGGGCTGTAGTCCATGGGGTCGCAAAGAGTCAGGCACGACTGAGCGGCTAACACTTACTTACTTACTAACCCTCACCTGCAGCATCACTGTGCAAGTTGGCTAACCCATCAGAGCTCCTAAGCAAGTCCATCAGTGTGGCCCTGCACCTCCAGCCCCTTTTGTGACTTAACTGATTCATTCATCCATGAAGTATGTTGTGAATACCTGCAGGGTATGAAGACCTGGAGTTACACTCCAGAGGGAACTAGATATTATGAGTAAGTGGGATGAGCATGATCAGGGCGGAGTAGGGGTAAGGGACATACTCTGCTGGCGGGGTACTCACTAACCATGACAACTGACACAGCCCCCACAGGACAAACAGAAAGGCCTCGGCAGATGTGAACCACATGAGCCTGGCAAGAATCATCACCCCGCCTGCGGGGTCCTTGAGCATCTGGAGTCTCAGATGAGAAACTAACTTTCACTGAACTCCTACTATGTTCCAGTATCATTTTAAAGTCATCCTCTGATGAGAAAATACAGATTGCATGTAGGGAAGTGTCTGGAAGTCTAAGAGGCCCTTATACAGAAGATGAGCTTCGAGCAGCCTTGCCCTGGTCCCCCTTTCTGCCATATAAAGGCTGTATAGGATTCAGCAAGTCACAAAGTGTCTCAGTCAGAGTCTCCACTCACTCTTAAACTCCTAGGAAAATGGTAAATACCACTGGTGCGTGCTGCCCCTTCCCTGCCTTCTACCCCTGGCCCAGCCCCAACTGCAGCTGCGAGTGGCTGCTCCCTTCTTGAAATTTCAACTTTAGTTTATAGGATTCTGACCTGCTAGCCTAGACTATATGCATCTGTGTTCCTACAGCTAGGCTACAAGCTCCAATGCGGGAAGCAAACACACACACAAACTCACACACACTCTCACCTAGAGTCTTCCAGCTCTTCTGGTATAGCACACAACCTGGCTTTAAGAATAAGAATTCAAGAAAATTCAGTCCACATTTTCTTGTCAATTATAAAAACTCTACCAGATCTTTAACAATGGTTCTTTTAAATTTTCTTCAATTCATAAACAACTGTTGTTTTATTCAGATGCTTTCTTGAAAGCTTTTGCAATAAACTATAATTAAAAGGTAATTTAAAAACTCAGTCCATCCTAAGCTACAACACTATGTCCCTCTCTGGTGTAAAGCCACATAAAAGTTCTTTTCACACCTGGCCTGAGAGCTGACCCTGTCTATGGCCCTCAAAGCTCTGTACGCTCTGGCCCTGCCTCCCTCCCCAGGGGCTCATAGCCAGGACCCCCTCTGTCACTGCCTTTCTGCAGCCCAGACCTCTCTCCTCTTACTTCCTCTAGGACACCAAGGCCCTTCCCCTTCTCTGAGCCAAGGCCTTTGCAAAGGCTGTTCCCCTCTCCAAGACCTCTTATTCCTGTTCTGTACCTTCTCCCCAGCTGGCACCTTACACTTTTCATCCCCTTCAGCCAACCTAAAGTGACTCTCTCTTATGGTACCCTGCTGTTATCCTACTTAATACAGAGCACAATTTACATGATACTTACAGATATACCTGTCTTTTCCAGTAGACTTTAATCTCCACAAGGGAGACTGTGTCTATTCATCACAGAATTCCAAACAGAGTCTGGCAAGTGAAAAACACCATAAATACTTGTTAAAGAAATGATCACAGACTCCAACTTCATGGAATCTGAATTAATGACCTCTAACCCACCATCAACAGGTCTTCACGGCCAGCTCAGCGGTAAAGAAACCGCCTGCCAAGCAGGAGATGTGGGTTCAATCCCTGGATTGGGAAGATCCCCTGGGGAAGAAAATGGCAACCCACTCCAGTATTCTTGCTTGGGAAATCCCATGGACAGAGGAGCCTGGCGGGCTACAGTCCATGGGTCGCAAGGAGTCGGACATGACTGAGGGCCTGGACAGCAGCAGCAGCACACCATTGCCAGTGTGCAGAAGCCCCTTTCCGAGAGACAGTCCTGCCAACAGGTGGGACTCAAGCCTGGAAGCCCTTCATCCCCATCACCTTCACAGATACCTCCCTGGTGCCTGAAAAGAGGACACTAGTTCCAGGCCAGAGGGGAGCCCTGTCACTTGGCCCTCCACTTGGGAATCCTCAGAGCCATGAGGTTTAAGCCAGAGCCTCCTGCCTTGCCCTCCAGTCAGCTAAGTGGGAAGCAGGGCACCCCAGCACCCCAGCTGCAGCAAGACCATGGACAAGACAGGCTGGAAGAGGGGCCTTTCACGTCTCAGTAAGACAGCCACATTCATTTCAATGTGCACCCGTGAAAAACATCACTTAAGTGTGTGCCTTGAAAAGGTACCAAGGTCCCCAAACCAATTAACTTTCATCTCTCCTGTCCTTCTGTGCATGGAAGGCCTTGCCGACTGCCCATCCCCTCTGTGAGGAACATTAAAGACAGGACATTAGCTTGAGAACATTCTATTTAAAACAAAAGTACATCTAAAGATAGCTTCAGACACCCATCTAAATCACCCGGAGTCCATTTTCTGGCCCCAGAACCCTCATGGTCAGTGCCCCAGATGGGTCCTAGTCTGGTGCCTGATATCCATAAAGAATGTCTTTCATGGTTCATTGGTTGAATTAATCTGATATAAAATGTCTAAACTAGAAAGAAACCTGTGAGTTGAGATCTTGATGAGTTTCGGCAGAGGAGCGAGCAGGCCACAGTAGATTTATTAATAACAAAGGCAAAGAAAAGAAGTTTAAAAAACTTAAAACAGAAGTAAGTGACAGTGGGCAAACCAACCTGATCAATTCTGTAAAAGAAGACGATGTTGTGTCCTGAGGCCAGACTGACCTTGCTCTCCTGGACACAGGGCACAGCTCTCTCCAGACCCTGGAAAGTGGCCGAGAACGGGCAGGTGACACACACATGCCACGAGGCTCAGGTGGCTTAAGCTTGTCTGCTGCCTCTTGTTTAAGGGCTAACATGACAACTCATACCTGTGTGCCACTCAACACACCCTGAGCCCTGATGGAAATCACGCCTCGCCATGACCTCTCCAAATTAGGCACACCCACCTCAACCTCCTTTTTTCTAATCCATCTCAATTTGATGCACGATTTGTGTTACTCTATATGACGTAGTGACTACACCACCACCATGCATTCCTTAATGTGTAAGAGGAAGCACAGCAACTGCAGCCCAGTGATCTGCAGCAGAACCACAGAGCAGGGAGGTATGCTTAATGCTTTCTAACAAAGCTACGACAAACCTAGACAGCATATTAAAAAGCAGAGACATTACTTCACTGAGAAGGTCAGTGTAGTCAAAGCTATGATTTTTCTAGTAGTCATGTATGGATGTGAGAGTTGGATCATAAAGAAGGCTGAACACCGAACAACTGATGCTTTTGAACTGTGGTGCTGGAGAAGACCCTTGAGAGTCCCCTGGACAGCAAGGAGATCAAACCAGTCAATACCAAAGCAAATCAACCCTGAATATTCATTGGAAGGACCGATGCTGAAGCTGAGGCTCTAATACTTTAGCCACCTGATGAAAACAGCCAACTCACTAGAAAAAAACTCTGATGCTGGGAAAGACTGAGGACAAGAGGAGAAGGGAATGACACAGAACGAAATAACTGGATGGCATCACTGACTCAATGGACATGAGTTTGAGCAAACTCCAGGAGATAGTGAAAGACAGGGAAGCCTGGCCTGCCACAGTCCATGGGATCACAAAGAGTCGGACACAACTTATCGATTGCAAATCAACAATAGAGACAAGGAGGGGATGAGAGAGTCATGCTCCATCAGTCCCTGTAGACAGCCACTCCCACCACACACACTTGGCTCACTAGCTCTCCAGCAGCCTTGCATCTGGGCATGTGTGTCTTCAAAGAATTCCACCATAACACATTCTCCATCTCCTCCAGATAGAATCAGGCTCAAAAAAAGAAAGCCAGAGAGAAGAGACAAGGCTCCTTTGCTTTGGATCCATTAGAAACTGAACTGCCCTCTCTAGCAGGAGGCCCTTCTCTAGCAATGCAGCCAGGAGGTGGGGATGGCAGGCTGGCAGAGGGAGCTGGGGAGGATTCTCGCAAGGCAGAGGATCCAGTCCCTGAGAGCTATACCCAGAAACTGCCCAGTCAGGCAGGAGACCATGAGACTGACTGAGAGGCCTCACCAAGTAGCCCTGCCCTCATCTACCCTGTCTTCTGACATAACTCTGCTTTGGCACTGGCAGTATGGTTTAAAAAAAAAAAAAGATGAAAGGAAACCAAGGCAGGGCAAGATATGGGTCTGGGACATTTTCCTGGCAGATGTGATTTTTATGTATTTTTAATGTATTTATGAAACTTGCCTAGTGAATCTGCCTTCCATTGTAAAGGTCTGCCTCTCACTCCTCTCCTGGCGCCAGGAGACTACAGATTCCACATGATGATTCTCATCTCCATTATGAATTGTTTTTGACTCTCTGCTGCTTTGGTCCTCAAGCTCATCTAATCAATACCCTCTGCTTCAGAGAGGAAAGCAAAGGTGGGGAGAAGCTAACTGGCTTTGCATGAGTTGTTCAGTCTTGCTTAGTGAAGGCCTCAGAAGCAGCTCAGGGGTGGAGGCATACGGTACTTCTTTCCTTTGAAAAATAGCTTGGGTTTAAAGTAATTAAATATCTCTGTTTTTAAGTGACACATAGTTTGAATGATTGCTTTTGGAAAAACCACAGAGAGGAAAAACGAATCCAGAATTACTGCTTTTGGCATAGAAAGAAGGAAATGGGGTTAATAGCCGAGCTCCCCACCAACCCCTCTATAAGGGGAAAGAGTCAGGAGAAAAGTTCCCAGGCGTGTGTGTGGAGGGGATCTAAGATTAGGAACAGATCAACTCCTGGGCTGCAGCACTGTAGGCAAAAACGAACTAGCCAGTGAGAGCTCATGCCCGTGGCTCTGCAGCAGAGGGGGCTGTATCCCTCCATCCTGGTTCCAAATCTGTCCCTTATGGCCCTGTGCAACCAAGGGAGTTACTGACAGAAACTCAATAATCCCATCTGTAAAATGGGGATCATAATAGAGACCGACAGACCCCTTTGGGAAATCCATAAGGGCGCTTCTGCTCAGTGAGCTGAACACAGTAGTGAGACGGGCTGGGACTGGGACCCTTGCTGCAATGCTTGCACCTGGACACATCTATCCTCCAGCAATGAAATACAAAGAAACTGTAGGGACTAAAAATAACCCTGGGCATGTGCAGTTGGGGCAAATTCTAGACGCAAAAGATACCAAGAGACCAAAAAACGCAACTGCCACTTTTGAAGTGACTGGAGCAAAAACAGGGTGTTGGCAGTGAAAGCAGGGTACTGCACATGCGCCCTGCACACAACTACCAAGAGCTGGGCACACCGCCCCAGCCAGCCCTCTACCCAAGGGCTGGGCACACCACCCCAGCCAGCCCTCTGGCCTGCGCCCTGCACACAACACTACCCAGGACTGGGCACACCACCCCAGCCAGCCCTCTGGCCTGCGCCCTGCACACACCCCCACCCTTACTCCACATAAGGAACAAGCAAGGGAAACTGGCTTTTATTCTCACTCCCTCCTGCTACAGTAGGGGCCCCAGTAAAGCCTTGCCTGAGTTTCTTGTCTGGCCTCTAGCCAATTTCTATTGATCGGGGGAAGGCCAAGAACCCTGGTCGGTTAAAAGTAGGTGACCAGCAAGTGGCAGCTCTGGAACCAACCACTCTCTCTATGTTTTCTTCAGCACCCTCGGGAAGGGAAGGTATTTGCAAAACAAAGGACCACAGCGGTGGGGTTTCTGTTTAGAAAGGTGACTGATTCAGAAGTGGGCCCACACTCAGAACTCCACTGCATGTATTCCACAAATAGCCTAGAAACAGCATCAAGCCCTCATTAGCACCCTACCTAGACAACGTGGCAAACAAAGACCCCTCGAGGCTAGCATAGAACACAGGCCTCTTGGAGAAAGGGTATGAGTGGCATTCATACAAAATTATAGTAAGGAATGTGGGCAGGATTCCACTTTGGTGACTGGAAACAATGCCTGGAGTTGTGAAGCACCAGAAAGCCATCCAGGTACCTAGGAATCATCCGCCTTTCCACGTGGCTGTGTGTCACCCAAACTGAGACAGACACGTGTGTGTATAATCAACCCGTTCAAAGGCCCTGTAGCAGGAGGCAGTGCTTTGCTGTAAAACAAAACTGAGATGAAATAACCGTCATCCTTTCAAATATCCTCTGAGAGCTTGGTATTTGAGGCACATCCTGTGATGTACTTCTCTCTGACCTCAGACACTTTGATTCTGCTTTTCAAGTTCACATAAAAGACAGAGAGCTCTCAGATTGGTCCACTGCACTGCCAGCCTCGACTGGATCTGAATTCTTCACTGATGCCGAGAATTCGTTGTTATTCCAGATAATTAGGAAGTAGAGATAAAGGGCTATTACGTTAGAGGGGCCTGGCCCACTGGGAAGACCAGCTGTTGGCTCCTTATTTAAAAACAGATTAGTTCCCACTGCTCCCAGAAGGCTTCCAAGGGTACACTCAGACATTGAGAGCCCCACCCTGACATCCTTCCCTGTCATTCACGATGCACATGCAGAATTTGAGAATGCAGCTTGTCTGGAAGACTTAAAACAAATGCTTCAATTTTCCATTCTCCAAATGAAAATCAATGGCAACAGAGAGGCAAAATCAATGTTCAGCGCTCTGTAGGGAGAAGCCCTCCCCATCTCTCGCCCACCCAGAACAATAAATCAGAATGAGCCATCCCACTGGCAGTGAATTCCTGAGAGCAGATCCCTCTGCAGGTAGTATGACTCTCTGTCCTTTTTTTCATCAATCACACCCTAAGAGGGTATTCTCTTTAAGAAGAGTGAGAGAATATTTTTAAAAAACTTCAGTTAGAAAGAATAACACACTGCTGTACTAAAAACTCTTCTTCCTTAAACTGATTTGCCACAAGGATCTTTGGCACCTAAGACCAGAATTTGACTTAACTGTTCCCCAAGGTCCATTTTGCAGTATCAAACATTAAAGAATGCTCAGGCACCCCAATGACCTACTTCCCAAAACAAACCATGACCTGCTGTCACCAATGGTTAGCTTATATCCACCACAATGCCTTATAAACATAAATCATACAATTCATATTTTTGTCCTCTGTCACTCAGCAGAATTATTATGAGATTCATCCATGCTGTAGCATGTATCAATAGCTTATTCTTTTTTTCATTGTTGAATGTTACTCCATTGAAATGAATACACCTCAGCTTGTTATCTATTCACCTGTTGATGAATGTCTGGGCTGTTTCCAGCTTTTAGCTACTACAAGTAAAGCTGCTATGAACACTTGTGAGTCAGTCTTTACATGGACATATGCTTTCATTACATATTCTAGAAACAAATCTTTTGTTGGACATATGTTTTGCAAATATTTTCTCCCAGTGTGGCTTGTCCTTTTATTAGCCTAACAGTGTCTTTTGAAGATCAAAGTTTTCACTTTTGATGAAATCCAATTTGGTGATTTTCTTCTTTTTTTTTTCTGGCATTTATAGTTCATGGTTTCTTTGTGCTCTGTTTAAGAAATCTTTATCAATCCCAAGGTTACTACTCTTGCTTCCTTCTAAAAGCTTTATCATCTCAGCTCTTATACTTAGGTCTATGATCCATTTCAAGTTATTTTTAGTATTGTATATTATATAATCACTAAGATTTATATCGATAAAGTGCTGTGGTATCATTAAGTACTTATTTGTAAATATCAGTTGAAGAGAACCCAATACAAATTGTTATATACAGGATAAACACCACTCAATAAGCAAGTTTTGACAAAAACAAATCAATGGACAAAAGTAGAGGAAAGAATGGAAGGCGATGTGCTGGAATATTTTAATTACTATTTTTAGATTCTATGACCATGGCTTGTTTTCTGTTTCTTTTTATTTGTCTATGCTTTTCAGTGTTTTCCATAATGAGCCTCAATTACTGTAATATAAAAGATAAATTAGAATGTTAAGAAAAAGTCACCTAAGAGAAGCTTTCGTGACCCCAGGTTTCCTTCACAGTGCTCCTAAGTGCATCGATGGCCCTCTTAGAGCACCTAAAAGACGAACATGCTACCAAGATTTAACCCTCTCACCACCCTACTCAATACAGCTCAACAGCAGGAAGAGATAAAACACAGAATTTCCAAAGAGAATCTGAGTTTAGCTGAAGTCTCTCAATGAAACCAACCACAAGCCCAATACCATTCTAATAGTGGGGGAGTGTTTGCACTGAAACTGCTAGTCCAGCCACCCTGACGCCAGGTGGTCACAAATGTGTGTGTCAAACCGCTTCTCCACTCACTTAGTCTCCAAGGGCAAAGAAAGCTAGTGACCTTCTCTTGTGGATGCGCTTATAGTCCTCCCATCTCAACTTGCTTGCAAAGACAGCCCAAGTCCGCAGCCTCACAAGCAGCCCCAGGCCGGCCAGCCGCCTCTGCCTGTGTGTGCGGTCCTGACTGTCTGGAAGGTGGGATTTACCCCTTGAGCTGCTGCAGAGGCCAGACTGCCTGATGGGATTGCCTACGGATGTTTCAGAGAGAAAGATGACTTCCCTGATTGATGAATAAATAAGAGTTGTCAACACGGCCTCCCTGGTCAGAGGGGATCCCTGAAGTATAATGTGGAAGGACAGATGTTTCATCCGGGAAGATGTCCAAGACCCAAAAAGAGGTGTGTACTGGGCTGATGAGGGCTGAGTAATTCAGCCTCCAAAGGGGAGGGGAGGCAGGCACAACCCCAGAGACCACCACCACAGAGCTCCCCCTGCACACGGGCGGCCTCTCCAATCCTGAGGAGGACACAGGCATGCCCCTGTCAGAGCCTCCTCTTTGGGCTGTTTTTTCGTCAGTGAACGATACTCATCATCAGAAATGCAGCTCTTGTCCAACTCCTCACCTGCCATGGATCACAAAGCGGGCAGCAAGCTTCCATGGGCAGGAGATCCAAAGGCCAGAACAGGACAGTGGGCAGGGCCCCTGGATGAGCTACTTATTCTCAGGAGCATGCAAGTGAGGGGTTTTCTGCCTGGCCTACCAGAATGAATGAGACAATAGTAATATCTATTACCATAACTGTTGTAGTCGTTGTAAAACCAGTTGTCCTTATGTGACACTAAACTATGTCCCTCCGTCTTTCTGACCTCTCACCAAAAAATACACACAAAATGTGCTATGCAAGGATTAGTAAACCTTACCACCCAGAAACCCTCTCTGCAAGAATCACTAAAGGACGTATCCCAGCAAATGGGAAAGAGGAAGGGGGTAAATACTTTCTTTAAACCCATGTTAGAGTGGAGGGAACCCAGATTCAGAAAGGTCGAGTAACTTG
Organism: Oryx dammah; assembly: GCF_014754425.2. NCBI lineage: Eukaryota > Metazoa > Chordata > Mammalia > Artiodactyla > Bovidae > Oryx > Oryx dammah. Next base: position 61,433,948 of record NW_024070189.1, on the reverse strand, counting down.
CCAAGGTCACACAGCTAGAAAGTAGCCAACCTGGGAATGGAGCCTAGAATGGTCTCACTCTCAAATCTATACTCTTAGCCACTGAACTCTATAGCCACCAGGAGATGCCAGAGATGAGGATAACACTTTCAACACAAGCAAAAAAGTGGTGGTGTTTCCAAACAGAAACACGGCATGCCCAGAAAAGCATCTGAATATGCCTAGATATGCCTGAATACCAGTGAGGTTGCTGCCTGTGTCTCAAACAGATTTGAGCTTATAACTAAAACTCTATTGTCTGGGATTTACAGACATGGCAATATTCCAGGAGGAAACCGGAAATGGACTGTCCATGTCACACACACACACAAAACCAGATGGTTGATCAACACAACACTATTCCAAGGAGTATTTGGTATTTGCAGCCAAAGAGACCACATTGTCCTTCAGAGAATGAAGAAGTCTTGTGTGGCAGGAGAATCTAGGAGAGCTTTCTCAGGGTATATATGCCTTAGAAGGACTTTTGAAGAAGAACAACAACACAAATTCATTGTTTTTCACATCCCACTCTGCATGCAGTGATCTAGATTTTCCTTGAGAGGAGAAGTAGAGTCCGTTATTTACCTCTGCAGCCTCAAGGCCTAACACAGGCCTGGCACTTAGTAGGTACCTAATACCTTTTTGTTAAATGACAAGGAATGAGTGGATAGACAAAACAGATCAAATGATGTGGCCAATGCATGGTACTGACGAAAAACATAAGCTTTGGAGCTCGACAGTCCTCGACACAGCTGTCACTTACTAACTATACAAGCAAATGACCAACTCCTCTCTCTACCTCAGTTCTCTCATTTTTAGAATGAAGACAAAAATAAGCACCAACTTGAAAAAATCACTGGAGGAATTCAAGGCTACAGGTCCTGAGCATAATGCCTGGCATATGCTAGATAGGGTTCAGGAGTGAGATCTGGCTTTAATTCCAGTGAGAACACTGGGGAAGAGCAAAGTACATTATAATACCTTGAATCCCAGTCTTATGGAGACAAAACTTGACTATTGTTAGGTGATCACAGAGGCCAGGTCTGAGGCTGCAGGTGCTGGGTTGGCAGGGCCCTGTGCTATCAGGCCACTCCCAAGTGCCGCTTCACTGCTGGACTGCCTGCCAGAGCATGGGAGCTCCCCACACATGTTCTTAGGAACTGAGGGAACTGAAAGCATGTCCCCAAAGGAGTGGCCACAGGGGCAAGCATTGCTCAGACTTCAAGAACTAAGAGATGGGATAGGACTCATTCTGCATGGTCCCAGGGTCAAATTGGAACTAACCAAAGGGCAAATGTTACAACAAGGCAGATTTATCGGAAAAGCTACTCTTCTTTGCCTAAGTTTATGGTGCAGTGCAGGTAAATGGCTGAGAAAGTTGCCAAACTCAAGTGATAATTCCTAAGCGTGTGTAACTCCACTACCTCTTGTTGCACCTCTCCACTACAGAGTCAGTACAGGGACAAGGGTGGGAATGGCACTCAAATCACCTTTCTTCCACCCCCGTCCCATCCAACCCCATTCTTGAAGAAAGTCTGTTTGGTGTGTGCGTGCGTGCATGTGTATGTTCTTACTTCAAGTATTTCTGCAGGACTGAAGGCAGAAGTAGCCTGAATTCAAAGGCTCATTTGTAAAAACCTAAGCTTCAGTATTTTGGTCATCTGATGCAGACAGACAATTCACTGGAAAAGTCCCTGATGCTGAGAAAGATTGAGCACAGAAGGAGAAGAGGGCATCAGAGGATGAGATGGCTGGACGGCATCACTGATGCAATGAATATGAACTTGGGTATGCCAAAGCTTTTGACTGTGTGGATCACAATAAACTGTGGAAAATTCTGAAAGAGGTGGGAATACCAGACCACCTAACCTGCCTCTTGAGAAATCTGTATGCAGGCCAGGAAGCAACAGTTAGAACTGGACATGGAACAACAGACTGGTTCCAAATAGGAAAAGAAGTACGTCAAGGCTGTATATTGTCACCCTGCTTATTTAACTTATATGCAGAGTACATCATGAGAAACGCTGGACTGGAAGAAGCACAAGCTGGAATCAAGATTGCTGGGAGAAATATCAATAACCTCGATATGCAGATGACACCACACTTATGGCAGAAAGTGAAGAGGAACTCAAAAGCCTCTTGATGAAAGTAAAAGAGGAGAGTGAAAAAGTTGGCTTAAAGCTCAACATTCAGAAAACGAGGATCATGGCATCCGGTCCCATCACTTCATGGGAAATAGATGGGAAAACAGTGGAAACAGTGTCAGACTTTATTTTGGGGGGCTCCAAAATCACTGCAGATGGTGATTGCAGCCATGAAATTAAAAGACGCTTACTCCTTGGAAGAAAAGTTATGACCAACCTAGATAGTATATTCAAAAGCAGAGACATTACTTTGCCGACTAAGGTCTGTCTAGTCAAGGCTATGGTTTTTCCAGTAGTCATGTATGTGAGAGTTGGACTGTGAAGAAGGCTGAGCGCCAAAGAATTGATGCTTTTGAACTATGGTGTTGGAGAAGACTCTTGAGAGTCCCTTGGACTGCAAGGAGATCCAACCAGTCCATTCTGAAGGAGATCAGCCCTGGGATTTCTTTGGAAGGAATGATACTAAAGCTGAAACTCCAGTACTTTGGCCACCTCATGCAAAGAGTTGACTCATTGGAAAAGACTTTGATGCTGGGAGGGGTTGGGGGCAGGAGGAGAAGGGGACGACCGAGGATGAGATGGCTGGATGGCATCACTGACTTGATGGGTGTGAGTCTGAGTGAACTCCGGGAGTTGGTGATGGACAGGGAGGCCTGGCGTGCTGCGATTCATGGGGTCGCAAAGAGTCAGACACGACTGAGCGACTGAACTGAACTGAAGCTCCAGGAGATGGTGAGGGAGAGGGAGGCCTGGTGTGCTGCAATCCAAGGTGTTGCAAAGAGTCAGACACGACTGGGCGACTAAACAACAAAAAAGCCCAGCAGATGCTCAGAATGGGTGGAGGGTACAGGACAAAGGCTTTAACAACCCTGAAGATGAAGGGAGAGACTTCCCCCAGCGCTGAGGAAGCAGGTATCAGGTGCTTCGCCCTGAGGAAACAGGAAGACATGTTCTCAGAGGGAATTCTGGTGTGGCTGTCTTAAGGAGCAGGACCCCAAACCAGGACTCTCAGTCTGGCAAAGATTCCCACATCCCATGGAGTGCTGAAGCAGATAAACCCCCAACTCTGACTTCAAGGGACCTTCAAGGATTATCATGGGGAGGATGTCTGTGGCAACCAGCAGACTAACGAGAAACTTCCTGGATCCTGAGGTCATCCAAGGAGGAGGAATGGCCCCCCACAATGACCAGGAAGGGGTTTTCTGTGCTTGGATGAGGGCTCAGAGTCAAATAAAGCTGATTCAAAGGAAAGTAAAAGGTTAACTTTCTTTGCAAATGTGTTTGAGAACTGAGATGCATACCACAGCCAACTGCATGTACCATGTACCACATAAGACACAGACCAAACACCTGTCCCCTCCTCCCCCCGTCCCCCAGCCAGAGGTCAGGTACCCCAGATCTGGTGGCTGGAGAATACCTTGGAGCCCTTGGCTTACCTGGGGAGCAGGTGCTTGCGGCTGACACACAGGGCAGTCTGGTAGTCCTGGGTCACACACACCTTGTGAGGGCTGCATTTCACCTTCAGGCAGGGATCTTTGGATGGGTCCAGGGCTGAGGCAAAAAAAGCAAGAAAAGGAGAGTTAGGACCTCCAGGTAAATTTAATTTATACTTATACTCAAATAAACAAGTGGGAAACAAACAGACCACGGGTTTGCACTCTGCACTCTTTACTTAGGCTGGAGGTAATTAGAATAAAAACCCAAACCAGGGGGAATTCTGTGTCTATGCCACGTGTTTTTCTTCAGCATCAGGATAGCGATTCTTTTGTGCTTTGGGAGTTTCAGTATCTTCATCTTGGCCAGCAATTACTTTAGAACCCTGTGTGTTCCAAGGACCAAAAGCTACATAGCACTCTTTGGTTCTTTGTCTGTCACTCCTTTATATGACTTTGCACCCAATTTTACTTATTTCCTATAATATACAGTGCCCCAGAGGAGGAGAGTTTTGCCTTCAGTTCCATCAACATACACTGTGAGCATCCATCAGCCTATTTTAAGTTTTGTGAAGAACTTCGGGATGTACAAGATAGTTATGAGCCATACACACTCGTGATATAATTGGGTGGGGAAAAAAAGCTGACACATAAATATTTATTGTGCAGGGGAGAATTAAACAAGGGCCATGACAGGCATATATAAAATGATAACAGAGCTTGAAAGAATAAGAGAGATCAATTTCTGGGGCAAGGATTAATGAAGCATTAATATGTAAGTTGGATCTTGAGGGATGGGTGGGATGGTAAGAAGCAAAATGAGAAAAGGCAAGCTAGGCAGAGCAGTCAGACCTACTCCAGGGTGGGGAGGCACATCTGGGGAACCCTCAGATATTCCATCTGACTAGAAAGTGTGGGCTTTTGGGGTGGGAATGACACGGTGGTGTTGATTCAGCTGAGTCACTGGAGAAGGGTCTTCAGAGCCAGCACATTACATACAGCAGCACTTTCTAGAACAGGCAGAGTAGCCGGCCCCTGGCTAGGCAGCACCCTACAGGCTGAGGTGTGCATGCTCCTCAGAGTAAGAAGGCTACAGGGAGCTCTCTGCAAAACAAAAGCAACAGTGCCATCTCCCAGCTTCCGGGCCAAAAAGCCTATCAGGTGGTCAGTCTGTCACGGCTGCTCTCCACAGCCGGGCGAGGTCATGCTCCCACGTCTTCCCCCAACACACGCTCCGTTAAACAAATCTGCATCCCAAGCAGGGAAAGCAAAACAACTCTAAGAAATATTAATACCATGCCCCCTCAACTCTGGGGCCCCTCAGCGATCATGAACGCTCTGCCCTTACAGAAAGTAAGGACTCCTGTCAGGCTACCCAGGCCTAGAATCTCAATCGTTTTCTTCCAGTGGCCCCAGGGAACTCCACAAGGGACCTGGACACGCTGTAGCTGAAGATATTTCTTCCTGGGGCTTGAATTGCTCAGGGAGGCTCCCTTCCCTGCAGCAGCTTCAGCTTCTGCAAACAGGAACCAGGTGCATTTGCAGGCCAGTCAGGTGAGCAACGAGACCCAGGCCTTGGTCCCAGGGGAGCCACCTGGTGGAGCCTACTCCCCGGTGTGTGTGCCCAGCTGCCTGGCATTTAGCAGCAGAAAATGGACTGCAAGAGAGAGACACTACAGGGACAGAGTGCTCACTCTGAGCTCTTAAGCTAAGGGCGTCCACTCTGGGAAGTGAGTGGCAGGGGCCTGTGTCTGGCCTCATAGCCTCCCCAGGCTCGGCCTTCCAGAAACTTGCAGCAGGAACCTCCTGGCTCCAGGTGGAATTCTCTGGCTTCCTGGGATGTCCTCATGAGAAGCCAGGACAGTGCATTTCAGGACAGCAGCCTTCTCCCAGTGCACTGCCCTCCAACCCTCACCTAGGGCTCCAGTCTAGCCAGCTGTGACTTGTTCTCCAAGACACACACAGCACAGAGCTAACAGTGCATGACAATTGGACGACCACTGAGAATGACCATGCCAGTCCTTTACTGCCCTTCTCACACTCCCGGTCACCACAAGATGAAGACAGACACTTAGGGACCTGAAGATATATGGGATCAGACCCCTGAAGAAATGTGGGGACCAGGCCCCTGGCACCCCTGGCCACAGGAACCAAGTGAAGTGTTTCCCTGACAGGTGCCAAGCATTGTAGACCTTTTGGGATTGCCACTGGAATGGATCTCAGAGATGGAGAACACCAGGCTGGCTGAGGCAATGAATGTCAAAATATGCAGGACTATATGACAAGCCTTATCGCCCAACTCAAGCTTCTTTTAGCTTTTGCAGCCAATTTCACAGACATGCACCATCCACACTGGGGTCCAGATAACCCCAGTGAATAGTGAGATCTCAAGGAAAGTGAGTCTGCTGAGTGGAGCAGGAAGGAGCACAGCCTCTCGACACAGTGATCCAAGTGAATGCTGCCTCCACTGCTTCCTAACCTCCTATACCTCAGGTTCCTCTCCTGTGAAATGGGATAACAGCTGTCCCTACCATTGCTTTAGGTTGTCATCAGGATGAAATAAGTCCGTCTTTATAAGTGCTGCCAACAAACCTGGGAACATGTTAAGTGCCTCATAGGTGTCTGTTGTTCTGTGTGTCTGGATTTCATTCCCAGAGTGAATAATAAGCCTTCATAATAACCAGAACGATAGCTCACACGTATCCAGTGCTTTTGACATGCAGGCAGTGAACTAAGCCCTCTAATTGGATTACTGTACTTAATTCTCACACAAACACCCACAGCGGTGTCTGCTATTCCCGTGCCCATTGTACAAAGCAGACGAGAGGGACGTTCAATATATGACACCTGGTCGGCTGACTCCAGAATCCAAACTCCTCAACACGATATGCCAGTGGCATGAAAAGCACCCGGAGTCTCCTAAAAAAGGTTGATGTGGGGCTTCCCTGGTGGCTCAGTGGTAAAGAATCTGCTTGCCAATGCAGAAGACACAGGTTCGATCCCTGATCCAGGAAGATTCCACATCCCAGGGGGCAACTAAGCCCGTACCCCACAGTTACTGAGTCTGCCTGCCTACAGGCCCTGCTCTGCAGCAAGAGAAGCCACCGCAATGAGAACCGCACAACGATGGAAGAGGAGCCCCTGCTCTCCGCAACAAGAGAAAAGCCCTCGTGGCAATGAAGACCCAGCATATAAATAAATATAAAAATTACATTATAAATAAAGACTGATGTGGGGCCCTATCTCACATCAATTATTGAGCCCAGATGCACCTGCTCTTGAGAGGCCTCCAGGGCAGACTGAGTCTTCAGGAATAAAAGCAAGGGGTATCCAGGGGGGCTAGTGCTGTCAAGGCTGGGTCACATGCCCTCGATATCCCCCAAAGAATAGGAGAATGCCCACCATGGGCAACCATGGGCAATTGTGCCCTCTGCCTACCCCATCTGAAGGCAGCAACCCCTCAAAGGAGTCACATGGTCAGTGGCATAAATTTTCTTTCTGCAACCTTGCCATAAATTAAGCTAATATTAAGATTGAGGGCAGGAAGAGAGGGGGACGACAGAGGATGAGATGGTTGGATGGCATCACCGACTCGATGGACATGGGTTTGGGTGGACTCTGGGAGTCGGTGATGGACAGGGAGGCCTGGCGTGCTGTGGTTCACGGGGTTGAAAAGAGTCGGACACGACTGAGCGACTGAACTGAACTGACAGATCACTCTACTCCAGTTGTTTTTGTTTTTCTTTTTTGTAATTTTTTTACAATAGCTCTTTATTTCTTTTGGCCACATAGTGCAGCATAGTGCGCACAGTCCCTAGTCCCCAGACCAGGAACTGAAACTGCACCCCCTGCTTTGGAAGCATGCAGTCTTAACCTGTGGACTATCAGGGAAATCTCCGCTCCTCCAATTCTTGAAGCTAACATTTCTTAAAAAAAAAAAAAAAAAAAGAAAAGAAAAGAAAAAAAAACTCTAACCAGAAATACTATTAAATAAAAATCATCAGCTATTTAACTCTATATGCATACTTACTTAACAATTTGCATATAGAAATCAAGACTGCTAAAAATTAATTACCAGGTTCTGAATACTTCAAACATGTATGGGAATTATTTAGAGTAAATGAACTTCACAGAACAACAAAACAGTAACAAATCAAGCTGTCGGCATTTATTTAATCACCAGGACGCATCTTGTTTTTGAAAAACAGCAGACTCGGGATTGAAAGGGGATAAAGATGGTGATGGAGCGTGCCACTTCCATGTAAATGCTGCCTCTCCAATATGCTCTTTCCAGCACCCCTGAGGCTGTGGAGACTGACAGGCACCCACACCTGTACTGGACAGGGCGGTGCAGCTCCACTTTCTAGAGGAAATAATAGGAGACCGAATAATAAGTGGTATTCAAGAGGCCCTTTAATAAGGTGCAGGGAAGCCCTGCAGGGGAGGAGGCAGTAGCAGAGGCTGAGAGTGAGCAACAACCCTGACCGGGAGCAGAAGCCTCCTTGTATAGGTGCTAATGGTTTCTACAGACTGTGCTCCAAGTTTCTCTCTCCCCCCAGCGCATGTCTAGTGATAAGACTCAGCAATCCCCACAAGATGCCAAAGCCCTGCCCTCTCCGTTTCTATCAAATACCTGCAGGACTCATGTGGATTCAAGCAAGACAGTATGCCCAACAGGTACCCATGGAAGGTTAATTGCATCTTTCCTGCCCATTCACAAAAACCAATCAAGTGACAACTGGCATAGGATACGTGTCCAGTTAATTTTCTCAATAATTTTTACAAAACATTTTTCAAAGGAAAAAAAGAATGAATTAATTGAAACAAATTTGTCAAGCTGGAAAACATCAAATTCAAAAGTCAGTTAATTACAGGCTTCATGTAAGATTTTTTTTTTTTAATTAATTTTATTTTTTAACCTCACGGCTTAGTCTCAATTAAGGTAGTGATATTTTAATTATTGTAATTGTTTCAGAACTTATTTTTCAGTATGAGTTAATTTTTAATTAGCTATGTTAATTTAAAAACTCTAAATCAAGTCTTTTTGCTGTCCTCGGGCACATCCTATAAGCTCACTGGCAAATGGTTATAATACCTGGAAGAGCAGAGCAGGGTACCACCTCAAAGATGCTGGGATGAGAGGATGTTCCATTCTGTGGGCTGAACAATGGGTCCCTGAGACTCACCTGGGGATGTGACATACACTAGGGTTTATTTACTCTGTTAACATTTGCAGGGCAAATTTTAGGCTGTTACTTCTAGAGTGAACAGGATGTCATTCCTGCCTTCCAGAAGCTCACAGCTCAACAGAGGAGACAGGTAAAAGTAAAGTAAGTTTAGTACACTATGGGAGATAAGGAAGGTACTACATCCAGCCTTTCAGTGGGTTAGGTGAGACTTCCCGGACAGACTGTTATCTATGGAAAAGTGGGTTTAACCCAGGTAGTAGGATGAGGAAGAACACTCCAGGGAAAAAGAAACTCCCTTTTCAGATGTAAGAGAAGTGGTGGCAAGTCTGGGGAATGGCAACATTTCACCAGGCTGGAAGCAGACTAGAGCAGGCATGGGATGAGATGGCAGTGTCATCATGGGGAGCCTTGAAACCACAATGAGGACACTGGGGGCCCATGGCTACCAAGTTCCACAGTCACGACAAACACGCACGCCCTCCTGTGCTGAAGCTGGTGGAGAGGGGTAGGAAGAGAAAACCTTTTATATACATTTTACATGGAAAGCGGTCTTTTGATAAGAACAGACACGCTGCACACTCTCACCCTGCAAATGAGAGGCAGAGTCAGAGTGGAGGGCCCAGTGGTCAACTCTTAGCGCCCCCTTTCCTCCTGAGGAACCTCCATGACCCGCTTCCCTGGGGCCATGAAGCTGCACAGGATTCTGGAAGGCAACCAGGCTACCTGGTAAAACCAAGAAGTCAAGATTTCATCTAAAACCACCATGTGAACTCATGGTCCTCTCCGGTGACTTGTGGAAACTTCCTCTGACTAAAGGCCACTCAATTCGCAACGAGCTGACAAATTAATGGCTGTTTGCTGTCTCCCTGTTTCTTTTAAGGTTGCTCTCTGCCCAAATCATGCTCATGTGAGGTTCATTCTGAAGAACAAAGACACTCCCAGTGATTCATTAGGAGTGACTTAATGGATGATTGACAATGAAATTACTCCAAACTGCTAAAACCTTGTCAAGCTAAGGTCCCAAACATTTATTATGGCTTGTCTGTCCCCATGGTAACCCGTGCATGCATCTTGCTTCCTCCGCCTCTCCAGAGGGGCTTGTTTACTAGCTGACGACATAGCCTCACTGAATACAAAACAGAAGATTCCACCCATAGGATTTTGCTGGAACCACGCAAGAATGGCAGACTGGAAAGACTCTGTCTCTGTTCTCAGCTTTCATATCAAGGGTTTGGCCATGCTCTTTGAGATCGAACAAAGGGGCTATTGGCCGTCTGTCTAAACAGGACAGGTGAGTAATACAGAAGGCTGGATGTGTGTGCCTAAAAACTGGAGGATGGAAGTGGGCAGGGACATAGGACAGACAAGGACAAAGAGGAAGAGAATAAAAAAGTGCTTCCAATCAGAAATACTCTCTTGGGAAGAGATTTTTTCTTTCCTTGTCAAACCAAGGATTTGAAGACATTATAACTAAAAGTATCCTCTCTCTTATAGTAGTCTGTGTATGTTTGCAGGAGATGGTATAAACTATGAAAAGCCTTTTTAGAGGGCAATTTTTCAACCATGTATTTGCTAACAACCATAAAACACAGGTAAGATAGGTGTTCATCATTCCCTCAACTTTTGACACATATGAAAATTTTAATAATAAATGGAAAGAAGGGGAAAAAGAAATATCCAATGACCTAGTAGATGAAAGTGTTAGGCAGAAACATATCTTTATGGTCCACAATAAGGGAAACGTAAACAACTTGAATGTTTATATATAGCCATCCACTCAGGTTGCTACAAAATACCAGAGGTTGGGTGGCCTTGAATAACAGAAGTTTATTTTCTCACAGTTCTGGAGGCTGACAGGCTGAGATAAGAGCCCCAGTCTGGTCAGTTTCTGGTGAGGGCTCTCTTCCTGGCTTGCAGACAACCACCTTTCCACTGTGTCCTCACGTGGGTTTCTCTAGGTGCACTCACAGAGAAACACGCTCCCTGATGCCTCCTTTGAGAATGACCCCTGTCCTATTGTATCAGGGTGCCACCCTTAGGACCTCATTTTCCCTTAATTACTTCCTTAAAGACTCCCTCTCCAAACACAGCCACAACGAGGATCATGGCTTTGACATAAGCATTTAGTCTACAACACCATCTACAGGGAAATGGTTATCTTAATCACAAGACATCCATTTACAAAATATTGTCCAGCTACTATAAAGGAATAAGTAGGTTTATATGTATTAACATAGGTAGATGTTTATGGTATATTAAGTCAAAGAGGAAGGTAAAGATGAGAAAATGGATTTGAAATGGATAAGTAGCTTTCTGACAATACATGGCTAATAAATGGCAAAGCCAGTGCTCAAAATCAGGGCTGTCTACATCTAAAGGAGACGTGCTTTCCATTTCCTATCCCGCTTCCTTTGAAAAGAAGCACCAGCCCCAGCCTCTACCACTCATACGCCAGGGCCCTCAGCTTCTCCTGAATGTCCTTTGTCTTCTGGAGCTGTCCCTGAGATAAGCTGTGAATCAATGCAGACTGCCTGTGCCTGCAGGCCACCACCACTGCAGCCTGTCACTCAGCAGTCTACAAAAGGCACAGTCTCCTGCTTCCTGGAGAATCTCTACATCAGGGAGACAATGAGTCCTGACCATCGCCAGAGGCAAGAGCAAGTTTCCAGCCCTGGGAGATGACAGCACTCTTGCCTCTGAGATGTAAGAGTTAAGGATGTACTGTTCAGGGCTGGAACAGCAGTGGTGGGGAAGAGCTTTAACACTCCCTCCTTCCTGCCCCTCCTCCGCCACCGTTCATGTGCAAAATGAGACACTATGAGCAAACCGATAAGTCCAACATGGCTAATTTACACATCTTGATCATTTGACATGAATGCATTAAGATGCGTCCACTAGAGCAGCTGTGAAAATAGTCGTCATAAAATCACAGGCCACAAAATGTTATCAGTCAGTGTCCCTTTCTTAAAACTTTTATTCAGTGCGAAGGCTGCTCTGGGATGCTGAAGGCAAGGACCCTTCAAAAGAGAGATGGAGGAGAGGAAGAAAATGGAGAGGAGAATAGAAGAGCTGAGGGGGGAAAAGGGAAGAAAAGAGCATTTGATTACCTAAAGCATCATCCCATCAGGGGGCTGACAACTGAGACAGTGACATCAACCAGCCTGCAGAATAATGTACTATTATTCTAATTCACCACTGAGGTAACTGATACACAGATCAGTTTAATATGAATTAACTCATGAGGAAACTGACGATGTTGAGTAACCTGTCCGTGGTCACACAGCTGGTAAGTCTGGATTTCAATCTAGGTGAGTCTCACAACAAAGGAGATACTTGGGGCCACCACATCACTCATGAGAAGAGCTTATGATGGGGATAAAAGTAATGAGTACAGTGCCAAGCAGCAGCACACAGAGCCCCTCTGCCCGCCTCCCCTGAGAATCATGAGGACCGCCTTCTGTGAAGAAAACATGGTACCAACAGAAGTCAAAGCCAAATGCTTGGATATGTGAATAAACTTATATGATTTTTATAATGAATACAAAAGTCAAAGTTTCTTTCCAAGTCAATGGTGATGTCCAGTGAACTTAACTTTCTCTCTTTCTCTCTCCGACATAAGAAACAACACGGAACAAGTGAGCCCTGTGGTTCCTTCTGTGAGTGGGTTTTGTGAAGCATGTATACGGTCCATGGCACTGGCCACGTTCAGTATAGCTGGTGGTGGCGTGGGGCAAGGCAAGGCAGCATGATCAACAGACTGAGAACAGTCATAGCTCTCAACAGAGGGGCAAGACCCCGTGCACAGAGAAGTCTCAGCCTTCTCATCCATTAAAATGGCCAGAATTTACTAAAACGTTGTAATAGTGAAAGCTCTTGGGTTCTATTTCACTCTAATTGACAGAAATTATTCATCAGACATTTATGAACAAAGAAGACAGAGTCACTTGAGACCAATTCCATAACCTTGGAAAATAAGAGGATATAAAAAGCACAATAAAAATCAAATATTTCCAGGAAAAAGGTATACCTAAAAAGAGTTCTAAGGATTCTACAGCTCAAAAAGTCTAGCTTTTGTACCTGGGCCTCACTTCAATGCAATTAAAGCTCTTATAAAACACGTAGCTTTTCTCAGAGAACTAACTCCTTTGGTGCTAATGAGCATGACTCTACATTATTCTGCAGTCATAGTAGCTGACCATAGTAGAATGGGGGAAATTTTAAAACTCTACTAATTAAAAAAAAAGAAAAAAATATTGTACCTAGAATATTGCCCAAGGGTTTGGATCAGAGAGGCATGAGCTTGAGAGAAGAGGCACAGCTGGCTGCTTCCTACCAATGTATCTTGACGGGTCACTCACCTCGTTAGGATTCAGTTGCAGACAGACAGACCTGCCTCACTGGAGGGTTGTGAGGACCTGATGAGATAATGCATGAAAGGTGCTGAGCACAGGGCTTGGCATATGATCCATGTTATCATCCTCTTACCAGCTCCTCAGGTAAAGGCAATGTACACCTAGGACAGGGACCCCCGGACATCTCAGAGGCTCAAGATCCTGGAGCTGCGATGCTGTTTAGCCTTTCCTGTCTCAAATGTGAGATTCATCTCCACAGTAAAAGCATGAAAACTTCTTTTTGAACATCAAGCTCAGGGTCCAATTGACTCAGAACCCCTTTGCTGATTAACCAGATCTGCTGAGGCCACTGTGTGACCACTAAGGCATCCTGTATCTCCAGTGGAGCTGTGCTCTGCTTTGTCTCATGTCAGAGACTATAAGGTCTGGAAATGAAGAATAAAAATATTTCCTTCCCTTGCTTGGGGCTGATGCACTGGGATGACCCAGAGAGATGATATGGGGAGGGTGGTGGGAGGGGGGTTCAGGGTTGGGAATTCATGTACACCTGTGGTGGATTCATGTCAATGTATGGCAAAACCAATACAGTATTGTAAAATAAAAAAATTAAATTAAAAAAAATAAATTACATTCACTAAGAGCACAACCTTCATGGTCATACTTTTTTTTTCCTTTTTTGAGAGGAAGTCTTTGAGCTTTGAACAATTCTACTGGAGAATCAAGGGGTTTGAGTGATAAGTATCATAAGAGCCTACATTCAAGCACCACTGGTAAAAAGCTAGGGGGAAAATAAAGAGAATAATAAAGGGGAGAGAATCTGGCAAACAGTGTTGATCCCAGCAGCCAAGGGCTTGGGGATAAATGGACAGCAAGGTTCAGCCCAGCAGGTCTGATGGACAAAGCTGGTGCATTTGGGTCATCAGCTAGTGGGCTTCCATCAGGTTGCTTTCCACCCTGACCTAGAGAAGCCAGCAGGAGCAGGTGTTAACTGAAACCAGAACAGTAAAGACTGTGGGGAACACCTACCCCAGATTGGAGACCAAGATGCTCAAATGACCTCTCAGAGCCTGTGCCACGTTGCATTCTCAGGAGCAGAAGCTCTGCGCCAAGCTTGAGTTAAGCAACATGGTGTTCATTCACTGGACACTCCCGACAAACCTAAAAATCAGTGAAGAATAGGCAGTCCCACACCACATGTATCTATCACAGCCTTGCCTCTTCTTCCTGCTTTTCACAATCTAATCTAGTCCTTGCTTCTCAGACTGCGGTGGGCCAAGGAGGATGCAAATTCATAGTGCCTATCCCTGCAACATCTAGTTTACTAGATGGTGGGTAATTTTAGATAATTTTAAACTTTTTTTTTTTTAAGACAATCACTGGTCTACCATGGACTAGAATGCAAAATTCACATAAGCTCATATCAAAGAGGCTTCCAAAATGTATGGGCTCACAGTGAATTGTGCCTCCTGAGGCTGAAAGTAGATATTTGCTCTTACTTGCCCTTAGGGGCATTTTGGTAGAAAAGTTTGAGAAGTGTTTAAAGGATTTACTGAGTACTAAAAGGAAGCAGAGAGCTCTCCAGGGTACTGATATGTATGGTGGAAATCAATAGCAAATTGTTCATTCTTGCAAAGACCAGAAAGCAGCTCCAGTTAAAACTGGTGAATCAGTATCCTGTGCCCCTGTGGAGGAGACCCCCACCCCACACCATCTGTCCCAGGACTATCACTGTCCCCCTAGTTAAAGATCCCAAGGTTTCCTAGAAAACTGACCTTGCAGAACCCAAAGGTTTTTTTTTGTTTGTTTTGAGTCTTCAGTGTGCCAAGCATGGGGTGAGGTTTATAAATGAGCTATGAAGCATTTGTGGCTCTCCAGGTACAACTATCAAAATTAAACCTGTTATCACTTTCATCTCTCCCACTGTTTTCAGAAACTCTTGGCTCTGGATTTCTAAATGGGTAATCGGAGACTATTCATTTCCAAGTCCTTTCTTTCTCCAATTAGGACAGATTCATTTCTGCTTTCTTGGGATGGTAAGGTTATTAAATTCCACTCCTTAACGGTTAACATTGAGGCAATCATGACAAAGTTAGTGCTGATTGGAGCTGAGGTTTCTTGGGGTATTTTCTAAGCTGTTAGAAACCACCTCAAGCTGAGAGAGGAATGCTTGCACCCCCCACTGTAGGTTTTAGTAAGTGCCGGATCATTTAAATCTTGTGTATTCTTGATGTTCTTCTGGTTTTTGTGTCCCACACTGTTCAATCATTTCGAAATACAATTTTCCACATGCATCTAAATAAGCTGAGCAATTCACAATTCCAACCTTGCTCACAACCAGCCTTCTTTCCTGCCTGTCTCTTCACCAATGCGCTGCTCAAGGGCCAATTCCCTCCCTTCCATTATTCTAAGCTAAGGCTGATAGTGCTAAAGTAAAATATAAATCAGGTGTAAACTGCACATGGAAGACAGATGCAATGAAAAATTATGGGCAAGTACCTATGAGGTTTCCTAAGACAAATGTGGAATAAACAAAAGGAGCAAAATCTTTCATTTTCATTCTTTAGCAATAAATACTGGGTACCCAGCAGGTAAGACAGAGTAGGGAGATAATCATCTTTAGATACTATAAGGGCTGCAAAGTCCCCCCCCCAACTAAAGGAGGAATATTGATGTTCTTGTTTTTGTTAAAGTTATGGATTCAAAATTTAAAAAATTTTAAAGAAAGACCTTCATGTACCATCTTCCACAATCTGGCCTCAAACTTCGCTTCCAAAATTTAGTTCCTATTCTCTGCCCAATTTCTCCTCTTCCTCCGATATTTACTCTGCTCTCAGTTACAGTGGATAACTCATATCCCTCAAAAACTTGTTATGCTTTCATGCCTCTAGAGTCCAGACTGCAATGTCTGATACAAAGACCCATTCCCTTCTTACAGTTACTTTATGAGGCTAATTTCATCTCCAGTTGATAGATGAGAATAAATACCAGAACTTGCCTAAGGTCAGGCAACTAATCAGTGACAGAACTGGAATATGACTCTAAGTCTGTTGAACCGAGTAGAAACCTCAGGAGACTACAGACAGTATCTTTCTTCCTCATTCCTGCTTGCCCCTCACCTCCACACAGTCTGGAATATCCCGGGGATAATAACAATTGTTGAATCAGTGAGTGAATGGCCCCCTAGCCCATGGACTTAATCACTCCTTTGTCTTGCTCTGTGAGGCTAAGGAACAAGTCTGGCTCATTACTTCTGAACCCAAATCCCCTGACATGTGTCGACTCCAAGGGAAACGCTCTGTTAATGCTGAATAAACTGTCTGCACCAGGAGTATCTTTGGAGAAATCTTTCATTTCTAGGTCACAAAGGTTCAGAGCTGGAGGAGTCCCTGGAGCATCTGCCTCTAGACAAGCACGTTTGTATTTAACACAGGAAAGACTTTGGCCCATCAATTCTGCAAACATTTATGAAACTCATTTCACATGCCAAGTACCATTAAAGCACTAGGCATTCAGAGACGGGCAAGACGGAAAAAGTCTTTGCTCTTAAAGAACTGACATTCTCACAGAAGACTAACAAGAAAGAAAAGGAAGGAAGGAAAGGAGGGAGGGAGGGAAGGCAGGAGGAAAGAAGGAAGGAGACATTAGGAGTAAAAGCTAAGCAGCTCACTTTAAAATAGTGAGGCAAACGAGAACTGCTAAGTAGTCCCAGTGGACTAAGCAGTCAGGGAAAGCCACCTCTGGCCAGCCTGGGCTTGCTGTCTGCAGCAGCCCCCACCAGTGACTGTCTCCCCAGCCCATCTCCCTGATCCCCACCTCACCCTCACCACTTCCCATGTCAGAAACCTGCTCACTCCACTCAGCATCCATCATCACCCAGGCAGCCAATGCAGGCTGGTGACTGGAAGGTTCTCCCCTTCCACTCAGTGAGTTCAAGCTGAAAATGCATACTGAACAGAATGAAAAGAGAAGACAAAGGATGAAATGGAAGAGATTCCCTCTGTCCTGAACATTGCCTCCCTATGCAAATCTGTCACAGAGTTTTGTTGGCATCAGATCCCACTGGCTGGGGCTGCATCAGCCATCGGGCCTTTTGTGATCCTGAAAAAGCTAATGAGAAGATGTGTTTTTGTGTAATCCAAACAGTATCCATTTCATGCCCAATCATTTTTTAAATGGGCAACAAATCTCCCTGGTGTGTTCCTTCCTCTGACAAATAAAAACGTTGACTGCCCTTTCTGTGAGCCCTGTCCAATCAAAGAGCCATGGGCCCCGATGCCAATTCAAAGCCGCTGTCACAAAGGCAGCCCCGCTCGGCCATCTCACTCCCTCCTAACAACTCACCCTCATTGGAAGCCAAGCCCAAACCCAGGATTTTTAAGTCAGGCTGATGAAGCAGCCCAGTGATTTTTAACTCATTTCAAAATTGCAAGCTGACAGTATTTCAGACTGAATTCACCGCTGTGTCAGGCAAGGACATTAATGAGATGGAGTATGACAAAGCTTCATCAGGTATAGAAGCAGCTCCCAGAATCACAGAATCAGGGATCTCGGGGATACCTTCTTCATGGGGAAGCAGGAGAAGTGCCTTTGCACCCTGAGACACGGGAAGGGGCTATGGCAGGACAACCTCCAAATCTTGCTGCAGAAATGAAGCAACACGCTGGACATGTTCTGTGTGCCCCACTGGCATCTGCCTCCGTGCACTTCCTGGGTCAGGAGTACCATCTCAACCCATCCCTTCCCCCACCAAGAGCTTCCATATTCACTGTTTAGGAGATTACTCCTTATGGGAACACATTCCTTAGCAATTCCTTCCCTAGGACTTCAATAAAGAAATCAGTAGAACACAGTTTACTTGAAAGGAATAATTCTTCTACTGATTAAGCGCAGACCTTCATTGAGTCCTACCACATGCTGGGTATCATTCTAGGTGCTGAACAAGAGGGAGTCTCGCCCCATGCCTATGGCACTGACAAGCCCCTGAGTGCCACCAGGTACCTGCCATATCTGCTTGCACAGAATCCCCACAGCAACTCCATGATATGGGTGGTACCATCACGCTAGCATTACAACTAAGAAAACAGAGGACCTCGTAAAGAAAGGCCACAGAATACGCTTAAGCATCTAGAGCCACAAGAGACAGGGCAAGCATTCAGACAGAAGTGGGTCCAGAGCCACCCTGTTCCAGAGGCGCCAGGGAGCAGGTGGGGGTGGAGTATCCCACAGGTGTACTTTGACCAGCCCAGACAGTGCTTTTAGAATCTGACTACAATGTTAGCAGTAATGAGTTAGAGGGAAAGGTACAGGAATCCAGATGCATTCCTGAGTTATTTTCTGTTGGAAGTGCTGACACTCCTGGGCTTACATTCCCACATGGCTGCCTCCTCCACTGCATCGATTCCTTCTGAACCCCCTCTACACTCATTTTCACCTCAGTCCCTTCCTCTCTCCTCTCCTGCAAGAATCACCTGCCTGGTGCCAAAGACACTGCTGTCTACACTACCCATAGCTTCAGAAGAACATGTTATTTCTTTACAAAATAAACAACAGCACCATGCAAATTCCTTCCTTCTCTTGGCAAAGACTCCCAAGATAATTGGGATGAAATGTTCCTGAAGGGTTAGTCTTCTTTAGTCTAAAAGCACTTCAGTATTTAGCAAAACAAAATAATTTTTTTTTTAGCTTTAACAGACTAATTTTTCTTCCTTTGAATTTTTGCATCTGTGTAATTAATTTAGCAATCCTGTGCCCTAGAGACTTCTCCCCTCCTAACAGACTTTACTCTGTCTTTTTTTTTTTTTTTCCTTCTGCTGAACATCAGTCTTAGGGTGGTCAGACCCCAGAGGTGACTCTATGGCAGGGAAGCGACCGAGGAGCCTCATCCCCTGCCCCCCAGTATTTTCATTGAGGCGGGACTTTCACCATCAGTCTATCCCAGAGAGGCAGATAAGGACATCTACGTGGTTTCCCTCTCTGCATAGGTTTCTGCTATTTGCATGGCCTGCAATTAACCTCTCCACAACAGAGCCTGCAGAAACCCCATTCCCTGGGCACTCACGTCTGCCGTGATATGAATAAACAGACATTTCTTTAGGTGAATGGTTGTTAACCAGGGGTCTATGGACAGGCTTCAGGGGGCCTAAAACCTGCCCCTCCCCAACTTTGTAGAGATTTTCATGATGAAAGGGACCCAGAGTGGATGTTCACCTGAGTCTTTCAATCCCCTCTTCCTAGCAGCAGTCTGTTTTTCATACACAGAATCACCTCTCCCCACTGTACATGGGCTAGGTGGGACAGTGGTTCAAGTTGCCTTCTTATCACTAAAACAGACAGGAGTGACAGGTGACAGCTGATCCTTCCTCCCCACCCTGGTTCATTCAATCCCAGTGACCTTCCTGTAACTCAGCAAGGTGAAGAGAGGCTCCAGGGCAGAAGGGACACTGGGCATCATTAGCCTGTGGTCCCTGCCGCCCAGCCCTCTGGCACTGCCTTAGTCCTTTCCCATTTCCAAGTCAGGGTTTTCCACTCCAGCCTCTTGCAGCCTCCATGAGTCCTGAATATCCTTCCTGCAAGTGATCTTTAAGCCAGGCTATGTTGCTACCATCCAAAAAACTCTTAAGTAGTAGAGATTCATGGTCTCAGGAGAACGTCACAGGGTCGGTAGCTAGAAACCACAGTCTCAGGGTGCGGGATGCTCCTTGTTAGTAGAAATGAACACCTGGTAAGTTAATGCACGGAATCATCCCTGCGTAGAGTGATGGGGTGAGCAGACCCTTCTCAACATCATCTCTCTCAGAAGATGAAAATCACCGTGCATATCACAGGAACGTGGGCCGTGAGATTTCTGCAGGACACTCCCATGCAGGTCAGCAGGGGAGGAGGCACTAGCCGCGCCTCCAAAGGGCAGGAGTCCTGGGGACACTGTGACAAGGAGGGCCCCTGGGCAGAGGACAGGCTGGGCTGTTGAGAAGACTCCTAGGCAAACCCTGCCCTCCACAGGGTAGCCCTGGGGTGATCTGGTCCTCAGGGTATCTGTGACCGGTACAGCCAGGATCTTTTTCAGTTCTCAGTTCAAACCACCAGCTTCTCAGGAGAGGCTGCAGTGATGCCCAGATTCCCAGGCACAGTTCCAATCCCATGCCTCTCAGTCCTAAGTACAAAATATCAGCCTAGAGTCAGATGGAATCAGGGGCCCACTGTGATCCAGTTGGCTATTGCCTTAGATAGAGAATCGAGTCCCAGAAAGCAAGCATGGCTACCAGGAGCCCACCCACACCTCCATGGGACATTTTCCTTTTTGATGGAGATATAATATTCCTAGAGGATAGGTGATTTTCCATTGGGAAGATACCTCAAAGGGTATCAACCTCAAGGAGCATGAGGCAAAAAAAGACATGCCTTTTAAAATGGGATCACCTCTGTTTTGAATACTCTAAGCCAATGGAATATGTTAGAGTTGACACGATGTCAAGTGTAGGTTGTCTCACAGGTGTCCAAATAGGAATAATGAGGATCAAAACCAACCCCCCAATGCTTGAGTCAAAGTCCTTCAGGGTATCCTGTGTTCCTTGGGAATCTCTCAACTCTACCCCCAGGTAAGGCCAACTTCCCTTATCAACTTGAGTCACACAGGTATCTCTTTGGGCTTCAAAGGCAATGATCGCTTATGCTATAAAACCATTACAGCTTTCATCTACACGTTCAGTTATGGTTTCAATTTCCACCAACTTCTGTCCTGCACCATCGACAAAACTGTGAGCTCCCACCTTATAGACAGTTTTGACTTCCCTCAGAGCTGCCAGCATCATACTTCCATTGATGAAAGATGACCACTGAGTTTACAATAAACACATACACATTGTTTATAATATCTGGCACCACTGAAAATGTTTTGTCCAGATTTTTTTTGGTATTCAAGAATCTCTAGGATGCTCCTACATCTAAGAGATGAGCAAGACGGAATATTTTAAAAACCTATCTTTTTCATCAAGTATTCAGTGCCACCACTATCCAATTTCCATGATGTAAGAATAAGATCCAATAGCTGTCACAGTCTGGGTAACATCTAAGAATTGTCATTCCCTATCCTCATCTCTGGTGATATATTATACACCGAATTATCTCGGCATGAATCCAGGGCCCCAGCACAATATTTGAGCTAGCTTTATACTTCTACTTTTAAGCGGATAAGAAAGTTGTTTTCTTTTTCTTTTCTTTTCTCCTGTCTCTAGGGGGGAAAGAAGCCTCTGATCAATGCACTCTTCCCATTTGCTCTAGTCTCCTGAGAAAACAGTCTGTCTTCTTAGAATGCCATGTGAAATAAGACTATGAGAGAATTTGTGCCTACATCAGGGATTATTTACAGACCCCCCCCACCCCACTCCCTAAACAGAGACACTGGGCAAGGTCTGTGTCACAACTGACAGGGGTGGGGTGGGAGGATGCTACTGGCGTTTAGTGGGCAGAGGTCAGGGATAGCGTTAAACATTCTACAACCTTCAGGACAGACCCTCACAACAAAGAATTATCTGGCCCTGAATGCCAATAGTTCTGTGATTGAGACAACCTAGCTTAGACATTCAAGGTGTGTTGGCAGGAGCTTTGGGTCTGAATTCATGTCTGTGTGGGAGTTGAGAAGTAATGGAGCCTGGCAGGAAATGGAGGCATGAAAAAGAGGGAGCAGCAAAGTGGGGGTTACCCTTAAAGAACCTTCAGAGAACATCTCTGTCCCATGGTCTTTCTGAAATTAATAAATCAATTTCCAGATGACACTACTGAAGAACTGAGGTCCAGAGGGAGGAAGGTAACACGGCCAAGGTTCCTAAGCCAGTTGGCTGAAGAGCTGAAAGGAGAACCTGGTCTCGCACCCCCAGCCCACTCACTGTTCCATCTACTCTCTGCATGCTGAGCCCCAGAAGAGAGAAAAGGAAACACAGCTCTGAAACTACTGCTGGCCTTTAAATTCATTAAGACAGATGAGAAGTAAGAAGAGACCTTTCTGATACAGGAAGGAACCAGACGAAGATTGAAAGGCAATGGATTTATTCAACATAAAGTGTGTATTTAGCACCTACTATATGCCAGGCTTCGGTTTCGGTGCTGGAAACATACCAGTGAATGGAAGAGACAGAGCACCTGCTGTCACGTGATGGACTTTCTGCTGATAGATGCGAGAGTGGCAGGTGTGGTCACCAGGGAAAGGCAAAGCTAAGGCCAAAGATAAAGAAAAGTTTAAGGTAAGGCTGATATCCTAGTATCCCCTCCTGGGTTCAAAACCCTATCAAAAGGCAGACTCCCTAAATACCTTTTAAAAGAATGTTACAGGCTGATGCAACATTTTGTTTCAGGCTCTAAAGCTGTCACAGGTCACTAACTATCCCATTACTTGCTAATGACTTAAGTAACGCACTACTAGGTAATGCAATAGCAGCAGTGGTCCTAATGGCCAACGTTTTCTGGACATGGACGCATGTTCAGAGGACTGTGCTCTGCATTTTACATACACCATCCATCTCATTAAATCCTCCTAGCAACCCTGAGGAGGAGGTATCGGTACCCCAACTGTTAGGTGCAGAAACGGGGGTCATTGATGTCAAATAACTAGGCCAAGGTCACACAGCTAGAGGAACTCACATCCTGGTCTGTCTGCCTCCAAGAATAACGATGAGGCTGGAAGACACAGCCTGTCAGCCTACACTCAACCTGTTGGCCACTCCACACCAGTGTGGGTCTCTCGATTTTCCTGTCCCTCCTACAAACCACACACCTGCAGTTAATCCATAAGGTCTTATGCCAAGCAAATAACTATTTTCATTAATATACATTGTATTTCTGTCTATTCAATGTGGTTTCTTAGAAAATGTAAGTTGTCGGCAGACCATCTATGTCAAAGTCATGTATTTCACACAGATAGTAAAAACACACAGTGGCATGAGGACCACCTTGTTTGAAATGTAAATGTTTGCACACTGTTAAACTCTGAAAAGCAGGGAGGTTAGATGAAGTATTCATTTGCACTTTTGAGCACCATCAGGCAAGACAGATTGCTTGCTGCCCCATAAATTTTCACCACTAGATTAAATTTTGTTAATGGGACCAAGAACATTCAAAATAACCCATTTTTCTATGTGAATATTGGATCTAAATCATTATTCCTCTACCAAATTAAGTTTTTTTTTTTTTAATCCTTCTCAAGAATCTCATCAAAGGGCTATCTGTCCAGGCTCACCCCTCTGCTGACTAACTCTGCCAGCTCTAGGAACCCCTCATGGATAAGTGTGTGAGAATCTCATTCTATCAACATTTAGACAACACCCACAATGTATCAGAAAATACAGGTACATTCACACAGGTTGTGTCATTTAAGCCTCCCCAGAAGTCTGGAAAATAAGAGTTTTCTCATCTCACTGATCTGGGGAAAAAAGAAAAAAAAAAAAAAAACAAGGCTCAGAGAGGTTCCGCCACTGCCCCCAGGGCACACCGCTAGGACAGGGCCAGGCCAAGGTCAAATCTATTGTTCCAAATCCAAGTGCTTGGTCTCTTTTACAGGTGTTTCCTTTATACCAATCACTTAAGAGATGTCGGAATTTAGCTGGTTATCGAGGCTCTGTAAAGCCTGGCTGAATGAGGAAAACGCGCTCCTGGGCTGTAAGTAACTGAGAGCTATCTATATTCACGGGCTTCCCCGGTGGCTCAAATGGTAAAGAATCTGCCTGCAATATGGGAGACCTGGGTTCGATCCCTTGGTTGGGAAGATCCCCTGGAGGAGGGCATGGCAACCCTCTCCAGTATTCTTGCCTGGAGAATCCCCATGGACAGAGGAGCCTAGCCGGCTACGGTCCATGGGGTTGCAAAGAGTCGGATATGCCTGAGCGACTAAGCACAGCACAGCACATCTGTATTTACATCAAGACAACTCTCACTTACTCCTGGATCAAAACAACTGTCATAAACCACTACAAATGACCAAAAAAAGGAGGGGGCAAGAGAAGAAAGCCTACGCTGGCATACAGTGGACATCCAATAGCATCTCTTGGCCTGCTGAGCTCATCAGCTAATAATCCCTACAAAGAGAAACTCACACTGGAGTGTGAACTGCCATTCTTGTCTGAGACGGCAACATGACAGGGACTGTACCCTTCTAATAAACTTATGTTACCCACGCTCACCCAATTATAAAGTTGGTGGTGGTTTGGTGGTTTAGTTGCTAAGTCGTGTCCGACTCCTGCGACCCCATGGACTGTAGCCTGCCAGGTTCCTCTGTCCACGGGATTCTCCAGGTAAGAATAGTGGAGTGAGTTACCATTTCCTTCTCCAGGGGATCTTCCCAACTCAGGAATCGAACCCAGGTCTCCTGCACTGCAGGCAGATTCTTTACCAACTGAGCTGCTGCTGCTGCTGCTGCTGCCAAGTCACTTCAGTCGTGTCTGACTCTGTGCGACCCTATAGACGGCAGCCCACCAGGCTCCCCCATCCCTGGGATTCTCCAGGCAAGAACACTGGGGTGGGTTGCCATTTCCTTCTCCAATGCATGGAAGTGAAAAGTGAAAGGGAAGTTGCCCAATCATGTCCGACTGAGCTACCGAGACTTAAAGCTCCAGTCGGGTTACCAGAGCAGCTGCTCAGGAGCACCATGCATGTCTCATACATTACATCACCAGGGACAGCCTGCTTCCCCGGCCAGTGAATGGCCTGAGCATCTCGCCTTTGAACTGTACATTTTCGTACTTTACCTCCCTAGAACAGAATTCTGGAGGAGTTCCACGACACCTGCCCTGAAACACTCAGCACCACAGAATGCAGCCCTGGCCTGAGCATCACCAACATTTCTCCGTTTTCCAGATGGATTGAAAAATGTAATAATTCTCCACCAATCTGTAAAAAAGGTGGTCAGAATGGGCCCTCAGACCGAACCCACAGGAAGTGGCTGATCCTGCATGCTGATTTCTATGGAAACGTCGATACTTTGCTGTGACCTTCCATTCATTTTGCTGTCTTGGTTACGCCAGGATAATGAGGATTTGGAGAACAAGACTCACCAAGTCCATTTCTCCATTAATAGATAGGGTTTGATCCATTAAGGGGGATCGGAAGAGTATTTCCAAGCTATCTTAGTTGCCACATAGAAAAACCAATTATCCAGCGGCCCCTCTCCCCTGCAGGAGGACGAGCTCTCCGTGCATCAATATTTCATGCCCTGTCATCTGTGCATTATTTAATAAAGCAATTGAGGGGATGAGTTTATTTTATTTTTCAACCTCCCCACCAGAGACCCAGGCCTACAGTACACGATGCTGGAACGCAGCTGGTAATCATAGAGATGTATCTGTGGGTGTTCTGAAGCCAAGGGGCTGTTTCTAGCCTGAACTGCACACTCCCAGTATCTGATATACACTCCTGACACCAGGGACACCCAGTCACCATCTGTTCTTGCTGCCTGAGGTGCACTCACTTCAGAATCTGATCAACAGTGATGCAATTGATCACCAAATGACCAGACACTTACTGAGTGCCACATTAAGGAACACAAAGCTCATCACCTGGGGTCCCTGCCCTCCTGGGACCTAGAGGCTCCCTGTGGATACGGGATGAAAACACATGGGCAGGCAAATGGTGGAGATGGCAAGCCAGCTGAGCACATGACTGGCTATCACGTTGGTGGTGCACAGGGCCTAGCACATGAAGAATGTGTCTGGATACCTGCCTTCTTCTTTCCATCCAATATTTCACTCCTTTTCTTCCAGCACCTTTCCACATAGCGCTCATGGGAATATGGTCTCCATTGATGTTGGCCTTTCTTCCCATGGTGAAAGGACCAGGTCCCTCTTTTTCCTGAGGTCTAGGGTAGCAGATAAGCATGTGGTCCGAGCCCAAGCCCCAGACCTCTTTCAGAATCTTCAGAAAATCCGAGGATCACATTCACCATAGCCAAGCACTTGGACTTGATGTATGTGTATGTATGCGCCAGTGTATGACCTTCAGCAGGGCCCTCAGTTCTTGTCCAGTGTTCAAGCCCATCCCCGACCCCAGCTGTACCTTGAACTCCTGTCATCCTTCTCTCAAATAACCTGTTTCTGAAATTTTCTTAAGCCGAGGGAGTTGGCTTCTATTTCTTGCACCCAAGATGCTGCCTGATCAAGAACTGTTTGTTGAGTGAGAGATGGAAGCTGTAATCCAATTGCTTCTCCATCTCATCACCAGCCCGGATTAGTCAGCCAGCAGACAGAGCATGTGCTTAGTGTACCAAAAGTATTTTTATGAGACTGATATTTCAAAGACAACTCAGCACCATCCAGCTGTGGACTAGAGTCAGGGTAAACATCAGAATCGTGTCGGCTTTCCTGCATCTATTTTGTAGTTCAGCATGGATTTCATTTTGATTTGCCTATGGGGTCAGAGCTTAAGGATCTGAAAAATCTTAGTCTGGCTATGCCCACTAAACAACGATCTCTGCATTTATCGCATTAACAAAATCAGGGTAAAGACTGGATGTTTCTTGTTGTAAATATTTAGCTACTGCATACTTAGAATTCTTACTGTGTTACATAGTTACTACATTCTATGTCTACCTGTTACCATTTAATCCTCCCAACAGTGCCACAAAGTGTATTATTATTTCCATTTTGTAGTAAAGGGAAGAGATACTCAGAGAAGATAAGTAACTTGTTCAAATTTACACAGCCAGGAAAAGGCAGAGCTAGGAGCTTTGGGTGTAATCTCACCACCAAATGATGCCACTTAAAGACTAGCCTCAGGCACCTATTACAGTGCCTTTCACAGTCAAACCCAATGACCATGTCCTGGAGGCCAAAAGAAGGTTGAGCTATACCCAAGTCAGTCCCCAGTTTCTGCCTAGGGTTGCCTTCTTCAACTTTGATGTGAGCAGTTTTGCAACAGCTCGCACCAGCAGCAAACAATCCCACATTTAGCGGAAGCCCTTCCTCTTCAAGTTTAAACATACTTCTCTCCTCTCCACGGGGAAGAGGCAGGCTGACCTGACTCAGTGGTATAATTGGTTTTTATATGCTTGAAGACAATTACTAGGTCTCCCTGCAGGCTTCTTTTCCTGAGGCTACAATTCCTAATTATTTTTCATACATGCCCTAATTTCCAACTCCACAATCACATTTGTTGGTCTCCTTTGAACCATGTCCTAGCTGTCCTTTGCAGTTAGCAGTCCTGATACGTGGCATCACCCCTTGGTACCCAGTCTTGTCCATCGTCTTACACCTGACTCAGATATCTGTATTAGATGGGCAGAAGCAAAAAGATAAATGCCCAAGACAGGTGATAGCCTCCACTCTATAAGGGAGTATCTGCCTTGATCAGTGATCCTGTTCCAAAGCAGGCTTATCAGCAGGCCCAAGCATCCAGGAGTTGGTATTAGGGAAGGAACACCATCCAGGCTTAGCATCAAGGAATTCCTCGCCCTCTCACCAGCCCCGGTGTTCTCTGATGAGTAATGGACACAGCCAGCAAGAGGAATCCAGCACATGTCCATGGAAAGGAATAAAAGGAGAAGCGGTACCGTGCACCCCATGCAGAGGGCATCAGCCAGGAATGACACCTTGTCATGGACAGAGCCACCACTGCCTTCTTACACATGCTGTGTCTCACACCAAAGCTCTCCCATACCTCAACACACACACACACACACACACACACACACCCACACACACACACACACACACACACACACCCACCCACACACACACACACACACACACACCCACACACACACCCACACACACACACACACCCCTATGCAGATCTAATTCCTACTCATTTTTTAAGTGTCTGTAATTCAGCGGGTCCCTGCCTTTGAGGAGTTTACAAAATTACATAAAGGTGCCAAGCGTCCAAGAGAAAAAAAAACGACAAACTACCACGGAATGAGAGTCATGAAGAGAGAGAAATTGTGACCTACACCAGGCATGAAGAAGGCTTATAGAAAGGGGAAAAATGGAGGTAGAGGACTTGGAGGTGGGCTCTGGAAAATGGGTAATCTGAGATGTGAGGAAGTCGTGGGCAGGTAAAACAAGTGATCACAGGTGACGATAAAGCATGGGTAGATTGGTTAGGCAGAGGGAAACTGCAGCCTTTGAGCAAAATCATGATATAACTGTTCATGATTTACAATTAAATGCAACATCTTTACAAAGTGCAAATGTTGGGTTGCTATAGTTCCCACGTAAGTTGCGTGGGGCAGAGTACAGCTGCACCAGGGACAAAGTACAGTAGGAGATTGATAGCTGTGTGTTACGGTTTAGTCTCTCCACTATCAGGAATTGCTGAATTGTTCTATTAAGTGTTACTGTCAGTCAATATAACGTAGTGATTTAGAACTTAGGCTCCAGGTTCTAATCCCAGCTTTAGCTTTTCCTTGACCTTGGACAAGTTACTTAACTTTTCTTGACCTCAATTTCTTTATCTTTGAAGTGGAAAAATAATTATCGCTAACTTATAGAGTTGTCAAGTAATAAGTCAGACAATCCATATAAGGTGCTTCACAGAGTACCAGGCATACAGGAAGCTCCTAAATCAGCCCTTTCAGCCCCACCAACCCCAGTCCACACACCCCATACAGAAAGCTCCTAAACCAGCCCTTTCAGCCCCACCAACCCCAGTCCACACACTCCCCTCACAACAACCATCCATTTAGATCAACATGATTTAGCTCTGTATATGCAGATAGACCTCAACACAAACACATATCTGTTTATGACAAGCAATAAGCAGTGACTCCTTTGGAAAAGACACGTATTTGTTCAAAACTCAGGATAAAATTAAAATGTATTTGCAATAGTAGTAGGGGCTTTTCTGGTGGCTCAGATGGTAAAGCATCCACTTGCAATGCAGGGGACACAGGTTCAGTCCCTGCATCAGGAAGATCCTCTAGAGAAGGGGATGGCTACCCATGCCAGTACTCTTGCCTGGAAAATTCCATGAACAGAGGAGCCTTGTAGACTACAGTCCATGGAGTTGCAAAAAGTTGGACACAACTGAGTGACTAACACTTTCACAATAAAGTTTAAAACGTATTTGTAATAATAGTGAAGGCAGAAGGCTTACACATCTATTTTTGACAACACTGATGCTAATTCTAATGCTATAAAAAGAGGTTTCTGGAGCTGGGTCACAACCCTCAGGGACTGCCAACACTGTTAACTTTTTACCCAATCTTCCTAATGATTGAATTAATCTAAGGCAACAACCATTAAAATAAGGAATCCATCTTGCTTTAGAAGCTCCTACAATGAAAAGCACATAGCAAATCTCACAATGTGCTTTATTTGTCTTCGAGGGAGAAAGAGCCCGTCCCTTAATCACACAAATGGTCAGCTTGTCCTCGATTCTTTTAGGCATCTGCCATCAAGGTCATCTCGAACAGGCTCAGGCTGAGGGCTCCCTTCAGGCCTCCCAAAACTCTTGGAAGAAGAAGCACTGCTCCATCCTTGGCCACGGATACAAGAACAAGCAGGTCAATGACATGACTTAGCATACACCCTAGAAGCCGGAAAGATCCGTGCCTGTGTCCAGGGACATTGAGACTTTGGTATAATGAACCTGAAATGTTGTAACTGAAAGGCCCAGAATCTTGACTGGCTTCCCATGGTTACAAAAATCCCCCTTGCCACAATCCATTGTGTGTGTTTCTGTGTGTATATATACACATACAGACACTTTTTTCCATCAATAATTAAAATTGATGACAGGGACTCATCATCTGTTAAGTCCTCAGAAAGATTTTTTCTCCATCAGAAAAGGCAATAATCCAGAATGATATTCTCATCAATACAGATCAGCCAGGGGTGCAGGACGGGCTGAAGACTGGTGTGGATCAAAGAAAAACAGTGCGTAATGCAACTGCATGCTCTGCGTGTGTTAGCCACTCAGTCGTGGCTGACTCTTTGCGACCCCATGGACTGAAGCTCACCAGGCTCCTCTGACCATGGAATTGTCTAGGCAAAAATACTGGAGTGGGTTGCAATTCCCTTCTCCAGGGATCAAACCCAGGTCTCCCTCATTGTAGGCAGATTCTTTACCATCTGCGCCACCAGGGAAGCCCCAATAAACTGCATATGGCTAACCAAATGCAACAACAGCTGATGCAATACCCACAAAATCCTAAGGATCCCATGTCCTCTTCTTATGACCTTCTCCTAAAGTGCCTTCTTGGTGGTGGAGGGAGTGGTGGTTGGGGGGTGGGCAGAAAGCTGGTGATCAGGCATGACAATATAAGAGCATAACCACAAGACCCTCTGATTTCCTTTTTTGCAAGTTCTGATCATGTCCCCTTCTGCAAGAAATTTTTCAGCAGCACCCAATGCCTGGAACTGCAACCTATAGAAAGGAGTAAATCACCAGAGACTAGAGGAATTCATTCATTACCATAAGGCTGGACATGGTGTGGTCAGGGAACAGAGGAGAACGGACAGCCCATAGAGCCACGTCTGCCCCCTTGATAACGGCATGTGGGATGTGCATTTCTCTTAGTATCTGCAGCAGTTCCTTCCAGAGAAAATCTACCATGTGGACTCAAAGACAACATTTTCTTTCTTTGAAATCAGGCAACCTCAGCCAGTGGGCAAAGCAGGTGTCCCATGGCACAGGTGTGCCAGGGGCATCCCACATTATCAAAGCCATTTTCAAAGAGATCCAGGGTAGGAGGGAGTCCAGATGCCCCTTCTCTGAGAAAAATAGCCCTTGGCGGCAGCTGGGTGAAGGAGCTTGGGGCGCCTGGCTTGGACAAGACAGAAGATAAGAGAGAACCATGGTGCAATGCGTGAGTGAGGGAGGCTGGAATCAAGAGGGAGTGACAGAGAGGAGAGTAACAGATAAGAAAAGAAGATGCACAAATACTTCAGGAAAACAGGTTTAAACAGGCTGGGGAGGGGGAAATGTAGGGGTTTGGGAAGGAGGGGCACAAAATGGAGAGCTTGTAAGATAACAAAGTTTAAAACTCTCTTTCACAGGAAGGCACGCTAAAAAATTCTTCCACCAAAATGCTGTCAGACTCAAAGATAAGAGGAAGGGGAGCCCCGAGCATTTACTTTGAAGAGTCTTTTAAAGAAATGTCTTTGGTGTCAGCCAGTGAGAGGAAGGAGGAGTTGGAGGGACCAAGATCTCTGATGGAGTGTGGAGGGTGTGGGTGTGGGGGCAGGGAGGGGAGCATCATTCGCCAAGCCTCCCAGAGGGGAGATTAGAGAAAAATCCCATGACCTCTGGTCCTAAGTGGAGCCAGTCCAGTAAAAGGTGTGGCCATCAGGCCAGGGAAACAGAAGGACCTTCAGGGAGGGGAGGGGAACACACCTGCTCTGTGGCCACTTTCCAGATATCACCTCCATGCCTATGGAGGAGAGAAGGGATAACAGCTTTGGAGAGATGAATCCCTGGGGCCATTTCACCCCCTAGCCCTCGGAACAGTCATCCCACCCCACGGCCCAGTTCACAAACACGTCCACCTTCTCTAGAGGCCTCCCAACCATCCAGCAGCTTTGCACCAAACCGCCCAGAAATGGGCTCATCTATCTATTTGCCAACATCTTCTGGATGATAGAAAATCCAAGAGAGTTCCAGAAAAAGATCTACTTCTGTTTCACTGACTACGCCAAAGCCTTTGATTGTGTGGAAAACAACAAAGTGTGGAAAATTCTTAAAGAGATGGGAATACCAGACCACCTTTCTTGCCTCCTGAGAAATCTGTATGCAGATCAAGAAGCAACAGTTAGAACCAGACATGGAACAATGGACTGGTTCCATATTGGGAAAGGAGTACATCAAGGCTGTATATTGTCACCCTGCTTATTTAACTTATATGCAGAGTAAATCATGTGAAATGCCAGGCTGGATGAAGCACAAGCTAGAATCAAGATTGCCAGGAGAAATATCAATAACCTCAGATATACAGATACCACCCTTGTGGCAGAAAGTGATGAGGAACAAAAGAGCCTCTTGATGAAGGTGAAAGAGGAGAGTGAAAAACCTGGCTTAAAACTCAACATTCAAAAAACTAAGATCATGGCATCCAGTCCCATCACTTCATGACAAATAGATGGGGAAACAATGAAAACAGTGGCAGACTTCATATTTTGGGGCTCCAAAATCACTGCTAGTAACTGCAGCCATGAAATTAAAAGATGGTTGCTCCTTGGAAGAAAAGCTATGACCAACCTAGACAGCATATTAAAAAGCAGAGCCATTACTTTGCTGAGAAAGTTCTGTCTAGTCAAAGCTATGGTTTTTCCAGTAGTCATGTATGGATGTGAGAGTTGGACCATAAAGAAAACTGAGCACTGAAGAATTGATGCTTTTGAACTGTAGTGTTGGAGAAGACTCTTGAGAGTCCCTTGGACTGCAAGGAGATCAAACCATTCAATCCTAAAGGAAATCAGTGGAAGGAATTCATTGGAAGGACTGAGGCTGAAGCTGAAGCTCCAATACTTTAGCCACCTGATACAAAGAACCGACTCATTGGAAAAGACCCTGTCGCTGGAAAAGACGGAAGGCAGTAGGAGAAGGGGATGACAGAGCATGAGATGGTTGGATGGCATCGCTGACTCAATGGACATGAGTTTGAGCAAGCTCTGAGAGTTGTGAAGGACAGGGAAGCCTGGCGTGCTGCAGTCCATGGGGTCGCAGAGTTTGACATGACTGAGCAACTGAATTGAACTGATCTGTTTGATTATTGACCATTGATTCTCTCGTTAGAACACAAGTTCCACAAGAACAGAAATCTGTCTGTTTAATCTCTCAAACCCCTATGCTTAA
The DNA here is from genome assembly GCF_014754425.2 of Oryx dammah. Taxonomy (NCBI): domain Eukaryota; kingdom Metazoa; phylum Chordata; class Mammalia; order Artiodactyla; family Bovidae; genus Oryx; species Oryx dammah. The sequence goes on along the minus strand of NW_024070189.1, from coordinate 61,401,042 downwards.
CACATGGTAAACACACACTTTGTAGAACCAGGAAAATAAATTTCTCAACAGTCACTGTACACCTTACCAGGGACTACAGAGGGGACCGTCATGCTGATCCTGTTCTGATGTCAGTTATGCACCAAGCATCCATCTGCAAGCCATCCTGACAATTTGCCAAAGAAAAACATGCTGGGCATACCTCACGATAAAGAGTCTGAAGCTCAGGGAGGCCAAGAAACTTGACCTTGGGAGTAACTGGACGGCAAAGCAACAATCAAATTCAGAAACCCAAGGTCCTTTTCTACCAAGTTTGGGGGATGACAGAGTCTACGCCAGCCCAGCTGGCTCACTTTGCCCTGAGAGATCCCAGCCGGAGCCCCTCATCCCAGTCCTGCACCTTCAGGGTGGGAAGGGGCAGAAATAAGCAGTGTAATTTGTTCAGACCCAGCCTACCACTGACCCACCTCTGCACTGGCCCAACACTGATAATATCTCTGCCTCCAGATTTCCAGCCTGCCCTGGATGCAGGGGTCAAATCTGGAATCACAGCAAGTGTCAGAGGAGAAGCTTGTGAGGACTCGAGAAGCACTTAGTACTTGTTGGCTTGAGAGGGAAAGATGGTGCCCTGGGCTTCTGTGAGGACACTGGGCCCCAGCTCTATGGCTCCAGGCCTGACCTCTCCCGAGGGCCCAACTACTCTTCCGACACCTACATGGGTCTGAAGAGGCATACTTCTTGTCCAAAAACAACATTCTTGATTCTGCAAAACATGTTCACTTGGTCTTCTCCATCTCAGTCAACATGAGCACCACCCACTTGGCCCTGAAGCCAGACACTTAGGAAGTCACCTCGATGCCTCCGGCCACACCATCCATCAGTCTCTCCGGTCCTCCTCTTAACTGTACCCTGCATGTGGCCTCTTCTCTCCATCCTCATGTTCTCTCTGGACACCTGCAGCAGGAGAGGACCATCTCTCCTCCCCTCGGGTCCTGTAGTCTCCCTTTCAGGCAGCATCCAGAGTCATCATTCAGAAATATGAATTCCATTAAAGCTCGAATCCTGTTTGAAATCTTCTCCCATGGCTCAGAAAGCCTCCCCCACGGCCTGTAAGATCCTATATGATGTGGACCCTGCCCCTTTCTCTGCCTTCATCCCTGGCCGCCTCACCCTCGGGTCCAGTCACAATGGCTCACCTTCCTTCTGACCCTTTGCCAGGAAGTTGGTTCTAGCCTCAGAGTCTTCACTATGCTTGGAATGGTCCTCCCCAGGTCATTGCTTCCTGGCTCCTGGTTACTTATATGCTATGTGTCTCCAAAGAACCCTTCTCGACCTCACTTTGTAAAGAAGTCACCTCCATCATATCCACAGTTTTCTTGGCAGCATTTAGCAGTCTTTGCTATTTCCTTGTTTATCTATCTCAATAAAATGCAGACCCATAAGAGCAGTGATCTTTCCTGTTGTGTATCCTAGAGCCTAGAAAAGTGCCTAGAGCATGGCAGGAGCTTGGCATAACCTTAACAAAGGGCTAAAAGTTCCTCTGTATCCCCAGGGACTGCACAGTGCCTGGCACACCACCAGGCCCAGAAGAAGAGGTACCCAGAAACATGAAGACATGTTCGGTTGAGGATAGTGAGTTTCTTTCCCACAATGATTGATAAGTGACTGGTTATGGAGCATTTCTAAAGCCATTCACGTTATTCAAACTCTGGCATTATTTTCCTCCGATATGAAAAATAGATTTTTATTACAAAAATGGGACTGTGTGGGAAAGGCCAACTCCATCCCAAATCTGCTAAGAGCCACACTTGTAATGGGTTACAAAAATTAAAGGGAGCAGTTTTCTATTTATACCTAGTGAAAAAGCAAGATATCTGGCCCCTTTTCCCCATTTGATCTAAAAATAAAGGCCTGGCTCTGAGTCCCTGGGCGAGAGTCTGATCTAAGTTCCGATGGTGTCTGAGAAAATGTTCAGCCATGTGTTCAGCCTTTAGCAGGGCATAATGTCACCAATTAGTTAACTCACACATCTAAGTCCTCACACACGGTGAACTACAGGCTTCCAGTGCTGGAAGAACTGCAGGGGTCCTCCCGTCCCTCCTCCGCTTTGTTGGGGTGTCTTGAAGCCCCAAGAACTATTTCTGTCTTTAAGGGAGGGACACTTTCCCATGACACCTATTTTTCCAACCACTCTCACAGCCTGAAATTCCTCTAAGTAACAGCCTAAGTCCTGCAGAGCACTAATCAATGGTCTGCCCTGCTCTTTGCCCAGCAGAGATGAACTAAAGTTCATGCCCAGGTTCAGCAGCAAGAGAGGGAGGAAGCAGAGCTGCTCCAAGCCCCAGGGGAGCGCTTGCTAGTGGTGACATGTGTGCCAGGGCCTTTCTTTCTAATGCTTAGGGCTTTTGTGAGGATTCAGCCTAAGTGAAGTCACCTTCTTGGACCAGGCACTTGAGGCCATGCCTTGCTCTGTCCAGGCCCCTCATTTATGTGGACTCTGCCCTCTCCAGATGCTAGCCAACACAGCTTGGCAGGAATCATCTCCTTTCCTCTGTAGAATAAGCCCACAAAGGGACCATCAGCATCACGATTTTACAGTGAAGAAACTGAGACTCCAGAAGGTTACACCACCCACCAAAAGTCACACCATCGCCAAGTGGCTGAGCTGGGGCCACTGCAGCAGTAAGAGCCCCGACTTCACTCCACCCCTCACCCCCACACAGCTGGCCCAGAAAACCAGGTACCCGCGACACTCCAGCACTTATCAAGCTGAGTTTAACATACTTTGTAAAGCAAGCAAGAAAGATGCATGTGTAAGATGATGCCATTCATTTATATCACCTTTTGTAACAATAATGTTTGTAAGTCTCCCCTGACTAGCCTAAATATTTGACTCTCTGAAGCACCAGGCTCCTTTCCTGAATTGTCGCATCTTATTCCTCAGTGACTCTGGGTTACACATTGTGATCCTCATTTTGTAGGAGAGAACATCAAACTCAAAGAAATCTCCAGCTTCCGAAGCCCAAAGCCAGTGGGTTTTATTTCCCAAAGACCCTGCTTGTAAGCCTCTTGGGGATTCCAGTCACTGCTCCAGAGGCTGTTGGATTCCCTGGCACTATGCCTTTGGCCACCCACGACCACCTCTGCTATGACAGCAAGACCCCTCCTCCCTCCAGCGCTTGGCTGGAAGAAAACCAGGAGAGCCAGTGGTTCCAGAACATCTGGGTCAGAGCCGAGAGGAAACCTCATTTCCCCTCCTTAGCGTCCCTCCTTCCCACACTCTGAAGACCACAGTCTCAAAATAGATACCCCAGAGTTCAGGCCACCAGGATGATGGGAAAAACACAAAAAGCCCATGAACAAGCCATGTACTATCCTCATCCTCAAAACAGAAAACCAAAGTAATGTGTGATCCAGTAGATGGCTTGCTTAGGTTTGACTTGGAACAGAAGGCAACCTTGTCCACATGTGAGGTCTTGGCCTGGGCAATGAGGGAGGGCATGGGGATAAAGTTGACCTCAGGCTCATAAGCTCAAGCACCTTCAATCTTAGAGCACCATCCTCACAAACAACCCTGTGTGTGTGATTAGTAGTTTCAGTAGTGTCCAACACTTTGTGACCCTATAGACTATAGCCCACCATGCTCCTCTGTCCATGGGGATTCTCCAGGCAAGAATACTGGAGTGGGTTTCCATGCCTTCCTCCAGGAGATCATCCTGACCCAGGGACTGGATCTGTCTCTCTTGTTTCTCCTACACTGGCAGGTGGGGTCTTTACCACTAGCAGCACATGGGAAGCCCCACAAACAGCCCTAACTTGGAGCAAAAACACACAGGGGAAACACAGGTGCTCCCAGCAGAAAGGGAAAGGCTCAGTAGAGGAATGAGATTTGGCTGGGCACTGAGAAGCAAAGATGATTTCCAGCAGGACTAAAGCATCCTGGGGAGAAGCAGCAGCATGCCTGACATAGAAAGAGAGGAAACTGAAGATATGGAGAGGACTGCTCCAATCTGCATGCATGTGGGGCTGGTGCAGGCCCAAATGAGGACAGAAGAACCGTAGGCCCTGTGCTAGGCAGTTTAGACTTTATTCAACAGTCAGCGTACGCCCCAGTGTCAGATTCTAGGAAGGAGAGTGATACCAAAGGAGGTGCTTTAGGGTCCTTCATGTCATCAGTCATGGGGATCAAGATAAACCAGAAGAACCCACTGACAGGGGGCTGTGAGGACCATGGTTCTGCTGACAGCATGGGGCTCTCTCAAAAGCCAGCCTTAGAAATGAAACTTCTGAGCTGGATGGAGAGAATGAGAGAAACAGTCACAGGGCAAGATGGAGAAGAGCCCCGAAGCTAGCTTTCCAACTCCGAAGCTTCTAACTCTCCATCAGCTTTGCATCTCTCTTTTGCTGGATTTGAATAAAGCATTAAACAGAGCTGGAAGTGTGGTCCCCAAGGAGGTTAGAAACTTAGGAGCATTAGCTGACAAACAGGCTCGCTGCTGTGTAAACTCCCAGGGCAAATGCAAAGTGTGAGCTAATCTTGCCATCATCACAAGTTCTCTGAGCTGAGGATAATGTATGATAATCTAAATCTGGCCAGGCAGACGCCTGCCTGGGAAATCTGATAAGGATTTGCTTGCTGATTCCCTTCCATCCTCCGGGAGACTGCTGGACATGGCAGATCAGACCTGGCCATGGAGCTGACACGTCCCCAGTGCTCCAGCCCCTCAGGCATTCATCTGCCAAACCTCCATTACTGGCTAAAAGGGGCCTGAAGACAACAATCTGAAAATAATTCTGCAGTGGTGGGTTCACTGGAAGAAACCCACAGCTTGATCAGCACACGGTCGAAGAGTTCAGAGTCCGCCTCTCTACACAGACCATATGTAAAGCTCAACTATGCCCCTTCTTTGCTTAATGTCTTCCAGAAGATTCCATCAAGTCTGAAACAAAATTTAAAATGCTCAGTCAGGGACCTCCCTAGTGGTCCAGTGGTTAATGCTCCAAGCTTCCACCACAAGGGGCACAGGTTCAATCCCAAGTCAAGGAACTAAGATTCCACATGCCACATGGTAGCACCCCCCGAAAAAAAAAAAGGAAAACATAATATGCTCTGTTGGGCACATCTCTCAGCTCCCCACCCCTTAAAACTCCCCACCTCTTGATAAGTGAGCAGCCTACAGCCCCCCTCATGGAACACACACCTCTACACACACCGTGGTTCTGATGTTCCCTCCACTTGCTCTGCCCCTCTCTGCTCCTGGCTAGATTTCATTTGTTCTTCAAAACCCAACTCAGATGCCTCCTTCTTTGGGAAGTTAACAGCTCTTCAGCTCTCAGTTACTCTGCTGATACTTGTCAGTGTTTACTGCACGTACTGCTGCTGCTGCTGCTAAGTCGCTTCAGTCGTGTCCAACACTGTGCGACCCCATAGACGGCAGCCCACCAGGCTCCCCCGGCCCTGGGATTCTCCAGGCAAGAACACTGGAGTGGGTTGCCATTTCCTTCTCCAATGCATGTACAGGCAGTGCTATTTCAATCCCTGCTTTACAACAGGAAGACCAGAGAGGTTACCTTGCTGGAAGTCACGGAGACAGATCCTGAATTCACTGCACATTCCAGCATGGATTTTGGAGCCCTCATCTGAATGACCAACCTGTTTACACTTAACGACTGCACCAGCATTTCTCTGTCTTGGTCTCTTTCCCACCAGATGGCTGAGTCCCTGAGGGCAGAGACAGGCCCATCCGTCCCTCTGGCCAGTGCAGGGATGCTGGCCTGCTGCAGGGCTCAGTCACGAGTCTCCAAGCCGATGGTCCCACAGGAGCATCAGGCTAACACCTCCACTCCAGATGCCCTTCTCCCTAGAAGCACACTCCCTGGACTCTGGCCAACCACCTTCTAGGCCTGTGTCATCAATTTGCAGAGAGACTTGATGAAGAAGTGTGAACAGTTTAGTAGACAGACACTCCATTTCAGAGCAACTCGTAGTGTATTCATTAGGGACAAGGTACCAGCACTTGGTACAAAGGACATAAGAAGGCACTGGACTGACCAGGAAAGAACAGTAACTCTCTGTGTAAATACATGACATTTCATTATGTGTAAACATACCCGCTTTCAGTGGAGAAGGGAATGGCAACCCACTGCAGTGTTCTTGCCTGGGGAATCTCAAGGACAGAGGAGCCTGGCGGGATAAAGTCCCTGGGGTCCAAGAGTCCAACACTACTGAGCACACAGGCTCACATGCCCCTTTCAAACACCCCTTAAACTCACGAATCTTCACACAGTGCTCACTATGCGGCAGAGACAGCGCATAAAAAGAGGAGTCAGACCCTGTACCTGCCCAGAGCATGCCTGGCAAGACAGTGACCCACCTGGAGATGAAAATGAAGGACCGGCCAGCGCTGGGACTATGCAAGTCGGGTCAAGGTCAGGAAAAGTGACCTGGAAACATCCTGACCTGAAAACCATTATTCATGCCGTTAGTATCTGGGTCCATGTTCTAAAGCCAACCGGGCAACCAAAATATGGATTCTTCAATCTCACTTCCTGAAATCAGAACCGGAGTGGGAGGGCCCACAATTCCACACTTTCAAGTTCTCTAAGTGACTCCCATGCAGACTGCCTGGCATGGGTCCAAGGATGGGGTCCTGGAGCCACTGTTCAGGGATATAGGGGCCCTGAGAACACGGAGGGGGCTGCAGGAAGTCTGGAAAGCCTCAGACTCTAACCTATATACAAGGCAGAGAGAGAGATGCAGAGGTAGAGACACGTGGATGCAATGGGAGAAGGAGACGGTGGGATGAACTGAGAGAGCAGCACTGAAATATATACACCGCTGCTGCTGCTGCTGCTCCTGCTAAGTCGCTTCAGTCGTGTCTGACTCCGTGCGACCCCATAGACGGCAGCCCACCCACAGAGCTAACGGGAAGCTGCTGTAGAGCACAGGGAGCTCAGCTCGGTGCTCTGTGATGACCGGGAGGGCTGGGATGGGAGGGTGGGAAGGAAGACCAAGAGGAGGAGACGTATGTACACATACAGCTAATTCAGTTGTTGTACAGCAGAAATGAACACAACACTGGAAAGCAATTATCCTCCAATTAACAAAATAAAAAAGACTGGCACTTATACCCAGCCTCCAGTTCTTGCTGGCTGTGTAGACGGGGGTAAACCACTCTGCCTCTCAGAACCCCGGTCCCCCCCCAGCAGGCTGGAAGGCACAAAGGTTCAGAGTCAGAAACCCCAGCTCCACTATTTCACTGCAGGGTGACTTGGGGCAGGTCACTCATGCCCGCTCTGGGCTGCAGCTTTACTTACTTATAACACGGAGTGATGACTATTATCCCCTCAGAGATGACCCACGTAGTGCACTTAGCGCAGCGGCTGACACCTGGCCTTCAGGAACTGCTTCCCTGCCATTATCATCATCATCCTCACCATGGCGCAGCCTTGTGGCCTTAGGATTTAGCCCCGTGACCGCCAGCGAAGGAGGCTTCCCAGGGCAGGAATCTTAAATCAGAGCATTGTCCTTGATTACCATGCAAGGGAGACATTCTCTAGTGAGCATTTGCAGACGAGTTTTCTCCCGAGGGTCCACAGGTGTGCTGAAGAAGCCAGCCGAATCAGCTCCTGAGAGCACGTAACACACACCCAGAGTCAAAGGAGGCTGCTGAAGCGGGCACCAGCCTGGCATAAGAGTTTAGATAGTCTCCTCGATGGACCCCAGCACCCAGCCAGGCACAGCCCTTCTCTTTCCCAGCCACACACGAGTTACTCCTGACTCAGACGTCTGTCCCTTTCCTTGCCCCAGGATGTCCATCATCTCCTGGTATCTGCCACCCACACTCCTGTCATTTGGGGAGAAGGTGAAGAACTCCCCAGGCTGGAGCTCCAGGAGGTTTCCAATAAAATCAACACCCATGTGCACATACACACACCCGTGAAATCAAAGGAGAGGTCACTTGCCCTTCAGAGTCCAGGGCAGCGAACGTTAAGGCAGCCACTCATTGCCCAGCCCGGAACAGGAGCAGGGAAGGCCAACAGCACTATGACCGACGCTCCTCCAAGAGAATGGGGAGGTAAGTGGGTTGGCGCCAGCCTCTCCCCAAGCTCCTCAGCTGCCTTTCCGGCCTCCCTCCCTGTCTCGCCCTCAGCGCTCCTCTCTCAGTTTCCAGAGGATTCCAAGTGCTGCTTCCTCTCGGAGCCCTGTCAGGAGCATCTCATGCCTGCACCCACCCATCCCCCGAGGCCCCCATCTTCTACGGTTCCATCTCAGAGAGGCCGCGCCTGACGACACTGTCCCTTTAACTCTCTCAGCAGAGCCTGCGGTCCCTCCAGAGAACTCCTGGTGATTCTGTCTTGTGTCTGTCTTCCCGACCACTGCATCTCTAGCACCCAGCAGAGTGGATGAATGAAAGGACCAACAGGGACTCCCCTGGTGGTCCGGTGGTTAAGACTCTGTGCTTTTCCACCACAGGGGGCGCAGGTTCAATCCCTGGCCGGGGAACTAAGATACTTCATGCTGGGCAATGTGGCCAAAAACGTAATAAAAATATTTTGTTTAAAAAAAGGAAGGATCAACAAAGGGAGGGGGTGGGGCAAAATGAAGGCAGCAGGAGGACAAAACGAAAAGGCTCAACTGAGAAAGGGAGGAAGGGAAGAAATAGGATGAAACAGAAGACAAACTGCTTTTCTCAGATCCTGCCTAACCAGAGGTATTCCTATTTCTTGTTCTTTGCCTTGGAAGCGCTACACAGATTTCACTCTATCTACTTCAAATTGACTTGCTCTGGCACTAAGGCCACCCTCTCTGAAGCCCCCTACCACCAGATGCCAACCCTGACTGCCCCCCGCACCCCTGGCCCAGCTATTTCTTCCATAAGGAAGAAACCTGTGAGTTGTAACTCAGGGCAGGATCCTGAAATTTCCTGAGCAGCTGGTGCCGGCTTCAGCACTGAAGGAGTCCTAGCAATTATTTTAATTTGTTGAGTTTCTCTTTTGAATTCAGGAAACAGAAGCAGACAAATTAGCTACACTTGTATGACTTCAATACCTGACAGTTTTGTAGCAATCGCCTTTTCAACCCAGGGCCCTCTGAGGCTCCTAAGTCTTCATAAAATAAAGGAATAAGTAAAATCTTCAGAGAGGAAAGAGATGGACACAGTGGGGACTGATATGTGATTAGGTCATCACCAAGACCAAAGTGCCAGGATACCCAGAGGAGACCATCTTGCTGCAGAGACAGAAAAGATGTGTGAGCCGGGCTGGCATCTAAGGAGGCCCCTGCAGGACCACAGAGCCATACCGCGGGGGCGGGGGGTGGGGAACTGCAAGCGGTGCCTGCGCTAGATAAGGCTTCAAGGTACAGCCCGGTAATTGAAAACAAAATGAATGTGGGGTTGCTACAAGACAGGCAGTGACAAAATACAGTGCTCCATCCTGATAAGTCATGAGAAATGAAGTCTTCTTCAGGGCCCGAAGTGGGGATGGCAGCGTGCGGAAGCCGATCTCCCTTGAGACCAAATTTATCTGCACTAGAGAACAAAGGTGATTACTCGTCTCCATCAAGTGTCCATCCTCGCAGCCATGACGCCTGCCTAAGTCAGGACGTGCATGTGCAGCAGCTGAATGGGTCCCCACCCCTGCTACCTTTAACAACACAACTCTGGCCCCATACCCCCTTCAGCTGCTTTCCTCTCGCTTACCTTTCACGACCAACCTTCTCAAAGGAGTCTGTGGAGCAGTAACACTGATGACCATACAGAGACCAGTAAGCCAGGCCAAAGGCTTCCATTGCCCACACCTCCGCCCCACCTCCCCTGGGCCCCTCCTGGTGGGAACAGCTACATAATAGCTACGGCTCTTGCTCCAATTATCTGCTTGGATTACCTCTGTTGTCACCAACATTGTCCTGAAAGGACTCAATTTCACTCCATGAAAACACCTGCAAAGCCCTGGACCAAACTGGACAAGCTAGCATCAGTAACTTTTCCCTACACCGCAAGACAACAGACAGAAGGCATGGGCATTGGGAGGGTGTGACTGTTACTGTAAACTAAATGAAGGCACATTAGCTAGGTCAGCCTAGCTTAACCAAGGACACAAGTGATACACGAGGGGCCACTGAGATCCCATCTGTGAGCCAAGTGTTCCCCACATTCCTCTGACTATCTCAGAATCCTAGGGTGTCCAGCTTGAGGAGGGATGAGGCAGTGAGTGGGGCCCTCATCTGCATCTGGTCCAGTCCTGCTGTTTCCAGTGCCCTGGACTCCAGCTGGCCTTCCTTCTGTATCATTCCACTCCTGTTAGACACAACACTGTTCTTCCGGGGGACCGATGACCTCTAGGCCCCACACACATGCGTCCTCACCTGGCTTGGCGCTCAGCTCCCATAGGTCCCCTGACCACACCTTCTTTCCTGAGTGTGGCTCTCCCTGTGGTTTCCATGATGCTCTGGCTCTGCCCATCCCAGTCAGCTTCCCTCCTTTCTGGTGCCTCCTCAGTCTCCTGTGAGTGCTCCTCCTGCTTTTTATCCCCTCCATGTCTCCGTTCCCTGGGATCCCCTCCTGATTCTCTCTCTCACCAGTCTGCTTTCTGTAGAACACGACTCCAGTTCATCCCATCCCACACCTGGCCCCAACTTGTTCCTGGTTCCAGCCATACTTGAACACCATTTTCCAACCATACTCCACTCCCAAGACTTGAGGACCTTTCTTACATTGTCATCTTCTGCCTGACATGCTGTTTCCACCCTATCTACCATCCTTCAGGTCAGGGGTGACAGCCCAGAAAAGAATGACCAACTGCCTCCCTCCTCAGGGCCTCTGTGGTCTTCTTCTCCCATCCTCCAGGAGATCTAGGTCACGGCAGGGCAGGGCTGTGGTCTGATCCTACTTCAACCTCTGGCAGGGACTACAGCCCTATATGTATTTCTGAGCAAACCAAGCAGAACTCCTCGTGGGGTCTACCTGCTGCACAGCCAGGAGAAGCAAGCCTGCCCAGGACAAGTAAGGAGCTTTGAAAGGGCTTCTTGTCTGTGTTCCCACTTTGCAACCAAGGATAGGATATTCGGGATGTTTTTGAAACCTCTTCTCTCTTAGTTCCTGTTTTATCTTCCCACTTAGAAGCTGCAGAGGGCCAGGACCTGGCAGATGCAGAAGAAAGACTCCAATCCTCCCTAGATATGTCACCTTGAGCAAGTTATTTAACCCCTCTGAGCACTTCCACTTCTGTAAATGGGAAACATTCAGCATCCCACAAATGGGTTGGAAAAAGAAGTTACCATGTGACTTATAAAGGGCATAGTAAGCCCTCAGTTAATGTGGCATGCCTTTACCTCCATCCCTTTGTTCTGTAATCCTCAATAAGCAAAGCGCAGCACCCCATACCCACCTGTGTCCAAAAAAGGTGTGCTCTGTGATGGAAACTCTGTGACGCTGTACTCCATGACGCAGCATGTACTTGGGGCTAGACTGAGAAGTTCAAGGTACTTGGACTTTGGACATACAAGCCTTTGTTCAAAATAAGCTAGGTTTCATCTCATGGTTCAAAACCTTTGCATGAATCGTAAATTTCCTATTCAAGGACTGGAGAACCTGACCTGTAGTATCAGTAGGTCAATCACACCCTTTCAGTCTCCACACAGTATCAATAGCCTCTAAGCTGGAATGGGCTTGGATCTGCTTTTCCATGATGTAAAATTGGCTTGTGATGAGCCACTCACACCACTGACTGTGTCTCACTGCTTTCAGACAAGGTCGTATAGGCAACGAGGGGTGGAGGAATTTGAGGGCATCAGTCCCTAAAATCCATAAGTCTTAAAGCTCAGACACTTGGCTCCTAAAATTCCTAGTGTCTGTCATGCAATAAACTCATCATCTGTCTTTATGGAAGGCAAAGAAGAAATGAGTGATTAAAAAGAGAGTCATATTAAAAAATAAGCTCAAAGAGACTCCTCCCCAGGGATGCATCCTGAATGGAGGGACTAAGTAGGAAATGATATTGTAGGAGGGCAAGGCATACATGAAAGCTCATAATAGAGTATAAACAGAGCTCCCCAGATCTGAACACCAGGGCAGCAGAGTCCAGTGAGATCTGCTATTCACCCACCAAGAGCAGCCACTGCCAGCTAAGAATAAAGAGATGCCTAGAGTTAGCCTTTAGCCACCTGATGCAAAGCACTGACCCACTGGAAAAGACTCTGGTGCTGAGAAAGATTGAAGGCAGAAGGAGAAGCGGACAACAGAGGATGAGATGGTTAGATGGCATCACTGAGTCAATGGACATGAGTTTGAACAAGATCTGGGAGTTTGTGATGGACAGGGAAGCCTGGTGTGCTGCAGTCCATGGGGTCATAAAGAGTCGGTCACGAATGAGCGGCTGAACTGAGAGTTAGCCTGAGTTAGAGGATTTCTCCCACTCCCAAGGCTGCCTCCCCTGGGGGTATCTGTCTGTGTTGGGCTATGCAGTCCCTAGCATGGGTACATCCAAGTAAGTGGCCTGGGATAGTCACCTCTCAGGGCACTGAAGAGTTTAAGCAAAGAAGAAATACAGTCTGATTTATACTTTGAAAATATGCCTCAGTATCCATCAATAGAAGGATGGACAAATAAATTGTGAACATAACAGATTACTGCCCAGAAGCTAAAGTGAATGAGCTAGAACAATATGGATCAACATGGATAAACCTAAAAGAAATTGTTAGATGGGAAAGCACAGTATGATACTGTAACATGAGGTTTAGAACATGCAAAAAGAATGGTATGCATGCTTACTTGTGGACACATATGCAGTAAAAACATACACATACAGTGCAAAACATACAATGAGAAATTAAGTTTTGTAGTTACCTCTTGGGAGAAAAAAGGGAAGTAATAGTTGGGAAGGGCATCCTGGAGTCTTTAGTAACAAATCAATGATTTTTTTCTTTAAATAAATGATCTGAAGCTGACACAGCTGTGTTAAAGCTGGTAGGCAGACAGAGACATACATTTTTAAAGTTGTAGTGGTATAGAAGAAAGTGTCACTCTAATGGCTATGGGCCAAAGGGACTGGAAGGGGTAAGACAGGAAGCAGATGAACCAACCAGGAGGTAACAGTCATAGTCCAGACAAGAGATGGTGGGAGTGAAGGAGGTCAGTGGAGATAAAGTGAACAGTCATAGCATACATCTTAGAGGTGACAGAACAGGCTTTGGGTATTGATGGGATGTTTAGGGTAGGTGGAGGTTGATGGATGGAGAGAAGGCATTTTGATGTATGATTTCTTGGTAAGAGTAAATGGGTGGTGGTAGAAAGCAGTGGAGGAAAAACATCTGGTCAATCCAGGGACAGATTCAGAGCCAAACACCCCCAACACTGTTCCCTAGCAAATGAAGTGAGATACAGACATCTCCCCAGACCCATAATGGGTTGTCACCATAGGATATCATGAGAATTCTTTTATAAACCATGCCTGGTGCCTGCCTTTGATGAAATAACCCAATTAAGAAAGGGATGGGAAGGACAGAACTGAAGCCCTCAGTGGTAAAGCAGCCGGTACTTAAATCTGCCTTCAAACCTTTGGGTACAGCCAGCAGAGAAAAACGGGAGGTCTGAATGGTGTCCATGAATACTTGATAGCTCAATATAGCTTTGGGGGTGCCAAGGACTATGAAATATGGACAGTGCTTGGCTGCCCCTGAGAAGTTACATTAGCGGTAATAACATGGTAGGCTATAGGTAGGGTGCTGATAATTTATTTCCCCTTTAAGGATATATTAGAAAAGGCACATTTAATAGTGTGGAAATGCGAATGGGTGAGAGATGATGTTGTAATCATGTAGATAACCCATCAGGCTCCTCCAGCTCTGAGATAGCCCTGGGTTGGCTCTCCTTTCCCATAGACACTTGTGAGGCTCCTGCCAAGTTTCTTCCCTCCATTGCCCCCTCCAAATGCACACCCCACTCTGTTAGGCCAAGTGGGAAAGGGTTTAATTGCTCATTTCATTCACAAGCTGCCTGAGGTCTTGGTTTGCATGTATCCAGTATACCAACGTGCCTGTTTCAGACTGAATATTCCTAGAAGCAGGGCTAGAGCTAGAACCAGCCACTCTGCACAGTATCGCCCACAGATGGAAAAAGAGCTGGCAACTTCTTTTCCCACGTGTTTTAGAATCAATAACCCTTCTCTCATCACCAAAGGGAGAGAAGCAGCATGGAAGACCTAGTCATTCACATTCATTAATAAGGCATTAAGTATTTATTATACTGGGCACTGTGCCTTGCTCTCAGGGGGCTCTCAGTTCAGGGGATGGACAGACAAGTGAGGGGGCAACAAAGAACGGTGTCAGAAGGATGAAAGCATAGGGAGACACGGGGTGTCTAGGGGAGCCCATGTCACAGCTGGGAAGGCTGCCAAAGCAAAGCTGAGACATGCAGGACTAGAGAGCATTACAGACGAAGGGAGCGGAACAGTCTTTCAGGCAGAGGGAACAGCATGTGCAAGGGGCCAGAAGTAAGAGCACACGTGGCCTGTTGGTAGAACGGCAGCAATTCTGTCTTGTCAGAGCAGACAGCGGTGGGTAGCAGGTGCAGCAATGAGGATGGTGGGTGAGCAAGGGCGCTGGTCCTTGCTTTCCCCGCACTCAGCCCCGGCTGCCTCGCCCTGGGCAGAGAGAGACAAGGGGACACCCCACCCTCCAGGATTTCACAGAGCAGAGCCAAGTCCTCCTCCTCAGCCCCTCCTGGCTTCAGTCTTTCCTCTCACAGCCTCCCCATCCCCTAGACCCCAGCTCCCTACACCAGCCCCCACGATTTTCACCCAGGAAGACAGTTCTCACCACGCTGTCACAGAGTCTCTGCTTGCTGGCCACTATCCACCCAGACCAGAGGGAAACCAGGCTCAGGAGAAAGCTTCCATCCAACCCCTCCACAAATACCCCCCCTTGGGCCAGCAGCTACATTCCCATTCGGGTCAGAGCCTTCTGTGAAGGATGCTGACACTGTATACAGCAGCGCAAGGGGCCCCGGTCCTGTCTGGTCAGGGTCGACAGGTTTAACCATAATGAAAACAAAATGCTAAGAGCAGACTCCCCCTAACACGATCCAGACTCCCTCTACATCCAACACGTGAATTAGGAAGACAGAAGAGCCTGGGAGCAGTTCGTGATTAAATGCACCATGCAGCAAAGGGGTCATCCATCACTTCTTTTGTTTTCTTCTCACTCTAACAATGTAAAATGACCCTCTTAAAAAACTGAAGTGAGTAAGCTGATCTGGCCTCGCCTTCTAATCCCCCTTCACTGAAAGCACACCCGCTGCCTGTGCACAGATTTCCAATCCCCATCCTCTGAGTTTTGAACATACTTCTTTCTGACTATAATAATTGTCTGCCTACTTGATGGTGTGGCTTCTAGGGAAGGTGCTCTCTATAGGTACCACCCTGCCAACCTGCCTTGTTGTAGGCAATTAGCAATTCACCTGAATTTCACAGATATTTTAAAAGGCAACTGTGCAGAGCTCTGGTTTTGTCTAACATCAATTAAAAAAAATAACGAAGCATATGGGTGGCTGTGAAATTAGCTAAGATCCAGCCCCAATATCACAAGGCAGGAGGTGGAGAAGATGTGGGAGCTGGGGCAATGAATGAATGGGGGTCCCAGGCATGGTGGCAGCCCTATTTGGCCACAGGCTACAGCATGTCAGCCTTGAGATTAGACAGCTGCCAGTGGGCATGGCATGACATGGGGGTGGCCCACTTTTCCAGATATGTGAATTTTACCTGGGCCACCACACAAATTGTCCACTCCAAGGAAGGAAGCTCAGCCCAGCCAGGTTCACCACCCTCTATAGTTGTAAATAAGAAGAGAGTGCCACCTACAAATTGGCTGCTGCTGCTGCTGCTAAGTCGCTTCAGTTATGTCCGACTCTGTGTGATTAGATGGCAGCCCACCAGGCTCCCCCATCCCTGGGATTCTCCAGGCAAGAACACTGGAGTGGGTTGCCATTTCCTTCTCCAATGCATGAAAGTGAAAGTGAAGTTGCTCAGTTGTGTCTGACCCTCAGCGACCCCATGGACTGCAGCCTTGCAGGCTCCTCCATCCATGGGATTTTCCAGGCAAGAGTACTGAAGTGGGGAGCCATTGCCTTCTCTGCTACAAATTGGCACTTGCTATCTGCATGAGCTGTTGTCTATCTACACGTAGCTTGCTGTCTACATGAGCCGTTGCAGCTGCTGACCTTCAACACCCCCTTAAAGGAGCTCAGGGTGGAGATTAGAAATAAGGCACTCTGTGTTCTTGGAAAAACTGGCAGAACAGATCTTCAGATAGTTAGGTAGATATTTTCAGGAGACGATTTTATGAGCCCAATTCTTGCATCTCCTCATATCTGGGAAAGAACTAAAATCATTCATGGTTATGTCTGTTCCTTATGATTAGCAATAACCTTCACAAGACCAGTAGAAACCTTCTATGAAAAATATGTGCTTGATTGCATGTATGCCCCCTTCCCCAAAATCACATATAGACTGACCTTCTTCTCTGCCTCTTTGGAGCAGTTCCTCAGACCTGAGATGCTGTCTCCTGGGCTATAGTCCTCATTTGCCTCAAATAAAACTTAGCTCACAGCTTTCACTCTGCGTACTTTTTTTCAGTTGACAAGAGTTATGAGCATACGCTGGTTGGAAGCAGCAGAAGTAACATCCCTCCAGAGAAGGCTGGTATAGGCTTCTCCAAGCTGGGGGTGCAGATGTCAGCACTCTGGGTGGCAGTGAATATACACAATCATGTATACCCTCTGTGATATTGTGATTTATAGTAAGAAATGTGGTCTTCAACCCCATTCCTGGCACAGAGCTCCTAAATCCTACAAATTTCCTAAGGTGTCTGTTGTTATACTAATGAGATGACTTTTGGAAAACACCCTAGCCATCCAACCTAGACAGCAATATTATGACCAGCCTAGACAGCATAATCAAAAACAGAGACATTACTTTGCCAACAAAGGTCTATCTAGTCAAAGCTATGGTTTTTCCAGTGGTCATGTATGGATGTGAGAGTTGGACTATAAAGAAAGCTGAGCACCAAAGAATTGATGCTTTTGAATGGTGGTGTTGGAGAAGACTCTTGAGAGTCCCTTGGGCTGCAAGGAGATCCAACCAGTCCATCCTAAAAGAAATCAGTCCTGAATATTCATTGGAAGGACTGATGATGAAGCTGAAATTCCAATACTTTGGCTACCTGATGTGAAAAACTGACTCATTTGAAAAGACCCTGATGTTGGGAAAGATTGAAGGCTGGAGGAGAAGGGGATGACAGAGGATGAGATGGTTGGATGGCAACGTGGACTCAATGAACATGAGTTTGAGTAAACTCTGGGAGTTGGTGATGGACAGGGTGGCCTGGCGTGCTGCAGTCCATGGGGTCACAAACAGTTGGACACAACAGAGTAACTGAACTGAACTGGCCGTCTAGGGAATTAACACAAGATTTCAGTCCCTGTCTCCCCTCCCCTCACCCACCTCCCACCTCATGCCCAGGCCTCCCAAGATGGGAGAGGATGGGGGCTATTGAGTTTAATCACCCACTGTCGACATCAATGATTTAATCATTCATGCCTAGGTAAGAAGCCCCTATAAAAACCCAAAAGGACAGGGAATTGGAGCATCCTCAGGTTGGTAAATAGGGCTTCCGAGGGGGCACTATTGGTAAAGAACCTGCCTGCCAATGCAAGAGATGTAAGAGACATGGTTTTGGTCCCTGGGTTGGGAAGATCCCCCAGAGGAGGGCATGGTAACCCACACCCGGCGGGCTGCAGTCCATGGGGTCACAAAGAGTTGGACATGACTGAAGTGACTTAGCACACAAACAGGTTGGTGAAGGAGATGTGGAGGGAGTGGGGCTCTTGGAGAAAGCACGGAAGCTCCAGCCCCTCCCCCACACCTTGCCCCATGCATCTGTTCTATCTGGCTATTTCTGAGTTATAGCCTTTTATAATAAACTAGTAATTTAGTAAGCACAATGCTTCTTTGAGTTCTGTGAGTTTCTCTGGCAAAGTAATTGAACCCAAATTGTGGGCCACTGGAACCTCAAATCTATAGCTGGTTGATTAGAAGCACAGGTGACAACAGTCCTGAGACAGGCACCTGAAGTTAAGATGACTAAAGTGCCCCAACCTGGGAAAGTGGGAAAGTTTCCTGAAGGAAGAGAATCACTCTGTCAGGCTATCCAAGCATCCCTGAGTCAACTGAATTAACAAACTTGACTTTACTGTGTGTCTAGCAATATACTAAGTGCTGTGAAGGAGACCAAGAAATAGGAGTCTCAGAAACTCTTTCTTACCCATTATCTCAACCATCACCACCTCAGTCCCTCCCACCCCTTCCCCACACTGAGTCTATCTCCCTGTAGGCATTCCCTCCCAGCCCAACCTAAGGCTGGAGCGCTGAAACAATCTCCTAAATGCAAACCCCAAACTCCAGCCCTCCCTAACCAAGCCATCCTCCACAGGGCAGCCAGTGGGCATTTTGCACAATGCAAATCTGTCATCCAACCTCCCACTCCCACCTGGCAACCTTCCAGTGGGCTCCCCCTGCTGCCGGTGTTAATGGCAACACTCCTTAAGGTACCCGGCATGGCCCCGTGTTGTCCAGCCGCAGTCAATTCCTCTTCCTTATCTCCTGCCCATCCCCTTGCTCTCTGCATTCTGGCCTTATTTCAAACTCTTTTGAAACAGGAGGGGAGAGGGCAGGGCACAACCTTTACAAGAATGACACGGCCATAGCACATGACAAAAACTGATTAGAATCAACTCAGTCCAAGATCGGTAGTTTCCTGGCAGTCCAGTGGCTAAGACTTCACCTTCCAATGCTGGGGTCACAGGTTCAATCCTTGGTCAGGGAACTAAGATCCCACATACCTCTTGGCCAAAAAAAAAAAAAAAAAAAAACACAAAACATAAAACAGAGACAATATTGTAACAAATTCAATAAAGATTTCAAAAAATAATAATAACTAGGTTCAAAGTAGCAGAAGGTTTGACTTCCAGCAGACTTTGATCCTCATTATACACTCATTGTAATATGCTAGCATGTTAAATGATACACCCACCAGGGCTGAGACGGTTCTGAGGCTAACCATAAAAGGCCAAAAAGTGGGTGGTGGCCCAATTGTTGGAAATACCCACCCCTTCCCCAAAATCATTGGAATAATTCTCCCACTCATTAGCCTATGAATATCCAGCCCATAAAAACTAACCATGTCTATTTCAAAGCTCTCACTCACCTTCTGAGATGGTCCATACTCTGTCCACGGAGTATGTTTCTCTCAAAATAAATCCACTTCTTACTATCACTTCATCTCTGAATTCTTTATCAACAAAGCAAGAACCTTAAATTCACTGAAAAAACTCTTACTTACCCCATTACCGTCATGAGATGACAGTTAAACACTCTGTTCCCTCAGGCTGCAATGTTTTTCCTCTCTGCTTTACTTAATCAGCTCTTTCAAGTCGCAGCTCCAACGCAACATCCACAGGGAAACCTTCCCAGATTATTTCTAACCACGTCAAATCTTCCTTTCATAATCTCCTGGAGTTCCATGTACCTAACTGGCGCTTATCACTGTTTAAAGCATACACTGACTTATGTGATCATCTCATTACTGAACTCTAAGCTCCAGGAGAGCACGAGCCATGCTGGATTTTGTCATCATTGTGTGGCCAATACTCAATAGGGTATCCCACATACACTATGAGTTTGATGTATATTCAGAGTCAAAGAATCTTGTCTTCCAAGGACCTGAAAAAGCTGTCTAGTTCATAAGGTGATCCATAACTAGCTTCATTTAAACTGACATCCGGCAATGAAAACAACACAGCCACCGAGAAAAACTGGAGAACCTGGGTAATGAGCATGACTCAAGCTGCCCTGTGACCTCAACAGAATGTTTTGGGCAAGATAGCAATGAGAGGACTACCACCCTCATCCTGATGACAGTCAGGATCTTGGGCCCTTTGAACCACTGTAGGAAGCTCACTAATTCTGCAAAGCCCCCAGAACCACTTAGGCATGAATGTCTCCAATCATACAAACAAAACTGACTCTGGCCCCTGTTTATGCTGGAGTTTCAGGATCCATGGGCATCAACAGGAGACACTGTCCTGAGAAAGATGCTGATGGCTGCTTGATGTAGCTCCACTAAAAAAAGTGTCTCAACAAACACTCAGAGAAAGACCACGACACCCTGTAGGATGAGGTATGAGGATTCCTGCTTAGAAATGAAGCAGAATCACTTTGAACCCCAGCTGTGCTAGCACAACAAGCCACAGACAAGTCATGGTGCAACTTCAGGTCAGTTTTCTTGTGCACAGAGTCAGGATAAGAAGCAGACTATCTTATTAAATAATATAGTGTATGTGTGGCACTCTTGGCACAAAGCAGATACTCAAATTTCAGTTTCCACTATAAGAGAAAAAT
Source organism: Oryx dammah (assembly GCF_014754425.2). Taxonomy (NCBI): domain Eukaryota; kingdom Metazoa; phylum Chordata; class Mammalia; order Artiodactyla; family Bovidae; genus Oryx; species Oryx dammah. The sequence goes on along the minus strand of NW_024070189.1, from coordinate 61,380,609 downwards.
CCTGATACTACTTCTCAACAAAAATAGACAAGCTTAAAAATAACATTTGGGAACACATTGTATTCCTTAAAAAAAATTTTTTTTTAAAGATTGTTCTTTTCTGATTATCATAGCAATGCATTTTCATTGAGAGAAAATACATAGGAGATAAGGACCCATTAAGTGGATTTCTAGTGGGCATTCATAGTTGGCCTGGTGTCCCCAGTCTATCCCTGGGTTGGGAGGATCCCCTGGAGAAGGAAATGGCAACCCACTCCAGTACCCTTGCCTGGAGAATCCCATGGACAGAGGAGTCTGGTAGGTTACAGTCCATGGGGTCGCAAAGAGTCGGACACGACTGAGAAACTTCACTTCACTTTCAAGTGGATTCAAGTCTAGTACCAGCTCCTAACAGCTGTTTGGCCTTGGGCAAGCTGCTTAACTTCCTGGAATTCAGTCTCCACATCCATACAAATGGAGACAACAGTATCCCCCAGTTTACAGCCTAGTTGTATATGAGATAATCTATGTGAGGTTCTTGATACGATGCCTGACACACAGTGAGGACTAAGTAAACATTATCTCCGTCATCATCATCACTATTGAGACTTTTCTTAAGTCAGAAAGATACAAAATATGGGCAAGATTATTTGAAATTTACCATCCATAAATAAATATTTTAACATTTTAGTTGAATTCACATCTAACCTAAGAACCCTAGATCTTAAGTAAGATCTAATGTGATTTCTAATAATCACATTAGTATTTTAATTTTACAAAATTTGGCTCATGCAATCTAAACTTTGTTGTTACTATATTCTGATGTTTTCACTTTCCTTATGTCCTAATTATTGAAAACATGATGTTAAAGGTTCCATACTATTTCATCATATGGTAGGATCAAAGTTAATCCATCATAACATTCAACCAAAGGACAGTCTTATAAATAATGCTGCAATAAATGTCATTTCTATACATTCTTTTGTCCTCATTTCAAATTATTCCTTTAGGACAGACTATTAAAGGATGAATCAGTGTTTAACAATTTTTATTATTAGTTATGATGAATTGTTTTCCAGAATTTGTATGGTGCCTTAAATAGTATATAACTCACTTTTGACAAAAAGCTGTCAAAAGGAGAGAAAAGAATAAACATTGTCTTTTTAAAAAAATACAGGATAATAGAAGAAAAATTGTATATTTTTATTTTATATTTCTTTGAATGCCGGTGAGTCAAATATTTTTTCCTGTTATTTATTTGTGCATATATTTCTTCTATTAAATCTTATGTTAATGCATTTGTCCATCTTGTAAAGTTTTAGTATTTTTTAATTAATTTGTAAGTGCTTTTTATATACTAAGGCATGATATCATCTCTTTGACTTACTTGTGATAATATTTTTCTCAATTTGCACTGTGTTTTGTTCTTGACACAGGTAATATTTTAATCTTAGGGTGGTCCAAACTGCTGGTTTTACTTTAAGATCTAGGGTTCTTAGGTTAGATGTAAATTTAACCATAGCTTAGTTTTTTATGTGTTCTCATTTTTTATACATAACTCTTTTGAATAAAATTCTTAACCACCTGACTAAATGTGCTTTAGTGATTTATAGGCAAGAATTACCTATCTTAAAGTGTTCTGCAAAATCTCTCAATACCCTCAGTAAAATAATCCTTTTTATGCTACTATTGCAAGCGTATGCCAAAGACCTTCCAATGACTATGAGAGTTTATTTTTGACTTGTGAATTCTAGTCCACCGTCCTGTCCATTGATTTTTACATCATTCACACTAAACTCTTAAGGAGGGGGAAGGACTCATTTTCCTCAGAGCCGGAGTCAGTGGATCCTATGACATGATGACCTGGAGGACCTGAGCTGCCACTGCCTTCTTTCAGATGGCAACCCCCTGTCATAGAACCAGCCTGGGCACTAGTATAAAGATCTGGGGCTGCAGAAGCATGTCAGTCTGACATATGTCTCTGATACTGTTAACATATCTAGGCCTAGCACCTCACCTCATGGATTCACCTTGAAGCCATGGTTTATTTTGTTCTGCACATATTATCTAGTCCAGACTGGTCACAAAAGAACCTGCTGGTCTGCCTGAATCAATAGAGAGTTGATCTGTTGAGAAAAAAGGTGACCATATCAAAGAAGGTTCTCAGCTGGCTGTGGCTGCTACCATCAATCCTAAGTCCTTTGATCACTTGCTTTGCCAGCTATTTTACCCAGTCTCTCTCTCCCTCTACCTTGAATACTTCTCCATGTGGCTCCTAGGACGTCATACTCTCCTGATTTTCCTCCCTCTCTTGAGGAGTTTCCTCCCAGTCTTTTCCGGTGCTTACTCCTCATTTTTCTAACTTTTGATGCTGGGGAACTGAGTCATCAGCCTTAGTCATCAGACCTCTTTGCTTTTCCACCTACACTCAACTCCCACAGTGATTTCATCCAACAGCATGGTCCTAAATGCCAAATACAGGCTGACAACACCCCAGACCTTTATGAGTCCGACTTAGGTCCCTTCCTGATATTCAGACCAATATATCCATCAATCCACAGCTGGACAGCTAACATGTCCCAAAGTGAACTCCTGACCTTTCCAAGGCAAACCACTTCACCCCATTGTCTTCTCCAATCACAGTCAAATCCACCAAAATACAGTCAGAATTCAAGTGCATTTTACTGTCCTTATTAAGACCACCCTGGTCCAAGCCACTATCATGACAGCCTAAACAAGAACAAGGCTCTTAAGTGATCTCCCCCTTCTGCTCTGTGACTCTCCTCAGGGTAGTCTGAATCTTACAATATTGATATGGTCCATCACCTCTCCGTTCTCCTTTCCTGCTGTTCTCCCCTCTGTGCACCCATCCCTGATGCTCCTGTGACTCTTCAGACCAGCCAGGCTCACTCTCTCCTTTGGGCCTTTGTACCTGCTGCTCTCCCTCCCCAGTGCTCCCTTCACCTGACTCTGCTACTTCCTTTGGTCTTTGCTCACGGTCACCTGCTCAGTGAGGCTTCTGCAGCCCCATCTAAGATGTTAACCCCCTCAAAAAAGTATCAACTCTCCATGTTATATCTCCTTTCCCTGTCTTATTTATTTCCCTTGGTACTTGTAGTAACAGATTCTAGATTTTGCCTATTTAGCTTGACTGTCAACTGTCTCTCTCATCAGAATCTAAGCTTAAGAAAGAAGGCATTTTTGTCTGTTTACGGCCATAGGTGTAGCAGGACAGTATCAGAACAGCGCTTGGCACGTAAGAGGTACCTAATTACTCAGCGAGTGAATGGATGCATAGCTGGATGGATTTATGAATCCCTTTTTCACAAACCAGGAAGCAGAGGCTTCGAGTAGTTAGAAAGCCTTTCCAGGTTGGAACTTGAGCCCAGAATTGATTCTACAAGAAGGCTTCTGCTCATAGCATGGTGAATATGAATTGACGGGTTGAGATGGTGACACTATGAATAGAAACAAGATCTATTTAGCAAGCCTGCTCTGTTTCACAAGACAGTAGGCAAGTTCTCCACTGACAGCCCAAGAATGTAGTTTTCTTGGGGGAAAAATATTCAAAGAACAATACAGACACAGGGCAATTGTCCTCTTGAATTGGTCCAGAAATTAAGAAAAAAAAAAAAAGGCAACAATAAGACAGTGCCCCACACTAAGTGAGAGAGCAGAAAAGGATCTGACTGACAGAAAATGAGAGGAATTAATTCATCAGAACAAAAGAGACCAGAAATCCTGGACCAAAGGAGAGGCACATGTAGGGGCTCCATGAATGGAATGGTGATTACCAAACAAAACAGTCCTAATAAGATTACAGCTGATAATGAATCTGCTACAAAACTCTGGAACGATGTTAGGATTTTAATAAGCATCCCCCAAAGAGCATTCAGTCAATTTCACAAATGCCCATTCTCATCACTTAATTCTAAGGGGGAAGGAAGACCACGCTACCTAGCTGGTTCTAAATTAATAATGTGCCTCAATCTTATTATGCCTCAGAAGTAAGGCCACTGTAACATTTCAAGCTGTTTGGGGGAGAGTTTTAATATTCTCGCTGCTAATATAAACAGAACTTTATTGAGTTCCAAAGATGCCACATTTGGGATGTAATCCAGGCCACGGTGCCAATTCCAATGTTAACTTTTGAAAATGCCTCATATGCACACTTCATTTGAACAATTAAGGCAATATAAGCTGTCTCCCAGAAAAATGAAAAGGAAAAGAAAAGGTAGTTCAGTATACCCCCCATGATAAAGGCTGTTTAATTTCAATTTCGACAAAGACCACAGTGAGTGCTACATTCTGTCTCTTTTTCTGTATCGTTTCCATAACATCAGCTGTCCCTCAGCGTAAAGAATCTGTATTATAAATATAGCCAGTTCCATTCCATGGAGGGGAAAATAGAAAGAGGAAACCCATGTGACTTCTATATACGTTGAAACAGAATCAGAGCAGGCCACACAACTCCCAACCCAAATGTGGTAGCTGTGCCTCAGCCCCCAGCCCAGAAGCTTCCCAGGCTAGTGACGGTGAGCATGCCACCATACAGGGGTGCTCAAGGCTTCAGGGCACAATGTGCTGCCAAGCCTGTCAGCAGAACCCGGCCTCGCATCATTGGATGCGATCATTTCCAAATAATCCTGGTACCAGTCTCATGGCTCGGTCTCTAATGACAGCCCAGCCTCCTGCAGCCGCAGCAAAGCCCCAGGACTTCCAGTACCAACACAGCAAAAGTGACAAGCAATAGGATAGTGAATGGGAGAAAGTGAAATGATAAACAGAAGCAATGGGAGGAGGTACAGTTGTCTGCTTGTTCACGATCTGGACGAAATACCTGTCATGTGAGTATACTGTTGTCCTCCTTATATTGGACATAAAAGGGGAAACCAGAGGCATCATACAATAGGACAAACCAGAGGAGCCAGACTAAAACCCAGGACATGGCAGTGTGCAGCTCCCCTTGACACCTGATTTTATGTACCCCGATAGAGATGTACACATGAACAGACACATACAACTGCATGAGACATATCAATTTCCTGGTGTTTCCAGCACCTATAAATGCCTCCAGGAGCAGCAATGAGTAAAAATGGTATTGAACAGCACGGAGAGGCTCAGTTTGAGCTACAAAATCATTTCCTCCATTTGTTAATGAGTTAGATGCTCACAGGCTGAGATGGCTCCTTCATTCCGAGGAGCTCGGATTCTGAAAAGAAAAATAACTGCAAAGCATTCTTTTCCTGGAATTAAAAATCAGGTCACAGTAAACTCAAAAATAACTTTGCAAAGGCTAAGGATGGGAATAGAAGAGTTATTCTATAAATAATCACTGACATCCATATTCATTGTGAGCCTTTGAAAGTCGCCGGACAAGTAGTTTCAGAAAAGCAGCGGCTGATCCGAACACGCTTCTTGAAGAGCGTCATCCATATTCACGTCCTAGAGGTGCTCTAATCAACAAATCAAAGTACTCGACTAATTAAATGCTGATTGCTTGTTGCACAAGGGTGAAAGTCAACCATCTTAGCCAAGGTTGGAGTTATTCTAAGAAATGATGATAGTTGGGTTCTTTCAAGCCATTTTATGCCTAATGAGTACATTACCCCTTAATGAAACTTCATTTAGGCTAATGATTACCTTGGTTTAACAAACAACTAACTGATGACTTCCTGTCTTTCAATGCCCTGAAGTTGGTAACTGACACTGTGAACATGGCTGATAAACGCTGAACACTTTTCTGGGCTCGGCCACACTGACAGTCGAAGGATGATGATCCCATCCTCCTGCCCCAGAGTGACTGTGCAGCCTCACACTGGGGGGAAGGTGGTACCTTCGACAATGAGGCTTGTGGGAGCATCAGTATCACTATCCACTTGGGATGAGGCCATTTCCCAAAAATCAAAGCTAAAGGCATGAGATAACTCATGCTGAAGGGCAACACAGGGCTTCCAGCATCTTATTGTTACTTCCCTAGGGAAATCCCAAGAGCTGCTTCTAATTGCTAATGTTCAGGGTATGATTTCCTTATCATTACTGCTATTTACCCTTTTTTCCTTAGGATGGCATTACCATGTTTACCTGAAGGGTAATGTGCACTTTAGCTAAATGAGAAAATCATTCTGTCTCTCTAATCCTTAGGAATTTTACATACGATGCTGCTTAAATCAATTTAAAGTATCTCACCAAGTCATCAACAAAAATTATTTACTCTACCTGGCTTACAAGTTTTTGATTTGTGGCTTGCTTTCTATCGGTGCATGTGTAAACAAGAAACTATTTCGATCAGGAGCGTTGCCACTCTTACCTAACTGTCTCTCCTTCATAAATTAATCAGGCAGATGAGAGGTACATCAGAGAAAATCCCTCTTAAGTAATGTGGGTTAATGATGTGCTGCCACTTCCAAAAGGAGGGGCAAAGTAGAATTCTTCCCAAAGCTGGGATATTGTCAAGATGAGGAACACCACTGGCTAGTGGGTAAGAGTTTAGGCTCTGGATTCCAACAGATCTGGATTTCAACCATGCTATGTATTTGTTTGGGTTGGTTCATTAAATCAACTCAAGCCTTGGTTTACTCCTCTGTAAAATGGAAATCATTACCCCTAACTCTTGCTCTGTTATAAGGCATTGACTAATATTATACCTACAAAATTTTAAGCACTGGCTTAATAAACATAGATGCTAATGTCATTTTTAACTTTATTCTTAATATTATTAGTCATATCCTGCCAGCAGCCTAACAGTTTTCAAAAGAGCAGAGGTTTTTGTAAACTTGATCAAACAAAGCCTAGAGAGTTGATTGCATCCCACCACAGCACCCAACCCCGCCACTGTGTGTTCAGGAGAACACACCACCCTGCCAAGGCTGGCTCAGCTCTGACGTGGAAGCAAGCCAGCAGGCTGACAAAAGGGAAACATATTGATCAGTTTTTAAGATTCATCAATAAATAGCATCACCCCCACCTCATGGTCAAGGTAGAAATCTAAGAGTCAGCCTTCATTTCACCTCCCCTCTCCAATCCCTTTAGTTCAACACATCATGTTATTCCATAGGATCTGCCTTTAAATCTCATGCCCAATTCTCCACTCCTTTCCACTCACTTTCGGCCCTAGACCCCAGGCATCATCTATCTGCTCAACTGAAATACTGCAGCTAACCTTGCTCCTGTCCCCACTTCTCATCACACATCAGTGGCAGCCAGACCAAATTCAGTCTCCACCCAACTGTCAGACTCAGCAGCTTAAAGCCCCTTCATGGCTTCCCATCACCTCTGAGATCAAGTCCAACTCTGAAACAGGCCTCCACTCCAGGGGCACTGCACCGCTTCTCAAACCTGTCAGCCTGCCCCCACCCCTGGGCTATGCACATGTGTCTTCCTCTGCATAACAGGGACTCCCTGGCCTTTAGCTCAGCAGGCTCCCTCCTTGTCATCAGGATGCAACTAAGACGTTTTCTCCTAAGAAGTGAGAATCCCAATGACTCCCAAGATGATTTATGACCTGTCATAATGCCCCATCCATTTCTTTACAACAGTCTTCTCCACCTGATTGCCACTCTGGCATGTTTACCTGCATCTCTCCACTAGACTGCAGGCTTTGCAAGAGCAACTGGGACCCACCTTTCATTTATTGTCCTGCTGTCTGCACTTCAGCAGAGTATTTGGCAAACAGTAACTTAGCAGGGCTCCCCAGGTGGCACTAGTGATAAAGAACCCTCTTGCCAGTGTGGAGACCCAGGAGATGCGGGTTTGATCCCTGGGTCAAGAAGATGCCGTGGAGGGGATCATGGCAACCTATTCTAATATCTTTGCCTGGAGAACCCCATGGACAGAGGAGCCTGGTGGGCTACAGTCCATGGGGCTGCAAGAGTCAGACGTGACTGAAGCAACTTCATGCACACACAGTAACTTAATAAAAAATGAACATGTCTGGTGTTGTCATGGAGTCAAGTAAGATTTAGACTTTATTCTGCATGGTTTCAGGGTAAAGGGAAAAGTCATAAGAGCAAAAGTTAAGAGGCAGCAGGCACATCTAAGTGAAAGGAAGGCATCCTTGTCTCAAAAGAGCTGCTTGAACTCTGAGTAGTGAGGTTCATGTCCCTTCAAGTATTCAAGTAGGGACTAGACAACATTTCACAGGAAAAGACTGACTGGACCACACAGCCTGGAGGGTGGTTTTCATCTCTAAGACTCTGGAGATGAGAAAGTTCAGGCCTTGGCAGTGCTGGGTCCTCCCAGCAGGGCAGCAGGAAAGGAGATGCCAGGACCATGCACGAAGGCCCAGCAGCTGTACCAGCTGTGGCTGTGACTACAAGCATCCCAGTGTCATAGGCAACTAGCTTTGCTCCTGTCCCCACTTCTATCTCACATCAACCACAGCCCCACCAAATCCAGTCTCCATCCAATCATCAGTCTCAGATCCTGAAACATGACTTCCTGGCCTCAGTTTTAGAGAACACGCCCCATCAAGTCCAGCTACTAGTGAAGGCAAAACTACACTTCTCGCTGCTCAGGAAACACAGCAGAGGCCCATCTCTGTGCAGGCTGGCCTAGACTAGTCTCTGAAACAGAGGGATAGTTAAGTAAGAGGAAAAACAAACAGCTTGTTAAAACAATGAAGCTTGTTACATAATGCTTACATGTGCTTGACAAGGTTCTAAGCCTCTGCAAGTTAACTCTCATCCTCAGAGTTAACCAGAGCCCTAGGAGAAAAGCATATCACTGCTACCACTGGATGGAGCAATAAGATGAAGATGCCAAATGAGGTCAACACACAAGGCCTAAGGTCAAATATTCTACAAGTGTTAAAGCCGTGATGAGGACCTGGGCAGACCGATCAGAAAACACATGCATAACCTTAACAATATCCTGTAGCAAAGAAACTTGAAAGGCAAGATTCACTGTGTAGCATCTTTTTCAGCTGCTCTATAAGAACCATGGGTGGTGTCCCAAAACCCACTGAACACATTTGTTAACGTTGGCAGACTAAAATGGATTCCAAGAAGCCAACAAGAACCCCTAAGTCAGTACACACCAAAGGGTGGGTTCAAGGAAGGAGTTCCCAAGAACGTGAACACAAAGCCCTGGAGTGGTTGAGAGCCCAGACAAGGCCCTATAGCTTATGCACCAAGATGCACGGGTCTTCCAGACAACCCATGCTGAGGGCCAGACCCCACAAGGGCTGCCGAACTTCAGGGCCTGCCAAACACACATAGAGGTACGTATGAGTCCCTGCCAGGTGGAAAAGCCAGACAAGGGGAAATGATTTGAGAGGGGCTCACAGAAAAATGAGAGAAGCTTGGGCAGCCACTTGGCTGATTCTGGGCCCTTCTCTTTACCACTCGGGCACAGGAGACAAATGAATTGCTCTACTGGGTCTCTGTCCTCTCACCTATGTTACCCAACTGCTTCTTAGGACTATTATGAGACACAATTTAACATGCATTTTTAGGATATGCTAATATAATCCTACAAATTGAAGTTGCTTTTAATCTGCTACAACCAGCACAATTAATATAACCAGGAAAAATATCACATAAATATCATCATAGTTGACATTTATTAAGAAGTAACCATGTGCCAGACAACACCTTATGCAATATACTTGGGTTGTTTTATTTAATTCTCAAATGCACCATAAAGATAGGACAATTAACCCCATTTCACAAGTAAGTAAACAGAGCCAGAAATTAAGGAAGTTGCCAAAGGGTTGCTGTTGTTCGGTCACTAAGTTATATCTGACTTTGTGATCCCATGGACTGTAGCACACCAGGCTCCTCTGTTCTTCACAATTTCCCAGAGTTTGCTCAAACTCATGTCCATTGAGCCAATGATGCCATCCAACCATCCTCTGTTGTCCCCTTCTCCTCCTGCCTTCGATTTCCCAGCATCAGAGTCTTAACCAATGAGTCAGCTCTTCACATCAGGTGGCCAAAATATTGGAGCTTCAGCATCAGTCCTTCCAATGAATATTCAGGGTTGATTTCCTTTAGGACTGACTGGTTTGATCCCCCTGCTGTCCAAGGGACTCTCAAGTGCCAAAGGGACACTATACCTTATAAGCCCCAGAGCCCAGAGACGAATGACCAGGTAACGGCAGAAGGTACATGCCAAACCACAACCTCACCAGCCTCTGTGGAATAAGAGTGCATGACACACTGTCACCAAACATGTATAGTTTTAACAAGTATAGTCCTTTGTCCTAAGTGACACAGATTTTCTTGGATCCAGTCTAAGGTCACTGGAATCTCCTTTTGTCCAGGTTCTCTGACATCCAGCTTGAGGTCTCTGGCTGGTTGACAAGTCTCGTTCACTTCTGTCAGAGGCCAGCATGTCCATCCTTCTGTCTGGGTCACTGACCCTGCCTCGAACCCCCACAAAGGGCACATGCAAGCCCAGAGCAAGCCTACCAGTAGAGAGGCTTCCCAGTAGGATCTGTTGTAAGTTGGAACCACAACACCAGCACCAGCATTCTCCTGATTTATTATCATGGGTAAGGGATGGTGAATAAGTGATTTACAGATGCACATATATTTCCTTCATGATCATCTCAATCAAAGTTTTTTTTTAACTGTCTGGAAAAAGGCACAGGCTTCAGTTTCAGCACTTCACTGAAGACTGGCCCTGGGTTTGCACTGGCTTTACCTCTAGGTTACAACAGACCACCTGGGTTCCCACCCACCCAGTGTGAGATGCTAAATGAGGCACCACCAGGGTTGAATTAAAGACAGGGGCCAGCAGGTGGAGGGGAAGTGAAGGAGGGGGCTACCGTGCGTTGTGACTGAGCAACAAAGGAACTTTATCTGAGCACAAGAGATGTGCTGGGCCCTGTGCGGGATGCTTCCTGGGGCTGTTTGAGGATTAAATGAAATGGAGCATGTGAGGGCTCAGCCCACGCTCCACACACGCCGATGCTGCTTGCCTGTGATTTACTATCATGATGATTCTTTTTAATGATCATCCCCCACGAATCCCAAATCCTACATGGCTTACAATCAGAGCACAGCTTATTCATTTAACTTTAAAAATGAATTTCATCCTTTAATGTCTCTAAGAAGCAGGCGAAAAGGATGGAAATACAGAGTCCCCAGGCACAGTGATTCACATCCCATCTCACACCCACTAACTCCCCTCCCAACCCCCCAGAAGAGCCAGCCCCACCAAACACACTCCCCACCACATCCCTCCTCCTCTCCCAATTGAAATGTCCTTTTTCCTTTGGCCCTAATTATTTTGACTGGCTTAGCCTCTCTCCCAACCACAGAGAGAGAGATTTCTTTTTGCCCTATTTACAAGGAAGAAGGAGAGAGAAAAATGGGGTTGGCAATTCCAGGATTCTCTTCAGTGGCTGGCAAGGCAGGGAGCTCCACAGATGTGCCCATATTAATAGTTATACAGACAACCATGTGAACTTAGGGATACTGTCTCTATTTTTACAGGTGAGGAGATGGAACCTAAGAGGGGCTAAGAAAATTGCCCAGATGGGAGAGACTGAGCTTTTCACAGCTCCATTCTGCCTCTCTAAAAGAGGCTGTGCCATCCAAATGCCTTTTCTATACCTGAAATAAAACCACACAGAACTACCCGTGGAGCACAAGGAACATGGATGTGAGAGAGCTGCCCAACTGTGAAGCCCTGTCCCACCCCTTCCTAATGGCATGACCACCAGTCAGCAAGGTCTCTGACCCCTTCCATGCACTTCCACATTCGTGAGCCTGGGATGATAACTCTTATGTCATAGCGGTGTGGTGAGAGTTCAAAGAACACTCTCAATAAGTATCATTTCCTCTTTTACCTGATGAGCCAGCTTAAAAGAAATTCCATCTGGAGTCTCCTGAATGTGGCAGCAACAATGTTTTCTCCCTTTCAATATCAAATCCCTCACCATGGTAAGAATTACTTGCAAAGAGTGTTTACTATTTCCTATTTCTACAATGTATTTTCCATTAGGTAATTCAAAGCTATTAATGCTGCCACAGCTGTTAAGAAGCAGGCCACATCTGAGCCAGCACTGCATATGAACCGCATGCTGCCAACGATTGCTTCTGACCCTAAGTAGCTATGGAGGCACGTTGATGTTGCTCTGATATGACTCATATAGATAGAGACACTGTAAATATCCTTCCCAAAGTCGGAAGCAGGCAGCATTACCACTGGCAGCAAATGTGAAACCATTTTCATAATAATTTGTTGAGGCAAGAGCCACAAGAGTGGCTTGTTTGACAGATGAGAAGTTGTCAGTCTGGATTGAATCAGACCAACCACGTAGTGCTCAACTGTGCTCTGCTCTGCTTCCCTTCCGGCCCCCTGAGAGTTCAGGCCCCATGGCAGTCAAACCCGACACAAAGCCAAACCCAACCCTCCAGCCTGGAAACAGCCAGGAAATTATGTTATGTCAGAAGGTAGAAAATTGATTCAAATGGTCAATTAGCACATGGTTACTGGGATCAAGTTTAAAAAAAGATTCATATAATACACTTCATACACAAATATAAAACCACAAGAAAAGCAGAGAAATAAAACTCTTCCAAAAACTAAATGTAATAAATGCATAATTTGTGTTCTTGGGCTTTAAGACACAAGGACTCTTCGTGCTTTGGTTGTTCTACTGCAGCCTCCAGCCTGTGTATTTGCCAACTAACTAGATTCGATATTGAACTGAAAGAGCTTGGGACCAAATATATGATCCAGGATGGCTGATTTTCCTCCTTGCATCTCCAATTCTAAGGAATTTTAGGGTGACATTTTCACCCTGATATACACAAGACAATGAGGCAACATGATGGGAGATGTCAGTTGTATAACATCAGTTTAGTGACTTTCAGTCTCCTTTCCTTTAGCAGATATATACACATACTCACACATCCTGTAACAGGCAAAAGAAACTGGGCCAAGTTTTGTATGAATTCATCTCAAAGAAACACTGAAAATGGAATGATCAAAAGAACAGAGAGCTCCCTTGCTTTCTTATTACTTCTCAGGTGAGGGCTGTGTAAACTATTTAACTTGGTAGGGGACTCTTAAAGCAATATCAACATCTTCATTTTTTGGAGAATTAAGAATGAGCCATGTGCACTTGTGCCTGAAATGCCTGCAAATAATCAGGTTTGTTTGAGTTGTGTCATTTTGTTCCTTATAATCTCTGAGCAACTCTGTTTATTAACCTAGGGTGGTACAGGAGAGAATGCAGAACACAATTCTAATACAGTCTGGGCACCGAGTCTGGGATGAGGGGCCATCTGGAGAGGGAAAGAAAGCCTTTACCCAGTAAGTCAGCACTGCGAGTCCCAGAGTTTTCATGTTCTAGATGAGCCATCCACCAGGCAAGGGTGGGCAGGAGCAGCTGGGGTAGGGGGAAAGGTTTGCCCAGGGTTCTGTGTTACAGTTTTCATCTTCTCATTGTCTGTGTCCCCTCAGTCCTGTTTTATGACAGTTAAGGACTGAGATCTGCCAATAAGCCTGGCCTGCATGATATGGCTAGAGTTTGAAAGCTTACTTCATCCCCTCGTAGTCTGTCTGCAAGCCCAAGAGCTGTGATTCCCGCCAGTGAGCCAAAGCATATGGAAACACAGTCCTCCTCACCTCAGTAGCCAGAACATCATTGCTGGGAGATGAGCTTGGAGTAGCACTCAGCCCGATGGACACCTGAAGCCCCCAGACAAAGCACACCCTGCATGACAGCTCTAGAAAGAACCTCCCAAGCCCCACTTTGGTGCTATTTCTTTAAAGATGGGACAGGAAGGCCCAGAGAGGTAGGGGACTACAAGGCTTTACTTGAGCTCCCATTATCCTGGGTCACATTTTAGCACAACAGTTAAAAGCAAAATCTTCAATGTCAAACACATCTCAGTTTCCACCTCAGTTACCCCTTAACTGTGCAACCTTGAGCAAGTAAGTTGTTAAGCATCTGAGGTCCCATTACCATAACTATAAAATGAGGGGACTAATGACACCTACCTCAATAGGGCTGTTGCTTAGAATCCATGATGGATCACATGAAGCGTTTAGCATGCAGTGTCTGGCATGTAATAAACATGTGATATGTTGTCGCTAACCTGATGATGATGGTGTGGTTTCTTAGCATTTCTTCAAATTGTGACAGGAGTCTCTCATCCACCTTGGCCTGAATCATTTGCATGCTGCCTAGTGAACAATCTCATCTTGCTCAGGTGAGGAGGACCCCATATGGTTACCTGTTTAGTCCATGACTGACCTAGAAGCCCAGGGCTGGGGCAAGGAGTCTTAGCCCTTTCAGGCTGCATTTCCAAACTTTCCTGAATTTGTTTTGTTCACTGTCAGATTTTCTTCTCCTGCCACTGAGCTTCCTTGTAGCAGACAAGGTCAGAGGTTTAGCATCTTACACACGAAAACAGCTCCAGGCAGTGACCCAACTAAGGACTCTGGGTTTTCTGCAGAAGGAGGCATCCATGGCCCCAGGCTCTGCCCCTGACCGCCCAGACCCCAGCTGCTGCTGTCTGGGAGGCATGCACTGAGCTGGGTCTGGGAGCCCAAATCAATGGACCCTGGTCTCAGTGCTCTGCAGCAGCACTGAACCTCACTGAGGACCCTTGCAGGAATGCAGAAGCTAGAGATGATACAAGGGCCAAGTCTGAGGCCCACAGTCATGATCTTCATGCTGGATTAGGAAGGAAGAGTGGAGAGGCAAAGCAAAATCATCAGCATTGCCGCCATCACAGTGGCACTTAACCTTTGTTGCTGCTGCTGCTGCTGCTGCTGCTAAGTCGCTTCAGTCGTGTCCGACTCTGTGCGACCCCACAGACGGCAGCCCACTAGGCTCCCCCGTCCCTGGGATTCTCCAGGCAAGAATACTGGAGTGGGTTGCCATTTCCTTCTCCAATGCATGAAAGTGAAAAGTGAAAGTGAAGTTGCTCAGTAGTGCCGAACTCTTAGCGAGCCCATGGACTGCAGCCTAACAGGCTCCTCCATCCATGGGACTTTCCAGGCAAGAGTACTGGAGTGGGTTGCCATTGCCTTCTCCAACCTTTGCTGAGCACTGGCTATTTGGACTGCGTGTGTTAATTGTCACTGTTCCCATTTCACTCATGAAAATGACAAGGCTTAGCAAGGATCAATGAGGAACCCAAAGTCACACAGCAAGGAACTTGTAGAAACAAGCTTCAAACCCATGGGGTTTCAGAGATTGCCTGCATGGCTCTACTGACAAAAGTGCCCCCAGTGGCTCATACTCACAGACTCAGGAGCCAAGCAAGCTCCATGCAGGGCCACCGGTATGTTCTCTCATGTAATCTCCAGCAAACCTCTAGCTCTGGGTGCCACTTCCCATTATACAGAAGAGGAAACTGAAGCTCAAAGTGGGTGCCAAGGCTGGTGTCTAACTCTAAACTCTGAGTCTCCGAAGCACCAAGAAAGGACTAGTTTGGGAATTGGGAAACCTGGTTCTGGTCCCACCTTAGCCACTCACTGACTGCACATCCCAGGCTAAGTCAGTAATCTGGATGGGCCCTTGGTTCCATATGTGAAATGGGGTAGCAGTCCCTGCTTCCCAGAGTTCTAGCAAGGCTCCAGAGGAAGAGGGCAACACATGCATTTGGGAGAGCGGATATCACTGTGGCAGCAATGACCTTACTCCTGGCCACGATTGCTGCCGGATGCAGCAGGGTCCCAGATCAAACCCAAATACTGTTCTGGTGCTACCATTCTCATTCATTCTATTCCTAAAGCAAGAAGAATAGCATCAGAATATGCACCCAAAACACCCACATATTTAATGTGCATCCATTCACATCTGCGTTCAACTTATATCAGTACTAGGAAATGCAGAGCAAAGAAAATTGCTACCAAAAGTCTTTAAGGATTAGGAGCTTTGTCACTGCGTTCACACAGATCCCAATAATCGGCATAGCATCCAGTCCAGGATGTATCACACAAGTCCACCAGGCTCCTCTGTCCATGGAATACTCCAGGCAAGAATACTGGAGTGGGTTGCCATTTCCTTCTCCAGAGGAACTTCTAGACCCAGGGGTCAAATCTGGGTCTCCCGCACTGCAGGCAGATTCTTTACCATCTGAGCCACCAGGGAAGCCCTCTATCACACAATAGCTCAAATATTTCTAAATAATACTGACTAGTTAACCAATTACTATTATTTGCTAAGAACAAGGTACTGTCTTATCTCAATATAGTAAGCCCCATACATAGAAACCTTCAAGTTGCAAATTTTCAAAGATGAGAACCTGCATTCCATCAATGTCAGGCGAGAGTGAAACTGCAGCTTGCCATCCCGTCTCCTATCGCGGACGATCCTTCAGGTCTTCCATCTCCCACCCTCTTTGCCTCCTCCAGTCGGTAACTCTTTTCGCCTGTTCACTAGATGCCAGCCCCTGTATGCCAGATGCTGTACTGTGCTACTGTACTTTTCAAGGTACAGTACTGTAAGATTAAAAATGCTTTTTGTTTCCTTTTTTGTCTTCTAATTTATTTTTAATAGGACGATAATTGCTTTACAATGTTGTATTGGTTTCTGCTGTACAACAATGTGAAACAGCCAGAAGTATACATATATCCCCTCCCTCTTGAACTGCCCTCCAATCCCCTCCCATCCTGCCCCTTTAGGTTGTCACAGAGCACCGGGTTGAACCGCCTGTGTAATACAGCAACTTCCCCCTAGCTATCTGTTTTGCATATGGTAATGTATATGTTTCAGTGCTACTCTCTTAATTCGCCCCACCCTCTCCTTTCCCCGTTGTGTCTACAAGTCTGTTCTCTATGTCTGCATCTTCCTGTCCTGCAAATAGATTCATCAGTACCATTTTCCTAGATTCTTATATATGCATCAATATGCAATATATTTTTCTCTTTCTGACTTACTTCACTCCATATAACAAGCTCTAGGTTCATCCAGCTCAGTTCAACTGACAAGTTCATTCCTTCTTATGACTGAGTAATATTCCACTGTATACATGTACCATAACTTCTTTATCCATTCATCTGTCAATGGATGGCTAGGTTGGTTCCACATCCTGGCTATTATAAGTAGTGCTGCTGTGAACATTAGAGTACATGTATCTTTTTGAATTATGATTTTCTCAAAGTACATGCCCAGTAGTGGGATTGCTAGGTCATATGCTTGTTTTTTATGTATTCTTTGTGTGAAAAGTATTATAAATCAATCACAGTACAGTACTATATAGCTGACTGTTAGTTGGATACCTAGGTTAACTTCGTTGAACTTATGAACACACTCTGGGAACTGAACTCATTCATATATAAGGGACTTACTGCACTCTTCCCAACCTATGAAATAGATGTTATTTTTATTCCTATTTTATCAGTGAAAAAACTGAAGTTTAGAGAGGAAAAATAAGTCAGCCAAGGCACAGAGCTGGTAAGTGGTGAAGCCAGAATTCCAGTCCCAGCCCGTCTGAGTCAAGCCCAGAGCCCTTCTACTGTCTGCCACCGAGCTACAACCAGAACCATTCAGACACCAGAAAGGTATGTCACTTCTTGAGGCCAAATGGGCCCTCACAGGGCACCAGTTTAACTATTCATTCAGAAAGAAGGGATCAAGTCTATCTAGTTCACCACTATTTCCCTAAAGCACAATTCTAGCACCTTCTGATCACTCAACAAGAACAAAATTTTCAATGACTGAATAAGGGTTTCTTGATAGCTATGGTCCACACCCTCAAACCAATTAGGATCAATAATGAGACAAAGGCTCAATAAAACAAACAAAACCAGTGCCTCACACACCAAGTGCCAATTTCAGGACATGTATGATTGGAGCTAACCAGGGGGTGGAAGGAAAGATTAGTGGAGCTCAAGGAAGCCTCCTGAGAAGGAATCTGCCCTTGAGCTCATTTTGCAGGAAGTTAATATCTAAATAAGAGATAATGGGGGGCAGAATTCACAGCACATTGAATCATAATCATTTTGCCGTAGAAATATTCCATTCCTATGCAAATATATGTTTTAATTAGCAAGTTCTATCCAAATTAAAAAAAGAAAGAAAACCTCAATGTTTCCATTCCAAGGGAAAAAATAAATATTTGCTCCTTAATTAGGTACACACCAAATGGATACTGTGAACTAAATATTCACAAGCACTACGACTCAGACAAATGAAAGATAAACCCTTGCCCAATGATGAATAAATACGAGCTGGGGTTGATGGGTAGCAATGTATATAATTTCAATGGGAGAAAATGTTTTGAACATTTACTATGTGCTAAGAACCAAGCTCTGCATAGGCTTTCTCAACTAGGATCTAAGAGGAAGCTGTTTCTCCTCCTACAGAAAACAGGCATATTCCTTCTAAGAAATGTCAAAACTCTGACTTCCATCTAGGCAAAGAGGTAAACTTTCTTCCAAGCAGCCTCAGCTCCTTGCAGATATTCACCTTCCACCAATGTACAGCCTTTACAGCCCTACAGAGTGTGGTTCTCCAGCTAGAGGAGAACCATGCTCCACAGGGCCCCTGAGATTAGACTCCCCCACCTTTAACTAGAGAAGACCCATCAACTAAGCTCTTGGGACAAGACAGAAAGCTGGAGCGCTACCAAACCTAACATACAAGGAAAACCAGAGTACCTACGATGAGAGCAACCTTTCTGGAATGTAATGTTAGTGAGCGGCAATTTTACACAATCTCATACCACAATAAACACAGACATGAAGGAATATAATTCAAAATGTGTATGAATTTTTAAATGTGAAACCTAGAACTTCAAAGGAATTAAAGGTTTCTGGAAGACTGCTCCAGGCTACACCCAAACTTCTCAGCAATATGGATCATGTTTCTCTACATGGGGCATTTCTGGTAGAAAGTTCTATAAGGCTCTGGGTTAGTCAAATTTTGTGGCTTCCAGATCTGCCTGGAAACCACAAGGTGTCTCTGGGATGACTGCTTATTTCTGATCTGATGCACGAGGGCTCATTGTGAAGGGCAATCCCCAGACACTAGGCTAGCTGCAAGCGCCTGGGAATATATAACTCCCTATTCCAGAGGTAAAGTAACTGAGATATAAAGAGGTCAGAACTGGCCCAAGGTCAAAAAGTGGCAGAGCTGGGGGGTCAATCCAGGCTCAAATTCAAAATATGATCTCTCTGTTATAGGAATATATGACCCAGATGACACGCTGAATTGTTCAATGAAAAGATGGCTCCTCACAAAATGCTCCCTATCAGATGAGTAGAACTCATAGAATGATTCAAGGCATGGCAGGGGAATGGGACATCAAAGCGAAGCCTAAATGACCAAAAGGAATCAGACAGGTGAGAAAGGGTGATACATTTGGTAGGTGAAGACCATCTTCTGAAATGGTGTGGACCTAACAGAAGCAGAATATATTAAGAAGAGGTGGCAAGAATACACAGAAGAACTATACACAAAAGATTTTCATGACCCAGATAACCACGATGGTGTGATCACTCACCTAGAGCCAGACATCCTGGAATGTGAAGACAAGTGGGCCTTAGGAAGCATCATTACAAACAAAGCTAATGGAGTTGATGGAATTCCAGTTGAGTTATTTCGAATCCTTCCACTCCAGCATTTCTCATGATGTATTCTGCATATAAGTTAAATAAGCAGGGTGACAATATACAGCCTTGACGTACTCCTTTTCCTATTTGGAACCAGTCTGTTGTTCCATGTCCAGTTCTAACTGTTGCTTCCTGACCTGCATATAGGTTTCTCAAGAGGCAGGTCAGGTGGTCTGGTATTCCCATCTCTTTCAGAATTTTCCACAGTTGATTGTCATCCACACAGTCAAAGGCTTTGGCATAGTCAATAAAGCAGAAATAGATGTTTTTCTGGAACTCTCTTGCTTTTTCCATGATCTAGCAGTTGTTGGCAATTTGATCTCTGGTTCCTCTACCTTTTCTAAAACCAGCTTGAACATCAGGAAGTTCACAGTTCACGTATTGCTGAAGCCTGGCTTGGAGAATTTTGAGCATTAGTTTACTAGTGTGTGAGATGAGTGCAATTGTGCGGTAGTTTGAGCATTCTTTGGCATTGCCTTTCTTTGGAACTGAAATGAAAACTGACCTTTTCCAGTCCTGTGGCCACTGCTGAGTTTTCCAAATTTGCTGGCATATTGAGTGCAGCACTTTCACAGCATCATCTTTCAGGATTTGAAATAGCTCTACTGGAATTCCATCACCTCCACTAGCTTTGTTCGTAGTGATGCTTTCTAAGGCCCACTTGACTTCACATTCCAGGATGTCTGGCTCTAGATGAGTGATCACACCATCATGATTATCCAGGTCATGAAGATCTTTTTTGTACAGTTCTTCTGTATATTCTTGCCACTTCTTCTAATATCTTCTGCTTCTGTTAGGTCCATACCATTTCTGTCCTTTATCGAGCCCATCTTTGCATGAAATGCTTCTCGAAGAGATCTCTAGTTTTTCCCATTCTGTTCTTTTCCTCTATTTCTTTGCATTGATCACTGAAGAAGGTGTTCTTATCTCTTCTTGCTATTCTTTGGAACTCTGCATTCAGATGCTTATATCTTTCCTTTTCTCCTTTATTTTTGCTTCTCTTCTTTTCACAGCTATTTGTAAGGCCTCCGCCAGACAGCCATTTTGCTTTTTTGCATTTCTTTTCCATGGGGATGGTCTTGATCCCTGTCTCCTGTACAATGTCATGAACCTCATTCCATAGTTCATCACGCACTCTATCTATCAGATCTAGGCCCTTAAATCTATTTCTCACTCCCACTGTATAATCATAAGGGATTTGATTTAGGTCATACCTGAATGGTCTAGCAGTTTTCCCTACTTTCTTCAATTTCAGTCTGAATTTGGCAATAAGGAGTTCATGATCTGAGCCACAGTCAGCTCCTGGTCTTATTTTTGTTGACTGTATAGAGTTTCTCCATCTTTGGCTGCAAAGAATATAATCAATCTGATTTCGGTGTTGACCATCTGGTGATGTCCATGTGTAGAGTCTTCTCTTGTGTTGTTGGAAGAGGGTGTTTGCTATGACCAGTGCATTTTCTTGGCAAAACTCTATTAGTCTTTGCCCTGCTTCATTCCACATTCCAAGGCCAAATTTGCCCGTTACTTCAGGTGTTTCTTGACTTCCTACTTTTGCATTCCAGTCCCCTATAATGAAAAGGACATCTTTTTTGGATGTTAGTTCTAAAAGGTCTTGTAGGTTTTCATAGAACCGTTCAACTTCAGCTTCTTCAGCGTTACTGGTTGGGGCATAGACTTGGATTACCGTGATATTGAATGGTTTGCCTTGGAAACAAAGAGAGATCATTCTGTCATTTTTGAGATTGCATCCAAGTACTGCATTTCAGACTCTCTTGTTGACCATGATGGCTACTCCATTTCTTCTGAGGGATTCCTGCCCGCATTAGTAGATATAATGGTCATCTGAGTTAAATTCACCCATTCCAGTCCATTTTAGTTTGCTGATTCCTAGAATGTTGACATTCACTCTTACCATCTCTTGTTTGACCACTTCCAATTTGCCTTGATTCATGGACCTGACATTCCAGATTCCTATGCAATATTGCTCTTTACAGCATCGGACCTTGCTTCTATCACCAGTCACATCCACAGCTGGGTATTGCTTTTGCTTTGGCTCCATCCCTTCATTATTTCTGGAGTTATTTCTCCACTGATCTCCCGTGGCATATTGGGCACCTATTGACCTGGGAAGTCGGGTCAATAACCTCAGATATGCAGATGACACCACCCTTATGGCAGAAAGTGAAGAGGAACTCAAAAGCCTCTTGATGAAAGTGAAAGAGGAGAGTGAAAAAGTTGGCTTAAAGCTCAACATTCAGAAAACGAAGATCATGGCATCCAGTCCTATCATTTCATGGGAAATAGATGGGAAAACAATGGAAACAGTGTCAGACTTTATTTTTTTGGGCTCCAAAGCAGATGGTGACTGCAGCCATGAAATTAAAAGACGCTTACTCTTTGGAAGAAAAGTTATGACCAACCTAGACAGTGTACTAAAAAGCAGAGACATTACTTTATCAACAAAGGTCCATCTAGTCAAGGATATGGTTTTTCCAGTAGTTATGTATGGACGTGAGAGTTGGACTGTGAAGAAGGCTGAGAGCTGAAGAATTGATGCTTTTGAACTGTGGTGTTGGAGAAGACTCTTGAGAGTCCCTTGGACTGCAAGGAGATCCAACCAGTCCATTCTGAAGGAGATCAGCCCTGGGATTTCCTTGGAAACACTGATGCTAAAGCTGAAACTCCAGTACTTTGGCTACCTCATGCAGAGTTGACTCATTGGAAAAGACTCTGATGCTGGGAGGGATTGGGGGCAGGAGAAGAAGGGGACAACAGAGGATGAGATGGCTGGATGGCATCACTGACTCAATGGACGTGAATCTGAGTGAACTCCGGGAGTTGGTGATGGACAGGGAGGCCTGGTGTGCTGCCATTCATGGGGTTGCAGAGTCGGACACGACTGAGTGACTGAACTGAACTGGACCATTTCAAATCCTAAAAGATGATGCTGTGAAAGTGCTGAATTCAAGATGCCAGCAAATTTGGAAACTCAGCAGTGGCCACAGGACTGGAAAAGGTCAGTTTTCATTCCAATCCCAAAGAAAGGCAATGCCAAAGAATGTTCAAACTACCACACAGTTGTGCTCATTTCACATGCTAGCAAAGTAATGCTCAAAATTCTCTAAGCCAGGTTTCAACAGTACATGAACTGTGAACTTCCTGATGTTCAAGTTGGATTTAGAAAAGGCAGAGGAACCAGAGATCAAATTGCCAACATCTGCAGGACCATAAAAAAAGCAAGAGTTCCAGAAAGACATCTATTTCTGCTTTATTGACTACGCCAAAGCCTTTGACTGTCTGGATCACAACAAACTGCAGAAAACTGAGATGGGAATACCAGACCACCTGCTTCCTGCAAAATCTGTATGCAGGTCAAGAAGCAACAGTTAGAACTGTACATGGAACAACAGGCTGATTCCAAATTGAGAAAGGAGCACGTCAAGTTTGTATACTGTCACCCTGCTTATTTAAATTTTACACAGAGTACATCATGCAAAAGGCTGGGCTGGATGAAGCACAAGCTGGAATCAAGACTGCGGGGAGAAATATCAATAACCTCAGATATGCAGATGACACCACCCTTGTGGCAGAAAGCAAAGAAGAACTAAAGAGCCTCTTGATGAAAGTGAAAGAGGAGAGTGAAAAATTTGACTTAAAGCTCAACATTCAGAAAACGAAGATCATGACATCTGGTCCCATCACTACATGGTAAATAGATGGGGAAACAATGGAAACAGTGAGAGATTTTATTTTGGGGGGCTCCAAATTCACTGCAGATGGTGACTGCAGCCATGAAATTAAAAGATGCTTGCTCCTTGGAAGAAAAGTTATGACCAAACTAGATAGCATATTAAAAAGCAGAGACATTACTTTGCCAATAGAGGTCCATCTAGTCAAAGAAATGGTTTATCCAGTAGTCATGTATGGATTGAGAGCTGGACTATAAAGAAAGCTGAGGGCCGAAGAACTGATGCTTTTGAACTGTGGTGTTGGAGAAGACTCTTGAGAGTACCTTGGACAGCAAGAAGATCCAACCAGTAAATTCTAAAGGAAATCAGTCCTGAATATTCATTGGAAGGACTGATGCTGAAGCTGAAACTCCAATACTTTGGCTACCTGATGGGAAGAACTGACTCATTGGAAAAGACCCTGATGCTGGGAATGACTGAAGGCGGGAGGAGAAGGGGACAACAGAGGATGAGATGGTTGGACAGCATCACTGAATCAATGCACATGAGTCTGAGTAAGCTCTGGGAATTGGTGATGGACAGGGAAGCCTGGCATGCTGCAGTCCATGGGGTCGCAAAGGGTTGGACATGACCTGAGGGACTGAACTGAATTGACCATCTTGGCCAAAGACTGATCACCACGTGTGACATTCATTCACTATAATGTAAGAAGCAGTAGATTATCCTGCACTCAAATCCTTAGCTCCATCACTTACTAGCCTGTGTGTTGCAGACAACTTATTATCCTCTTTGTCCTTTTCTTTCAGTTGTCAGGTGGAGCTCCTAATTGACACAACCACATAAGAACCTCCAGAACATCAGGTGAGATATTTGTATATGGCCGAGCAATAGCTATTATGGTTCATTCAGTCAGACATGCAAACATGTATCAAATATTTGCTCCAGGAAAGCCACTATAATAGCAATACTGAATAAAGAATTGTACAACATACCATTATTTCCCTTAAGGATCATGCAACATATTAGTAAGAGAAACAAGTATGAATTGAGAGCAGACAGTAAAGGTAAGTAAGTTCAGTTCAGTTCAGTCGCTCAGTTGTGTCCGACTCTTTGCGACCCCATGAATCATTGCACACCAGGCCTCCCTGTCCATCACCAACTCCCGGAGTTCACTCAGATTCATGCCCATCGAGTCAGTGATGCCATCCAGCCATCTCATCCTCTGTTGTCCCCTTCTCCTCCTGCCCCGAATCCCTCCCAGCATCAGAGTCTTTTCCAATGAGTCAACTCTTCGCATGAGGTGGCCAAAGTACTGGAGTTTCAGCTTTAGCATCAGTGTTTCCAAGGAAATCCCAGGGCTGATCTCCTTCAGAATGGACTGGTTGGACCTCCTTGCAGTCCAAGGGACTCTCAAGAGTCTTCTCCAACACCACAGTTCAAAAGCATCAATTCTTCAGCACTCAGCCTTCTTCACAGTCCAACTCTCACATCCATACATGACCACAGGAAAAACCATAGCCTTGACTAGATGGGCCTTAGTCGGCAAATGCTTTTGAATATGCTATCTAGGTTGATCATAGCTTTCCTTCCAAGGAGTAAGAGTCTTTTAATTTCATGGTTGCAGTTACCAACTGCAGTGATTTGGGAGCCCAAAAGAATAAAGTCTGACACTGTTTCCACTGTTTTCCCATCTATTTCCCATGAAGTAATAGGACCGGATGCCATGATCTTCGTTTTCTGAATGTTGAGCTTTAAGCCAACTTTTTCACTCTCCTCTTTCACTTTCATCAAGAGGCTTTTGAGCTCCTCTTCACTTTCTGCCATAAGGGTGGTGGGGAAAGCTTAAAAGAGGTGGCATTTGCCTGTCTTTCAGGTTAAATAGGAAATCACAAGGAAAGGAGTGGGGAAAAGGCATAAAGGAGAGAGGAAGGCATGGGTCCTGGAGGATGCAGCTTGGTGGGGCTGTGTTGGGGACAGGGGTGTCCAAGGCCACAAGGAGTCACGTTTTTAGCAGCTGCAAAATGTACTCAGATGTGTGTTTTAAAAATAGGCACCAGGCAGGAGTTTGGGGACTTGATGCCATCAAGAGGGAGTCCATAGGATGGGATATGGGTTAGGAGGTGAGATTCTGAAGGTGTCTTGCAAAAGGGACAGAAAAGTCAAGACTAGATGCTATGAACAGAGAAAAGACAGGGGGCCTGCTGAAGCCATGTGAACTCAAGGTAAACCAACAGAGAAAATAAAACTCAGTTGACAGAAGCATCTCTTTCCCATACTGGAGGCTCTTCTCAAACATAATGAATAAATAAACATGCTTCCTATGGCTACAACGCAGCATTTTGCTTTCCTTTAAATCACTCTCCAGAGCCAGTCATCGTAGGAGCCCTTAGTGACACCCTGGACCCTGAGCCAAGGCGCCTCCAATCTCTGTGGAGGACACCCAAATGGGCAGCTCCAAGCAGATGGCAGAGGTCAAGGACAGGCCAGAGGTCAGGAACAGGGTCCACTTTACCTTCCTCCCTTCCCATCCCAGGCACAGGTTTAAGGTCCCACCTATAAAACACAGCCTCTGTGATCCCTGGTAACTCACACATTCCTTGATTATAAAGATGGGAATTTCCCTTCCAGGCTTGGTTGTGACCCCTCTGCCTGCTCTGAAGCCATCACCCACATTCACGATGTTGGTTTAGAAATGAAGACGGCTTGGCAGTCAGCCACTGTTAGCAGAGGAAATACAGAGAACACTCCTTACATTAGTAACAACAGCTCAGTCACATTTGTATTGATCACCTACCATGGAAAGGCCTCAAAAATGCCTGACTCAACCCTTGTGACACTCCCATGAGGTAAGGACTACAGCATTCCCCTTTTGCTCAAGAGGGGACTGCAGTTAAGAGAGAGTAAGTAATTCATTCAAGATAGCCTAGCTAGGAAGTGGCAGAGTTGGGACAGAAACCAGGCTGTAGGGCTCCAACCACACTCCCATTCTCTCCGCTGCACCATCTTACCTGCACAAGCCCATGCCTGGTGTGTCTATATAGGTAGAGAACAGCAGAAGCAGGAGGGGCTTTGGCATTACCTGTCTGGGCGATGCTCCCCCATTCTCTCCTTACCTGTGGCAGACATAGCTAATCAACCACAGAATTTTTCCCAGCTGACTTAATGACCCAAGTCCCTTTCTAACTGATCAGAATTCAAGATGAAACCCAATCCTCTGTCTTCATTTTTGCCGAAGAAAACAGAATCGTGTCAGAGGGATGTGATGCATTTAAGGTAACACAGCTGGTCTGTGAAAGCTGGAACCAGCATCTTCATCTCTCATCTCCTAGTTTGGCAGGCTGAGGAAGAGACCTCCCTATGCAAAAGACAGAGCCTCTCCTAATGTACCAGAGGTAGACAGGAGAAGAGATACACCTACGATGGTCACAACATCAAGGTCTAGAAGAAAAATGTCCCAAGTCTAGCCCCGACATGTGGTTCTCAGACATTGTAAGTCTTCCAACTAATGGTCTGCTATAGAATAGCACTTCTGCTTAATTCTGATGGAAATACACAATTCATACACTTGGGAAGTTAACTTTCTTTTCAAGCTAACAAATATTTGAACTGGGAAACCCAGAAAACTCATGCATTGAACAAAAGAACACTAAGGCTACTTATTTAGTTCTTTCTGGACAGACTAGCTTTTCTTTAAGCTTTGTGGGGAAGTTAGGTGACTCAGCTATATCCAGGGGAGGAGCGGTCTATCCCAACACCAGGACACAGCAGACTCAAGTTCCCAGAATAAGATCCTCAGGAAGCCACCAGACCCTTCTCTTCCCCCTGTGGCATCCAGCACAGGTGGTCCCAAACCTGCCAGAAGGACGTCTTCCTCACCAGACACCCCATCAGAAGAGGAGCTAGGGGCGCCCAGGCAGCACCACTGAAGGCCAGGAATAGGTAAGCAGCTGCTGAGTGCCGAGGCAGGCACAGAAAAGGGAAGGAAGATCATTAACAAGGAAGAAAGCAGTACCCGGGAGAAGGAAATGGCAACCCACTCCGGTATTCTTGCCTGGAGAGTCCTGTGGACAGAGGAGCCTGGTGGGCTGCTGTCCATGGGGTCGCACAGAGTCAGACATGACTGAAGCGACTTAGCATGCATGCATGCATTGGAGAAGGAAATGGCAACCCACTCTAGTATTCTTGACGAGAATCCCAGGGATGGAGGAGGCTGGTGGGCTGCCATCTATGGGGTCGCACAGCATCGGACACGACTGAAGCAACTTAGCAGCAGCAGCAGCAAAGCAGTACCCAGGCTGGCTCCAAAAGGACAATCAGAAATGGGGCGATCAGAAAATTCAGGGTTCCCTCCAAGGCACTCCTCTTTGCAATCTCTGGGTAGGCGGAGTCATAAGCAGAAGAAACCTGTTCGATAGGAAGCTTTCTTCCCAGGAAATTTACGTGGAATCGCTCTAAATAGATGACTGCTGACAAATGAGCACCCAGGAAATGCTGTCTTCGCCCGATCAATCCATCCAGTAGCCTGTTTACACACTCTGTGTTCTTTGTGTGAATGGGAATAAGGATGCTAAAATTACAAAAATAACTCATCCAGAATTATTTGCAGAGTGGTAAGCAAGCAGGATTCTGACAGTGAAAGTCTCAATGGTGCTTTCATTAAATATTAACTCTTACTTGTGAGAGGAAGAGCTGGCTGGGGGCAGCAGAGATGGGAAAAAGGAAAGCTGTCCCCAGACCTGACAGTAGCTGCCCCAGGGACAGGCGTGTGTCTGCAGAGGTGGAATGGGCCTAATGAGCCAGGAATTGGCATTTCTGCAAATAAGTTTCCTTCTAAAAAGAGAACTCATTATTTCCGAATCGCATTTCTGAATTCATGAAGGTAAAATTACAGCAATTAAGAATCATTCCTTTTCTTTGCCAAATGAATAGAAGCTAAAAATACGGCCAAATGAAAATCCCAGGTCAAATTCCACGAGAAAAATCTACCTTCTTACCAGACACACACAACGATGTAGAGAAACACTAGCTGGGCCAGGCCCTCTACTTAACGTCTTATATCTCATCATGATCAAAGGACTCATTCATCCCTCATCCATTCATTCTGTCCACAAAAGCTTGTCAAGGACAGGGCCCTGTGTTAAGTGCTTAGGAAGCTGAGCTCTCAGTCTCAGTCTTGTCTACTGAAGATAACTTTTTCCAGGAGTGAGGTGATGATTTTATAGGGATTTAGTCCTGGTACTTTTTTTTAATATTATTGCAAAGATTTTTTTTTTTCATGTAGACCATTTTTTTAAAGTCTTTATTCAATTTGTTACAATACTGCTTCTGTTTTAAGGGGTTTTTTTTTTTGGTCATGAGGGCTATGGGACCTTAGCCCCCTAAGCAGGGATTGAACCAACACCCTTGCATTGGAAAGAGAGGTCTTAACCACTGGACCACCAGGGAAGTCCTTGCAGTCCTGGCTTCTAGAGTTACTTTGCCTCCAAAAAGTGAGGAGGTCCAGGAAAAGCCACTTTTTAAAAAAGTGAATCTTTACAGAGCCACAGCTTGCAAGATTCTCTTGTTCTAGAGTCTCAGCCTGGGGGTAACAGAAGCAGCTCTGTTTGCCTCAGCAGCAGATCCTGAATGAAGCCCTCCTCTACTGGGGTCACCTGCATCTCCTGACCCTGGAGGCTGAGTCCAGGACAGAGCAGTTGGGGGCAGGGTAGGAGGAATAAGAGGGGTGCAAAGACAGAACAGTGAAGAATGAGATCAAACAACTTCTAAATCACGTCCTACACATCCCATGCTGACCATTCCTCATTTCCCCCAAAGCACCATATTGACAAATGCCTTTCTTTCCCCGCCCCTCCCCACTGTGGGCACACAAGGGACTGTCACTTGAGTTGCCCTGCATGGTGGCATGTCCCTGGCTGTGCTTTGAGTCCCTCTGTGCAGCACCTGTCTTCTCCTCTATTGTATGGATCATATTCTGTGCATCACCAGGTGCCAGGCACTATACTTTGCATAGGTTTAGATCATTTAGTCCTCAAGGAACCCTGTGAGGTTGGTCCTCTTTTTAACACCACTTTAAAGATGAACAGACCAAGCCACAGAGGATACAAGGCATCTGGCCAAGGTCACATGGGGCTGACACCTGAATCTAGTCTCCTAACCACTGTGAGCCACTCCACTTGCCTCCTACAGTAACCACTGGACTACATGAGAGTCTCTAGTCAGGACACTAAGGACTAGGACTGGGTCAGATTCTTCTCTGCCTCCCCAGCACCTTGCAGAGGGACCAGCACACAGTGGGCACTGAGCAAAGAGTTAGCAAGTAGACGTGTGAGAGAATGAGGGAGTGAGCCAACTGGTGAATGTCGCTGGTCTCCGTGCTGGATCCTTAGCCGTCAAAGACAGTTCAAGACTAGAAACATACAACATGCAAATGAAATTCAAGTGAAAAAGTCCCCCAGTTGTTGTTCAAGATGTTTGAATTAATAGCTAGATTTTCAAAACTTTTTTGTAATAATTCTCCTTTAAAATGATCGCTTAAATCAATATTCCCACTATGGCACTAGTGGTAAAGAACCCACCTGCCAATGCAGGTAAGAGACACAAGTTTGATCCCTGGGTCGGGAAGATCCCTGGAGGAGGGCATGGCAACACACTCCAGTATTCCTGCCTGGAGAATCCTATGGACAGAGGAGCCTGGCAGGCTGCAGCCCATAGGGTCACACAGAGTCAGACACAACTGAGAAGCAACTTAGCAGACAAGATAAAACAGTAGCCACAGAAACAGGGCCAGTAGGAAAATATCTGCTTAGACAACTATGTCTCATTTTAAGATGAACTGAGATACAAACCCCAAGTATATATGTAGAAATATACCAGCGAAGTCCAAGAATACTACAGTGGATAGCCTATCCCTCTTCCAGTGGATCTTCCCAACCCAGGAATTGAACCAGGATCTCCTGCATTGCAGGAGGATTCTTTACCAGCTGAGCTACCAGGGAACCATACAGAAGGAGAGACATTTAATTATAAAAAGAATTCACTATAAGTTTCCTTCAAATAGCCTATTGCGGTGGATTTTTTTTTTTTTTTTGCCCATAACTCGTAGGATCTTAGCCCCTGAACCAGGGATTGAACCTGGACACTCAGCAGTGAGGGCACAGTGTCCTAACAACTCGACTTCCAGGGAATTTTTGAAATTCTGTTTTAAATATTTGATTTCAATAAGCACATCTTGTAAACTACGTCTATCCTAAGGAAAATGCCCGCTCTGTTATATGAGTGCATGGCCTCATCTCATAAATGTCTAAGCCAATATCGGGAACTTACAGGCACATCTGGCGGTGACAAAGCTCCAGAAGATTTAACAATATCCCAAACCCTACCAAAATGAGAATTCTTACAAGACAGTATTATATGACACACTCAGATGTTATTGAAAGGAACTGGCCCCAACAAAGCAAATGAAAAATTCAAAGTCTTTTCACTTTCAGTCAGTGACTCACTTGACAAGAGATTCCAATTTTACGGATTTAACTTCATTATTACAGCCACGAGGGTCAGACTATCAGAACCATTCATTATGATAATTGCTTAGCCTGTAATTAAATTCATTTTCTTGACATGAATATTCATATTTTCCTATAACTGTTGGTATAAAAGTAAGCGAGAATGCTGGCCTTCTCTTCTAGGAAATTAGCACTTGAAACATTTCTGTGGAGCAAAAAGGCTACCTAAAATGGTGAATGAACATCTCTCTTTCTGGGGAAGCACACCACCAGTTATCTCACCCAAGGCATCTCAAGGAAAGCAGACTGTAGCTCTGCATGAAGCTTCAGGCACTGAGTCTGTCTGTGTCTGATGGGTGAGCCTTGGTCAGACTGTAGTCTGAGAGGGTCCTCCTGGTCTCTGACAACTTAAAGGACACATATCAATTGTTTTATTTCTATTACTATTCCCAACACCCAAAGACAGCATGAAGTCTCAAGTTTTCTTATTTTGTTTAATGCAATAGAAATTACTGGTTTTTATCATGCCACATATATATGCCATCAGGAAGGAGGGCAGAGAAGTTTCAGATCATCAAGTGATCTGGAAACATACAGGGTACCTTGGTAAGTCCACAGCATACTAAGAATTTTGAAGTACCTCTGTTTGGGTCTCACCCCATTCTGGAGAAACCTGTTTCAGTAAGGCCACCATTGTGGGGTGGGGGTGGCTCTGATACCAAACAGGTCATTTTAAGGACCACAGCTTAAGTGGTAACAAAGAGTAATGCCAGTAGCTAGTGAGAGCAGTTAGTAGATTTGTGCACTGGCTTTTTGTTTATGCATCAATTGTCAAGGATAATTGTGGGTTTAAATAAGACCATTGATCAAAGCATTCTGTTCACTGATTGATCACAGACTCACAAGAAGAATGAGGACTTCATACACTGTGCAAAGGATCTCTTCGCATACCTAGCGAGTTGTTAGCCAACATTTTTTGGCCTCTACTGAAAAAAAAAAGATGCAACATTTTTGCAACATGAAAACTACTATCAAGCACCTGCTACATTCCAGGCACCCTCCTTGAGAGTAGGTCTAGAATGTACATTCTCAAAGGGGGTATCATTGTTCCTCAAGGGGTTTCTAAGGGATGAAAAAATTCTTACTACTTCTATATAGAAAGCACAGATATACATGGGGCTTCCCCAGAGGGTCAGGGTTAAAGAACCCACCTGCAATGCAGGAGACCTGGGTTCAATCCCGGGGTTGGGAAGATCCCCTGGAGGAGGAAATGGCAACCCACTCCAGTATTCTTGCCTGGAGAATCCCATGGACAGAGGAGCCTGGAAGGCTACAGTCCGTGGGGTGGCAAAAAGTTTGACACACTGATCGGCTGAGTTTGATGACAAGATATACATCTAGCACATCAACGGATACATGGTATGTGAGTGATAATAAAATTGCATGGGGGGGCAATTAACAAAAAAACAGTCTGAAAAGTCTCCCTGGGAGAGGGATAATGGGGGGAGGGGGGGTTGAAAAACACTCATCTAAAGTAATGAACACACAGAACGTCTTCCCCTCATGGAGCTAATACTCTATTGGTAGCAGGGAGATGATCAACAAGTAAAATGCAGTTTATTAAGGATAACTGCTGAGGAGGAAAATGAAGCAGGGAAAGTTAGCAAAGACTGACCAGGAAGGGACATAAAGGAGGGAAATGGGGTGAAGCTACCATTTCTATTGATTAATTCCCCAATTTTCTCTCCTAGCTGTGGCTGCTAACATGACTTCCATGTGAAAAAAATTAAATTCTGATGAAAAATTAAAAGAGTAGTCCCTATAACTCCAAAAAGCTAGAAAAAGAAAATGTGATAGTCAAGCAAAAGGTTTATACCTATCAAGGGGAGTCTCGGTCCTAAAAACAGCAAGGAATTCCTAATAACACCATTTTTAACACCATCTTTGATGACATATTTTCATCAGTTCATATGAGTCCTTTAATATTCTCTCTCCTCACAACTGAATACCCAGTGGACTATCTTAATTCCAATGTCCGCTCACTTGAGACTAATGTTTTGCTAATTTGGGTCATCTTTAATGATTCCCAATGTTATCTTCCCATTTATGAGACCCAAGCTCTTCAATACCATTATTCTCATTTTATCATACATGTTTATAAAATAATGAAGGAAAACACACTGGGAGTTCAGAGAATTGCTGGAACACATAAGGCTGTACAAGCAAGGCGATGATCTTGCCAATAGCATGAACTTGTGGCTGTCAGGCCCTGCCAGAGCTCCAAGTGTCTGTCTGCCAGAGCACATCTAAAAAATGCCACAAAACTAGCAAACATAAAGAGGTACACGGGCATCAATTCAAAATGCACTAACACAAGGTTTATGCAAAAGTTGAATCTGGAAAAGTTGGGACCACCCTGTTGGATCATAAGAGACGTTTCCAAGAGTCACTTCATGAAGTTTACTCCAGAAGTAGCTTTCTCCTAACTAATATGCCACGAAGTTTCCCATCTCCCATAGCACTGGAGCATCTTTACAGATGCTAGGTAAAGTTACTCTCCAAGGGAGCAGCTTATGATTTGAAAGGAAGAACAGCATAGCTCAGCACTGTTTGCAGGCTCAGTTCAGCCTCCCTGTAGCTTTACCACATCTTTTCTATGGGGAAATTAACAAGAAAAGCTCTCGGCTTAATATATCATTGGAACTTGGCTACAAGCTAATTGGGAAAAAGATCATGAGGATATGCTGTTACTTCTGGGTGTCTGAAATACAAATCTGGGAAATGGTGAGACACTTAGGGACAGAGGACCGCTTACCATGCAGGCAAGAGGTAGGAGTCCAAGTGACTCACTGTGCGTTTAGTCAAATTCTTCCTTGGAAAAAAATGACGTGCTTTCAAGGAGCAGATTGTAAAATCATGGTCCATAATCAGGAAAGAGCCAAAGAGAAATCCTTAAAGAATGGAAGCTGGGAAAGGAGGCTGGTATAAATCAAAAGGCCAGTTTATACCCAAGTCCCAAAGCACCCACCTTCTTATAGATTTCAGAGACAGGGAGAAATTTGAAAAAGCATCACAGATCATCCTTGAAGCAGCAAGCTGAGATTCAGAAACTATCTCTGCAATGCCTAATAAAATAGTAACCTCACACACTTGCCTTCATAATGACTTCTAAATCTCAGCCCAGTCATTTTTCCCCTCCCCACCCCTTAAATAAAATAAAAGTGTTACTGTGTGTTTAGTTGCTCAGAAGTGTCCAACTCTTTGCAGCCCTTTGGACTATAGTCCACCAGGCTCCTCTATTCATGGGATTTTTCAGGCAAGAATACTAGAGTGGGGTGCTATTTCCTCCTCCAGGGGATCTTCCTGACCCAGGGATCGAACCTGCATC
Source organism: Oryx dammah (assembly GCF_014754425.2). Classification (NCBI taxonomy): domain Eukaryota; kingdom Metazoa; phylum Chordata; class Mammalia; order Artiodactyla; family Bovidae; genus Oryx; species Oryx dammah. Next base: position 61,346,524 of record NW_024070189.1, on the reverse strand, counting down.
TCCTGTGTCTCCTGCATCACAAGTGGATTCTTGACCCACTAAGCCATCAGGGAAGCCCATAAATTGCTGCTGCTGCTGCTGCTGCTGCTAAGTCGCTTTAGTCGTGTCCGACTCTGAAGTGCATGGAGAGATGTGCAGGCATCTCTCCAAGATAAGGCCTGTGTCCCTCTAGCAGGCCACTCCAACCTCCTGGGAAAACAATTAACCAGCCACCCCTCAGTTCAGCTCCTTATTTTAAGGGCCTCAATCATGGGCACTGGGAGCTTGGGCCCAGCCTGACTTAATAGGCACTCTATCATAAGTGATGGGTTTCAAGTATAAAACAGTTGGCTTAGTTTTCTGGGTTCTTGTTTGTGCTTCTAATGTTACTTGTGGAGAGGAGATTAAGTATAATTCTCCACCCGCAGCATGAAAGCCCTCAGTGCCTTCACTCTGGACTGAAACATGTCCACCACACCAGCCCAAGAGACCCACAAGAAACCCAGGCAGTGCTGAGAGTGGCCATGCCCAGAAGGACAAGTACCTGAGCAGAACCAGAGGAAGGTCAGGCTGCAGTGCCAAGAGTACAGGCTGTGAAACAGTGAACACTTGTGCTGGCGTTCCCTCTCTGCCACTTTCTAGCCAGGCTGTCTTGAGCAAGTTAGTCACCTGCTATAAAGCCTTACTCTGACTTAAAACTCAACATTCAAAAAACTAAGGTCATGGAATCCAGTCCCATCACTTCATGACAAACAGCTAGGTAAACAATGGAAACAGTGACAGACTTTATTTTCTTGGGCTCCAAAATTACTGTGGATGGTGACTGCAGCCATGAAATTAAAAGACACTTGTCAATGAAAGAAAAGCTATGACAAACCTAGACAGCATATTAAAAAGGAGAGACATCACTTGGGCTACAGAGGTCCATATAGTCAAAGCTATGGTTTTTTCAGTAGTCATGTGTAGATGTGAGAGTTGGACCATAAAGACAGCTGAGTGCCAAAGAATTGATGCTTTCAAATTGTGGTGCTGGAGAAGACTCTTGAGAATCCCTTGGACAGCAAGGAGATCAAACCAGTCCATCCTAAAGGAAATCAAGCCTGAAGAGTCATTGGAAGGACTGATACTAAAGCTGAACCTCCAATACTTTGGCCACCTGATGCAAAGGACTGACTTATTGGGAAAGACCCTGATGGTGGGAAGACTGAAGGCAGAAGGAGAAGGGGGCAACTGAGGATGAGATGGTCAGATGGCATCACTGACTCAATGGATATGAGCTTGAGCAAATTTTGGGAGATAGTGAAGGACAGGGAGGCCTGAGGGCATGCTGCAGTTCATTGGGTCGCAAGGAGCCAGACACAATTTAGTGACTGAACAACAACAAGCCTCACTCTAACTCATGATAAATTAAAGACAGTAAAAGCAACTACCTGATAGAGGGTATTATGGAAATCAAATGAGAGAACATGCACGATGCTTGGCAGAGTGGCTGGCACACTCCAGGCTCCATCCTCATTGGCCATCATCATCAACATCCCTACTAAGTATCAAGAGGCATGAAAGAGCACATGCTCTCCAACACTCTTGGGACCTTCTATACCCTTGTGTGCCAAAGCATGAAGCAGGACACCTTAGCACACATACTTGCCAAGACAGGGGTTTCCACCTGGAAAGCTTGTTAAAACACAGGTTTTTGGACCCCCTCCTCAGAGATGCTGATGCAGTACGTCTCAAGTAGAACTCAAGACTTGGCATCTCTGATGTGCTGGTCCAAGGACCATGTTTCGAGAATCACAGAGCTAAAGGAAGGAGACGTAGGAAATGAGTTCAAAGACTGAAAAAGGGAAATGTGCAAACAAAAGCCACCTTTGAAAAACTCAGAACCAGCTGGAGCCCAGTCCCTGACAAAACCAGGAGGGAACCCCCAGGTAAACACCCAGAATGGGGGCGGGCAGGCAGGCAGGTATGCTCCCGCTGGAGGGACCTCAAGGTACTCCTGCAACTTGCAGGGCAGGGCTGACCCAAGGCCACACCCCAACAGGGACATCCAGACCACTGCTGGGCCCTGAAGAAGAGGGGGGGAGGTTCCAGAAGCAAGACCACCAGTGGGCTGTGCCCCATCCTGCTCCGTGAGAGTCTCCTCCTCCATGTGCACACAACGCTGAAGTCTAATGTTTCTTCACAGGGAGATTGATGGGCACATTTCATGCTAATTCTTCCTGGAGTTGGGGAGCTTTTATTTTCCTCATGTCAAGAAGAAAATGATGGCAGACATTTCCAGTAGAAATGCCACTGCATTCTTTATAATGTCATTCAGCGGCTGCCAGAATTAAACTATTGACCAAATTAATCTGTTTACCACATACATTGTGGTTTGATCTTCCTGCCCTGAGGGCTGATGTGCCATCTGCAGAGGCATCTACATTTATTCTCAGTAAGTGATGCTGGGCCGTAAAGTGCCACAGACACAGGCGGGGATTTTAATGCTAAGAAAGTGACACCGATCCAGGGTCACCCTGTATCCACCAGGCTTCACCACCTCCCTCAGAGTTATGACCAACCTCTAGCATGGTATGAGTCCAAACGATCAGACTCTCACAGCGTACATGTCCTCCGTTCCCATTCCCTGGGCTTGCAACACAGTACCAAGGGCCCAGGACTCTCCCATCTCTGGGACTGTGAACAGACTCCCTTCTCAGCATGTTTAACCCCTATTTATCCTTCTAGTATTAGTATAAGGATCATTACTATATGCCTCAATAGTGCCTACAAGGCACTGAATTGTGTTCCCCACCCCTCAAAATAATAATCTCCAATACAATGGCATTTGGAGATGAGGCCTTCAGGAGATAACTAGGGTTAGATAAGGTCATGAGAGTAGGGTCCCAGAGTGGGATTTGTGCCCTTATAAGAAAAGGAAAAGACACCAGAGCACTGTGTCTGCCATGTAAGGACACGGCAAGAAGCCTGCCACCTGCAAGCCAGACACCAAAGCTGCTGACCTCCTGACCTTGGACTTACAGCCTCTAGAACCATGAGAAATAAATGTCTGTTGTTTAAGCCACCCAGTCAATGTTTTGTTAGAGCAGCCCAAACTGACTTATACACCACCACCCATAGTATTCCTGTTTCTGATGATCATTTGTATCTCGATTATAAACTGTGTGAATCCAAGGACACTTACTGGCCAGAGCATCTCCAGAACACAATAAAGCTGTGTAATAGGTGCTCAGTGAATATTTACCAATGAATGGACAAAGCACCAAAAGAATGAATGACTAGTAGCTCTGAGCACCTCCCCATCCCTTTCAGAGCCTCCTTTTGTCCATCTGAAAAGTGAGCCATTTTGACTAAGGACTTCCAACAAAATTTGTGACCAGGGGATACAGGAGGGTCTCCAGAGTAGCTGCAGTGCATCAGGTTCAAAGCATGCAGGAAATCAGAAAACACTACCCCATGCAACTCTGTGTTATGTGGGCTGCTCAGACTTCAGCTTTTAAGGGAGTGCAGAAGGACTTGCAAAGCCAGCAGCCCTCAAAGGAAGGACCTGCAAACCCTGAGCAACCAGGAAAGTGCTCAGGATCAACTCTAGTAGGCTGAAGGCTAGGCTAGCTGTAGAAATTCTGCTTTAGTCAGTAGTATGTACTAGATCCTGGGTGCAATTTCACTTGACAGAAAAAAATAGATTTTTCTGCTCCGTAGAAAAAAAATTAAATTGAAAGTGGTGGTTGTTTTCTAAAGCTTCAATCCCACCAGTTGGCACTGTCTCGTGAAGGACTTTCTAAGGATAGCAAGTTGAATTATTTGCCATATTACAACCTAAGTCAATCATTTCATAGGATCTCGAAATCCTGATGATCCTTTGGCTCTGGAAAATTCAAAATAAAACAAGAATCTTTGAGAGTCTGGCATCTATTGCCCACATCAGTGACAGGTGTTGAGATTTGCAAAGGAGTCTGAGATCCTTCCATTTTGGCTTAAAGAACAAGCCAACCTATGCATCAGTGTCTACAGGGCAAGGAAACAAAGGCAATGACCTAAATTTAGGAACACACTTGGAAGAAAGGACTTTGGTTTCAGAACAGACCCCTGGGCTTCACAATCAGGCAAACTATCACAGGGCTTATAGAAGCAAAGCAACAACAGACAATGCTACCATAATTATAGACTATAGACAATCTAAGCAGATCTGTAACATCCCAGTGAGCCTCTCAGATACTCCCATTTCCTGGATCTTTGCTGTCCTATTTCCTGGGGGCTTCCATGATTAATAGGGGCTGTTGTGAGGCTGATACACCTATGAGCAGGAACCACAAAACTTTGTCACCTGGCCATTTTCCTCATCAATGTCCAACACAGACTGAGACCAAAAAGCAATGATGAGCAAACCAAGCCTGTTTTCTTTTCACCCTCCCTTCTCACTTATCAGCAGAAAGGTGCAAGCCTTTTGATTCTTGCCAGTTGACCTGAGATGCTGTGAAAGACTCAGACAAGCCTGGGGACTTACAAAGGGCTCATGACTAGTACAAGAGGAGGGAGGGCTCTGACAAAACAGCAGGAGCGAGAAGACTGCAGTGGCCCACCCTCTGAAGAAGTGGCTCCCATGCACAACATGAAGTAAGACCCCACCCAGCACCACCCAACGGATAGAAATACTGATCATATTCAGAATACTGCTTGCATGTTACTCAAGTAGAACTGCAGTACCAAAGTGCAAAGATTCAAAAAAATGGGCCAAAGAACTAAATAGACATTTCTCCAAAGAAGACATACGGATGGCCAACAAACACATGAAAAGATGCTCAACATCACTCATTATTAGAGAAATGCAAATCAAAACCACAATGAGGTACCACTTCACACCAGTCAGAATGTCTGCGATCCAAAAATCTGCAAGCAATAAATGCTGGAGAGGATGTGGAGAGAAGGGAACCCTCCTACACTGTTGGTGGGAATGCAAACTAGTACAGCCACTTTGGAGAACAGTGTGGAGATTCCTTAAAAAATTGCAAATAGAAATGCCTTATGACCCAGCAATCCCACTGTTGGGCATACACACAGAGGAAACCAGAATTGAAAGAGACACATGTACCCCAATGTTCATTGCAGCACTGTTTATAATAGCCAGGACATGGAAACAACCTAGATGTCCATCAGTAGATGAATGGATAAGAAAGCTGTGGTACATATACACAATGGAGTATTACTCAGCCATTAAAAAGAATACATTTGAATCAGTTCTGCTGAGATGGATGAAACTGGAGCCGATTATACAGAGTGAAGTGAGCCAGAAAGAAAAACACCAATACAGTATACTAACACATATATATGGAATTTAGGAAGATGGCAATGATGACCCTCTATGCAGGACAGCAAAAAAGACACAGATGTGTATAGCGGACTTTTGGACTCAGAAGGAGAGGGAGAGGGTGTGATGATTTGGGAGAATGGCATTGAAACATGTATAATATCATGTAAGAATCAAAATGCCAGTCTATGTCTGATGCAGGTTATGACACGCTTGGGGCTGACGCGGGGGGATGACCCAGAGAGATGTTGTGGGGAGGGGGGTGGGAGGGGGGCTCATGTTTGGGAACGCATGTACACCTGTGGTGGATTCATGTCAATCTATGCCAAAACCAATACAGGATTGTAAAGTAAAAATTAAAAATAAATAAATAAATAAAATAAAAAATAAAAAAAATAAAAAAATCACTTCTGTGAATATTTTAAACATGTTTTGCCGAGGGGCAGAACGCATATACAAATATAATATTTTCAGATTACTTACTACGTAGAAGCCCTTGCCCAGATAATGGATTTACCTCCTAGGAATATCAGAATTTTAGGAACAATCTAAATATACCTCTGCAACTACTTGTCAGCCTCCATACATGGATTCATTAGGACTGGGTGATGACAGCAGTCTCTTCAGCAACAAGATGAGCTCAGACACTGCAGATGAAGGCACAGGGAGCAGCCTGAGCTGCACTGCTCCAGGCCTGTTCACTCCGATTGGGGGGACATTCTTGATGAGGCTGGAGTCACTCTTGTAGAAGCCCCTGGTCCTCACTAGACACACAAAGCAAATCGTCAACTGCTCTTGTCTGGGACACGGCAGGAAACTTGCATAAAATAAAATGACGTGCTTATTTTGGCCTCTCCTTTTAAAGCTAAGAACAGGAAGACATAGGAAAGAAAATAATCAATATCGATCTTGGAGAGAGTATTGAGTTAGAACACTTGAACACATGCAAAGAAAACTCAACAGGAAGTAGCTAAGCCAAGGAACGCACTTCTGCTGTGTAAACAGCCGCCTCAAAGGACGGCTACTCTTGGGGGTGACTGGAGCCAGGGGCGGCTTCATCGCTAGGTCAGGGAAGCATGGAAGAGCTCAGGCTCCACTGCAATCAGGGGCACAGATTCTAGGGGAAGATGATACTCTCATTTGAATCACAAGGTTACAGAGGAGGAAAGACACATCTCCTAGAAAAGTAAATGAGATGGTTACTGCTCTGGGCAGCCAAAACAATAGACGTCCAGGACAGGGGCTCAGAGAGGAGAGCAACTATCCTGAGAGCAGCTTTGCCGTTGCTGTAGAGTGTGTGCGTGTGTGCTGTTGTTTCAGTCGTGTCTGACTCTTTGCAACCCTATGGACTGTAGCCCGCCAGGTTCCTCTGTCCATGGGATTCTCCAGGCAAGAACTCTGGAGCAGGTTGCCATGCCCTCCTCCAGGGGATCTCCTGCACTGCCGGCAGATTCTTTACCACTGAGCCACCTAGGAAGCCCGCTTGCTGTAGAGTCAGTTCAGTTCAGCTCAGTCGTGTCCAACTGTGACCCCATGGACTGCAGCATGCCAGGCTTCCCTGTACATCACCCACTTCCAGAGCTTGCTCAAACTCATGTCCAGTGGTGGGTAACAAAGGCAGACTTTTGCCTCTGAAGGAAAAGCAATCCATGACTCCCCAGCGCTCTACTCCAAAGAAGCAGGAGAGAAGCCCTTATAATGAAAAGGGCTCGTCACAGACAGGATTGGATACCCTAGATCCTAAGCTCTCCCCATCTCTCTTTATATGCAAAGATCCACTGGTACCCCTTGAGTTACCACCTACTATTAGCTCAGGCTGCTAAGGGTGTGGAAGAAGTTTATTTCATTTTATCTTGTGAGCAGCTAGCTTCTAAAATGTTATGCAAGAGCCTGTCTCAAAAAAACAGCATCCCTGAAGACACAGTTCAGTGGATAAAGACCTTCACACTCAAGGACTTGGGGACTCTACTTGGAAAGGAAAGGTCACCCCACTCATCCACAACAAAAGGAACCAGTGAGAGCAAAAGATGACAGGACTGTAGCCTGATGGCCATTAAAAACAAATACATATAAGTGATATTTAGTCTGTTCTTTGGGCTTACTTGGAAATTTCAAACACAATGAATCTTTAGTACTTTTGTAAGAATAAAAATAAAAGCTGTTTCATTTAAAAACATATTAAGTCATTGGATCAGAATAAAATGGACATATATTAATTTCTGTTAATCTATCAACTTTGAGAAGGGAATTTTGGATGGTGTACAGCTCATTCCTTTCCTATATATTTTTCTGAAAAATTCATAGGACTATGAAACATTTTCAAAAGACATTAAATGCTTTTGAAATGCTTTCAAAATATATTAAATCTGACTCCATCACATATATTTTTTCATCAAAATTTTTACTGAAATCATTGTAGATTCATAAACCACCGTAAGCAATAATCCAGAGTGACCCATACACATTTCTCCAGTCTCATCTTATGGTAACTTCTTGCAAGACTATGATACAGAATCACAACTAGGATATTTGCATTGGTGCCTTCCATCCATCTTACTTGGATGTCTCCAATTTTACTTGCACTGTGTATGTTGACTTCTATATATTTTCATCACATGTAGATTTGTGTATCCATCATCACAGTCAAAATGCACAACAGCTCCATCACCACAAGGATCCCTGGCATCACCATGCTATAACCACACCCTTTTTCCTCTGACCCCTCTTAGTCATCCCTAACCACCGGCAATGACTAATTTTTCTTTCATTTCTAAAATGTTGGCATTTTGAGAACATTATCTCTAAATGGAACCATACAGCATGTAACCTATCAAGACTGGCTTTTTTCACCTGGAGATTCATCCACACCACTGCTTATGTTAACAGTACCTTCCTACTTCAGTGCTGGGTACTATTCCACGGTGTGGATATTCTGTAGTTTAACAATGACTCACTGAAGGACTTCTGGCCTGATTCCAGTTTTTAGCTGTTACATACAGAGCTGCTATAAACATTCACACACAGACCTTAAACTTGCAAAATGTTACATATCAATTCTATCTTAATAAAAATCAGGGGAGAATAACAGGAAAAGAAAGTGGTAGGACTCATTGGGCCATTTGGAAACTGATTTTTTTTTCTATATATGAGTTCTATAATTTTCTTTACTGCATATATATATGCATATATATGTGTATATATGCATATATTATATGTATTTTTTACTATGCTTTTAAAGTAAGTGGTTATAAAATTAATTTGACTTAGATTATTTCCTATACATTCAGTCTTGGCCACTTATATGAAACAATCTTCCGTTAAAAGCATTTCATGCAAGTTTTTATATGAACACAAGTTTCCATTTCTCTGGGATAAATGCCCAAGGGTGCAATTGCTGCACTGTAGGCCACTTGCATTTCAGAGCAACTACACCATTTTACTTTCCCACCAGCAACTGCAAGTAATTTTTTTCTCCACACCCTCACCAGAATTTGATCTTTTTTCATCTTAGCAATTCTGGGAGGTATGTAGTGGTATCTCATAGATATTTTAATTTGTGTTTCCCTGATGGCTAACGAGACTGAAAACCACTTCATGTGGTCATTTGCCATCTGTGTATCCCCTCACTTGGTGAAAGGTCTCTTCTTGACTTTTGCCCAGTTTCTAACTGGCTTGCCAGTTTTTTGACTCCTGAGTTTTGAGAGTTCTTTATACACTCCAGATGCTAGTCTTCTGATGGATGTGTGAGCTAAGTATTTCCAGTGCAGAGCTTATCTTTTCATCTTCCTAACAAGGTCTTTCACAGACTACAATTGTTGATATTTTGATAAAGTTCAATTTATCAAATTTTCCTTTTGTGGATCATGCTTTTGTTCTCAAATCTGAGAATTCTTTCTCTAGTCCTAGATCCTGAAGACTTTCTCCTATATTTTTTCTCAAAGTCTGTATGGCTTTACATTTTACATGTTTAAGTTCATGATCGATTTTGAGTGAATTTTTACTAATACATTAGGTTTAGGATTTTTGCTCATGGATGACCATGGTTCTAGCATCATGTGTTGAAAAGGTTTTCTTTCCTCCATTGAAATGCTTCTGCACTTTTGTCAAAAATCAATTGAGCATATTTGTCTGGCTATATTTCGGGGTTTTCTTTTCTGTTCCACAAATCTATCCCTCTGGCAATACCACACTGCCCAATTACTATGGCTATATAGAGCTATATAGTAAACTTTGGTGGCTCAGGTAGTAAAGAATCCATCTGCAATGCAGGAGACTCAAGTTTGATCCCAGGTTGGGAAGATCCCCTGGAGAAAGGAATACCCACTCCAGTATTCTTGCCTGGACAATCCCATGGACAGAGGAGCCTAGAGGGCTACAGTCCATGGGGTTGCAAAGAGTTGGACATGACTGAGCAACTAACATTTTCACTTTCTTTCAAGTTTTAATATAAAGTAGAGGGATCCCTATTTTTCTTTGCCAAGGTCAGTTTACTTATTTTGGGCCTATGCTTATCCATATAAGTTTTAGAATAAACTATCTACATCTACAAAAAACCTTTCTGGAATTTTGATAGAAATTTCTTCAAGCCTATGTGTCAATTTGGGGAGAATGGACATCTTTATTATGCTGAGGTTCCCAAACAAGATATGTCTATTTGTTCAGATCTTCTTTGATTTCTTCCATTAATATTTTGTAATATTCAGAATACAGATCCTATGCATGATTCAAGTATATGTATAAATATTTCATTTCTTTGGAGTCAACATAAATGGTATTATTTTAAATTTCAGTTTTTACATATTCATTGTTAGTATGCAAAAACATAACTGATTTTTGTGTACTCATCTTGTATCCTGTGATCTTTGTGAGCTTACCTATTGGTTCTAGAAGGCTTTAAAAATTATTCCTTGGCATTTTCTACATATAACCCCATGTCATCTACAAATAGGCACAGTTTTATTTCTTCCTTTCCAATGTGTTTTCTTTTCCCCACCTTATTGCAATGGCTAGCACTTCCAGTCCCTGAAGAAGGAAATGGCAACCCACTGCAGTAGTCTTGCCTGGAGAATCCCATGGACAGAGGAGCCTGATGGGGTACAGTCCCTGGGGTCACAGGAGTCGGACATGACTTAGCGACTAACCCAACACCAGCACTTCCAGTACTAGGGTAAATAATAGTGGTGAGAGCAGACTTCCTTGCCTCACGCCTCAAAGCAAGGGCCCCCCCGCCCCAGTCCAAGCCACTGGCCTCTCTTGGTTGGAAAGGACAGTCTTGGGTCATGAGGATGAAGAGGTGTCCACTGAGCCCTTGTTGTGAGAGGCATCCTCCAGCCATCCAGGTGTCCCTAGATAGGGGAGGGGAGAACAAAAAAGCTTCCCAAGTCAGGCCACATGTTGTGAAAGGTTCAGTTTGGCTGGTCCCCCCTCCCCAGCTATTCTTGTATCCCTTGGTGAGAGACAGGAGTTTCAGGCACCAACAAGGAAGAAGAACACTTCCCACAGCTATGACTGTTGGTGGAGCCAAGGTGCTGGGTTCACCAAGTATTGAAGTGAATTTCATTGTGTCAAGGGAGGGCTGTGCCTACCTGGGCTACTTTCTGGTGCTAAGCTGTAGGTCAGGAAAGGCCATCCGACACTCTGCCACTGTGCTGTTCCTCCAGCCCTGGCTCCCAAACCATCACACCTTCCTCTTACCATCTTTCAGAGTTCTCCTTCCATTGCCTCTTAAGGCTTTTTTCCAAGGTTTATTGTTACTTTTAGCAGAGAGAAGCAGGGGTAAACAGATCTATGCCATTTCACCCAGACTTGAAGCTGCACCAAATATCTTTACATCTTTTTAAGAGAGGGAGGGGACTTCCCTGGTGGTCCAGAGGTAAAGAATCTACCTTCCAATGCAGGGGACATGAATTCAACCCCTGGTTGAGGAGCTAAGAGCCCACATGCCATGGGCAACTGAGCCTCCACCACAACTAGAGAAACCTGTGCACTGCGATGAAGATCCAGCAAAGAAAAAAAAAATCACCTTAAAAAAAATAAAAAATAAATAAAAGTGAGAGAGAGTGAAATCTTTCAGCAAAATTCCAAATAAAATATGTAGATACTGTTCCTTCCAGAAATGGGGCTTAACTCTTGCCTTCCCCACTTGAGGGTAGACTAGAAGTAGTGACTTGCTGCCAAAAAAGAGTGTAAGGAAAGGGGGAAATAGCCTTACCAAGGAGAACACTGGAAAACACTGCTTTTAGCAAGTGATGAAAATCTGGAGTTAAGCTAACTGTCATGTACCAAGGCCAGTGTCTTAGGTTTGACAAACGTACCATGGTTATATGAGATGCTATCCGTGAGTGATGGAGAAGAAAATGGTAACCCACTCCAGTATTCTTGCCTGGAGAATCCCATGGATAAAGGAGCCTGAGGGGCTACAGTCCGTGGGGTCACAAAGAGTCTGACACGACTGAGCGACTAAGCAACAACAATCCATGGGTGAAACTGGGTGATGGCAATACACAGATTCCCTGTGTATCTTTGCAGACACCTCAGATGTCCCTTTCTGTAAATCTAAAAGCATCCCAACATACAAGTTCATTTTCACCAAGTTAAGTCAAATGAAATAGAATCCGACTGCTGAATACCAAACACATTTCCAACAAAATGGCCCATCACACAGCTGGACATCTCTTACTTTAAGGCTGACAAGGCATGACATGAAAGGACTTTGGCTCAACTACTGCTGACCTGAAAGTGCTTCACTAAGTCCATATTGTTCCATCACAGAGATGGTGCTGCCATAGAAGTGACTAGAAAGAGTGAGCTATTCGCATCTGCCTCTGAGGCAGTGACCCAGAGATGAGATTTTCAGAGCTATGTCTTTGGCTAAGCGGGATCTGAGGCCACAGGAAGACCCAGGGTCACTCAGTCTTTCCTGCACGAGTTCCTCTGTGTCAAAGGAGAAGGATGTGGGGATACTATTAAAAAAGTCCTGAAGACTGCTCTTAAAACATCTAGACAAAGGAACCAGGGCCAAAGGCTCTGCACTGCTGGATGACATGCGACCACCTTAGAGGGACTGCACCACCTACAGAGACACAGCAGATGTCTGGGGGTTTGTGTCCGGATTTCCCAATGGTCATCAGTAAATTCATCAGTAATTTCATTGTCTGCTAATGAGCCATAAGTAGAATCTCAATAAAATAACCACTCCTACAATCCTGAAGCCTTACTTTAGCTGTGAGTTTCAGCCCGATCCTTGATGACAACTCCTGAGAAGAGAAACATACCAGCTGAAGTAATCATTAGATGCAGTCTGTGCACAGGTACATGTATGTGCAGGCTTCCCCAAGCTTCCTTGAGCTCCGCCAACCCCAGTCTTCAGCCCTCAGATCAGAAGAAATATGGACTGAGGGTGTGGTTGTTTCTGCCAGATTCTGGGGGTGTGGTTCACTTAGAGTCAGCTCACACACAGAGACACACAACTTGCAGATCCTGGGAAGTGGTTCATTTAACACATCAATCCTAACCCATCCTACATACATACATAAAAACATACACAGACACACCCCGTACTTACACACAAACCCCATACAGATACACAACACACACAACATACACATACCACACATAGGCACACACAGAGATCCCATACATACACACATAAACACACACACACCCCGTATCTATATACACACACCCCATGTATCCACACACACACAGAAACCCCATATATACACAAACATACATCATACACAGAAACACACACACCCTACACATATACACACAAACATGTCATACATACACACACCCTGTACATTCACATACAAACACACACAGACCCCATACATACACAAACACACACCACACACACACACATATATCCCAAATATATACATACACATACATACCATACCTACATATACACGCTCCATACATACACACACAAACAGCATACACATGCATATACTCCCCATACACACACACACATGCATACACACATGCATACACCCACTGGGAAAACATTTACCAAGTACAGAAACATGTGAGTCTGCAATCTCCTAGAACTGGACAAGATGCCTGAATATAATTAAAAGCCAGTTTCAGCAAACTATACTGAGTCACTGGGAAATCCACAGCACCCTCACAGCCCTAAGCTGATGCCACTCTGATCTAATTACTCTGGGGTGACAAGTAATGCAGGGACAAAAGGCACGTTACCGAAAACCACTTTAGCAGCACTCAGCTCATAGCCACACTGCCCTCTGTAATGACTTTACCCAATTATCTTGCAAGCAGTCTGCCTTTTGTAAATCAGTGACACTGATGAAATAAATTCTGCACCTGGAAGGGAAGGGCAAGCAACAGGCAATTGCATGGAAATCATTAATTGGCATGCACCTTTTAGGTTAAATGAATTATCATTATTTCCTCAGTTTGGTGGCACTGTGGAGATGAGGTCAAGTGGGCAGCCTGCCATCATCTCACCTTCTTCCTGGCATTCACTCATTCGGGGAAACTAAGTCTTTGTGAGCCTGCCAGAGGCAGAGCACTGAAGCTGCTGGGATCCTGCCCTCACAGCCCCTTTCCTACACAAACTGTCCCAGCGAAGTACACCCTGCATACGGACCATATGTACAAAACACACCAATCTTCAGACTGCTCATACTCCTAAAATGAAATCTAATTAGTTTGCTTAAGATCTCTGCCTGGACAGAGGCTGTGACATTTCGTGAGAATGTTTAATTTTCACAAATTTCCTAGGGAGCTCATCTCAGCAAATATTCCCTTTTGTGTGCAAACCACAAGGTGTTAAACAAACGATTAGCCTTTATTTCTAAAGAGTAAACGGAGAAAAGAATATTTGCCCTATTCATACAGTCAACATGCTAACAACTCCTGAAATTCAGACTGCAGAAAGGAAAAATAGCCTGCAGTTCCCAAGGCAGCGGTTCTCTACCTTCAGTGTATGGAGATGAGCATCACCTCAAGGCCTTATTAGTCACAGATTGTTGGGCCTCATCCCAACTCAAATTTATTTAAGAAACAATTCATCATGGAGGTTAGGCATACATATGCCAGGCCAGACAGTTCTAGGTTTAAAGTGTGGTTCCATCCCTTACTAACTGTGTGATATTGGCCAAGTCATGCTTACCTCTTCAAGTCAGTTTTCTCTTCCATAAGTTAAAAGAAATTCCTCTTTTAAGTATTCCGGAAGATTAAAATTAGCTAATACATGTAAAGTGAAGCTACTACATGTTAAGCTAATTAATTTAACTAATAATCAATCTTGTACTTATTAGTAATAGAAATATTAATATAAATATTAATACTAAAATTGCTAATACATTCTTTGCCATACTTTGCCTCCCCAAAAAGACAAAGCTTACCCTTATTAGTAGCTTAAATTGGCACCCACATACACAAACATATTCATAAGTAGTTTAGGAAACTACTCATTCCCTTAAGTCAAACATGTTTCCTAAAATTTTGTTCACAGTATGAACTTGTTTAGAAAACACTCCTTCACACACAAAGAAAGTTTTTACATAAAGTACCTCAAAACTATAATGCATCAAAGAAAACTCAAGATCGATCTCATTCATGAATATCAATGCAAAAAAATTAGCACATGGTATCAAGAAGCACAATAAAAGAATATTACATCATGTCCAAGTGGGATTTATACAAGCAGTGCTTGCTCAAAACTAGTCAATCCATCAAACTAGCTCACCATCCTAATAAACTCAAGTGTAAAGTCATGTAACCATCGCATAGACAGCAAATAAGTACTAGGCAAAATTCAACAACTATTCTTAACAATGATAATTAATCAATCAATCAAACAGGAATAAATGTATACTTCTTTGACATAAAATATATTTATCTCAGCTCCAAAGCTAGAATCATATTTAATGGGATGACACTTGACAAGCCAGTAAGAATCAGGGCCAAGACAAGGGTGCTCACTGTCACCATTATTTCACGTCGTATGAGGGGAAATCTAGGAAGGCCTTAGGAAGTATAAACATTGGGGGACAGTAGATAAAACTAGGACTTTTTAAGGACAAGTTGCATATACTCTTAAAAAGCCAAAAAATAAGACCAACTAAAACCTGTCAGACAATTCAAAAAGCTAGCAAGATACAAAAATCAACTTGAAGATACCCATAATATCCTTGCATACAAACTTCCACCAATTAGGACATCTACGAAAGAATGATGCTACAGCTGAAACTCCAGTACTTTGGCCACCTCATGCGAAGAGTTGACTCACTGGAAAAGACTCTGATGCCGGGAGGGATTGGGGGCAGGAGAAGGGGACGACAGAGGATGAGATGGCTGGATGGCATCACCAACTCGAGAGATGTGAGTTTGAGTGAACTCCAGGAGATGCTGATGGACAGGGAGGCCTGGCATGCTGCAAATCATGGGGTTGCAAGGAGTTGGACGTGACTGAACTGACTGAACTGACTCATCTACTCCAAGAAAAAAATTCCTTTTACTTTTACTATAGCACACATGGAATAAAATATCAAGGAATTGACTAAATAATAAATGGACAACCCATAAAACTTTATAGTCCTTCTAAAGGGCACAAAAGAAGACTTGCATGAATAAGAAGATACTTTTTCTGGACAGAAGGACAAACTCACAGAGATGTTCCTTTTTTCTTAAAGGTAATTTACAAACCTAAAACACTGGTTTCAGTTTGGGAACTACACAAGTTTATCTTTGCTCATGCTTGTGCTTCAGGCATGTCTGACTCTGCGACCCTATGGACCTATGGACCGTAGCCTGCCAGGCTCCTCTGTCCAAGGAATTCTCCAGGCAAGAATACTGGAGAGGGTCACCACGCCCTCTTCCAGGGGATCTTCCTGATTCAAGGATCGAACCTGTGTCTCTTACATCCCCTGCATTGGCAGGTGGGTTGTTCACCAGTAGTGCCACCTGGGAAGCCCAAGTTTATCTTTAAGCGTATTTTAAAAAGTAAATATGTAAGACTATCAAGAAAAGAAAAAATATACAAGACTGAAAAGGAAGAATAATGAAGAAGGGCAGCCCTATCAGAGAATCTAACATATTATAAAGCCATAATGTTAAAGCAGCAAGGTACCAGTCCTGCAATGTGACTATAAACACAAACAAATGGATCAGAATGCAAAGTCCAAAAGTCAATTCAAATACAAATTCAGCATTCAGTAAAGGTGGGCATCTCATATCAGTAGGGGAGAATATATATATTGAACTAGTGATGTAAGGACAATTGAATAGCAGCTCAAGGAAAAAAAGTGGCTTCTGTATCTTACAGTATATACTTAAATAAATGCCAAATGTGTAAAAACATGATGGGAGGGAAAAAAATGAGAAAATTCCTTATTAACCTGGAAGTTGAAAAGGCCTTTTGAGTTTCACCTAAAAATCCAGACACTTACAAGAGTCAAGGTCCATAAACATGAACACATACAAATGAAGTTTTTACCTTTGCACATAACAAAAGTCAAGGCAAAAGGCAATCATCACCAGTGGGAATCTTGTATTTGCATTCAAATTAGTGCTAAGGAGCTAATCTCTCTGATATATAAAGAGCTCTCAGAACCTAAGAAGCAGAAAACCAAAGATCTCCTAGAAAAATGGGTAAAGGACTCAAAAAGATACACCTATTGTCAAGGCTGTTTGGAAACAGTCTCAAATACTTACCATTATTGGGGGAGAGTAATTTGATAACATTATAAGTCATCAAAATTATAAGGGCATTTATTTCCTGATCCACAAATTTCTCTCCTGAGGATTCAGCATACTGAAGATCTTGCACTCAGTGTGCAAGATGATAGTGACACAGAGTTATTCATTCCAGCACTGCTTTCGATAGTAAAACACGAGGAACAACTTGAATGTCCCTCAAAAGGGGACTGATTCAAGAAACAGTACATTTGTGCACTGGAATACCACACAGTAGAAGGAAAAGGAAAAGAGATGACAATGGTGTCTATATACACGACTGGAAGGATCTCCAAGATACATTCGTACTTGTAAAAAAGCAGGTAGAGGATACTGCCTATAACATCCTTTTATTTTTTTTAAAGAATATATGTGCACACACAAACTATTTAATAAATGCTTAAATATATCTCCAGAAGGATACACAATAACCTAATAACAGTAGTTAACAGGTGAGAAAATTAGGCATGGGGAGATTTTTTTTTTTTTACTGTATTCCTTCCTACTTATTTTTATTTCTGAACCATCTGAATGCATCCCTTACTTAAAAATTGTATATAAAGAAAATAAAAATGAATGTGATCATCTTTAATAGGGTGACTTTTTAGAAACTGTTATCCAAATATGCCCCAGGAGGTACCTCATCCAAGTTAACAACTGAGCCTCTGAGGTTAGCCTTGGCTCCCTCTCGAGCCCCTGCTCACGTTTTCATCACAGGTAGCATCTACAGAAGAGCACACTGAGACTTAAGTACCATATAATCAGGAGTTATTTTGTATCTCTCAAAATTACACTAAAACTCTTCCAAAGATCAAAAGTAAGGCTAGGGTTTTGTTAATATATTTTAAATAGAGCACTAGAGCCTTTCTGTTTTCTTGTGCTTACAGTCTTTTTCCTAGAACCAAACACATCATCAACAAGGTGGTTTTCCGAAATCAACAGAAAAATGGTTAGTATCTAAATGTGGACTGGCACATCTGTATGTGGGTACCAACCAGAACAAACTGGTATGGAGATTCTGAGATTATGGAGGACTTATTCATGGAGAAAACTTCCTATCTTTCTGTGTTACCAAAAACCTAAACTAACCTGCATAAGAAATGATCCTGTCCAAATCTGCTATTATACTTTTATACAGGAATTCTACAGGAAAATGCCATAATTTAATGCAGTGATGGCGCTGCTGATTCAATTTTCTGCTCGCATAAATATCTGCTAAATCCCTTACTATGAATGAACACGGTTGGCCTCAGGTACAAGGCCTCCAGTTCTAATCACTGCAGCCACCAGAACTAATGATTCAGTAATGACTTGAAACTGATCAACTAGTGGGCCAGCTTTACCCACCAACCTGTTCCGAGGGCTTGCATTCACAACACTGGCAAGGAGAGTTAGAATCTATGGGCAATGAACAGGGATTAAAGGATTATCTAATGAGATAAAAGCAATAAGGATGAAACCATTTCTAATAAGGTGGCAACAGCACTCTTTGCAAACAGTGGCAGCAATCTCAGTAAATATTTGAGAGAAGGGTGTTGTGGCTTATGTTATTATTGATGAAAGATATAACTCTAATAAAAATTCAGTGCATATAAAAAATGTCAGAGATGGTTTCATTTCATGTGTAATAAAGTAAGGCACATAAAAATAACATGTTAGCTATAAAGAAACTATATTGCGTTTGATACAGGAGTGCAAGCACACAGAGTGAGGGACTTAAGAGACTGCTAGTGGCACGAGAATTCACAGAAAAGGAACCCTCAAAGTTCAGCCTGTACAAAATTCAGATTGAAGCTGGGACTAGGAGACCTTCAGGTACACTGTCCTTCAGGTAACTGAGCCTAGAGCTTCCACAATTGGGTTTACAAAATGAAAGACATTAGGAGAAAAGACAAAGAACAGAACTGGGGAAAAAAAACTTTTAAGGTATTTGTAAGGAATCAGCAAACTTTGGGCCGATTTCTAGGTGTCTTCTCAAGGCCAAGGCACTAAAATGGAAAACTTGACTTCTGAGAGAAGAACTAGAAAATAGACTGAGCAGCCTTGAACTTAAAACCAGGAGAGTATCAAGTCTGTGGGTCTCAATATGAGAGTGTTCTGCCAAAAGCTTTACTCCACCCTCAAAGGGAGGCGCCAACACTCAGGGGAAAGGAAGTGAGGCTGCCAGACCTGCGTTTATGACTGCCAGTGACCCCACTGGGCAAGGCTCTATATGACTGCTGGCCCTGGCAGGCTGGTCACCGGATGCTGGCTCTGTGGTGCAAGCACCTGTCACCTTGGCCTAGTGTCCTCCAACCTGGGAACTAAAGGTCAAACCCCCTATACAGTGGGGAAGCCAGATTACCAACAAAGATTTTTGGTAAATTACTGCTTAAACGCTATTGTACTAATTTGCCAGTGTCCAGGACAAAGTTAACCTGCATCTATCATGAGAAAATAGCTCATAAATTGGGTAAAAAATTTAAAGGTTTAATAGTAAACTCTGTGCAATACAAAATAATCCTGTAAGGATTTAAATTTAAAAGATATTCACTTTCTCCTTCCAACCACCACAAAGTTGAGGAGAATATTAGTGAACAAGACCACTTGTCCCAGCAGAAGTACAAAATCAACATTATTGGTACTATGCTGCCAGGTGAGAGCTAACATAATTAATTGTAAACACATCATGTTTCATTAGGACTCTCCTTGATGCTAGTATTAAAAAAATCAATGATCTTTTCAACTTAATAGCCAATCTGAAAAGCAATTTTAAAAAAATAATTGGTTTTACAAATGGAAAAAAACAAATGATTGTAAGTATCTTTCCATTACTTTCTGGAGCTTTACAAGGCCATTCCCAGGACTCATATAACATTTATAAGAAATAATTATACTTCAAATGATTATTATACCAATTGGTTCTAATCAATAGTTAAGGACATAAGCAGGAGAGGGAATTAATTACACATTCAATATTGCTCCTTTAAAAGGAAAGCAAAACTGAGGGCAACATAAACATCAAGAACTGGTGGGATGAAAAACTATATTCTGTTAAAAAAAATAATTGCCCAGGGGCAGAGGATTCATGCTTTGCAAAGCCACCCAGCTGGTTATAAAATCAGAATCACAATGACATCAGCAATCTCAAAATT
Source organism: Oryx dammah (assembly GCF_014754425.2). Classification (NCBI taxonomy): domain Eukaryota; kingdom Metazoa; phylum Chordata; class Mammalia; order Artiodactyla; family Bovidae; genus Oryx; species Oryx dammah. Next base: position 61,326,397 of record NW_024070189.1, on the reverse strand, counting down.
AAAAGATGCTTGCTCCTTGGAAGGAAAGCTATGACCAACCTAGACAGCATATTAAAAAGCAGAGATATTACTTTGCCAACAAAGGTCCATCTAGTCAAAGCTACGGTTGTTCCACAAGTCATGTATGGGTGTGAGAGTTGGACCATAAAGAAAGCTAATCACCAAAGAATTGATGCTTTTGAACTGTGATGTTGGAGAAGACTCTTGAGACTCTTGGACTGCAAGGAGATCAAATCAGTCCATCCTAAAGGAAATCAGTCCTGAATATTCATTGGAAGGACTGATGCTGAAGCTGAAATTCCAATATTTGGCCACCTGATGCAAAGAACTGACTCATTGGAAAAGACCCCAATGCTGGGAAGTATTGAAGGCAGGAGAAAAAGGAGATGACAGAGAATGAGATGGTTGGATAGCATCACCAACTCGATGGAAGTGAGACTGAGCAAGCTCCAGCAGTTGGTGATAGACAGGGAGGCCTGGCATGCTGTAGTCCATGGGGTTGCAAAGAGTTAAGACATGACTGAGCAACTGAACTGACTAAACTGAACTAAATCTCAAAGGATCTGTGGTCAGAGAACCTAATCATGAAATCTCTAAAGTGTAAAACTCTCTCACTTTAGTAAAACAAACAAACAAAAACACCTTCTAAGGAACTCTAACTGCGCTGAGATACTCTTCAAGAATGGAATCCATGATCAACTAAGTTTGGGAATCAACTTCTATGACATATGTTTGGAGAATCACAGCGTGAGTAAGTGTATTAAAGGGTCTGAGAAGTCTAGTGATAAAGCATCTATTTTGTTTAAATCAGTGTCATCTCAATATACTTACACACATAACTATTAATAAGTAATACCTATTAACAGTACAAAGACCTCTTGAGGTTTCCTGTGGTCTCCTCGTTCTACAACAATAAGTCAGTGATGAGATCTCAGCCACCCACAAACACCCTACATCATTACAGACAACTCTAATTATCAGAGGAAACAGCACAGTGGACACACTTCAGGTTTTAAAGTGAATCTGATCAATATCTGAATTTTCAGTAACCATTTAATCACTGTATACTTTTGGCAACTTTTAAAATTACTTCTGAGCCCTTGTTCCATAATCTATCTAGTTCAGTTCAGTTCAGTTGCTTAGTCGTGTCTGATTCTTTGCGACCCCATGAACCGCACCACGCCAGGCCTCCCTTGTCCATCACCAACTCCTGAAGTTTACCCAGACTCATGTCCATTAAGTCGGTGATGCCATCCAGCCACCTCATCCTATGTCGTCCCCTTCTCCTCCTGCCTCCAATCCCTCCCAGCATCAGAGTCTTTTCAAATGAGTCAGCTCTTCGCATGAGGGAGCCACAGTATTGGAATTCAGCTTCAACATCAGTTCTTCCAATGAACACCCAGGACTGATCTCCTTTAGGATGGACTGGTTAGATCTCCTTGCAGTCCAAGGGACTCTCAAGAGTCTTCTCCAACACCACAGTTCAAAAGCATCAATTCTTTGGCAGTCAGCTTCCTTTATAGTCCAACTCTCACACCCATACATGACTACTGGAAAAACCATAGCCTTGACTAGACGGACCTTTGTTGATAAAGTAATGTCTCTGCTTTTTAATACACTGTCTAGGTTGGTCATAAATTTCCTTCCAAGGAGTAAGCATTTTTTAATTTCATGGCTGCAATCACCATCTGTAGTGATTTTGGAGAGCAAAAAAAATAGTCTGACACTGTCTCCACTGTTTCCTCATCTATTCCCCATGAAGTGATGGGACCGGATGCCATGATATTTGTTTTCTGAATGTTGAGCTTTAAGCCAACTTTTTCACTCTCCCCTTTCACTTTCATCAAGAGGCTCTTTAGTTCTTCTTCACTTTCTGCCATAACGGTGGTGTCATCTGCATATCAGAGGTTATTGATATTTCTCCCGGCAATCTTGATTCCAGCTTGTGCTTCTTTCAGCCCAGCATTTCTCATGATGTACTCTGCATATAAGTCAAATAAGCAGGGTGACAATATCCAGCCTTTTCCTATTTGGAACCAGTCTGTTGTTCATATCCAGTTCTAACCATTGCTTCCTGACCTGCAGGTTTCTCAAGAGGCAGGTCAGGCGGTCTGGTATTCCCATCTCTCGAAGAATTTTCCACAGTTTATTGTGATCCACACAGTCAAAGGCTTCGGCATAGTCAATAAAGCAGAAATAGATATTTTTCTGGAACTCTCTTGCCTTTTTGATGACCCAGCAGATGTTGGCAATTTGATCTCTGGTTCCTCTGCCTTTTCTAAAACCAGCTTGACCATCTGGAAGTTCACGGTTCACATATTGCTGAAGCCCAGCTTGGAGAATTTTGAGCATTAGTTTACTAGTGTGTGAGATGAGTACAATTGTGTGGTAGTTTGAGCATTCTTTGGCATTGCCTTTCTTTGGGATTGGAATGAAAACTGACCTTTTCCAGTCCTGTGACCACTGCTGAGTTTTTCAAATTTGCTGGCGTATTGAGTGCAGCACTTTCACAGCATCATCTTTCAGGATTTGAAACAGCTCAACTGGAATTCTATCACCTCCACTATTTTTGTTCATAGTGTTGCTTCCTAAGGCCCACTTGACTTCATATTCCAGGATGTCTGGCTCTAGGTGAGTGATCACACCATCATGATTATCTGGGTTATGAAGATCTTTTTTGTACAGTTCTTCTGTGTATTCTTGCCACCTCTTCTCAATATCTTCTGCTTCTGTTAGGTCCATACCATTTCTGTCCTTTATCGAGCCCATCTTTACATGAAATGTTCCCTTGGTATCTCTAATTTTCTTGAAGAGATCTCTAGTCTATCCCATTCTGTTCTTTTCCTCTATTTTTTTGCACTGAGAAAGGCTTTCTTATCTCTCCTTGCTATTCTTTGGAACTCTGCAATCAAATGTGTATATCTTTCCTTTTCTCCTTTGCTTTTCACTTCTCTACTTTTCATAGCTATTTGTAAGGCCTCCTCAGACAGCCATTTTGCTTTTTTCGCATTTCTTTTCCATGGAGATGGTATTGATCTCTGTCTCCTGTGCAATGTCACAAACCTCCATCCATAGTTCATCAGGCCTGTCTATCAGATCTAGTCCCTTAAGTCTATTTCTCACTTTCACTGTATAATCATAAGGGATTTGATTTAGGGCATACCTGAATGGTATAGTGGTTTCCCCTACTTTCTTCAAGTTAAGTCTGAATTTGGCAATAAGGAGTTCATTATCTGAGCCACAGGTAGCTCCTGGTCTTGGTTTTGCTGACTGTATACAGTTCTCCATCTTTGGCTGCAAAGAATATAATCAATCTGATTTCAGTGTTGGCCATCTGGCGATGTCCATGTGTAGAGTCTCCTCTTGTATTGCTGGAAGAGGGTGTTTGCCATGATCAGTGCATTCTCTTGGCAAAACTCTTTTAGCCTTTGCCCTGCTTCATTCTGTACTCCAAGGCCAAATTTGCCTGTTACTCCAGGTGTTTCTTGACTTCCTACTTTTGCATTCCTGACAGAATGTGGTCCACTGGAGAAGGGAATGGCAAACCACTTTAGTATTCTTGCCTTGAGAACCCCAAGAACAGTATGAACAGGCAAAAAGATAGGACACTGAAAGGTGAACTCCCCAGGTCGGTAGTCTCCCAATATGCTACTGGAGAAATAACTCCAGAAGGAATGAAGGGATGGAGCCAAAGCAAAAACAACACCCGGTTGTGGATGTGACTGGTGACAGAAGCAAGGTCCAATGCTCTAAAGAGCAATAGTGCATAGAAACCTGGAATGTTAGGTCCATGAATCAAGGCACATTGGAAGTGGTCAAACAGCAGATGGCAAGAGTTAACGTCAACATTCTAGGAATCAGCAAACTAAAATGGACTGGAATGGGTGAATTTAACTTAGATGACCATTATATCTACTACTGTGGGCAGGAATCCCTTAGAAGAAATGGAGTAGCCATCATAGTCAACAAAAGAGTCCAAAATGCAGTACTATGATGTGATCTCAAAACTAACAGAATGATCTCTGTTCGTTTCCAAGGCAAACCATTCAATATCACAGTAATTCAAGTCTATGCCCCAACCAGTAATGCTGAAGAAGCTGAAATTGAACAATTCTCAAAACCTACAAGACCTTTTAGAACTAACACCCAAAAAAGATGTCCTTTTAATTATAGGGGACTGGAATCTATCTAGTAGGGTAGTAGTAACTTTATACAGTGGTGCTATAAATATCGGCAATATTACGTAGAATAAGACCAGTCCATTTCCTAACATCTATTACTATTGTCATTGTGATACAACATTTCCCTTGCTGTTGTTATTGTTTAGTTGCTAAGTCATATCTTACTCTTTGGGACTCCATGGACTGCAGCCTGCCAGGCTCCTCTACTCATGGGATTTCCCAGGCAAGAATACTGGAGTGGGTTGCCATTTCCTTCTCTGGGGGAAGCTTCCTGACCCAGGGATTTAACCCATGTCTTCTGCTTAGCAGGCAGATCTTTACCACTGAGCCACCTGGGAAGTCCAACATTTCCCTTACATTGAGCTAAAGTTGCTCTTCAAGTTAACTAGCTCTACCTCTCAGAAACAGAGAGAACATATCCTCTCCCACTTCCATTTTCATGTTGGCTTTTTCCTAAATTAAACATTCAGTTCTTGCAGCTCTTCTCCATGGCTTCCAGACCCTCACCTGTTACCTCCAAGCATTTCACTGCTTCTTTTATCTGCAAGTTACTCACTCACTTTTGTTGGACTCTCTAAGTCCGATGGATGGCACTGGTGTGATACAGGTGAGGACAGTGTGGCTTGAGGGGATCTTCACACTTGGAATCTGCCATGAATGGCCACACTCACTAACCACTCTGGATCTTATTCTGTCACACACATCCTTCTTGAAATTGTCCAAGAAAGCTTGCCCAACCTTTGGTTGAGGCAGACAGGAAAGAGGAAGCAAGAAATCGGGGAGAAGAAGCTAAAGACCAGAGCGGGTTTCTAAGCAGCTGCATTCGGTCACATGTACGGATCTCCTGCTACATCAGTTCTTAGGTGGGTCCTTGAACCACCTAAACCACACCCTAGATCTACTAACATCTGTAACAGAATCCAGGGTCTGCATTTCAACAAGCATGCTAGTGACTGAAACTGGAGAACCACTATCCTACAGTGTGGCGGACTAAACCTGACTCAAAGAAAAGCCTGCAGAACTATCTGAAGGATGAAGAGGTATTAGCCAGGTCAAAGCAGAGACCACTGAGGGAAGGGGGAATGTGGCGGCAAAGGTGGGCCATGGCCAAAGCACTCATTCAAGGCCAGGTGGGAGGAAAAGGACAGGGCTCTGTGAGGTGGAGGCGAGTGCCCGCCTAGGACCTGGCATGTAGTGAGCTCAGCTCTCCTACTGAGGCCTGGAGGAGCCACTGGAGGTCTCATAGTTTCTGTGCACACAGGTGGCATCTGGGTTATACCCACCCCTGGTTTACGTGCCACCAGCCATGCAGAAATTTTGTTTCTGCTTTGATTAGGACCCATTCCACCCCATGGTGTGGAATTAATGCCACTGCATATTTTCTTTGCAATATCCATTCTGCTTATTTCTCCAGAATGATCCAGAGGGCAGAAAGCTCAGCACATACACCTCTTCTGAACCCTAGCTACACAACCAGTCATCACCATAGAAGTTCACAAGACACATACACAGAATGTATCAGTTCTAGAAAAAAAAATAGTTCTGTATTAACTCATCTATTTTCCTACATATAACCTGGAGGTTAAAACGGAGCAACCAAGCAAAGTTTCAACATGCTAAAATTAAAATTCACTACTTTTTTGTTTTATTCATAGGTGAGAAAATATAGACAAGTATGAGTTTTACTAGACTTTTTACCTTTAAAAACTTATAACATCTTACTCTCTATTCCTACCACTTAGCCTTTAATCATACAAAGACTTAAAGTGTTCTCTAATTATATAGATTTGCCTAATTCATCCATTCATTCATCAATTCACTGAGCACCCTTCTATGCTAGGGTCACAAGTATAAGTCACATACCATCCTGTCCTTGGAACTTATATTCTAATTTAAAAAGCCTGATCCCACCATGAACTGTAAAGCTGAAGGCAGAAGTGCAGAAGTAGCACCTACTTCTATGGGCTCTCCATAATGACCAGCTGATCAATTTCTATCATGGAGCACAAGATATTTACACAATTTTTAAAGAAGTAATGACAGAAAACAGGGTGCTTCGTGGTCAAGAATGGGAGCTGTAGAGTCAATACTAGGTTCAAAACCTGGCTTTATGACTTACTTGCTATGTGACTCTGGGCCTCTCTGAACCCGTTTCCTCATTGGAAATGAGAGATGAGAAGAGTTCCAGGCTTCTAGGATCACTGAGCACACTCAAGGAGATAACCCATATAAAGGGATTAGTACAGAGGCTAGCACGGAGACAATACTCAAAATTACTAGGGTTAATTGATGTATAAGCAATCCTCCCTTAGGTCTGAAGAAAACGTAAAGATTAACTGCAGTTTTCACACTCCACTGTTGTTTCATCAGAGAATTCTGGCCAGGGTGGCCAGAACACTTTTCTGACATTCTTAAAGAAAAAGTGACTGTTCTTTAAACAGAAGTCAAAGATCATGATGAGATCCAGAGCCCAAAACCTCCATGTCACCATGTACTAATTCTGCACTAATGGTTTTGAAGATGAAACAGGACCTATTTTATCATCAAACAAAAAACAGACATCTGGAAATATTACAGGAGGCAAGAGGGAGTCAATTCCCCACCAGCAACGCTGTTCTTTGTAGACATTTTTTACTCCAGCGAATAACGTGTTTGAAATTTTATGTAAGAAAAACATTAACTAACATATCAAAAATGCACATCTCCTTTGATGCAGAGACTTCACTTCTAGGAACTTATCCTACAGAAATACTTGCAAAAGCATGATAACTGACTTACAGCAATGTTCAACGAACCATTTTTAGTAATAACTAAAAACTGGAAATGACTCAAATCCAAATATGGGAATGTGGTTAAATAAATAGCAGTATTTCACAAGTACATCCACACTAGAATATTACACATCTGCAAAAATTAATGTATTGATGGAGGAGTTGATAAGGGGAGCTCTCCAAGATGTAATCCATGACAAAGAAAGTATGCAGAGAGAAATGAATGTGCACATACACACAGTTATAGTCACCTGGCCAACTGCCAGAATGGTACCCAAGAAGCTATTCACAGCAGTTAGCTACAGCAAAAGGAATTACATAACAAAAGAGAATGGAGGGCTGAAAGATCTTTACTTTGCATTTTACACACTTTGGGCCTGAAGTTTTTACACCACCTGCATGTTGTTTCACTTTTTATAACTTTATAATTTTAAGCCATCTATTCCAAGGTCAAAATGTATCCCCCAATTATAATGAGCACTGAGCTGAGATGACATAAGTTAGGAGGGAATTAAAACCAGACCTCCCTTGAAAACTTGACAAATTCCATAATTAAAGCAAGCAGTACTGTTATTACAGGAATTTTTCTTTGTTTTTTGAAAACAAAGCAGTTGACAATTAGCTACCTCTCCTTATTATATACAGCTGGTTGTGGAGACACACCTGGATTTGAACCCAGACTCCAGATGACTCTAGACCAGGGGACAAAATCTATCACCCAGGGGCGACACTCAGGACTAATCTGGTCTGCCCTCAGTTTTTGTATAGCCTGCAAGTTAGGAATAATTTTTACCTATGGAAACAGTTAAACATTAAAACTAATGTTTAATGAACATGAAAATTCTATGAAATACAAATATCAGTGCCCATAAAGTTTTCCTGAGCTGTGCCCACTCATTTGCATGTCATCTGAGACTGCCTTCACACTGTAAGGCAGAATTTTGTTGTGGTGAAAGAAACCACATAGAGCCTAAAATATTTACTACCCAACCCTTTACAGAAAAAGATCTCCTGTTCTACACAACTGACTCATGTGAGTCTGCTTCTTACCAGTAAAGTAGTTGGAGTAATAGCATTAATGTCACAGGGTAGTTGTGAAGACTGAAAATAATAACGCATGAGTGCTATCAGTACTTACTGTGTTTTTATATGAAAGTGAACGTGTTAGTGACTCAGTCGTTTTGCAACTGTTTGCAACCCCATGGTCTGTCCATGGAATTCTCTAAGCAGAAATATTGGAGTGGGTTGCCATTCCCTTCTCCAGGGGATCTTCCTGACCCAGGGAATGAACCAGGGTCTTCTGCACTGCAGGCAGATTTTTTTACCATCTGAGCTACCTTTTCATATTTTAACAATGAAATCAGGATTTTTTTAAATAAAAACAATCAATGGCATGCCAGTTTGGTTCACACTGGATAATTTTTTGTTTTATTTCCAGTGGTATATAAACTAATGTATCTTTCAATCCATGGTGTCTGAGATTAGACTAAAGCAGGCTGAATCTGTCTCGTGTTGGTTACCTGAAACTTTTGGCTGAAGCCGTGATGACCACTACCGTCACGGAGTCTTCACACTGTCATTGTACACAGGCTGCGGTCACCTGTCTCTTGTTCTGACTGCCCTCTTCTCTCAGAGCCAGTCTCCCCAGGTCATTTGCATGGTCCACGCACAGACCTGAGTCAGTCTCCCAGCACAGCCCTCCTGGCTGCTTCCCAGCCATACATTTCCCCCTTTTGAGTCTACACAGGTTGTGTGTCCCTGTACAAAGACTTGGGAAGCTCAGTCTCCCAAGAGACCTCAGGGAGACATATGGAGTGTGTCAGGTATAGGCTCTATGAGTCCACAGGAGAAGAGGGAGACCCAAAACAACTTTAAAGGCACAGAAGAAAGAGTGATGGGATATTTACCAGTCCCTGAAGATAAGAGCAAGGGCACGCCCCATTACTTGGGCATGCATGCTCAGTCACTCAGCTGAGTCCAGCTCTACGTCCCATGGACTGTAGCCCACCAGGCTCCTCTGCTCATGGAATTTTCCAGGCAAGAATACTGGAGTGGGTTGCTATTTCCTGCTCCCAGGGATCTCCCAGGATCTTTGACCCAGGGATCAAACCTGCATCTCCTGCACTGGCAGGCGGATTCTTTACCACTGAGCCATCCAGGAAGTCCCGTTATTTGGGCCCTGCTGAGTAATCACACTCACCTCCAGTAGCTGGCTGATCCTTCCACACTGACGTTAAATATCACCATCCATCCCCATTCTACATACAATGAATGAAACTGAGGCCCTGAGAGGTCATGCGACACACTCCAGGCCCCAGCTAATGGAATGGCAGCATGAGGAAGCCAAGTCCCATTGTCTTTCCCTCTCACCACTGGTTTTCACATGTGACTGTGCATCAGAATCACCCAGGTGACTGTTTCAGGGGGACACAGATTGGTCTCACTCCCAAAGTCTCCTATTCAGCAGGTCGGAGATGAGCCTGGAGCTTTTCATTCTACCAAGTTCTCCAGGGAAAGCATGCTGCTGGAGGGCCACATTCAGAGAGGCGCTGAACACTACTGCGTCTGGGAAAAGCAAAGCCCTCACTCCCCCATATTCTGCTCCCTGAACCAGGTCCAATCTCACCCACACAAGGAAAAGATTTTCATGTCTATTTGTCTCCTCATCTTTAAGAAAAAGATGATTCTTTTCTTTGCATCGTTGTCTTAGGGCTAATGGCAACACCAGGCACCAGAGGCCGCCAGTCCAAGCCTGACTGGTCAGTAATCAGCTCGGTGGTTTGAAGCTTCATTTCCCATCTGTGGTCTCAGTTTCCCCACTGTGATGTGAGAAGATCAAATGAAATGATGCTCAAGAGCACCCCTCACCCCCTAGCAGAACAAAAAGGTTGATGCTAGGATTCTGATGGAGCAGCCTCCCTGCCCTCAGTGCTCCCTGTGAACCTGCAGCTCATAGAGGGGTCCTCCCTTAAGGCATGGACTGACTAAGGAGATCTCATGCAAGCATAGCAGAACAGTACTCCAGACTGGCTTATGGATGCCTGCATGATACCTGATTTCAGGTAGCACATCACTTTGTAAATCACTAAAGGAGACGAGGAGGACCATCACCCCTCCTAAAAGAATTCTAAGTTTTCCTTCAGGTCATGCTAAGGCACACAGAGGCTCCCACCCGCCCATTGCACTTCCCCAAGACCCCCTCTCTCTCCTAGCGGTCACCTCTCTAAAAGCCCAATCAGCTGTCTATGTCTATCTCTTTTAAAAGCTTTGATTAGGGATAAGGTCAATACATGGTTTAACTTTTGCTGTTTGCACTGGGCACTGAATTTACCTTCCATGGACCAGGGCTCATTAGGCCAGTGCCAGCCATCCCGTGGCCACATGGCTGATGCTCCCATGGGGCTGAGCTGGACACCAGAGTCAGTTCAGGACTGCCTGCCATTCTAGAACAAGATGCTCAACACTGTTGACCTGTTGGGCTAGACAACTGGAAGGGGTGGCAGGGGGGTGAGGGGTGTCCTGTACATGTAAGATGTTTGCAGCATCCCTGGCCTCCACCCACAGATGCCAGGATGCCCATAGATCCCATCTCATAGGTCTCTTAGTCCACAGTGTAAAAAACAAAAAGTGTTTCTATAGACACAGCCAACTGTCCTCTGGGGGACATTTAAACTACAGCTCTAGACATATCAAAGGTATTGGGAAGAGAATCCAGGCTTTAAGGCCAGATGCACTGGGGTTCAATTTCTCCCTCAGCCACCACATCACTTACATAAACTTGGGCAAGGCCTCTTCTTTCTCTTATTCTTTATTTAAAAAGTAAGGCTCACAATAAAAATTTTAGATGACAATATATGAAACATTACAAAGTAACACTGCTTATGCCCCTCCTAGCCCACTCCTCAGAGATAAATGGTTACAAGTTGGTGTTGATCCAGACATTTTGCATGCAAATGGAAGCAAACTGGTCCATCAATTATGTACATACACAAATACTTTTTTGTATTGAGGGGAAGGGGAAGACAGAGGATGAGATGGTTGGATGGCATCCCCGATTTAATGGACATGAGTTTGAGTAAACTCTGGGAGTTGGTGATGGACAGGGAGGCCTGGCGTGCTGCAGTCCATGGCACCCCAAAGAGTTGGACACGACTGAGCAACTAAATCAAACTGAACAAATACCTTAACTAAAAAGAATATGCCTTTTTAAGGGCAAAAAGAGGCAAACATGCTCTCTTTATAGAGTTGTCACTATTAATGATGATTAGATGCCTGGTCACTCACACTGAGCCAGACATCCTGGAGTGTGAAGTCAAGTGGGCCTTAGGAAGCATCACTATGAACAAAGCTAGTGGAGGTGATGGAATTCCAGTTGGGCTATTTCAAATCCTATAAGATGATACTGTGAAAGTGCTGCACTCAGTATGCCAGCAAATTTGGAAAATCCAGCAGTGGCCACAGGACTGGAAAAAGGCAGTTTTCATTCCAATCCCAAAGAAGGGCAATGCCAAAGCATGCTCAAACTACCATACAATAGAGCTCACTTCACATGCTAGCAGGATAATGCTCAAAATCCTTCAAGCTAGGCTTCAGCAGTATGTGAACCAAGAACTTCCAGATGTATAAGCTGAATTTAGAAAAGGCAGAGGAACCAGAGATCAAATCACCAACAATCACTAGATCATAGAGAAATCAAGGGAATTCTAGAAAACATCTACTTCTATTTCATTGACTATGTTAAAGCCTTGACTATGTGGATCACAACCAACTGTGGAAAATTCTTAAAGAGATGGGAATACCAGACCACCTTACCTGCCTCCTGAGAAACCTGTATACAAGTCAAGAAGCAACAGTTAGAACCTTACATGAAACAATACTGGTTCCAAATTGGGAAAGGAGTACATCAGGGCTGTATATTGTCACCCTGCTTTTTTAACTTTTATGCAGAGTACATCATGAGAAACGCTGGGCTGGAAGAGCACAAGATGGAATCAAGATTGCCAGGAGAAATATCAACAACCTCAGATATGTAGACAATACCACTCTACTGGCAGAAAGCAAAGAGGAACTAAAGAGCCTCTTGATGAAAGTGAAAGAGGAGAGTGAAAAAGTTGGTTCAAAACTCAACATTCAAAAAACCATGAGGCATCTGGTCCCATTAAAGTGAAAGTGAAGTCGCTCAGTCGTGTCCGACTCTTTGCGACCTGTGGACTGTAGCCCACCAAGCTCCTCCATCCATGGGATTCTCCAGGCAAGAATACTGGAGTGGGTTGCCAGTTCCTTCTCCAGGGGATCTTCCCGACCCAGGGATCGAATCCAGGTCTCCCACATTGCAGGCAGACACATGGCAAATAGATGGGGAAAATGTGGAAACTGACAGATTTTATTTTCTTGGGCTCCAAAATCACTGTGGACAGTGACTGTAGCCATGAAATTAAAACACACTTGCTCTCTGGAAGAAAAGCTATGACAAACTCAGACAACATATTAAAAAGCAGAGATATCACTTTTCTGACAAGGAACTATATAGTCAAAGCTATGGTTTTTCCTGTAGTCATTTACAGATGTGAGGGCTGGACCATAAAGAAGGCTGAGTGCTGAGCAATTGATGTTTTCAAACTGTGGTGCTGGAGAAATCTCTTGAGAGTCCCTTGGACAGCACGAAGATCAAACCAGTCAATCCTAAAGGAAATCAACCCTAAATATTCATTGGAAGGACTGATGCTCAAGCTCCAATAATTTGGCCACCTGATACAAAGAGCTGACTCATTGGAAAAGACCTTGATAACGGGAAAGATTGAGGACAGGAATAGAAGGGGTTGACAGAGGATAAGATGGTTAGATGGCATCACTGACTCAATGGACATGAGTTTGAGCAAATTCTGAGATAGTGAAGGAGAGGGAAGACTGGCAGGCCACAGTCCACGAGATTACAAAGAGCTAGACACAACTTAGCAACTCAACAACAAGATCCTGTGCACACACATCTTTTAAAGAGGAACAGATAGTACTAATATACAACAGGTGCTCAATAAATGGTAATTATTATATTTTTTAACAAGTATCAACTTAGCACTTGCTTAGTGCTCAATCCTATACCAGCTCTAGAGATACAGAAGTACACAACACACATAAGCCTGCTTCTAAGATCACTGTTTATCAGGAACACAAACAGTAAATAATTCTGAAAAATTATTAGACTACAGCCGTCTAACAATGCAAAGCATAAATTATTAAGAAAGTGTGAGCTACTATAGTCTGAGGTCAATGAGAGGAGGTTTCCTTGAGTAAGCAATATATACCATGACCTCAGGGATTAGTCAGACAAGGGGCTAGAAATATCCTAAGCAGAGGGCACAGAGAGTGCAAAGACCTTGGTACACACTATTTGGTAGTTATTATAATATTATGGTATTAATATTAATACTTAAAGGAATAGGCAAACATTCAAGGGATAAAATAACTATCATTTGCTCTTAGTTACAATTCTATCTCCCTTCACACTATAACCACCCAGATAACTTTCCATTTTGTACATTTAAAGAATCAAACTCACACAGGAAAACATGGTTCCAAGAGAAAAGAAAAACATACAAAGAAGAAAATATAAACAGTTATTAATAAACCAAGGGCTAAGAATATTCTACAAAATGCTCCACAATTAACTAGACAGCTAGCATTATCATTTCTGACTGACACCTGCCACGCTCCCCCTCTTCCAATCTGATGGTTCAGCCTAAGTGGTACTTGGAGGCAGGGATAGTCCCTCCCCTTCTCCTCCAGAGCAGACTAGCTCAGTGTTGACCAGATGCAAACACTAGGCATGTCCTTTCTAAACACATTATAATCCATCTTTATCTGGGAGTTGCAGCATCTCTTCCTTGGTGTCTGAGATAGCATAAGGTTCTAAACATCTCGAGAGTCATTATTTGATATGCTAACAAAACCACATTTCATCCTGAATGCACTTCAGATTTCTCCCACAACACTGCTCAGTCCGATGACAGGATTTGTCAAAGCATGCCTTTGGGGCTGTGGCAGGAGATCCAGGGATGTGGTGCTGGCCTTTGAATCTAGAGGAACACTTCAGGCTCTGGGCTATTCAGGATGGCAGAAACCAGCCTCATCTATTCTTCCAGCCCCTCAGTGGCTTCTCTGTGAAGAAGACAGCTCTCCCTGTTCCATTTTATTCCTTACTCGATCATCTGAATGTAAGGCAAAAACATTTCTTTCTCCACAGAGGACACCGATCTCTCGGCAAATGTCTCACACTGATAAATCACACTGCATTTGGAAATTTACGCCTATATCTGCAGCTCTGGCAAAATAAAACATGGCACCATGGCCATTTACTCCCTAGCCATTCTTGCCAAAGACAATATAATCTATTCAAATGCATGGAGCTGAAGCCTTAAACTGATTGAATATATTACTTTCCTTACTAGGAAGACCCAGCAATCCAGCCATTTCACTTTCTCAGTCATTTATATTTGTTATGGATGAGGCTTTAACTGCATCTGATCAACCCCATTTACCAATCAGGAATCCATAAATAGCTGCACAGACATAACTTGGTAAACTGAATCCACTTCAGATGTACCAACTAGGCGAGTTGTTTGAGAAAATCCTAAAGGGGATAAATTCTATCATAAGATAACTTATCCCTTCTCAAAAGACCTGTCTTACCACAGAACTACATAAATTCAAAGTCAGAAACAGTATCGTTGGTAAATACCCCTACCCCCATCCAAAGACTGGTTCCCTCGACAGGGTGGTTGGCCAGTCTTAGGTGTGCACACCCCAGCTACGATGACTCACCCCTGCCCCAGGTGGCCCATCCTATCCCCACACAGCCTGGGATGTAAAAAAGCCAAACCTGAACTCAGGCAAAATTCATCACTCTGCAACTCCACCCACTGCTTCCAGGGCTGTTCTGTGGAGCCAAACAGACTTCTCAATTCCTTCTCCACCCAACAAATATCCAAGTCAGAAGGAATTCAACACTCTGTGCACAGTGCTGGCTTACTATAGTGACTGGCCCACATCCCTGTGTTCTATCACCCTGCCCTTACTTCCCAAACTATACATAAAGCACTTGAAACCCTTTCTGGATGATGAAGTCTACTCCTTGCTGTGATAACAGAATGATGAATGTCCACCCTAATCTCACAATGTAATTTTATCATCACAAACTGGGACTTTCTCTGCCAGCCTAATCACTGATACGACTGACCTCACTAAAAGTGAAAATCATCATTAGCAGATGCCTGCCAACACTTATATGGCTCATACCCACAAATTGTATTTTTTCCTAAGAGAAACAGAAATGTGTTTATTTTTCAAATATTTTATCTTCGCAGTATTGCTGAGAAGCGACATGGCTGAAAATTAGGCATTCTATGAGTCTTTACTGAGTTCTTAATGAGTGCTTCATAACACTTGCTTGAAAACATTCCAGAATAAAACTCCTGTGTCTATGTGCTGTGGCAATGTGCCCAAACCCTTCTACCATGAGCACGCCTTCTACTGTGAGGACCCTGTCAAAGACCACCTGTAAATGGCACCCCTCTTCATCCTCCTCAGGTAGCCATCCTGCTAATACTCCTGTTGATGGTGGAGAATTTCCTAACAACTAACCCTAATATGAACTTGGGAATACCTTTAAATAAAACATGAATTTTATTGAGCACATCAGCATCTGCACACATTTGAGAAACAGGAGTGTAAATACATGTGTGTGCAAGGGAAGTTTGTCCCATCTGCATGAGGCCCCAAATCACATTATAAAGCTCCCACGTGACACCTCTGTGACCCCCTGAGTTTCTAGCAGTATGTGGGGCAGGACGCTGATGTTCATAATCAACCACTGCCTGTGGGTCTGAACTCACCTACAGGCTTGGCATGCAGGAAGGTGACTATGCATTCAGGCATCATGGTTCTGGGTCAGATTCTGCATGTCTGACTGAGAATGGGCTCTACCCACCACTTGGCTGATGAAGGAGATCCATTTGCTTCTGCTAATCAGCAGCACAGATCCTCTGAACTCCTTGTTTCTGCCAGGAAAAGCCCAGAACTCTCTGTTCCCAATGCTAATCAGTAACGAGAAACAGAACAGTCAGAGTATTCCCTGATGGAGACCGGGATCCTCTCTTCCTGATGTCAATTTTATCCGTGTTATCAAGCCAGACCTTCAGAAGACTGTATACTCTGTATTAGTCTGGCTTATCATCAAATTACCTTATAAAACTGCATTTCGGCACTAAGCCATTGTCATATACTGAAAGACCTTGGATGAAGCAATTGGAAAAACTTATGGTGGTATTTACTGTCAGACATTGTCAAAAAAGTGGTCCAGGCACACACAACTCCCTTTTTGAGAACTCACCGGAGGAAGGCATCTCCGGTCTCCGTACCAGAAACACCTAGTATTACTCATGAAAATCTGCCTTATTTTCATCTCTCCTGCACAGATGGGTGTGTACTCCCTTCCTTTGGATATTAGGAAGCCCCAGGGCCTGCTCTAGAATTGCACGGAAACATACTCTGTGTGTGTTTTGAGTACTAACCTTGCTGCAGCTTTATTAATTCATTTACATTTTTTCCTTAACCCACACATTGTTATCCATTCATTAACTAGTACTACACATTCCTGAAAGTCACCTTTTCATGAATGAGACCAAAAAAAAATTATCTTAAAAAAAAATGTCAGGTAATCATCATTTGGTTACAAATCTGAGGACAGATGAGTAACATTTCAAGTAAGTTCCTGCAGGGAAACTGAGCATTTACAGACCTTACGGGACTGTAGCAGGAGAAGTCAAGCACATCTATTGCCACATTTTGAAGTTAGAGGGAAAAACTGGGGCTGGAATTGACGGCAGGGCTCATGGGTGGCATAAACCCTAGGCCACTTCAGGGCCATAATGTCACGGCTCAAAACAACCTTCCACCTAACTGGGGTCTTCTCTGGGCATTCAGAGCATCTGACATTTCCCACCGTTCCCTTTTTACCAATATTTTTGGGCCAAAGAAGAGCAGGAGCAGCACAGAGCCAGCAGCCATGTCCAGGACTCATCTCCTGCTGAAAGCTCCTCGGGTCAGGCTTCCACTGCCCAAGGCACCGCCCCAACCCACTCCACAGCAAGGACACACTCACTGCCTAACACCATCACCCCCAGATCAAAGGGGTTTGGCTCTGGCTCTTTGGGACTCGGTTTATGTTTCTAAATCCCTGTGGCACCATGTTTCCTGAGTTGTGTGAGTGCTGGAGTGCATGAGGGAGGGCAGGGGTGTCTTTCCCTCTTCTGGAGATTAAAACAATCCATCTGCAAGTGGTGCGGGAGGCTGCAGAGAAACAGCAGTAATAATCCAGCACTCAGCCAGGGCCTGGGCTCCCCTGCTCATTCTACGTGGCTGCAGGCCTCTTGGTACCCAAGTGTAGCCTGGCAACGAGGACTCCATCCAGGATGCATGTCCCACTCTGCCAGGTGCTGCCTCTACCCTCAGGCCACCCTGCTGCTCCAAGCCAGAGGGACCCCAAGGACTCATCAGTCTCCAGAGCCAACACACCACCGGCAAGGTCTGACCATGAAGCCCTTGGCTCTCCTCTAGGAGAACTTACGGACAATCTGAGCACACATTTACCCTCTTCTCAGTTTGTTTTTAAATAATAGACTTATTTGCCAATGTCAATGAATTAGAAGTTTTCACCCAAAGATTTCATCATTTCAGGATCCTCTGCAGAAATCAGAAGCCCTGGTGATGCTGGCCCCCAGCTGCTGAGCGACAGCTGGGTCACGGTCCCTCTCTGGAGGTGGAATAGGTGTTGGCTGGTCCTAAACCCCACCCTCCTCCCTATATCCGGCACCAGACCCACCCCACTGTTTGCAGTCTCCACTCTAGGGGTGTTTGAACAACAGAAGGATCTTGACAGATACTTTGGGACAGAGGGAAACAGCCTGCTTACATTCCCTTTCTCTCTCTTAATCAATGTATTTTTTTTTAAGCATCCTATCAAACTTTACTTCTGTAGTAACCGAAGTTTCCCTCATCTCTTCCCATCAGATGCCACCCCTCCAGTTCACCTCCCAGCATCTACTCACCCTTAGAAAGGCTCCGGGCCACTTTCTCCCATGGTCCTTTTCATGACCCCCACTCCAGGAAGGACTGGCTGTCCCACCCTGAGCCACCCACCGTCTGCAGGATTCTGTTGAGGGGGCCCCAAGCATGCTCCCTGGGTTATCTTATTTCACAAGTCTCTCTCTCTCAGCTACATCAACCACAACTGTCCCCAAGGAAAGCTGCTGTCACATTCCTCCTCATGTCCCTGCTCAGAACCAACTCAGCACCTACCAGGTGATCAGTAAGAGGGTAACTGCACAATTCACGGATCAATTAGCTCCCACATAGAAAGGCAGGTGCAGGCACAGCAAAACTCCTAGGAAGCTTTGGAACTGAGAATCCAGAACAAAACATCAGTCCTCCTCCTTTCACCAAAGCCTCACTCCCTTCATCCTGTACATGACAGGGAGACTGGATCAGGCACTACATCTGGAGCTTTACAGACCCCTTGTGTCACAGGTGTGAACAAAAGTCACTATTTTACAGATAAGGAAACTGAGGCCCAGAGAAGCGAAATGGTTGCCTAGGTATACACAGATACTCGAGGAAAGAGCTGGAGTTGAACTCAGCCTTTGAGACTGCAAAGCCCAGGGTCTTCCCAGTACATCACACTGCTTTTCATCATACATGGTTATCAGGGCAGCATGAACATTTGACAGGCCTCCAGCAGTGAACTGCTCCATAATACATAATGTTAAGAAGACCTTAACAAAAGAAAACTCTCCATCTAGGGCAGAAGAACTATGGGGACACAGGTGATTCTGGCGATGCTTCTCCAAGCAGCTATCCGCCTGCTGTGAAAATGCGCAAACCCCCTCTACAGTCTCTGGTGAGGACAATTTCAACAGCATTATGGATCAATTTTTGAAATTCAACTGACATTTTTCCCCCTATTGAGAATTTGCCCAAACCAAGGCTGTTTTATTAAGACTCAACAGATACTACATAATTAATTCAGGGGCTGTTGTTCTAGCAGATGGAATAACAGGAAGGTTTGGGCTTTGGTTTCATTTTTGTTTTTTTTTTTAATAAAACTAACACTACGTTTCATGAGTTGGGGGAAAAGTAATAAACATGTCTTTTAAATGGATCTGTTCATGCTGTAAGAATCTCTTAAATACAGTAATAGAAAGTGACGGTGACCCATAATTGCAAGGGAAATTTTACCAGTCTTCATGATTCCCTATGATTCCATCCAAAGGGTATAACACAACCCAGAATGACTTTGCTCCTTGGTCTGAAAGCACAGGGTGCTGGTGGCTCCTATAGGAGCCAGAGGAAGCCAGATGCTTAAACCCACACTGTGGCCACCTCCCCAGGCGAAGATAGAGCCACTGGGGGTCCCTGGCAGGGCTGAGCTGAGAAGAAACTGAGCTTTCCTGGGCACACGCCACAGGCCAACTCCCTATGCTGTGCTAAGTCACTTCAGTCATGTCTGACTCTTTGCGACCCTATGGACTGTAGCCCGCCAGGCTCATCTGTCCATGGGATTCTCCAGGAAAGAATACTGGAGTGGGTTGCCATGCCCTCCTCCAGGGGATCTTCCTGACCCAGGGATCAAATCCACGTCTCTCATGTCTTCTGCATTGGCAAGTGGGTTCTTTACCACTAAGGCCACGGCCAGATCCAACTCCCTGGCTCTCAGCCAACATGAGCTCACACAATCTTTTTTTTTTTTGGTATTTATTTGGGACTACACTGAGTCTTTGTTGCTGCACACAGGCTTTCTCAAATTGCGGCAAGTGGGGGTTACTCTACTTGCAGTGCCCGGGTTTCTCACTGAGGGGGCTTCTCCTGTTGTGGAGCATGGGCTCTAGGGTGCTCGGGCTTCAGGAGTTGTGGCTTGTGGGCTCCGTAGTTGTGACTCCTGGGCTCTAGAGCGCAGGCTCAGTAGTTGCGGTACACAGGCTCAGCTGCTCTGTGGCATGTGGGATCTTTCTGAATCAGGTATCAAACTTGGGTCTCCTGCAATGGCAGGAGGATTCTTGACCACTGGATCTCACTCAGTCTTCACAAATGCCCACCGACAGATATCACCAGCCTAGATAAGCCAAATTTCTGCAGCGGATGTCTCAGTTCACAGGGAAGTTGAGATTTGAACTCAAGACTTTTAAACTCTTTTTATTTCCTCCAACCCTTGCAATGCCCACTGGACTCTGTGAGAAGACAAAGTGCCTTCTACTTTAGCCCTTTTTGCTTTTCATTCTGAGCCTCCCCTCCCCATCCCTGATGGTTAGAAGGCCCATTTAAGTCCATTGGTTTTATTGAAGTGATATTCATATCTCATTGATTAAACTGTAACCTTTGAAATAAGAGCACTGGGCTTCAAATTTTTCATTTTTCCTTCCTTTTGAGGAAAACATATACAGATTCTATTAACATGTGGCCAGAAACCATGATAGCTTGGCTATCAGAAGGTAAAGACCTCAAGGGCCACCTGGTCTGCCCCTTTTATTTCAGAGGTAGGCAAAGAAAAGTCAAGAAACGCCACGTGATTTGATTAAGTTGCACATTTTAAGAGCGGCAGAGTCCTGTCCACCTAGGTCTCCCTCCAGGGAAAACCACCTTTCCAGGCTAAAGGCCTGGATGGATTAATAGGTCAATATGAGTTAGAAATGCTAAGAGAGGGCTTCCCTGATGGCTCCATGGTAAAGAATCTGTCTGCCAATGCAGGAGACATGAGTTTGATCCCTGGTCTGGGAAGATCCCACATGCCACAGAGCAACTAAGCCCATGCACCACAACTACTGAGCTTGAGCTCTAGAGCCCAGGAACCACAGCTACTGAAGCCACGTGCCTAGAGCCTGTGCTCTAAACAAGAGAAGCCACTGCAGTGAGAAGCCCCCACACCCCAAGGAAATAGTAGCCCCTGCTTGCCACAACTAGAGAAAAGCCTGCACAGCAATGAAGACCCAACACACTCAATTATAAATGAATTTTTGTTTTAAAGAAATGCTAAGAAAAAGCAGCCCACAACAGCAAAACTAACGAGACAACATAGAAGCCCACCAATAGGGGAATAAGTGGATAAATTAAAGTAAGAGACTAAAATCAGTTCAGTTTGTTCACTCAGCCATGTTCAACTCTTTGTGACCCCATGGACTGCAGCACACCAGGCTTGCCTGTCCATCACAAACTCCCAGAGCTTGCTCAAACTCATGTCCATCAAGTCAGTGATGCCATCCAACCATCTCATCCTCTGTTGTCCCCTTCTCCTCCTCCCTTCAATCTTTCCCAGCATCAGAGTCTTTTCCAGTGAGTCAGTTCTTCACAACAGGTAGCCAAGGTACTAGAGTTTAGGCTTCAGTCCTCCCAATGAATATTCAGGACTGATTTCCTTTAGGATTGACTGCTTTGGTCTCCTTGCAGTCCAAGGGACTCTCAAGAGTCTTCTCCAACACCACAGTTCAAAAGCAACAATTCTTTAGAGTCCAACTCTCACATCCATACATGACTACTGGAAAAACCATAGCTTTAACTAGATGGACCTTTGTCATCAAAGTAATTTCTCTGCTTTTTAATGTGCTATTTAGGTTGGTCATAGCTTTTCTTCCAGGGAGCAAGCATCTTTTAATTCCATGGCTGCAGTCACCATCTGAACTGATTTTGGAGCCCAAGAAAATAAAATCTCTCACTCTTTCCATTGTTTCCCCATTTATTTGCCATGATGTGATGGGACTGGATGTCATGATCTTAGTTTTCTGAATGTTGAGTTTTAAGCCAACTTTTTCACTCTCCTCTTTCACTTTCAGCAAGAGGCTCTTTAGTTCTTTGCTTTCTGCCATAAGGGTGGTATCAACTTTGTATCTGAGGTTAGTGATATTTCTCCCAGCAGTCTTGATTCCAGCTTATGCTCCATCCAGCACAGAATTTCTCATGAAGAACTCTGCATGTAAGTTAAATAAGCAGGGTAACAATATACAGCCTTGCCATACTCCTTTCCAGATTTGGAACCAGTCTGTTGTTCCATGTCCAGTTCTAACTGTTGCTTCTTGACCTGCATACAAACTTCTTTGGAGGCAGGTCAGGTCGTCTGGTATTCCCATCTCCTTAAGAATTTTCCACACTTTGTTGTTTTCCACACAGTCAAAGGCTTTAGTGTAGTCACTAAAGCAGAAGTAGATGTTTTTCCAGAACTCTCTCTCTCTTGCTTTTTCGATGATCCAATGGGTGTTGGCAATTTGATCTCTGGTTCCTCTGCCTTTTCTAAATCCAGCTTGAACATCTGAAAGTTCACAATTCACATACTGTTGCAACCTGGCTTGGAGAATTTTGAGCATCACTTTACTAGCATGTGAGATGAGTGCAATTGTGCAGTAGTTTGAATGTTGTTTGGCACTGCCTTTCCTTGGGATTGGAATGAAAACTGGCCTTTTCCAGTCCTGTGGCCACTGCTGAGTTTTCCAAATTTGCTGGCATATTGAGTGCAGCACTTTCACAGCATCATCTTTTAGGATCTGAAATACCTCAACTGGAATTCTATCACCTCCACTAGCTTTGTTCATAGTGATAATTCCTAAGGCCCACTTGACTTCGCATTCCAGGAGGTCTAGTTCTAGGGGGGTGATCACACCATGGTGGTTATCCGGGTCATGAAGATCTTTTTTGTACAGTTCTTCTGTGTATTCCTGCCACCTCTTCTCAATATCTTCTGCTTCTGTCAGGTCCATACTGTTTCTGTCCCCTATTGTGCCATCTTTGCATGAAACGTTTCATTGGTATCTTTAATTTTCTTGAAGAGATCTCTAGCCTTTCACCTTCTATTGCTTTCGTCTATTTCTTTGCAATGTTCACTTAAAAAGGCTTTCTTATCTTTCCTTGCTATTCTTTGGAACTCTGCATTCAAGCAGGTATATCTTTCCTTTTCTCCTTTGCCTTTCACTTCTTTTCTTTTCTCAGCTATTTGTAAGGCCTCCTCAGACAACCATTTTGCCTTTTTGCATTTCTTTTTCTTGGGGATGGTCTTGATCACTGCCTCCTATACAATGTCACAAACCTCCATCCATAGTTCTTCAGGCACTCTATCAGATCTAATCCCCTGCATCTATTTCTCACTTCCACTGTATAATCACAAGGGATTTGATTTAGGTCATACCTGAATGGTATAGTGGTTTTCCCTACTTTCTTCAATTTCAGTCTGAATTTGGCAATAAGGAGTTCATGATCTGAGCCACAGTCAGCTCCCAGTCTGGTTTTTGCTGACAGTATAGAGCTTCTCCATCTTTGGCTGCAAAGAATATAATCAATCTGAATTTGGTATTGACCATCTGGTGATGTCCATGCATAGAGTCTTCTCTTGTGTTGTTGGAAGAGGGTGTTTGCTATGACCAGAGCCTTCTCTTGGCAAAACTGTTAGCCTTTGCCCTTCTTCATTCTGTACTCCAAGGCCAAACTTGCCTGTTACTCCAGGTATCTCTTGACTTCCTACTTTTGTATTCTAGTACCGTATAATGAAAAGAATGTCTTTTTGGGGTGTTAGCTCTAGAAGGTCTTGTAGGTCTTCATAGAACATTCAACTTCAGCTTCTTCAGCATTACTGGTTGGGGAATAGACTTGGATTACTGTGATACTGAATGGTTTGCCTTGGAAAGGAACAGAGATCATTCTGTCGTTTTTGAGATTGCACCCAAGAACTGCATTTTGGACTCTTTTGTTGACTATGAGGGGTTACTCCATTTCTTCTAAGGGATTCTTGCCCACAGTAGTAGATATAATGGTCATCTGAGTTAAATTCACCCATTCCAGTCCAGTTTAGTTCACTGATTCCTAAAATGTCAATGCTCACTCTTGCCATCTGCTGTTCAACCACTTTCAACTTACTTTGATTCCTAGACCTAACATTCCAGGTTCCTATGCAATATTGTTCTTGACAGCATCGGATTTTACTTCTATCACCAGTTACCTCAACAACTGGGCACTGTTTTTGCTAGTACATTGTTCGTACAATGGAACATCCCACTATAAAGACATTAACTATATCAACAAACAAAGACCCTTAAAAACAATTTTCAGTGAAATAAACATGTTAGAGAAGAAAACATACATCTCTGTTGCACAATAAAGAACAGTGTTTATAGATATGCACATATGACATGAAAGCATAAGAATGTGGAGAGAAATGCATGTAAATGAAATGGTCACCTTCAGAGAAAAGAAAATGGGAAAGAGGGACCAAGAAGGGGCCCCAGGGCGATTTCAATCTTGCATCTGATGTTTTATTTCCTTAAAATAAGCAAACAGGCAAAGGCAGCCAGAGATGAAAGATTAAACTTTCAACTTGATCTAACTTCAAAGCAGATAGGCTGAGTTACAGCAGGAGTGAACCAATATTTGAATTAACAGGGCTTGCCTTCTTCTCTGGCAGAACTGACTCAGAAAATTTAAAAATCAATACTCTAAATTTTTAAAAATACTAACTACTGTATCGTTGTAATCAAGAAAGTGAAGAAGAGATGGCCAGAGATGAGAGGCTGATGTGGCTGGACTGCGAGGTGAATGTCTAGGGCAGAAAGTGGTTATTTTGAGCAAGAGTATCTATTCCTATAAAGGGGAAATAATGATTCTTAAATTACATGCGAAGGCAAAGGTGAGAGGGAGGAATCAAGCAGACCAAACATGAGGGAACCTGGAAAAAACTATGAGGATGTTTCCCACAAACCAGACCAGCTGCCTCTGAGAATCAAGGGATCAGATAGGATGAAAAGATCCTTAAACCCTGAAAAATTCCCAAGGCCCTGTGAATGCAAGTCAGAAACTCCTTTTGGAGTGAGGTTAAATTCCCCATCAAGAGGAAAGCTATGGAGATTTAAGATTTCTATTGAACCTATCAGGTACAACTTCAGATTAATCTAGAGGGAAAAAAATTCTCCTAAAGAAAAAGTTTAGAAATAAGCAACCTTGCCTCCCCCAGGCATCCTTTCAAACTCTGACAAAACACGTTGCTGTGATAGTTCATGGGCCTCTGGTTCCAGAAACACAACTGAAACATGGGAAGGCCTCTATCCTTTCGAGTTTTAGAATTTTTTCCTGAAAACAGTACAGGATCCTTTGGCGAGGATTTGAGCTTGTCAGGATCTTGGTATAATAGACTGGAAGTCAAAGGGCAAGGTTTTTCTTCTTTTATTCTATTGAAGTGAACAGCATGAGTGAAAGGGGCCCCTGCCTATCGAAGCTTTATTTTTATCTGGAGATCAATTTCTACAAGTTCATATTCTGCTCTGAAAATCACCAGAATCATCTGAGATTTAGTCACAGCCAGGATGCTCTGGAGGAACAATGATCAGGATTCACTCCAGAAGGAAAAACATTATCCTTTAAACCAACACCTGCACACTTTACCTAAAACATTTCCCTATTCCACATTAAAAGAACCCACTTGTCTCAAAAAATCTCCCATGATAAATCTCCTTCAGTCATTTTCCCTAAAATGGTTTGTCTCATCAAGTAGAAATTCCTACCCAAATAAGTCAGTGGGTTCTTTCCTGAGTAGACTATGTTTATAGGATGAAACCTTGATTCATCTGCATTACAACACTTGAGGACATCTTCAGGTAATCAGAATTTTATATTAAAGTGATGTATTGATTATACACATAAATTACCTTCTCAATCCCCCCGTACCACCACTACAACAATCTTGTTTGGGAAAAGCATTATAAATAAGCTCCAATTTTCTTTTTTAAAAAGGACTGGTCTAGAAGTTCTGCAACTTCTTGTTAGCAATCACTTCTCTTCTTATTCATTTCATCCCCTCCCTCAAAGCAATACCTTTTATTTTTGTACCACAGTATTGTGGTCCAACTTATTATTTCTTTCTTTCCCCTCCAGGCCCTTTGGATAACCTTCCCCATTAGCCACCTGACTCCACAGGAAAAGAGCATCTTTGTGACAGCACCTTCAGCGTCACACTCAAGGGGATGCCAGTCAGCTAAGACTGGGGGTGCCCTGACCCATGGTCCACAGACACTGAATGAGGCCAAGCGGTAGTAAACTGTCACCTCAACGAAAATAGACCTATGTAACTTATGTAAACGCTTGAGACTGACATTGTATGGATTTCTCAGTTTTCTAGACCAACTCTTTTCACTTTCACACCCCAACCAGCCCACTTGTTCCTGCTTTCACCTTGCCCCATCAACCCCAGTACAGACACACTCTGTGCCAGTATAAGAGCTTGGATGGATGACTAATGACTTGTAATTCTGAGTGTCCCAAGAGGGACCTTCCTTAGTGTGGTCCCTAAACATCAGCAATTGTAACTGTTGAATGAATGAATGAACATGAAGAGTCTGAACCTTTTCAGCCCTGATAATGAGGATGTGGGGTGTGATGCTGCAATTGCCTAGAGTAAGACAGGTTGGCTCTAATCTAGCCCAGGAGCTCCAGTTAGCATTACAATTGTGAAGGCTTCCCAAAAGGAATACAAGGTGAAAGAAAGAGAACCTGAGTGGGAAGGGAGAGAAGCAACAGGGAGAGGCAGCCGAACAGGAGGAGGGAGGAATGGAAAAGATCCATTACTGACTAAAACAACACTCATGGAACACTCACTATCTGCCAGACACATTAACTCATTCAGTCCTCTCAGTGCTCTCATTGTTGCCATTTCCAGATGGGAAAGTCTTAGGATCAGAGAGGTTAAGCAACTTGCCTAGAATCACACAGCTAACAACTGGCAGAGTCAAGTGCTGAACTTGGAGGATCTGACTGAAAACCCCAGGACCCCATACTGCACTTACCGAAGTATATGCCACGGAACAGACTACTTTTGCTGGATACATGATAGATGTGGGGTGAAAAAAATAATAGCAAAAACATGTGGTCAAAGGCAAATTTAGCAAACGGTAAGATAAATGGGCTTCTTTGCTAAAAGACTTCTCAGAGCTTTTAAATTGCTAACAAGCACTGCAACTCTCCAAGAGACAAATAGAGCATATGTGTGTCCCCAGCGGATTGGCACAGGGACTGTTTTTGCGGGGAAGCCATCTTGCTGGACCAGATGTCACTTTCAGAAGCATAAACCTCACGTCTGCTCCACACCCACTGTGTGTGTGCAGGTTTGCTGGGGGCTGGTGGAGGGAACGTGCCAAAAGGCAACAGCGGCAGAGGCCACCCCGAGCTCTGGAATCTCCCCAGAGCCCTCCAGGCTCGGCCAGCCTCCTGCAGAGGTCCACCCAAGGGCCCCTACTCCTCCTGTGCACAGAAGGCAAGAGGCTATTTGCCACCGCCAGCTGCCCCCTCCCACCTCCCAGCAGGGCCTCTATCTTTGTGGACCGCACATGGGAAAATTCTCACCTGAGTTAATAATCATTGCCTTCAATTCTGAACTCCTCTCTGGCCCTTCTGTGAGGAGATTTGGCATTAAGTCATTAACAATCAAAAAAGGATAGACTACTTTACCCAAATCTCAGAAAGAATTCTCAGAAAAGCCTGAAGGTGATGGCTATTATACTCCCCTGACAGAAGCATTACTGATTCTCTTAAAGATAACATGCGGAAGATATATTCAGTCTTGCAGAAGTCCTCCAGGCAAGGCACTTTTCTTCGAACTACCTTGGAGTTGTTATGTGGTAAGTGCCTGCTCTATGAAGCCCTGTTGTTCAAAGTTCTGTTAATATCCATCAGGAGGGAGAGCAATTACAGGGAAGTTAACTATTTCTTGAGTATTATCTGCATCCTCACTATTCACACCAATACTTGAGATGGGAGCTTCAGGGTCTCTCCGAGGTCAACCTACAGAGCTGAATGGTTAAGTCTGACCACCAGTGACCAAAGCCTAGGGATCCAAGGCAATGGAGAAGTTACCTAGAGTCCTGTGTGAGGGGCATCATTTAGAGGTGGGTCTTTAGGTTCCAAATCACTGCTGTTGAGCCACGCAACTACATACAGTCTCTAAAACAGTGGTCCCCAACCCTTTTGGCACCAAGGACAAGTTTCCTGGAAGACAATTTTTCCACGGACCAGGGAGGGGGATGGTTTGGGGATGATTCAAGCACATCAAGAGCAAACTTAAGGAGATGCTGAAGAACAGGGGAGCCCGGCATGCTACAGTTCATGGGGTCACAGAGTCGGACACAACTGAGCGACTGAACAGCAACAACCACAAGCACATTACGTTTATTGTGAACTTTATTTCTAATCTACTGCTGCCACTTATCTGACAGGAGGTACTGGACCATGGCCCGGAGACTGGGGACCCCTGCTCCAAAGTAAAGCCCTTGTGCTATTACTCCTCTGCTCCAAAACTTTCTATGGCTCCCCAATGCCAAGAAAACAAAGTCTAAAAGCATCAGGGAGAGCAGGGAGAGCATCAGTATGAAATGTCCTTTACAACCTGCCTTGAGTCCACCCATCTGGCTATACCCTACCAGAATCTCCTATGCACGGCCTTCCTTCCCCTTTTCTCTGCCTGTATTTCAAGCCCAATCCACACCCACCTCCATCGTGAAGCCTCTTCTACCTCCGTCCCACAGCATCCTTGTCATCAGGCCCTCTAAAATGCCTTCCAGCAATTCCATTCCCATGAACCGAAAGTCCTCCCAACCACAAAACTGCCTGAACCACGTTGGATGCTCTTTCAGTGTAGGAGGGAAAAGACTTTTCTCTGCAGCTGATGATCTCCACTGGAGTTCGGCAGGCCTCCTATTTTCCGGAAGATGAAGTGTTCAACCCCTTCCATGCCTATGGTTTATATTTTGCCAGCCCGTGTCAGCACTGATACAGTAACCTCCCATTCTTATTGAGTGGCGCTCAGTGTAATTGATGACATCTGCTGGGGCTGATACTTTAAGTGAAGGCTATTCTCAGTCCTGCCACCGCCCACCGCCCACCCCACCCTACTCCACCCCAGCTCAGGATATAAATAGCCAATAGCAGCTACACCTGAGCTACAAAGTGGGGCTTCTCAGCAAAGGTCCTCAGTTATGCCCAAAAAGTCATGAGGTTTTCTGTGAGGATTTATCTCAGCAGATCCAGTTTTCAAACCTGCAGAGCTGGAAAAAGAGGGAGCCATGGCAGGAAGATGCTGCATAGAGCAGCCAACTTTCTTTAGAGAGAAAAATCCTTGTCTGGGCTTTTTGGTTAAACAGATTTAAACAGTATGTTCAAAGGAAGCTATCACTTGTATCATATATGTAGATATATCATTTATAGATATCAGGTGACAAATATATGTAAATATGTGTGTAACCTATCCCAATGTGTACTAGTAAAAATTAAAATGCCTTTTCCTTCTTTGGTAAAGTTTTAATATCTGTTTGCAGGCCTTGAGGGAGAGTAAATCTGACATTTATTAACATTTGATCCTTACAGAACTAGAACCTAAGTCTTTTTCTGGGCTGGAAAGAACCAGTTCCCGGTCTCCATCACTTGTGTAGCTCCATAAGCAAAATCCTATTATGAGTGTTTGCAGAAAGGCTCATTTACCAGGTCTACACAGGGAACAGGTTGTTCTATATCTGAGTGTTCTTCCAACATGAAGGTGTAGCCTTTTAAGAAATTTTGACCATTTTTGATGGAAAACGTCTAAATTACAAATACCTTCTGATGCTTTATTGTGATGATTCAGTCACTATAAAAGTTGTCAATTCTCCAAAGACTTTAAGAAGGCCAAGGGGAATGTACGGGCTACAGTACATAGATTCACAAACGGTTAGACGTGACTGAGTGACAAACACACATACACAAGAGGAATGTGAAAAGACACTCATCACTGATGAGTATCAGAGAAATGCAAATCAAAAGCACAATGAGGTACCGCCTCACACCAGTCAGAATGGCCATCATCAAAAGTCTATGAACAGCAAATGCTGGAGAGGGTGTGGAGAAAAGGGAACCCTCCTACATCATTGGCAGGAATGTAACAATGTAAACTGGTACAGCCACTATGGAGAGCATTATGGAATTCCCTCAAAAAACAAAAATTTGTCATATGATTCAGCAATCTCACTTCTGGGCATAAATATGGGGAAAAAATGAAACACTTAAAAATAGACAAGCACCCCAATGTTCATACAGCACTGTTTACAATAGCCAAGACGTAGAAGCAACCTAAGTGTCCATAGATAGATGAATGAAGAAGATATGGTATGCATACACAGTGGAATACTACTCAGCCATAAAAAGAAGGAAATAACACCATCTGCAGCAGCATGGATGGACCTAGAGATTATCCTACTGAAAAGACAAGATTATACGATACCACTTATATCTGGAAGCTAAAAAATAATACAAATGAACATATTTACAAAGCAGAAACAGACTCACAGACATGGAAAACAGACATGAGTACCAAAGGGGAAAGGATGGAGGACAGATAAATTAGGAATATGACATTAACAGATACAAGTCACTATATGTAAAACAAATAAACAAGGATTTACTGTATAGCACAGGAGACTATATTTAAACCTTATAACAACCTATAATGGAAAAGAACCAGAAAAAATATTCATATCTAAGTATAATTCAACCACTTTGCTGTATACCTGAAACTAACACAATATTTTAAGTCAAATATACTTCAGTTAAAATTTTTTGTTTAATTTTTTAAACTGTTGATGTGTGAGGCCCTTGAAGTCCACTAAGACGGTGGAGTTCACTGAGATGGTACAGCCCAGACAGGGCCTCCGAAGAAAGCCTTCCCTGTCACCTGTCCACAACACACATGTGCATGCCCACTAATCTCCCACCTATAGACCCCCCCACACACCTGCATCACAGCCTTTAACATATCCCACTGCAATTGCCGACTGAGCTATTTCCCCACTCCTCACTGTGAGCTCCTCCTGGAGGAGGAGCCAGAAATAAACAGACCATAGATTTTCTGTTTTATCCCCAAGACTCGGCTTTGTGTTGCGCACACAGTGCGAGGTCAATGAACATTTGAGAATGAATGAATGAATGCATGCATGTATGTATGAAAGAACAAAGTGTTGCACTACTTGAGGGTGTAATACACTAAATGTCTCTGTGGACATTTTAATGCCAATTTTGCTTACAAGACAACCGGAGTCCAGATGGAGTGACCTATTAAAGTGACAAAGGAGAGGGCAGCAAGGGGCACCTTCTATCATGTCACACATCAATGCCTTCCTTGACGTCTTTGTGTCAAGTTGACCACTGTGATCACATCAAATACTCAAGCTACAGAAATGAAGCTGATTCTCAGAAGTGTGAATCTTTGAGACCTGGTAGGTAACATGTTCCCTCTGAGTTGCAGCATTAATTGCATATACGTACTTAACACCATTTCAGCAGCAAGGTCTGTGCTAAGGGCAGCCACAAATGGAACAATAGGAACAGGGATGTGATTCACAGCAGGCCTTCGCTGCATCTTAAATAACTCCCAGGAGGACAGAGGTGGTGATTTACAATGGCCCTCAGGAGCCTGGCTTTGTGCTTGTAGGGTGAGTGGAAAGAGCCGTCTGAGGGCTAAAACCCAAGTGGTCAGTGAACTGCCTGTGAAACAAGCTTCTACTTAGAAACCATGAAGAAGTTATTTAAACAAAGGAAATATCAATGCCCTTGAAAGCCTCCTGAGATTGGCCTATTTCTAGACAAAAAGTTTCATTTTTGTGGCTCATGTGAATTGGACAGTGTCTCTAGGCACAGTCAGTTCCATGAATGAAATCACTGGATTCAGCCCAACAATCCACTAGGTTAGTCTGATAAAGAAACAAAATAGTAAAATGCTTGTGTGTTTGTTTTCTAACAGAACCAGCCAATGATTATAGTGGTCAATTCAATAAAAACATTATTTAAATCATAGACAATCTCAGGCAAGTAACCAACTTGATAAAATAATTTCTATCACCCCAATCTATTTAGTCCCCCAAACTTGGTAAAATAAGACAGTTAGCTGGCCTTTGTGAGAAGAGGAAGTTAGCAGGCAAAGAAGGAAAAACGAGATCGCATTTTTCCAGGAACTATACAAGAAATAGTGCATCCTTTACCTTGGTCAAAAGGCTTGTTGGGATTCCAGTTTCTGAAATAATCATCCTATATAAGGAAAAAAAATAGAAAACAAAAGTCAGACTTCAGGAAGTTTCTCATATAACTGCATAAAAACCTGCCTTTCTCCCAACCACCTCCCAAAACACAAAGGAAAATGCTAAGGGTTCAAAATTTTTTCTAAGGCATTCATGTGCAATCAAAAGGCAAAACCAATATAGTATTGTAAAGTAAAATTTTAAAAAAGTATCAATTGACTTTCCAAATTCTTGTCTTTCAAACTGTATGGATTATACACTAGGAAGAGTTAATACATTTCAGCCTAGTATGGAAACAGCACTGCTCTTCCTGGTTTGACAGATAAACCGAGACACCTTCTAAGTGCAAAGATGTATTTGCTATCAATTATACCGCAGGTGATGCCTAGCTGTTCTCACTTGGGATTAAGCCTCTGTGTTTGTAACCGCTGATAATTCAACTGTCAACATT
Source organism: Oryx dammah (assembly GCF_014754425.2). Taxonomy (NCBI): domain Eukaryota; kingdom Metazoa; phylum Chordata; class Mammalia; order Artiodactyla; family Bovidae; genus Oryx; species Oryx dammah. Next base: position 61,293,888 of record NW_024070189.1, on the reverse strand, counting down.
TCTCCTACATGGAGACACGTAACTTTGGTGCACAGTTCCAGCTTTCTAGCACTTCTCGAATCTAAAAGCAGAGGGTCATTCAAATGTGAGAATTAACCACTGGCATATATTCACCTTAATACCATTTGTTCTGGTTGTGTAGATAAAAAACAAAGGCTGGCCAGTCTGGTTGATTCATAACTGTGTCTTTCTTGCAGGTAGCTTGTCTCAATTTATGCTCCAAGGCTAGACAGTTGATCACGTTGAAATTGTAAGGGTCTAGGTCACTCACGGCTCCATCATCCTGTTAACCTCTTCCTCGCTTCTAATAACCCTTCCTCTCCAAACCTTCACTATCCACAGTTTCTCTTCTCTGTCAGCCTTCACCACCCACTCCACTGCAGATGAGCACAGCCCCTCTGTCAGCTCCACTCAACTGTCTGCAGCATGCAGGGGCCCTGGCCATGGACAACATCCCCGCATCAATTTTAGGGCATGTGCCCCCATTCAGTTAATTTCCTCCTGAGTATACTCAAACGATTTGTGGGACATGTTTTTGGCTGGCACTCTGCACGCTGCAGTTCCAGAAAGCTGTCCAAAATGAGGTCTGGATTTCTCTTCTAGAAAAGCTCATTTACACCAAAGCACACAATTAGTTTCAACTATGGTCCATGCTCTCTCCTGTGACCATTTATCTCCCACACCATCTCTTTGCATTTTATTGGTCTCTGTGTCATTCAATTACCTGGCTTTATTAGATCCTTGTTGAGTTCACCTAAGCCCTTAAATAGATTTTAGGAAACTGGATTTAGAGTAAAATCAGAACATTGCTTCTTGGGCAGTGATTCCATTTTCCAGGGCATGAATAAACATGAACAGTTTCCTCTGGATCCTGGGGATTCAGCATTAAATCATGTTTAACTCCAAGGAATTGGTCCAATTTGCTCTGGCTTTAATTTTATGCCATAACTGGCCTTCTCAACCCAGCTGGTTAGGAAATCTCTGAGGTTTACACCATGAAATAGCACTGAGAAAGTTTAAAAGAATCCCTCTGTCACATCTCTCTCCATTTATTATTTTAAATACAATCCTCATCTCTTGAATTATGTGGTTTGAACTCGGCAGCCAAAGTTAATGGTTCTCAGCTAAGGGCTGGATGATCAGTGGGAAATTTACCACCTGATTTCTCAGGATGGATGGCCAATCTACTCTTAGCAAGTGAACATAAGCAAGTGACTTAGACATTCTGTGGAGAAGGCAATGGCACCCCACTCCAGTACTCTTGCCTGGAAAATCCCATGGACAGAGGAGCCTCCTCGGCTGCAATCCATGGGGTCGCTAAGAGTCAGACATGACTAAGCGACTTCACTTTGACTTTTCACTTTCATGCATTGGAGAAGGAAATGGCAACCCACTCCAGTGTTCTTGCCTGGAGAATCCCAGGGACGGGGAGCCTGGTGGGCTGCCGTCTCTAGGGTCGCACAGAGTCAGACACGACTGAAGCGACTTAGCAGCAGCAGCAGACATTCTGCTGTTGACAAGGGAAAGAAAAGAGACAATATAAGATGAACTCATCCTCACTATTGGAGAAAAAAATAACAAAACCTCCATCCTTCCAGCTGTGGTCCATAAGTGCCCTCTGATAAGGATGGCATCATCTGTTTGCAGTCTGAGGTCATGTGAACTATTTTCTACTTGAACATGCTGCTTTAATACATGGAAATCCTTGGAAGCTTAGGCTGTGAGTCCGACAGGGAAGGACTGAAGCCAAAGACAAGTTCCTCTGCTTTAACTTCACATGTCACATTCTCTTTGATGTCCAAGTAAGGTTTGAGCCAGTCTCAGGAACTGAATATTTCCTAACAATTTCAACATATGCTGTAACTTGGATGGAATGTGAAGCATTCTACTGGACCTTGTCACTTTTCCAAGCTAACTGTAATTGCCATTTTTGCATGTTTCTTGGGGAAAGTCAGAGATTTCAAGATGAAACTTCTGCTACTACTAAGTCGCTTCAGTCGTGTCTGACTCTGTGCGACCCCATAGACAGCAGCCCACCAGGCTCCCCCATCCCTGGGATTCTCCAGGCAAGAACACTGGAGGGGGGTGCCATTTCCTACAAGTGGCTATCTGCATGAGAATATTTAAAACTCATCACACATGTAATAATACTGCCTAACTGCTGCCCCAAATGTGAAAGTACACCTTGAGTTAAAGCTCATTATGCAGAACGAGTCTCTCTAACAGCCTCTCGCCCAGCAAGGCCAAGTGGGGAAGGAGAATGACTTCCTGCCAGACCCCAATGAGCCAGCAGTGCAGACAACTTTGGTTGTGACCCCTTTGGCTCTAGCTGAGAGACAGGCACCAGAGCCCACTTGGGGGTTGGTCGATGAGCACAGGGGAGGGGAGTCCCTACTAGGCATGGCCATAGCGAGATCCAGACATACAAGGCCAGAGCTCATGGATCAGCCTTCCACTCTGTACCAGCCAGGTCTGCAGACATGACCCGTCCAAGCCCCTGGGGCTGTACTGATCAATACACTCTTCTGCTAGGGGAACGTTGGTGAAAGAGCATCTAAATCCACATGAAAAAGTCAAAAAGAATGCCTTTCTAGGGCTTCACCTCAGCCTGGAGCCTCACTTAACAGTCTGTATGCCCAAGGGACAAAGGACAGCTGGATGGTCATTTCTCCAGGGCCTAAGACCAGGGGCATCAGCCCAGCTTTTCCTTTATCTTATTTTCTGTCTGAATTTTGTAAATGTAACATATATATTTAGGTTATCCTTAAACAGACCCAGGACTTGCTGTGTTGTTGACAACACCCAGCGCCTGTTTTCTCACAGTGACAAATCCCAACATGGGAAACAGTGTGACAGCCCCAACATCACCCCAGTACTGCCCTGTAACCAAATGTGTTCCTGCTGCGTGGCCCCCAGAATTTGGCCCACAGAGCACAAAAGTCTAGGGCCTCAGGAGCCCTTGCCTCTGACCTTCCTTCTGACCCAATAAAGATGTGGCCTGTTCAAACTCAGACTGTGGTGGAAGGCATGGTGGATGGACTCAATCTCACACACTTGCCAGGAGAGCTGTATCCATCTGAGTTGGCCTCTTAACTAGTAATTTTATCATCTAGTGATAAAGCCTTTAAAAATGACTTGGAAGGACCTCAGCATCAGTTAATTTTTAAAACAGACAATCTAAATAGAAAGATACATACCTGGATACAGTCATTTATTAAATTCATTAACTCCTAATAGGGCATTCTACAAGCTGAAGAGTGAAGGGTGGCAGTGTTACCATATATGTGTATTTTATGCACTACCCTGCACAGGAGAATTAAGTCAGACCTCTGCTGGACAGGGGAGAGAAAAGCCTCCTTCTAAATTCTCACCATATGAGGAAGACCTGATTCCACTTCATGAAACCACTTCAAAAATGTATGGCAAAACCAATACAGAATTGTAAAGTAAAATAAAAAATTAATTAATTAATTTAAATAATAATAATAAATTTAAAAAAAAAATGAAAATCACCCAAATCTTTAGGGACTGTTACAACCCAGAAGATCCTGTAAATTTGAAAAGTCTCAAATTTGAGCCTGCTGACTCATGTCCAAAATCATGAAACATTGCAGGGGAGCATACAGACACAGTAAAAAGAAAAAAAAAATCACAAGTTGGCATACAAATCCCAGCAAGAAAGCAACAAATGATAGCATCTAGAAAAATGAAGAAAGGAGTGGTGCTGACTATGGAGGAAGAGCCATGAATGACCATGGCCCCAATTATTTTCAAAAATCCTCCACAACTGATCAACAGAGATAAAATCATATTCATTTTATTAACATTCAATATCCCACAAACCTAATACTGGAGCCTAAGAAATTATTGGCACCCAGTAGCTGGTACAAAGAAATTCAACTCTAGGTTTTCAACTACTTTAGAGATATCCTGTTTCAATAAGCATTCATGGAAAATGAAATCTCTTTAAAATATATATATATGTAACATATATTTTATATTATCATATATAATAGATATTAATTCCCAGGTGGCACAAGTAGTAAAGAGCTCTGCCTGCCAATGCAGGAGATGTAAAAGATGTTGGTTCGATCCCTGGATTGAAAAGATCCCCTGGAGGAGGAAATAGCAACCCACTCCAGTATTCCTGCCTGGAGAATCCCATGGACAGAGCAGTCTGGCATGATACAGTCTATAGAGTTGCAGAGAGTCAGACACAACTGAAGAGATTTAGCACACTCAAGGATATAATACGTATCAGTATATGTTAATAACATATATATATATATATATACACACACACACACACACGCCAAATAACATTCTGCTGTATGAGGCATCTTCTAAGAAAACGTTTAAGCCTCCCTACCAGGAAATGATGCAAAAAATATCCTGCCATAATTTTAGTGATTAAGTCTCTTTATCATAGACATCATAACCGATTGGAAAGTCTCTCATTTTAGCCAACTGTGACCGGGAAACTGAATTTTTCTTCCATTGTCCCACCGCCCCCAAATGGCTGATGCAATTTAGTTCAGATATTCCCGAGGGGTTTGCCTTTCCAGAGGTGCTTATGTCAGCTCCAAAGAATGTTAAAGCAACTCTGAGGAAGAGAGTGGCATAATCAAATGGAAACCACTTCTGCAATCCAACTGCTTTACTCCCACTTACGAAGATGATGATGGCATGTATGATATACTTTACAGCTTTAGCTACCACAGATCAAATATACTCAGCTCTCATGGGACAGATCATTTCTCTTTTATACATATTTTAGCTAAGTTGTTTGAACACTGTAGTTTCATCTGAAGATTACCTGAGATAATACAAATTACCAGCCTAGAAAATAAGTGGGTGCCTCATTTGTCTCGACCAGGAGTGAGCCATGGAGACATGTACACATGTACAGAGGGAAGTAAGGCTAAGCGAGAGCAGGCAGCCTCTTTGAGGTCATCTGAAGACCCCCTGTAGATAAAAACAAAAGAGAAAAGCACTGCCCTGCAGGGCAAAGTGGACTACAGTCAGGTTTATAGATCCTAGAAGGAGGTTAATCCCACTTTATTGAACCCCATACTTTTACAAAGATGTCAGTTAAGGGGCTATAGGCAAACTGCTCTCCAAAGGATTCAGTGCAAAAAAGTATCTTTTTATACTACTTGACTGGGGAGAATAAGAAGGAGGGCTGGCTGGCAGGTGGGGAAAGTGTCTCTGAAGCGATCATAGAAATCATTGGAAATGTGAGACTTCCAGGTGACATTGTACTGAAAGTGTTAGTCACTCATGCGTGTCCAGCTCTTTGTGACCCCGTGGACTGTAGCCCGCCAGGCTCCTTTATCTGTGGAATTCTCCAGGCAAGAATACTGGAGTGGGTAGCCATTCCCTTCTCCAGGGGATCTTCCTGACCCAGGGATCTAGCCCAGGTCTCCAGCATTGCAGGCAGATTCTTTACCAACTGAGCCACCAGGGAAGCCCCAAATGACATTACATAAGTGAAACTTGCCTGTAATTTTAATTTGTGTGCAGTAGAAATCCCTACTCATGATGCTATTGGGAAATACAAAACATTCCACCTATTGAGAAAGAAGTTGGCTTCTCATAAACCCCCTCACCTCTAAGCTATTTCCAGTAACATCTCTGGGTAAGCACTGTGCTGTCAGTCTCCTCCTCATCAGGCCTGTCCTTCCCACCCTGGTGAAGAACCCCAGTAGGAATCCTTCTGCATGAAGCATTCAACCACCCAGCCCAGCTTGGGCAGTGACTCGAGGCCCCCTGCCCCGTCACTCTACAGATCCCACTCATGAGAACCCTGTACACTAGGGACTGCGAGCTGGACCAATAACACATCTTCGTGGATACAAATCACACCCACACACCTGGGCCAGGCTAATTCTGAGCAGGTCTGGATCTTACCTGCACATTCCCCCAGGGCAACACTCAACAGTACACAGTAAGTCCTGGCTCTACTGGAGTCAACTGAAGTAAGGTGATTCAGTTTTAACATCTCCATATTCCTGTGAAATGCGCATAACTGTTCCTGATGTGCACATAAGGACAGGTGGGTGTATGTTTATACAGACACTCTAAATCACTTGCTTCCTGAACAGAGTAATTCTTTGATAAATTGGTCTGACATTTGGTATAAAGTCCTGCAGGCCTCAGACAAAGTGATTTAGAAAATAACAATGTCAGTTGCTCTGCTCTTTCAATAAATAACCCACCAGTAAAACACAGATAATAACTGACAATCATACTTGTACTGTAACTAATGAGAAAAGATAAAGCAGCAAATGGACTGTTTATATGCATTTGATAAATTGTGTCCCCTGGATATACCCATGAAAAATAAATGTGTGTGGTGCTGGTCCACTGAACTAAAACAAATATTTACCACTGAGATTTAGGATTGAGAGTGATATTTACATTTTATTTGGCAACTATTTTGATGCTATGTCTAATACACAGTGGAAAAGTCAAAAACCTACCTCAACTTCCTGAGTACGAAAGCATTATGAATGAGAAAAAAAAAAAAAAGAATCACATCAAACAATAGGAAGGAATGTAAACATTTTTGACAATTGCATCAAAATTTCAAATTATAACATTAGAAAGGTCATAGGCAGACATTTTCCTTTAAGTTACCGACCATCACTCCCTTTAAAAAGTCCCCTCCCTCGTTCACTAAGTTCATGAAAAGAACGTTAGGTTCTTGGTGGAATAAGTAAAGTGTGGGAAAATCTGAGGGCCCTCTGGTGATCCGTGTCATTACTGTAGAACAGCTAGCAAAATCGTGATTAAATCCAAATATACAGGCATAATTATCTTTGAGAATTTTAAATGACTAATTTGCTGTGACACTGGTCCAAAGGGTGAAATTCAATGAAAGCCCTGAGATGACATCAGAGAACAAGAATAAAAGACCTTCTACATTTCTGCAAAGAAATTATTTCACCTTGCAGCTCCAAAATAGCTTCAAGGGGTCTAAAACCTGAGAAGGACATGAGTTTATGGTCCTGGGATGTAAAATGAATAGCACTGTCATGGCCCATCCAGGTGATTAAGGGATTATAACCACCACAAAGAAGTCCCCCTTCCTCACAGCTTCTGCTTGTCCTTGTCTGTCCATCCAAGCTGGGTTCTGGAGGAGCGACTGCTCAGAGAGAAAAGCTGAGTCTGAGACCTGTTCCAGGAAGGGTGCCCTACACCTGACTTTCTTTTCCGGGGATACAACAGATCTATGGTGCTGCATCTGTACTCTGACCAAGACAAGGGGTGTCTTCCCAGACTCAAAGCCACCCATTCCCTTGACCTCAATAGCAAAATGATCAAAACACCTGAGCTAGCCAGGAGCGGCTTCCAAATGTCCAAACAGGAGAGAAACAGAAGGATTATGGATTCAAAGACAATAAAAACACTATGAACAGGACAGGCTGTGAAGCAGACATACGCTCAGATCCTGCCTCACTCGCTCACCCACCAGCTGGCCTGGCCCAAGCCCCTCAGCTTCTGAGTTGCAGCCCCCTGATGCACAAAACAAGACCGCTGCACCTACCTTGGAGGATGGGTGACAACAATTCGCAATAATGTGGCAGTATTATCAGGGATATTATCAGGCACAAAGAATGACTCAATAAATTAAAATGTTCACTTTTGTGTCCATCTCCAGAGGTTTATAATATTGAGATGTCTCAAAAACATTGAGAGAAACAGGCTTATAGAAATAATGATATGCTTAAAATTTCAGTTATGTGGCTCTTGTGCATTTGAATCATACCAAGCAGGCCCAAATGAAGGGAGACCAATTGCCCTTGGGAACAATAATTATGAAATATTTTCAATGCATGCAATTTTATTAGTCTTACGGTACGGATGAAGAGTGGCTTAGAAAAAAATGCATTGAAATGTGAAAACATGAGTTGCAGGCACATCTCTCTTTAAAGGTCAGGCTCCCATTCTCTAAGATTTAGTGACCCTGTCTATTAAAAAAAAGATAATACTTACACCACAGAGCTGTCTGTGCAACCAGTGAACCAGTGAGAGATGTTTTGAACCACTGTTATCAACTACACATCATCTAATTCTAAGTAAATTTAAGTTTCAATTATGACTCACTATATTCTCTTAAGTGGACATGGCCTGCTCTGAACAGGTAAAATTTCTTCATAATCATTAATTTACAAGTAGAAAACAGTCAGAGAAACCCAGAGAAGGGTCACTTCATTGAAACACCAAGTAAGGCCCTTGCCATCTTGGAGCATATAAACCTCTCCTTTACAGAAAATACAAATCATACTGGCCCAAGGCCCAGTTCTGTCTGAGCAGCACAAACTCCAAATTAATCAGGTCCCACCATCTTTCTGAGGATGCCACTCCAGCCACCACCGCCCCCTCCCCACCTCCCACCACCAAGGCCGGCAGGCCTCAGTCAACATCCAGATGCCGCCTTCCAGAGAATAAAACACTGGGTGTGAACTGTCACCCACACAGCCTCTGCCTCAGCTGGGCCCCAGCTTCTCCTGGGGTCACCCCCAAGTGCCCAGCCAGCCTCCTCTCCCTATACGCTGTTCAGGCTATCCCCTTTGCTGCTCCTACGAGGATCCTCTGAAGGGACGTCAGCGCTCACAGTGCCCCAGTATCAAATACTCCAGTTCCCCCCACAGCCCTCTGGCCAAGACCAAGCTCACGAGCAGCTCCCAGGACCCTGCGAGGCACAGCCCCTGCTGAGTCCTCCAGTCGCCCTGAGACCACAACCCTGCCCACATGCTTCACTCCAGCCCCACATGAGCTATTTCTCAGGGCTGCAGCAGCCAAGCTCCAAAATTCTACACACGCTGCATCCTCTGTCCCTGAAACCCCCTTCCTCTCCCTTCTCTGACTAACATTCACTGCTCTATCAGCGCCCGGTTTAGATTAGATGACGGTCCTCATGGGCCACCTCCCTGTTCCCAGTCCCCCCACGTCAGAGATGTGTCTGCTGTGTGGTCTACAACCCCTGGGCAGCCCCTAGCAGAGCCCTGATGTCACCGGTCTGCAGCGGCTGACCGCTCTCCGGCCACTTGACTACACGCCTGCCAGTCCCCAGGGCTGGGGCGGGGTGTCTTCCCCTCCACACCTAGGGCCAGCACGGTGCCCGTTCTGAACCAGGTACTCAGTGAGCACCTCCTATGAAGAAAGAATCACTCAGCCTCTGTGGCTTCTTTTAAGTCAGCTGCAGATTCCCAGTTAGCTCCCCTTTGATTCAGAACACAGGCTCTGTGTCCTGGAAGTTTCAGAGGATGGTGAAACGGGCAACTCCTTTAGTATGACTTCACCTGGGGCAGTTACAGGAACGTGGCATCAGCAGAGATGATGGCAGAAGACCTTGGAGGGAGCAGCCAAGGAGCGCTGGTGGGCCTCTGCCTGACAGCCTCGCTCCCCGGCTGCTAATGCCCCGAGTCACCGCAGGGAACAAACGAACTTCATGACTTGGCTTGCCACAGCTGGCAGATGTCTGATGCAAGATTCAGAATCTGAGAGAAGTTGAAGTTGAACTCCAATCAAAAAATTAAAGTAATAGTAACATTTTACATTAATCATCTAAGGATAATAGCAGCTACCGGTTTCTGAGTGCTCAACATGGGCCAGGCACTGTGCCAAGCCGACTGTGTTTTAGCTCGCTGAATTCATACAGTAGCTGTGTCAGGGAGGCACAATCAGCACCCTGATGACCTACCTGGGAAAACTGGGGCTCAGAGAGGTCACATTACTGTAAGTTTACACAGCTAGTAAGAGACAGGAGGATTTGAGCTCAGTTTTGCCCAGCTCTGGAGATTTCTTTCTCAAACTGGACAAGTCAATAATCGTAAAAATATTTACATTAGGGGCTTCCCTGGTGGCTCATTCAGTAAATAATCTGCCTGCAATGCAGGAGACCCTGTTTGGATCCCTGGTTAGGAAGATCCTCTGGAGAAGGAAATGGCAATCCACTCTGGTAACAATATTTACATTAGTACATCACATTGGGAGACTCCAGCATGGCTGGGGAACAGAAGAACTAAGAATGTGCTCTTGTCTTGGGGTTTAGACCTGGCTCCCAGTCAAGGGGGGCCATCCCATGAGAGGATAGAGGGATGGGTGAGGTGAGAATGAGCAGAGATAGTTGGCTGGCGTCTCCTCGCAGGTCCAGGGAGGTGGAGCGGGCGGGGGAGATGCTGAGCTGTTCCTAGATTAATGAGGTTCCAAACAGACAGACAGATCCCGGTTCTCTCCATCAAGCACTGTGCAGTGGTCAGGGTCACTGAATGAGTTGCTCCCAGGGATGCTGGGGGCCTTCTCTGACTGCCAGCATGGCAGAGCTCCACACACTGTGTTAGATGCACCAAGTGAACAGAGGACCAGTGAGGCATGTGAGGACTGGAGCACCTGGGAGAAAACACAGGGCTCACTCCCTATTGGAGATGGAACACAACGGCTGCAGGAAACGGCAAGGGATTTGACACACAGCCCAGAGGCCTCCCAAGAGGCTCTCTCTACCACTGCATCCTTCATGCATCTGAGCCTCAGCTTTCCCATCTGAGAGGGGAAATGTAAACACCTGCCCCACGGGGTCTTTGTGCAATTGGACAGCAAGTCCATTTGTCCTGTGCCCGGCTCTGGGAAAGTAGCCGGGACACCCACCAGACGTCCTGATCCCTCCCTACCACACATGGCGCCCCAGGCTTCAGAACCATGGCCAGCAGCTCTAGTGACAGAAGCCTCAGGAGCAAGCCTCACTGAGGAGCACTTTGCGGGCTCTGGCCCAGGCACTGCCATCACACCTGTCTGCCACCACACTAGGGCTCACTTCAAAGTGGAGCATGCAACACCCGCATCAAGGCACTACACAGAAGACCTGGCGGCTTTGGCACCGGCCACCTCTCTGGGAAGCCACGGCCACAGACTTCGCATGAAATTTTCATTAGCTGCACAGCAAGACCTGCTGCAGTTCCTCCCAGCCCTGCCATTCAGCTTCTTCTCTTGGAAAGAGCATCTTGGAAAGTTAGCAATAAAAGCTCCCTCACTGTGTCCCTGAGACCATCCTAGCAGTCACCCTGCCTGCCCTCCTCTGCATCCAGAGGCTCTGGCCCTTGGACCACATACATAGCAGATGCTCCCACCAATGCCCCAGAAACAAATCTGGTCAAGGTCTTTAGTCCACTTCAACACAATGATGTCACCATCAGAATCTGAGAGAGTTCCTTTGAAATCTGCAACTTCTGAAGTGATGTTCCCCCTACGGTAAAGCACAAACAAGCCTGCCAATTAGACCCACACTCCCCAGCCACAATTTCCCTCTGTAATCACTGGCAAAGCTTCCAAAGAGAATGGGAGCCGTGTTCCCTGTCCCAGGTACAGCCACTGCTGTAACTAACTGGGGCTCACCACAAGCGTAGAACAATCTTCCCACACTGACTGAAGACCCCTCATGGGACCTATACTCCCAAACGCTGTTGGATCCAATCAATCCTGAACCATGGACTAATAATCCTGGAGATGGGCTCATTTTCCTCTCACCTGATGAACATTTCTACAACTCTGTGATGGATGGAAGCCAGTATCTCACCCTCAGCACTGCCAAACAGAGGCCTGGTAGACTCAGGTGACTTAGAGAAAGAATCCCAAAGCACTTTAGCCAGGCTCCATGCTTGAGAACTTGCTCATCTGACCACTTGGACAGGTAAGATGATGTACTTACGTCATATGAAGAGACAGCATCCAGAGATAAGATAACCATTCTTATACCAAGGTCAATGTGTTTGAGTCTTGTGATAGCTGTTCAGCCCCAACTCTTGGGCATCTGTGTACTCCACAAATATCTAACCATCCTGTTGCCTTCTGAGGGGGTTTTCCATAATCTGCCTGGGGCACCCACAGAGACAAAGCAAGGCTGAAGCTTCAAGGAAGCTGGGGCCAGAGGCTCAAGGACCCTGGTGCCTGATGAGATGTCCACACCTAATCTCCAGGCACTGAGGAACCACTGAGGGCGAACTTGGAGGTGGCTCCCATCACAGTAGTGCTTTCTGAAGGTGCTGGGCTGACTAAGTGTGGGACAGGTTAGAAAGAGTCAATGAAACCAAGAACACCAATGAAGAAGTTCATTCCATGTGTGCACAATTATCACTTATGGAGCATTTGCTGCTAAGCATTGCTTTGTGCTAAGAAACAGACACGAGTAATACTCTGCCATTACTCTCAGAAGCCCATGGTCTGGCCAGTGTAGAGGGAGAGAGAAATGTCAGCAGATGGAGCATAACAATACCTGGCAATGTGGTCATTATAAAAAAGAAAATAGCTACAGAACACAGAGGAGGAAGCCACCACTCATTCCGGGGAACTAGGGCTGACTCTACTGAGGCAGAGGGACCTGCGCTGGGTCCAGATGGACAAGGAGTTTTCTAGGCAAGGAACATGCAGTGGGTGGGATGAGGAGCCAACAAGTGCAACGAGCAGGACTCTGCTGCAACAGCCCTCAACTTGGGCAACAAGAGAGTAAGCCTGAGCCCAGAGGCAGCCACAGAGAGTGGATAACAGGATGTCTGCTTTGCTCAGGGTCTCTGAAGCCCCCGCGGCCACACCATCCAGTCTGTCACTTGCTCTGGGACCAGAAAGCCTGGAGCTGCCATGGCTGATTACTGGCATCACTATGATCAGTCCACTCCAGTTGGCACTATGTCTGGAGGGGCCACACTCACCCATGGCATGCAACCCCAGGGATGAGAGCCAGCTCACACCCTGGCCATTCCAACCAGCAAGTGTTTCCCTGCTGCCTGTCAAGAACATATGTAAGTCATATGCGCCATAATTGGAACCAACTAGTCTGTATGCCCAACCCTCTTTCTGTCCTACAGAGACACAGGGCCAGCTTGCTCAACCTTCCTTTATTAAATAAGCATCTCTTTCTTTGGAGGTGAGGTCTCTGAGAACAAAGGCTCTGGGAACCAAGACCCTAGAGGTCCCCCCTCCCACTCCCAGTCAATGATAACAATTAAGGGCCTCATTTAATGGTAATAATTAAGGGCCTCTCACACACTAGCAAAGTAATGCTCAAAATTCTCCATGCCAGGCTTCAACAGTACATGAACTGTGAACTTCCAGATGTTCAAGCTGGATTTATAAAAGGCAGAGGAACCAGAGATCAAATTGCCAACATCTGCTGGATCATTGAAAAACCAAGAGAGTTCCAGACAAGCATCTACTTTTGCTGTATCAACTACACCAAAGCCTTAGACTGTGTGGATCACAACAAACTGTGGAAAATTCTTAAAGAAATGGAAAAACCAGACCACCTGACCTGCCTCCTGAGAAATCTGTATGCGTGTCAAGAAGCAACAGTTAGAACTGGACATGGAACAACAGACGGGTTCCAAATCAAGAAAGGAGTACTACGTCAAGGCTGTATATTATCACCCTGGTTATTTAACTTAAATGCAGAGTACATCATGAGAAATGCCTGGCTAGATAAAGCACAAGCTGGAATCAAGACTGCTGGGAGAAATATCACTAACCTCAGATACAAAGATGACACCACCCATATGGCAGAAAGCAAAGAGAAACTAAAGAGCCTCTTGATGAAAGTGAAAGAGGAGAGTGAAAAAGTTGGCTTAAAACTCAACATTCAGAAAACTAAGATCATAACATTAAGTCCCATCACTTCATGGCAAACAGATGGGGAAACAATGGAAACAGTGAGAAACTTTATTTTGGGGGGCTCCAAAGTCAGTGCAGATGGTGACTGCAGCCATGAAATTAAAAGACACTTGCTCCTTGGAAGAAAAGTTATGACCAACCTAGACAGCATACTAAATAGCAGAGACATTACTTTGCCAACAAAGGTCCATCTAGTCAAAATTATGGTTTTTCCAGTAGTCATGTATGGATGTGAGAGCTGGACTATAAAGAAAGCTGAGCACCAAAGAACTGATGCTTTTGAACTATGGTGTTGGAGAAGATTCTTGAGAGTCCCTTGGACTGAAAGGAGATCAAACCAGTCCATCCTAATGGAAATCAGTCCTGAATATTCATTGGAAGGACTGAGGCTGAAACTCCAATACTTTGGCCACTGATGCATAGAACTGACTCATCTGAAAAGACCCTGATGCTGGGAAAGATAGAAGGCAGGAGGAGAAGGGAACAACAGAGGATGAGATGGTTGGATGCCATTACCGACACAACACACATGAGTTTGAGCAAGCTCTGGGAGTTGGTGATGGACAGGGAAGCCTGGCTTGCTACAGCCCATGGGGGTCACAGAGTCGGACACAACTGAGCAACTGAACTGAACTGAACTGAAGGGCCTCCTGCTCTTCCTGAGGGCTTCCTAGCCAATGTACCCATCTTTTAAAATCAAAACCCTCCAGGGTAAAATTACCAGCTAAGACCATTAAGCGTCTGCCTGCAATGCGGGAGACCCGGGTTCGATCCCTGGGTTGGGAAGATCTCCTGGAGAAGGGAAACAGCAACCCACTCTAGTACTCTTGCCTGGAGAATCCCACGGACAGAGGAGCCTGGTAGGCTACAGTCCATGGGGTCGCAAAGAGTCAGACACGGCTGAGCGACTTCACTTTCACTTTCACTTTAAGACCATTTCTATGGTAACAAAATACCTATCAATAAGGACATATTTATTTCTTGTGGAAGAGTACTCAGCCAGCAGAAGCCATGTCATATGTTTTTATTTTCAGGCTTTCTTTTCATGTATCATTTGGAAGATAACAGGAATGTTAATAACAATGCAGCCCCCTTCCAGTCTTAAAATCCAATGATTCTAAATATGTCAGATAATAAATCAAATACACTTGAAAGCTCTATGTAAATGAAGTGGGAGCAATTTTCAAACTAGCAAGGACTGCAATGTACTGGAAGAGTCCAAGGAAGACCAAAACATTAAGATGTTTTTGTCTTGGATTTTTATTTTTGCTTCCGATTTTTAAGAACCTAATATGAACACAAACAGTCCTTATATCCTAGATCTTTAAAACCCCTTTCCTATTAAATAACTTTTGAGCATTAAAGAAAGAGTTTAGGGAATTCCCTGGTGGTTCAGTGGTTAAGATTCCATGCCTTCACTGCTGAGGGCATGGGTTCAGGCCCTGTAGACCCCACAAGCTACATGGTGTGGTTAAAAAAAATAAAAAAGAAAAGAAAGAGTCCAGTTGGGTTTTTTTTCACATGATGCCCAGAACTGCCAAGAACCTTTTGGAAAATTTTCCAAGATCAAATTCTTTAGCCAAATTATCTTCTTATGAGAGGTGGCGACTCTGAGACAGTCCCATACAAAACATGGGAAGAAAGAAACAAAGACGCAGTAAAGAGGACCAAAGACGCAATGGTGATAATTTCATCCACTCCATAACCACACCTTCCCCATGCCTGGAGCCCACCCCCTTAGAGGCCTGGGAAGGAAGAAGGGACAGCTGTGGCTACCAACATGCATGACGCCAGGACAACGCGGCTACACTTGGGGGTAGCGCTGGGTCCCCCTCATTATAAACAATCTTCTCATTTAGCCAGTCACATGCTCACATTTTCTAGATACCTCAGCTATCCTTAAAGAATGCCCACGACCCATTGTAAGAAGACAAAACCACAGAAAAGCAGTAGAGAAAAATCAAAATGGTAACAATGGTTATTAATGGATGGAAGAAAACAAGAGTCTTCTTCCTGCTTATACTTTATTATTTTTCAATTAAAAAC
This sequence comes from Oryx dammah, assembly GCF_014754425.2. Classification (NCBI taxonomy): domain Eukaryota; kingdom Metazoa; phylum Chordata; class Mammalia; order Artiodactyla; family Bovidae; genus Oryx; species Oryx dammah. The sequence continues at coordinate 61,278,180 of NW_024070189.1, read as the reverse complement.
GAACATGAATTACTTTCTATATTTGCACATTGTCTGTTCATTCATCCATTTACCCATTCATTCATTCAAAGTTCTGTAGGATAGGGAAACAAAGAAAGCATTACCCTAAAATTTTGTTAAGGTTTTTTAAAGAGTTTTGAAATGGTTTTTTCTAAATTTTGTTAAACTACCCTAACAATTTGTCCTAACAATACAGTCAGGACAAATCTAGCCAGAGAGGTAAAATCATTTCCACTTGAATTCACACAGCACTAAAATCTGCAGTATATGATCCATCTGCACTGACAGTTCGGACTGAGAACTGGAATCACAGCCCATGGGGAATAAGAAGGAAGAACCTCTTGGGCCATGACCTAAAACAATGACTAGGCACCTTTTCAGGCAGCTGAATAGAGTCACAAGCCCTTCTAATTAGCCTGTTTCCAGCCTGGCACATAGGGTAAGCATTCATTTATTCCTTTTGTCCTGGCATCCTATTAAGGAATGCAAGATCTAGAATAAGCAGGGGGTGACCCTCAGCTCACTCAGTGCCACACACCCCAAGGCCCCTGCCAGAAATAGTCAGGAGAAGGACCCAGACCTCACAGTAGAAATCGTACATTTACTCACAAGGTGGTGACAGCTCCTGAAACAAACCCAAATTGTGGCTCGATTTAATAAGGCATCTGAGGCTCAGATACTTCATCTGATTTACCGAGAGGATACACAAATCACAGCTAGAATCAGAGGCACCTTGTCAGGGCTGCCTGCTGGAATTATTTGGGAACAACACCGCATGGGTTATTTTGGTGTTGCCCATCAAAACTTCATATGTCTGTTTCACACACCTCTCTTTTCACAAAACTCAGCTCTTAACCTTGCTTGGAGCTGAAATCAATGGTTCTGCTTCTGGATGTGAAACATAAAGAAACATAAAAGTCCATGGTAGTTTCTTAACTGGTAACTTCTCTTGACATCTCCACTGCCATTGGCCAAATAATTCCAGGTAAATGTTTTGCAACCTTTATGAGCTTCAGTTTCTTCATCTACAAAATGAGGGCAATGGTGACCACTTCACTGGGAGGCTTACTTGGAACACATAAGCAAAATGCCCAGCATGTAGTATGCACCAAATATCCAAACATGTCATTGCTTTTTTTTTTTTAATTGACCTCAGTATATCCTCTGCTGAAAGCTGATAACAAAATTTGAAAAACAAAATGCTAGTTTCCTCCGGATGAGTCCATTTGTGATGCTGCCATCCCGACTGCAGACATTTTTAAGAAATCAAATATGGGTAATGGCTGCTTTGGAAAAGCAGCAGCCACTGCCTGGTGCAAAAGTGTAAATAAAACGCCACTTAAGTAATCACATTACTCACAGCTTAACGCATGTGATCCAGAGCTGCAAGCAAGCGTGTGTGTGATGGATTTCTCATTATCTGCTGGCTGCCACTGCAGCCCATCCAAGCGTCTGCAGGCATCCGGACTGGGAAAGTCTACATTAGCTCCTGGTGGGACCCACACTCCTGCTATCAGTGGAAACAGACGCAGCAGGAAGGAGGCGATGCCTTCATAAAAAGGTGATAATACAGACAGACACGTCTGCTTGGGGAAGAGATGCCAGGTTCTAGTCAGCAGTTAAATGTCCCTTCCTTGGCTCTCAGGGGCTTCCAAAATAGTCTGGGTAAGAGGAATTCCCTAGCTGAATTCTCTTAGCCCCTGCCAGGTAGAGGTGGAGCCTTCTTGGATGCCCTGATATGACCTGATTTCAACTCGGTGCCAAGACTAAACAGCAAAGGAGACTAAACACCAAAGTCCAATGCTAAACTAAATCCATCATCTTTCTGAGGAGGGGCTCTGAAATCTCAGCAGACCAGAGCTGCCCTCAAGCACGGGCCTCCCAGGTGGTGCTAGTAGTAAAGAACCTGCCTGCCAATGCAGAAGACATAAGAGACACATGTTCAAACCCTGGGTTGGGAAGGTCCCCTGGAGGAGGGCATGGCAATCCACTCCAGTATCCCCGTCTGGAGAATCCTATGGACAGAAGAGCCTGGCAGGCTACAGTCCACGGGGTCACAAAGAGTCAGACACAACTGAAGTCACTCAGCACACACACACGCCCTCAACTGGAGATATGTTGGGTCCCTGGACAATTTCCACTCTGGATAAATGCAGAACTTCTAGAAAAGTCACTTCAGAATCCAACTAAAAGCATACTGTAAAGATGTGGGTATCTATGGGGGCACAGGCTGGAATGTCCTCAGGGAAGGATGTGGGAGTCACTTCCTCATATGAAATCCCAGTTCACCAAGGTGCCTGCTGCCTTTCCTCACACAGAAATCCCTACGCACAGGCAGCTTTGACTGTGACAAGGCAATCAGAGATTCTGCCACTCCACCTCAACCTCCCAGCAGGACATCTGTGCTGTTATGGTCTTCTCCCCTACCCTTTCTCATCAAAACTTGCTCCTGGACCTTTCTTCAGAGCCAGTAAAGAGGACTGAGACAGTTCCATTCATATTCAAAAGGGATCCAATCTGAGGTGACAAAATCCTGCCAGAGAAAAACAAGCAATGTTTGGGGAGAAAACCTTGGCTAGCCCTTGAATTTAAAGCATACCTATCAGGTCCAGGCAAAGATGGAAGGTGAGGAGGATTAAAAACCAGTGGAAAGGAGACATCAGACAATATTACAAAGCTGTAGTAATCAAAACAGCATGATACTAGCACAAAAACAGACACGTGGATTAATGGAATGGAATCAAGAGCCCAGAAACAAACCCACCCATCTACCATCAATTCATCTTCAACAAAGGAGGCAAGAATATACAATAGAGAAAAGACAGTCTCCTCAGCAAGTGGTGCTGGCAAAGCTAACACTCTGTAAATCAATGAAGTTAGAACACACCCTCATACCATACACAAAGATAAATTCAAAATGGTTTAAACTTGTAAACATAAGGTATTTTTCTACCATAAAATTCCTAGAAGAAAGAGAACATAGGCAAAACCTTCTCTGACATAAATTATACCAATATTTTCTTAGATCAGTCTCCCAAGGCAATAGAAATAAAAACAAAAAATAAATAGTTTGATCAAACTATTTATTTAAAAATAAATATTTATTAAAAAATAATCAAACTTATAAGCTTTTGCACAGCAAAGGAAACCATAAACAAAATGCAAAGACAACCTATAGACTGAGAGAAAATATTTGCAAATTATGTGACTGACAAAAGCTTAATTTCCAAAATATACAAACAGTTCATACAACTCAATATCAAAAAAAAACAACAACAAACAACTCAATCAAAAAGTGGGCAGAAGACCTAAATAGACATTTCTCTAAAGAAGACACACAGATGGTTAAAAGGCACATGAGAAGGTGTTCAACATCACTAGTTATGAGAGAAATGCAAATCAAAACTACAGTGAAGTACTATCTTACACTTGTCAGAATGGCCATCATTTAAAAGTCTACAAATAACAATTACTAGAGAGGATATGAAAAAAGGGAACCCTCCTACATAGTTGGTGGGAATGTAAGTTGGTGCAGCCACTATAGAAAAAAGTATGGCGTTTCCTTAAAATACTAAAAATAGAGTTGCTATATGGTCCAGCAATTCCACTCCTGGGCACACATCCAGAGAAAACTGTAATTCAAAAAGATACATGGACCCCAATGCTCACAGCTGCACTATTTATAACAGCCATGACATGTAAGCAACCTAAATATGCAATTACCAACAGATAAATGGATAAAGATATGGTATGCCCATTTATACATATACACACATATATAAATGTACATATATATGTACATGTGTGTATATACACACATACACACACACAACAATGGATTAATACACAGCCATAAAAAAGAAGGAAATAATACATTTGCAGCAACATGGATAGACCAAGAGATAATCATACTAAGTGAAATAAGTCAGAAAGATAAAGACATATGATATCACTTGTATGGGGAATCTTGAACTTATTTACAAAACAGAAACTCACAGATACAGAAAACAAACTTATGGTTACCAAAGGGGAAAGGCGGTGGAGGAGGATAAATTAGGAGTTTGGGATTAGCAAATACAGACTATTATATATAAAACAGATAAAAAATAAGGTCCTATTGTATAGCATAGGAGCTATATTCAATATCCTATAATAAATCATAATGGAAAAGAATATTAAATATATACACACACACATATATATGTACAACATGTCACTTTGCTATATACCAGAAACACAATATTGTTAATCAACTATACTTCAATTAAAGGAAAAAGAATGAGTGGAGAGGGGAAAAGGTAATTAAGAGTCTGCGACTGGTCTTTAAGGGAAAAGATACAGTGACCAGGAAAATGAACATGGCAGTGTGAGAATATTTTCTCTTTTGGTGGGGAGGGTATTTTTGGCTGTGTCACATGGACCACCAGGAAATTTCCCAAGAATATTTTCTACTACAGACCCAAAATGGAGCCTGTGGGCAGTGGAGCAAAGACCCAGGTATGAAGGAGCTGTTGGGACTCCACTATTTTCTAAAGCAAGATGAAGAAATCGCAATTCAAGCCTGTGTTCAACCTACAATGGGAAATAACTTATGTCTACTGAATACCTGCTGCCAGGCAAGCACTGCACTCTGCACTTTGCATTGATTGTCCTCTATAATCATCACAATGCCTTTGCAAGAATGGAGATAACCTCTACATCTTACAGTACAGAGGAATATGGATCAGAGAGGTTAAGTAACTTGAGCAGCAGGTCAGCTCCAGCTCTGTCAAACCACAAAGTCCTGGGCTCTTTCCACACACCATGGCAGCCCAGTACTCCCAGATGGTAGAGTACCTGCCAAGTTCTAGGCCATCAGCTCCCAGAGGATGGACTCTGCTGGACCCAATTCAGATGTAATCAACCTACAAAGCCTCAGAACAGCCACTGGTCAAATCAGAGCTGGTAAACGGAGTTTTTATGATTCTCTTGGAAACTTGTAATTTAATTATTTTGAAGGCAAATCTCACTTTTGACAAAGTAGAGGGAAGCTAAGCCTCTGGGCTAAGATGTGAGTGAAGCCAAAGTATGGAAAGGGTGGGGAGAAAAACTGAATCCTAGGTGACACCCTGGGGTTGGGAGGACAAACTTATTACACCAGATATCTGGTGGTTTCTGAGCCAGAGTCACGGCTAGAGGACAGAGGATGAAACAGATCTTTCCCCATTAGACGTACAACACTGAGAAGGTTCCAGGAGTGGGTGGTTCCCATCGTAAGTGAGAGCAGCTTGCTAACTGCACCGGCTGGTAGTCTGATCCATCAATCACCCCAGACTAACGTGCTTCTTCCCTGGCTAACAGCCATGAGGGCCATGAACAGATCCTATGCCCTCATTTATGGGAAAGCACACACCTTAGCAGGTGGCACAGTGGTAAAGAGACACAAGAGATGCAGGTTCGAATCCCTGGGTCAGGAAAATCCCCCAGAGGAAGAAATGGCAACCCCCTCCGGTATTCTTGCCTGGAAAGCTCCATGGATAGAGGAGCCTGGTGGGCTACAGTCCATGGGGTTGCAAGGAGTTCAGCCATGACTGAACACACAGCACAACAACATGCCTTAACAAACCTGAGGCCCAACTAACAAAAAGTTAGACCCAATTTTGATTTAGGTCACTGCTTGCCTTCCTGCTGGCCCTTGCATTCTGCTACATGACCAAGGGGCCCAAATGGCAGAAATGGAGAAAATACTGAATAAACTATGAACACACATTCAACCACATTCATGCTTATTAACAATGCCTCTCTACCACATTATTCTTAAATCTTTCACAACTAAACTCTACCTGGGAACGTAAATCCTCCTCACCATTATGTGAACAAGTCTCGTAATAACAGTAGCAGTTCATTACTGAGCCATTTTAGGTTCCATTTCTCCAAGAAAATAAATAACCAGTTTAAAGAGTGTCAGAAAAATGTTCCACTGGCACTCAGCTTAAACATGATTATTTATTAGAAATTATCAAAAGCTACTCACACCTGTGGTAATTCTAAGCACACAAGGGCCTCAGTGAGTTTTAGATTTAAAGGTGGGAAAGAAATGAAAAACACAGAAGTGCTATGGATTTTCACTTTGAATAGATCTTCATTTCTTGGCCTTTGGGGCTACTCTTGATGATGGGAGCCTCTTGCACCAAATGCTCAGACAGAGAGAACCCTGGGGAAAGATTTATAAGAGGTAGAAGAGAGGAAAATACCACATGGAGAACTGCTAGTCATGCCAGGCAGGGCTCAAACATCCAACTTAGGAAATGACAGTCTTTCTCTATGAAGGGTCAGAGAGCAAACTTTTTGACTTTGTGGGTCACAAACAGACTTTACCACACATTCCTCTCCCTGTCCCCCTCTAAAAAGGTACCAATCACTCTAAACTGATGACCTCAGGAAGACTTGGCTCTGGGGCTGAGTCTGTCCACCCCTGCTCTAAACAGATTACTTGTCTTAACACTCTTCACCGCTCTCTGTAGGAGATGCTGTCTGTGCTTCCATTTTAAAGACAAAGGGAATGAGGTGCTGAGATATTAGGAAAACTGCTTGAGTTCACACATGTGACTTAAGGGTCAAAGTACCATGCCAGGCAGGATCCAAGCCTAGGCCCATTGGTTCTCAAAAGTCATACTCTTCCCATTATAACACATGGCATCAAAAACACTCTGAATATGGTAATTCTCTTTCCTGCAAAGAGTGCATTCATATCATGAATAAGAAGGGATGACAAAGGAAGCGATGTTTATTGAACATCTAAAGGGTACTGGGCCCTGGCCATGGACTTCACACACGAGAGTGCACAGGGCCAGCATGGACAGTTGTGCAGGTCGCTCACTGTACATGATGCCTGGTCGATACGGTTACTAGTGAGGAGAGGAAAGGGGAAGGGGGCAACCTAGGGGTAGGGAAAAAGTTATTATGGAATTATATGAAATCATGTATGTGGAACTTTTGAAAATTATAAAGCACTATAGAACTGAAAGAATCTTTCATTCAATTTAAAAAAGGCTTCCCTGGTAGTCCAGTGGTTAAGAAACCACCTGCCAATGCAGGAGACACAGGTTCGATATCTGGTCCAGGAAGATTCTGCATGCCATGGAACAACTAAGCCCTCGCACCACAACTACTGAAGCTCATGCACCTAGAGCCTGTGCTCCCCAACAAGAGAAGCCACTGCAATGAGAAGTCTGTGCATGGCAGATAGACAGTAGCCCCTGCTCGCTGCAACCAGAGAAAGCCCTTGCACAGCAACAAAGACCCAGGGCAGCGAAAAATAAAATTAAAAACAAAGGAAGACTGCCAGGTCAGGAAAGGAGTAGGGGCTGAAATGCCATGTGAACCGCATGCACCAGCCACACCCTGGAGCAGGACTGTGCCCACCCAGAGGGGACTCCTCCTTCCATTTTGAAGGCACCATGGTGGCTGAAGCAGTTCTGCCAGTGCACCTCCCAGAGGGCAGGATGTGAGAGGAAGAGCCTCACCAAACCCCAGGGGAACCTGCAGCCTGGAACAGCAAAAGGAGACCAAGGAGAGTCCAAGTGCTCAGACTCGCAGACCCCAAGAGGGATGTGGGAAGCCAGTGACAGGAACCCAGGGATCGAGCAACAGTCATGGAGGAAAACCAAACTTACCCCCACCCTTGAGTCTTAGGATGCAGCTGTGCAGTCAGGAGAAGACAGACCACCGTTTCACATACCATGTGAACTAATGGACTTTATTACTCCAATAGGTGTTAACGATGGAAAATAGGTATTTTAAAGGAAAATTTACACAAATTCTATTCAGTTCAACAGACACTTATTGACTTGCTTAGGGATCACAACCTGAGAGTTTATTAAAGGAGCCAGGAGCAGCTGCAGAATATCTCTAAGATCATGAAGCTTACATGGTGCAGGTGTCATCCTTAACAAAACCAGACTACTAATCACAAAGCAAAAGAGGTGAGACCCAGTGTGACTGCTCTTTGGGTGTTCCTGCAGGCTCCTCTGCTGTGGTTCTGATCGCTGCCTCCTAGGCCACCATCACCCCTCCCTATCACTCACACGGTAATGGGACCAAGGACCTAGAAGGGCCCCACAGAGCTATCTTGGCATAAACGGTTTGCCCAGAGTTCCCCAGCAGAAGACAGCCCAGGTGCAGCCCTGAGATGGTCCATATGCACCTGCCTTATCCTCTGCCTCCTGGACTTGGTCGTCTTGGTCTTAACTTCCAAGAGACAAGCTGACCAAAAGGTGGCAGAAAGACCCAACACACAGAGGTCTGCCCCTGCCACAGCACCTGGGGATACTTCCCAGGAGGGACTGTGCCAGGAAAGAGTCCTCAAGGACCTATGGGACTTCCTTTCTCCCACATCCTACCCAAAGTGGGAGAAAAATACAGTCATTATTGTCTTCCCAAGACCTCAGCAGATGAACACCAATTGTTAGGCATTAGTTAACCAGTGAAAGAAACTGCATTTTCTTTCCTTCATCATTTTCAACTCCAAGGACAAGATTTTTCTCAAATGCCCCTAAAAATTCTTGCAATTGTCTTCAGACAGACAGTAGTGAAGAGAGACAGCAAATTGCTCTCCACAATTACTCAGCGCTGAACTCCCTAAACAGCCCATCTTTATGCCGCCAGTGTAGCTGTGTCTATGGACGACTGGTTCAGGCGAGGGCAATCGTTCCCTGAGCCCTCCCCTACTGCTCGATGCTCAAAAGGCAATGTGGAAAATTACCCAGAAAACAGCTGTTTATGCTTTAGGCGGTACCTACATGGAGAGAGGCGTGATGGGCAGGTAGAAGTCACAAGCCATAAAATTGAGAAAATACTATTTTCAAGTTAAATGTGAAGGGAAGTCCCTCTGCAAGAGGTAATCAATAGTCAAGCAGAAGCACCACAGGACAAGACCCTCTGGTGAAGGAGAGAAGAAACGTGGCAAGATCACCTCTGAGTGACAAGTCACTGAGCTACAATAGCTGCAGATGGTTGAGCTTCACCACTGTCCCCATTCCCCAGGCACTGAAGGGGCTTCACCCAGCAAAAGGGACCCAGCTCCAGCCCCCAACTTCTGGGTGATTTTCTCCTTCCAAGCTCATGACCCTACAACATAGAGACAACATCTACATCAACTGTGGTCAATCCTACTGCTCCAGGCACAGCCCTGTGACATCCTGAAAGAGCTGGAAATGGTAGCCGTGACTCCCTCCCGGCCATAACCCAAGAATCCAAGAGATTTGGGAACCCTTGGACATACCCAACCCTGACTTTGCCCCAGTCTTGATAATAAGCTGCCCACAACAAAGAGAGCCCAGCACAGCATCCTGAATCCTACTCTAGGCTTCCTCCATGAAGTTCCTATCTCCCCAACCAGGGCCAACTCCTTCACTCATGGCTGTGAGAATTTGGTCCAGTGGCTGGAAATAAGGGTCTGTAACCAATGAATAGACAGAGGATCTGGAAGCAGTCAGAGGTTCTCATCACTGGTGCTGCCAAGCTTGGACAGCAGGTTATATTTAAAAGGGAAATGTGGACTCATAATTATTTTAAACATACGCAATTCCAGACCAGGTGATTGCTAAGCACTGAAGTCTACCATATTTTACTCCAAACTTCCCAGGCTTCCAGACTGCAGCCAGAGAACAAGATGCAATGCCTTTGGAACAAGGAAAAATAAAATCACTTCAAAAAGCATTAAGGAGACAGTCAGCTTCACTGATTTATTTCTGAGATGGGAAACTGGGGGAGGAGAAGGTTCCAATTTTCCATCAGTACTGAGCTATTCATAGCAGGAGGCTTGGCTGGCGGTTTGATTGGCTTGATTCAAATTGCAAAGAACAAGGATGCATCTTCCCCAGGAGGGCAGCACAGCAGAGCACTGAGCTCTGGAGCCCAGTAGAGCCCACTCTGAAACTTGGCACCAACACAGTGATTGACTGTGTGTCCTTGGAAAGGTACTGACCCTCACTCTTCCAATCAATAAAATGAGGTTATTAAAGGGGCCAACTGCATAGAATTTACAAAGTCCAAATGAGGTAATCCATGTAAAGGACTGATGAATGCTCATAAAAAACAGACATTGGGAGGGGCAGCTCTAAGCTGGTGGAGGAATAGGACGGGGAGACCACTTTCTCCCCCACAAATTCATCAAAAGAACATTTAAACACTGAGTAAATTCCACAAAACAACTTCCGAATGCCGGCAGAGGACATCAGGCACCCAGAAAAGCAGCCCAGTGTCTTTGAAAGGAGGTAGGAAAAAATATAAAAGATTAAAAAAGAAACAAAAGAGGTAGAGAGGGAGCTTCATCCTGGGAAGGGAGTCTTAAAAAGAGAGAAGTTTCCAAACACCAGGAAATACTCTCAGTGCCGAGTCTGTGGTGAGCCTTGGAACAACAGAGGGCAATAGCTGGGAGGAAAAATAAATAAATAATTAAAACCCACAGATTACATGCCCAACGGTAACTCCCCCAGCGGAGAAGCACCGCAGACGCCTGCACCCGCCACTAGCAAGCGGGGGCTGGGCAGGGAGGCACGGGCTGCATTGCTTAGAGTAAGGACCGGGCCTGAATGCCCCAAGGGCAATCTGAGGGAACTAACTTTGGCTAGCAAACCAGACTGTGGGATAGCTACCACGCAGAAAGCCCTAACCTAAGACACCATCAGGCCCACTCACAGAACAAAGGACTGAACAGAGCTAGCCCGCTGCAGACCATCCCCCTCCAGTGACAGGCAGCCAGAGCCGGAAGGGGGCAATCGCAGCCCCAGAGAGATATTATCTACCAAACTGCAAGCAGGCTTCTTTGCTAACTAAGACTTCTTGGGGTTCTGGATGGTCAACATCCGCCTGAGAAGGTGCGCAGGTTGTACAACCAGAAAACTGAGCAGCAGGGACGGGGGAGGTGATAAGTCGCAGCGACCACGTTCAGCAAACACCTCATCACCTGAGCTGCTTGGACCTGGGAAGGGCACAAAACACAGGCCCAACTGAGTCTGCACCTCTGAGGACAACCCAAGTGCCTGAACCTGAGCGGCTTAGACCTGGGAAGTGTATGCAGCCCAGGGCCGGCCTTGGACGGTTCCGGGGGAGCAACCTAGATCCTGAGCAGTGTGGGCAGGGAGAGCACACGAGCCGTGAGTGGGGGCAGGCCCAGTGTGGCTGAGACACTACGAGCACACACCAGTGTTGTCTGCAGCGTCCCTCCCTCCCCACAGTGCGACTGAACAAGTGAGCCTTAAAAAGTATCCACCACCGCCCCCTTGTGTCAGGGTGGAAATCAGACACTGAAGAGACCAGCAAACAGAAGAAGCTAAAACAGAGGGAACCACCTGGGAACATACAGGTGCAATAGATTAAAACCCTGTCGTTAGTACCGACTACATAGGAAGGGGCCTATAGATCTTGAGAAATATAAGCCAGACCAAGGAACTATCCAAAAATGAACTGACCCCAAACTGCCCACAACAACCTCAGAGAAAGTCCTAGATATATTTTTACTATTTTTTACTATCATTCTTTTTTTTAATTTTTAAATCCTCTACTACTCCTTTAATTTTCATTTTTATAACCTATTACTTTGCAAAAAAGAGACCCTATTTTTAAAGCAAACTTCATATATATATATATACACACACATACATATTTTAAGAATTTAGTGACTTTTTTTCTTTTCTTTAATATTGTATTTTCAAAAAATGCAACTCTACTCTAGATTTTTAATCTTTGCTTTTTGGTATTTGTTATCAATTTTGTACCTTTGAGAACCCAATCTTCAGTACCCATTTTTACTTGGGAGCAAGATTACTGGCTTGACTGCTCTCTCCCTCTTTGGACCCTCCTTTTTCTCCACCAGGTCACCTCTATCTCCTCCCTCCCCCTTCTCTTCTCTACCCAACTCTGTGAATCTCTTTGTGTGTTCCAGACGGTGGAGAACACTTAGGGAACTGATTACTAGCTGTATCTGTCTCTCTCTTTTTGATTCCCCCCTTTATCCTCCTGGCCACCTCTGTCTCATTCCTCCCTCTTCTCTTCTCTGTATAACTCCATGAACATCTCTGAGCAGTCCAGACTGTGGAGTGCACATAAGGAAGTGATTACTAGCTAGCTTGCTCTCTCCTCTTTTGATTCCACCTAATCTCATTCAGGTCACCTCTAACTCCCTCCTCCTCCTCCTCTTCTCCATGTAAATCTGTGAACCTCTCTGGGTGTCCCTCACTGTGGAGAAACTTTTCATCTTTAACCTAGATGTTTTAACAATGATGCTGTATAGATGGAGAAGTCTTGAAGCTACTGTAAAAATAAGACTGAAAAACAGAAGCAGGTGGCTTAAGTCCAAATCCTGAAAACACCAGAGAACTCCTGACTCCAGGGAACATTAACCTACAGGAGCTTATCAAACGCCTCCATACCTACACTGAAACCAAGCACCACCCAAGGGCCAACAAGTTCCAGAGCAAGACATACCACACAAATTCTCCAGCAACAAAGGAACACAGCCCTGAGCTTCAATATACAGGCTGCCCAAAGTCACTCCAAACCCATTGGCATCTCATAACTCATTACTGGACACTTCATTGCACTCCAGAGAGAAGAAATCCAGCTCCACCCACCAGAACACCAACACAAGCTTCCCTAACCAGGAAACCTTGACAAGCCACCCGTCCAACCCCACCCACAGTGAGGAAACTCCACAATAAGGAGAATTCCACAAACTGCCAGCATATAGAAAGGCCACCCCAAACACAGCAATATAAACAGGATGAAGAGACAGAAGAATACCCAGCAGGTAAAGGAACAGGATAAATGCCCACAAAACCAAACAAAAGAGGAAGAGATAGGGAATCTACCTGATAAAGAATTCCAAATAATGATAGTGAAAATGATCCAAAATCTTGAAATCAAAATGGAATCACAAATAGCCTGGAGACAAGGATTGAGAAGATGCAAGAAAGGTATAACAAGGACCTAGAAGAAATAAAGAAGAGTCAATATATAATGAATAATGCAATAAATGAGATCAGAAACACTCTGGAGGCAACAAACAGTAGAATAACGGAGGCAGAAGATAGGATTAGTGAAGTAGAAGATAGAATGGTAGAAATAAATTAATCAGAGAGGGAAAAAGAAAAGCAAACTTAAAGAAATGAGGACAATCTCAGAGACCTCCAGGACAATATTAAATGCCCCAATATACAAATCATAGGAGTCCCAGAAGAAGAAGACAAAAAGAAAGACCATGAGAAAATACTTGAGGAGATAATAGTTGAAAACTTCCCTAAAATGGGGAAGGAAATAATTACCAAAGTCCAAGAAACCCAGAGAGTCCCAAACAGGATAAACCCAAGGCAAAACACCCCAAGACACATATTAATCAAATTAACAAAGGTCAAATACAAAGAACAAATATTAAAAGCAGCAAGGGAAAAACAACAAATAACACACAAGGGTATTCCCATAAGGATAACTGCAGATCTTTCAATAGAAACGCTTCAGGCCAGGAAGGAATGGCAGGACATACTTAAAGTGATGAAAGAAAATAACCTATAGCCCAGATTACTGTACCCAGCAAGGATCTCATTCAAATATGAAGGAGAAATCAAAAGCTTTACAGACAAGCAAAAGCTGAGAGAATTCAGCACCACCAAACCAGCTCTCCAACAAATGCTAAAGGATATTCTCTAGATAGGAAACACAAAAAGGGTGTATAAACTCAAACCCAAAACAATAAAGTAAATGGCAATGGGATCATACTTATCAATAATTACCTTAAACGTAAATGGGTTGAATGCCCCAACCAAAAGACAAAGACTGGCTGAATGGATACAAAAACAAGACCCCTATAAATGTTGTCTACAAGACACCCACCTCAAAACAAGGGACACATACAGACTGAAAGTGAAGGGCTGGAAAATGATATTCCATGCAAATAGAGACCAAAAGAAAGCGGGAATAATACTCATATCAGATAAAATAGACTGTAAAACAAATGCTGTGAAAAGAGACAGAGAAGGACACTACATAATGATCAAAGGATCAATCCAAGAAGAAGATATAACAATTATATATGCACCCAACATAGGAGTACCACAATATGTAAGACAAATGCTACCAAGTATGAAAGGGGAAATTAACAATAACACAATAATAGTGGGAGACTTTAATACCCCACTCACACCTATGGATAGATCAACTAAACAGGAAATTAACAAGGAAACACAAACTTTAAATGATACAATAGACCAGCTAGACCTAATTGATATCTATAGGACATTTCACCCCAAAACAATGAATTTCACCTTTTTCTCAAGTGCACATGGAACCTTCTCCAGGATAGAGCACATCCTGGGCCATAAATCTAGCCTTGGTAAATTCAAAAAAATTGAAATCATTCCAAGCATCTTTTCTGACCTCAATGCAGTAAGATTAGATCTCAATTACAGGAGAAAAACTATTAAAAATTCCAACATATGGAGGCTGAACAACATGCTGCTAAATAACCAACAAATCACAGAAGAAATCAAAAAAGAAATCAAAATCTGCATAGAAAAGAATGAAAATGAAAACACAACAACCCAAAACCTTTGGGATACTGTAAAAGCAGTGCTAAGGGGAAAGTTCATAGCAATACAGGCATACCTCAAGAAACAAGAAAAAAGTCAAATAAATAACCTAACTCTACACCTAAAGCAACTAGAAAAGGAAGAAATGAAGAACCCCAGGGTTAATAAAGAAAATTTCCAATCTTAAAAATTAGGGCAGAAATAAATGTAAAAGAAACAAAAGTGACCACAGCAAAAATCAACAAAGCCAAAAGCTGGTTCTTTGAAAGGATAAATAAAATTAACAAACCATTAGCCAAACTCATCAAGAAACAAAGCGAGAAAAGTCAAATCAATAAAATTAGAAATGAAAATGGAAAGATCACAACAGACAACACAGAAATACAAAGGATCATAAGAGACTATTATCAGCAACTATATGCAAATAAAATGGACAACTTGGAAGAAATGGACAAATTCTTAGAAAAGTACAACTTTCCAAAACTGAACCAGGAAGAAATAGAAAATCTTAACAGACCCATCACAAGCACGGAAATTGAAACTGTCATCAGAAATCTTCCAACAAACAAAAGCCCAGGTCCAGACGGCTTCACAGCTGAATTCTACCAAAAACTTAGAGAAGAGCTAACACCTATCCTACTCAAACTCTTCCAGAAAATGGCAGAGGAAGGTAAACTTCCAAACTCATTCTATGAGGCCACCATCACCCTAATATCAAAACCTGACAAAGATGCCACAAAAAAAGAAAACTACAGGCCAATATCACTGATGAACATAGATGCAAAAATCCTTAATATCAGGTTTGGGAATGCATGTACACCCGTGGTGGATTCATGTCAATATATGGCAAAACCAATACAGAATTGTAAAGTAAAATAAAAAATAAATAAATAAATAAAACTCTAGCAAACAGAATCCAACAACACATTAAAAAGATCATACACCATGACCACCCTGGCTTTATACCAGGGATGCAAGGATTCTTCAATATTCACAAATCAATCAATGTAATACACCACATTAACAAATTGAAAAATAAAAGCCATATGATTATATCAATAGATGCAGAGAAAGCCTTTGACAAAATTCAACATCCATTTATGATAAAACCTCTCCAGAAAGCAGGCATAGAAGGAACATACTTCAACATAATAAAAGCTATATATGACAAACCCACAGCAAACATTATCCTCAATGGTGAAGAATTGAAAGGATTTCCCCTAAAATCAGGAACAAGGCAAGGGTGCCCACTTTCACCACTACTATTCATAATTTTGGAAGTTTTGGCCACAGCAATCAGAGAAGAAAAAGATAGAAAAGGAATCCAAATTGGAAAAGACAAAGTAAAACTCTCACTGTTTGCAGATGACATGATCCTCTACATAGAAAACCCTAAAGACTCCACCAGAAAATTACTAGAGCTAATCAATGAATATAGTAAAGTTGCAGGATATAAAATCAACACACAGAAATCCCTTGCATTCCTATACACTAATAATGAGAAAATAGAAAGAGAAAGTAAGGAAACAATTCCATTCACCATCACAAAGAAAGGAATAAAATACTTAGGAATATATCTACCTAAAGAAACAAAAGACCTATATATAGAAAACTATAAAACACTGGTGAAAGAAATCAAAGAGGACACTAATAGATGGAGAAATATACCATGTTCATGGATTGGAAGAATCAATATAGTGAAAATGAGTATACTACCCAAAGCAATCTATAGATTCAATGCAATCCCTATCAAGCTACCAACGGTATTTTTCACAGAGCTAGAACAAATAATTTCACAATTTGTATGGAAATACAGAAAACCTCAAATAGTCAAAGCAATTTGAGAAAGAAGAATAGAACTGGAGGAATCAACCTGCCTGACTTCAAGCTCTACTACAAACCCACAGTCATCAAGACAGTATGGTACTAGCACAAAGACAGACATAGATCAATGGAACAAAATAGAAAGCCCAGAAATAAATCCACACACCTATGGACGACACCTTATCTTTGACAAAGGAGGCAAGAATATACAATGGAGAAAAGACAATCTCTTTAGCAAGTGGTGCTGGGAAAACTGGTCAACAACTTGTAAAAGAATGAAACTAGAACACTTTCTAACATCATACACAAAAATAAACTCAAAATGGATTAAAGATCTAAATGTAAGACCAGAAACTATAAAACTCCTAGAGGAGAACATAGGCAAAACACTCTCTGACATAAATCACAAAGCAGGATCCTCTATGACCCACCTCCCAGAATATTGGAAATAAAAGCAAAAATAAGCAAATGGGACCTAATTAAACTTACAAGCTTTTGCACAACGAAGGAAACTATAAGCAAAGCGAAAAGGCAGCCTTCAGAATGGGAGAAAATAATAGCAAATGAAGCAACTGACAAACAACTAATCTCAAAAATATACAAGCAACTCCTGCAGCTCAATTCCAGAAAAATAAATGACCCAACAAAAAGTGGGCCAAAGAACTAAACAGACATTTCTCCAAAGAAGACATACAGATGGCTAACACACACATGAAAAGATGCTCAACATCACTCATTATCAGAGAAATGCAAATCAAAACCACAATGAGGTACCATTTCACTCCAGTCAGAATGACTGCTATACAAAAGTCTACAAGCAATAAATGCTGGAGAGGGTGTGGAGATAAAGGAACCCTCTTACACTGTTGGTGGGAATGCAAACTAGTACAGCTACTATGGAGAACAGTGTGGAGATTCCTTAAAAAACTGGAACTAGAAGTGCCTTATGATCCAGCAATCCCACTCCTGGGCATACACACCGAGGAAACCAGAATTGAAAGAGACACGGGTACCCCAGTGTTCATTGCAGCGCTGTTTACAATAGCCAGGACATGGAAGCAACCTAGATGTCCATCAGCAGATGAATGGATAAGAAAGCTGTGGTACATATACACAATGGAGTATTACTCAGCCATTAAAAAGAATACATTTGAATCAGTTCTAATGAGGTGGATGAAACTGGATCCTATTATACAGAGTGAAGTAAGCCAGAACAAAAAACACCAATACAGTATGATGCTGCTGCTGCTGCTAAGTAGCTTCAGTCATGTCCGACTTTGTGTGACCCCAGAGACAGCAGCCCACCAGGCTCCCCAGTCCCTGGGATTCTCTAGGCAAGAACACTGGAGTGGGTTGCCATTTCCTTCTCCAATTCATCAAAGGGAAAAGTGAATGTGAAGTTGCTCAGTCATGTCTGACTCCTAGCAACCCCATGGACTGCAGCCTTCCAGGCTCCTCCGTCCATGGGATTTGCCAGGCAAGAGTACTGGAGTGGATACTAACTCATATATATGGAATTTAGAAAGATGGTAACGATTACCCTGTATGTGAGACAGCAAAAGAGACACAGATGTATAGAACAGTCTTTTGGACTCTGTGAGAGAGGGAGATGGTGGGATGACTTGGGGGAATGTCATGGAAACATGTATAATATCAGATAAAAAATGAATCGCCAGTCCAGGTTCAATATAGGATGCTTGGGGCTAGTGCACTAGGATGACCCAGAGGGAGGGTATGGGGAGGGAGGTGGGAGAGGGGTTCAGGATGGGGAACACGTGTGTGCCCGTGGCAGATTCATGTTGATGTGTGGCAGAACCAATACAATATTGTAAAGTAATTAGCCTCCAATTAAAATAAATTTAAATAAATTAATTAATAAAATTACAGACTGAAAAAAAAGAATAGACATTAGAAGTAGTACTGCTGTTTAATATATGATTCTCATTTAATATATGATTGTTGTTTATGTGTAACTCTCAATTACTCTTCTTTTTCAAAGCTGGCCCATTGTATTAAGATTTTAGGAGGAAAAATTTAAAAGGAACACTTGCTTTTCTTTGAAACACAGTATTTTCTGGCTCCATGGTCTGAAAACAGGTCCAAAGAGTCAATGACTTAGTCTTTTAAAAATAAGGGGGGGAGAGGGGGAACCTAACGTAAGCCAGAGGCAAAGGTAAGAGGAAGTGGTTCTGTTTTAAAGCAATTCAGGATGAAAAATGCACATGTCTTTGTTTGCTGAAGCCAGAATAAACCCACAGAAAGCTCTGCATTCTGCTGAAGAAGAGCAAACAACCACATTTTCCTGGATGCTTCTTTAAAATATGTAAGGGAAATGGGATGCAAAGACAAAAACTCATAAAGCATCTTTCTCATCAAAAAACACCATAAGGAGAGTGAAAAAAAAACAAGCCATAGAAGGAGAGAAGGTATTTGTATCATTTAAAACCAACAAATGGCTTACATCCAGAATATATAAGAAGTTTGTATAAATCAATTAAAAAAAAGACAGACAATCCAATTAAAAGTAAAAGGCAAGATGTGTGAACAGGCATTTTACAAAATAGGATACCCCAAGGCCAAAATACACCATAAGGGCTAAAACAGTAAACTCTGACCACATCAAGTATAAAAAAAGATATAGAACAACTAGAGCTGTCCTGTCCCACTGGCAGGAGTGGAGCCTTGCAGAGGTACAGCCACTACAGAGAACCACTGGACAGCCTGAGCAAAAGAAATTCACATGGACCCTGTGACCCAGCAACCCCACCCCTAGGAATATAGCCAATAGAAATGAGTACAGGCATAGGAAAAAGACGGATACAGAATGTTCATAAGCAGCAACACTCAAAATGACCTTCCCTGAAAACAACTCAAGCATCCATCAATAGCAAAATGGATAGGTTGAGGTCTGTTCACACAATAGAATACTGGACAGCAATGAAAACCAGTGAATTACTATTACGCAATATATTTTGGGTGAGATCACATGCCTAAGGTGGACTGAAAAAGAGCCAGATAAGAGTATAAACTATAGGTCATTTACATGAAACTCTTGAAAGGGCAACTGACATACACTGAAAGTAGCATACGGAAAATTAGACTAATGGTAACCTCTGGGAAGAAGGGAACAGACAGAATCCAGGAGGGAAGTACTGAGATTAGGGGAGAATGAGTGAGGCTTCTGGGGTGCTGCTCATGTCCTGTTCCCTAATCTAGGGGTTGGTCACATGGGGATGTGCATTTGCTAACAGGTCTATTCTATTTATGCACCTTTATGCACATTATACTCCAATATAAAAGTTTAAGAAATAAGTGAAACAGATACAGTCTATTCTGTTGTATTTATGTGATCCAGCTGAGTCACTGCTTAGGTGAAAATAAAGAGATGCAGTTGACTCAAACAACACCAGTTTGAGCTCTGCAGGTACATTGATAGGTGGATTTTTTTTTTTCAATAAATACGTACACTACAGCACTACACAGAGAAGGCGATGGCACCCCACTCCAGTACTCTTGCCTGGAAAATCCCATGGACAGAGGAGCCTAGCAGGCTGCAGCCCATGGGGTTGTGAAGAGTCGGACATGACTGAGCGACTTCAATTTCACTTTTCACTTTCATGCATTGGAGAAGGAAATGGCAACCCACTCCAGCATTCTTGCCTGGAGAATCCCAGGGATGGGGGAGCCTGGTGGGCTGCCGTCTATGGGGTCACACAGAGTCGGACACAACTTAGCAGCAGCAGCAGCAGCAGCAGTACAGCACTACACTGATCCACGGATAGGGGACTGTGAACACAGAGAAACCACATCTACAGACGATGAGATGTGGACTATTACATGTGGATTTTTAACTGCACAGAGGGTTGGCACCCAAGGCCCCACACTGTTCAAGGGTCATGTGTGCTCTGAACCAGAAACAAGCAATCCAGGGAAACTTTCGCATGGCAGAATATGTTGTTCTAACACAAGGGGGACTGCTGGATGGGGACACCTCACTGTCACTGCGAGGGAGGGGCACCATCCCAGTCTCAACCCTGACAAGTCTAGGAAGCCAGAAAGGCACACGGGAAACCTAAGATTGGCACAAATAATTAAAAAAAATGTATTAATCACTTATTAAGTGCTGGTATTGTTTTATTTTTTTAATTTATTTTTTATTTTACTTTATAATTCTGTTTTGGTTTTGCCATACATTGACATGAATCCACCACAGGTGTACATGCATTCCCAAACATGAACCCCCCTCCAACCCCCCTCCCCACAACATCTCTCTGGGTCATCCCCACATACCAGCCCCAAGCGTGCCATATCCTGCATCGGACATAGACTGGCAATTCGATTCTTACATGATATTATACATGTTTCAATGCCATTCTCCCAAATCATCTCACCCTCTCCCTCTCCCACTCAGTCCAAAAGTCCGCTATACACATCTGTGTCTTTTTTGCTATCCTGCATACAGGGTCATCATTGCCATCTTTCTAAATTCCATATATATGTGTTAGTATACTGTATTGGTGTTTTTCTTTCTGGCTTACTTCACTCTGTATAATCGGCTCCAGTTTCATCCATCTCATCAGAACTGATTCAAATGTATTCTTTTTAACGGCTGAGTAATACTCCATTGTGTATATGTACCACAGCTTTCTTATCCATTCATCTGCTGATGGACAGAATTGAAAGAGACACATGTACCCCAATGTTCATTGCAGCACTGTTTATAATAGCCAGGACATGGTATTGTTTTAAACACTTAATATGCATTAACTCATGTAATCCTCCTAGGTCCCTATTTCACTTTTCAAATGAGCTAACTAAGCAGAGAGAAGTTAAGTGGCCAGTCTAAGGTCACACAGCTGGCAAGAGCCAGAGTGTGGATCCAAGCCACAAGTTCTTGCTCCAGAATCCACAGACTTAGCCACATGCTGTGCCTCCTTCTTAAACTACCTAACAACTTAAGGAAGAACAGGAGATCCAACCACCTGCCTCAGCAGAGGCATCCATGCCAGTGATGGGGAGAGGGAAGCTGGAGGCCAGGAGGAGAAGAGCCGCCACTCTGAGAGTATCTACTACATGCCAAGCATTGGGCTAAGTACTCTCTTCATGCCCAATCTGGCTTAATGTTCCCCAAAGCCTTAGGAAGTATCTAGTATTATTATCCCTTGGGGGAGATGAAGAAAATGGGCTGGGAAAATTTAACTAACTTCACCTAACTAGTGAAGGGCACAAACAGGATCTGAACTCACACCTAAAGGTCAGTGGTCTCCCAGATCCTACAGAATAGGCTCTGATATCATGGTGTCTCCATGGTAACTCCAGGAGGACACTCCACTGAAGTGAAACATGGAAAGCGAAGCTCATGCCTCTGCGGCTGCTTCGCAGACCCAAAATGAAGTGAAAGTGAAAGTCACTCAGTAGTGTCTCTCTCTCTGCGACTCCATGGACTGTATAGTCCATGGAATTCTCCAGGCCAAAATACTGGAATGGGTAGCTGTTCCATTCTCCAGGGGATCGTCCCAACCCAGGGATCAAACCCAGGTCTCCCACATTGCAGGTAGATTCTTTACCAGCTGAGCCACCAGGGAAGCCCAAGAATACAGGAGTGAGTAGCCTATCCCTTTTCCAGCAGATCTTCCTAACCGAGGAATTGAACCGAGGTCTCCTGAATTGCAGGCAGATTCTTTACCAGCCAAGCCACCAGAGACGCCCATAGCTCAGAGACCAAGGCCAGAGCCAAATCAGCTAGAAAATATGGAGCTGGGAGATGGGTGCAATGAGGTGCAAGGATCCCTAGACAAACCAAAGCTGGAGGGAGGCCTGAAGATGCCCCACCCAGCATGGTGGAGAAAACATCTGTCTGGCCCACAGGGCCCCCTCTTCTCCTAAAAGAACCTTTGACTTCTGGTTCAGGCCTAGCTGACCACACACTCTAACCACACAGAGAACCACATGACTCAAGCATGGCCAATGTGAGTTCTCTTTCCTTGCCACACCACAGGGATTCACTCAGGAAGGGGTACATAATCCCATAGATTAATAAGAGTCCTCCATGGATATGAATATGGATTCAGGAAAGAGAGGATTCTCCATTAGGAAGGGTTGTCTTGGAACTGCCAGAGAACATCTTCCCAGTCACTGAGAAAAGTGTGTCTGAGAATAAAGGCAACAAACCAAAGCCACTGCAGCAGAGAGATGAGGAGAGAGTGAGAGCAAGCCCTGGATGCAGCCCTGCCTGAAGTCCACAGCTGGATTTTCAAATTATGTGGACCATAACTGGGTCTATACTTAAGCTTGTCTAAATCAGGTTTTATTGGCTTGCAACCCTAAGGATCCTAACACAGCAGAGGTCTCTGAATAAGGTATGATGTAGAGTATGGACATTTTTCAAAGCAAGAGGTGGCCAAACTGGATGGGGTGAAGCCAAGCCATCTGAACTACCTCCAAGAAGGATTTTAAATGGGAACCAGCCTAAGCCGAACCTCCAAAACCCTTACTTAGCTTCCAAGAAAGGAAGGCAGCATAGCATCATGAGAAAACTAAGCTGTCCCCGTTCACTGGTATAGTTAAAAAAAAAAAAGTAAATGGAAGCCAGACCAAAATGCTGGGACAGCTACCCTGGATGCAGATGTGATCTGAGACAGCTGAGTCACTCATCATCTTGCGGCACAAACAGCTATCAGAACTAAGCTCTTCTGCGGCAGAACTGAATGCACAGCCAGGCTTGTCTCTAACAAATGAATCACTATGACATAATGAATTGACCCATCTTTAACAAGATTTTTCTTGAGATTTTAATTCCATACAAGACTCAGCCAGAGAGAACAATCAAAATGGTATTTTACTACCTGTAGATACACACCTTACCTTTTAAATTTGTATCTTCAGATAGGAAGGAGGTTAGCAATAAGAGGAAATTAAATCCATAAATCCACTGATTTATCACTGCACAAACACACAACAGGCACCATGACAGTAGACTCTTTGCAGGCGGTTATTTCCCCCAGAGTCATCGCTGCACACACAGTGGAAAATCCTGATTTGGAATGAGAAATAATTCCATTTTAATCTTGTTTATCTTCTTGGTCTAGTAATCCCCTGTGGCCACTGCCCATCTGGCACGTTCCTATATGAAAACTGTGGCCACTATTGTGTAATTCAACTTGATGGTTGGTTTGTGGAATTTTTTTCAATGTACACTATAGGCTGTTGGGTATTGTGGTTTTTTTTTTTTTAATAAATCTAATAAACCAACACCAAATACCATTTGTTTCAGGAATATTCTGAAAGTACAAATAAGACGTAGGAAGCTTTTATGAGAATACATGAAATGTTATCTGCAGGGAGCTAACAGAGCCCAACAAATTAGTCTAATCTCAAGTGGACCAGGAAGAAAGGGAACTGATTCACCAAAGCAATTTGCAATTAGTAATAATATTCTGCAGCGCTGTAGCTCGCACCATCAGAGCATCTTAGGATATGTAACATGCCTTAATTAATTCTGACAGTGCCCTTTAGCACCCAAAATTGCATGCTTTACCCTGCACTGGAATCACAGAGGACATGACTAAGAGGCAGATCTCTGGGCATTACTCTCAGAAATTCTGATTCAGGAAATCTTCCATGGAGTTTAGAAATCCCACCCCGGTTCCTCTCCCAAGTGGCCATGATTGTGGAGGTTCAGGGACAGCGTTCCGAATGCCACCACAAAGAAAGTACTATCTCACCACACACATGCCTCGGAGCTCAGAGTTAGTAAGGGTTTGCCACTTGTTCCTGAGTAGCACTGTCCAGTGAAATTTCCAGTGATGATGGAAATGTTCTGTCATCTTCATGGCCCATATAGGAGCCATGTGTGGGTAATGAACACTTGAAATATAAGTAGGAGGGTTGAGGAATTGAATGTTTCATTTCATTTCATTTCAATCAATTTTAACTTAAATGGCCACATGTGTCTATTGGCTTATTTACTGAACTATGCAGCTCTCAATAAAACAGCAACATTTAAGAAAAAAATGGGAAGTTCACTATGTTAGAACATACTCCTTTCTATCTTCAGCAAATTGCCAGCAAATTCTTTAACATAGACAAAATGACATGACCTGAGCACCTACTATTCTCAAAAACTCTATCACGTAAGTTTTATAAAGAAGTTGAATGAAGTCACAGGGCTGGATATAACAGAGAATACAAGATTTGAACCCAATCTGTGCAGTTCCAACACCCTGATGCTTCCATTACAACATGCTGCCTTCTCGTATATAAGCTCAACCTAAAACACAGAGGGAAACTAATAGAACTATCACCTCCCTCATCTTAAACTCCTGAAAGTTTTCATTGGTTTTCTGCCTATCAATTGGTATTCCCATGCAGGGATTCTATGAGCAGCATCACACAGAGAAAGGAAAAGATTCCAGGGCCAACCACACACTGCAGGATCTAGCCCTCACTGATCCTCTCCAGCTCTCCTCTCTGCTCCAGCCGCACTGTTGCGTGAATAGAGCAGGCACTCTCCTGCCTCAGGACCTTTGCACTCACTGTCCACTCACCTAAAATGCTCTGTCTTCAGATATTCACATGGTTTACTTGCTCTTTCCTGAGAACACTGCTCGATTGTCCTTTAAAAGTAAGTCCTTCTACCACCATTATTATTTTTTTAATTCCTCTTTCCACTCCCACAAGTCACTACTCCTGGCACTGACTCTCTCCCTTTATTTTTCTCTGTAGTATTTATCACTTGTTTATCATCTTTCTCTATTCCCATTGGGATAGAAGCTGTGATGGATAGTAATTCTGTTTTGCTTACTAATGTGTCCCACCACCTAGCCTGCAGGAGGCACTCAGTAAGTACTCTGGATAAATACACATATTTATAACAGGAGTTTTCTTGCATGGTTGCAATATAGGTATTATTTTTTCATTCTTTACACAATTCTATATTTACCCAATATTCCACAATAAACATCTATGTCCCTAGCAGTCATGTATTGGTAAGTAATTCAAAGAATTATCTTCACATAATCCTACTCAGTTGTCTTTATGTTGCCCTAATGCCATCACCTGCATGAAGTTTTATACCTGCCCCTACTCTCCACCTTCCTTCTCCAAGCTCCACTAATGATGGCACTGAGCTAGACCCCCTTGAAACAGAGATGGTTATGTCTATATTTCATCATAACTGCTGAATCCAAGGAGCCTAACCACAGAGGCCAACCAATAAATCATATTAGACATTTTTCACTTAAAAAATATAACTTCACCATTTCTGACAAATTTACAATTGCATCAGAGGCCAAGAATTAGAAAGTCACATAATTGCTGAAATAGCTACACAATTTTCCCCCAATAAAGATCAACTGTAAACAGTTTATAATGCTAGCATTAGGAAGTTGGGGGTGCACTCAGGCTCACTAACCAAGCATGCTTAGATAATGCCTTATTTACTGGGCGGGGGGAAGCATTGTTGAATGTGGTCTCTGATTAATCTCAATCAGCAGAGCTGCATCATATATAAAACAATAAAGGCACGTGATGTCTCCCTTCATTTTACAAAAAGCTTTTTCCTCAGGCATCACCTTATTGAGTCTGGTCAATAACTCAAAAAGATGGGTTTTATTTGTATTCCTGTTAAGCTGAGAAAACTAAAGTACAGAAAAACAATATGACTTCTCTCGTGTCCCACGTCATGCAGGTAGACACTCATGCAGGTGGAGCTGAGTTAAAGAATATAATCTGTAGCTATGAGAGTTATGAGCAGAGCAGCCAGGAAGGGTGTCCAGACAATAGAGATGCTATGATGGGCAGCTATGAAGGGGGGAAATGGCTGACTGAATATGAACTAAGGAGCATCCAGGCTGTGAAATTGTGCTCCGGGTTCTGCCTATGGACATTAGTGTTTGACAAGTGCAGTCCGGTGAATCAGTAGATGGAAAGGCTTTCCCACTGGCCTGACACTAATGCAGGCCTCGTAAGTAAATAGCACTCATCTGTGACAAGTACAGATAAATCCCAGTTTAGGGCTCTCCTCTGAAAGGGCTGCTGGAGGTATCCTGACACTCTGCTAGGACAATTCATCATCCTGGGCAGACAGGTTAAAAGGTGCACTCAGCACCATGAAGAATCTCAACACAAGCTCAGATGGCAGGGACTGGGGACCCAAGATCTGATGAAGCACACAGATGGAAGGGCACAGACCTGCACAGCAGGCCTCCTGGGCCCTCCAGTAAAGCGGTGAGTGGCACAGCTACCCCAGTAAACTGTAATACATTTGCTTACAGAATTTTAGTTTGAGTAAACCTCAAGAAAAGACAGAAGAAACTATACACATACACACACATATACATAACTTGCATGTATTATTTGAATGATATATATTATATACATATGTATACCAAGTGTTTGGGTGCATATACACTCACACATATACATGTGTGTACTCACCTACATATACATGCCAAAGATTACCTCACCTATGTCTAGGGAGGTTAGTAGGTACCTTCCACTGAGGTGCAAAAGGATGACTTCTGTGCACACTTAATTTTAACAAAAACAGAATAATTATATTAAATAGAAAAAGTATGGCTATAAGCTGTAAGGGTAGACAATGGACAAACTTTCATCAGAAAAGACCACAGTTCTAAAAATCTCATCAGGAAAGGAAATACAAGTATACAAATGTGATTGAGAGATCATACTTTAATGTGGTGCAGGGAAGGGCTTCGAGTCGGACAGACCCAGCCCCATCGTCAGCTGCCCCATCCACTGACTATGAAACTTTGGGCAAGTCACTTCAGTCTCAGCTCTCCAACAGGGTTAACTGTGTGAGGATTACATGAATTAGTGCATCTGAAGCACTTTTAACACAGTCATGTGTGCAGTAACAGAGAAAGCAGTGGCGCCCCACTCCAGTCCTCTTGCCTGGAGAATCCCATGGGCAGAGGAGCCTGGAGGGCTGCGGTCCATGGGGTCACTGAGGGTCGGACACGACTGAGCGACTTCACGTTCACTTTTCACTTTCATGCATTGGAGAAGGAAATGGCAACCCACTCCAGGGTTCTTGCCTGGAGAATCCCAGGGACAGGGGAGCCTGGTGGGCTCCCGTCTATGGGGTTGCACAGAGTCGGACACGACTGAAGTGACTTAGGAGTGTGCAGTAAGGACCTGTTGAATGTCACCATCTTCCCCTCTCACTGTGGTGGGCTGGCCATACCCAACCCTAAGAACAGGGCGTCCTGTTGTAGACACTGAATGGGGGTCTGTGGGGACTGTACACAGCATGATGCAGTTTCCATTCACTTGGGATTTGGTTGCTATTTATTTCTAATTCAAGCCCACTGTGGTCAGAGAACTCTAAGATTTCAAGTCTTTGAAATCTGAATCTATTTTATGACACAGGATGGTTTTCCTCAGCAAACATTCCACACTCATCTGAAAAGTTTAAGATACCGCTCTGTTGGCTGGAGTATTCTATAAAAATCTTTGTTAGGCAAGATGGCTGACAGTGTTTGTCACATCTGTATTCTGATCTGGTGGCCTGGTTGTTCCACCAATTACTGAGAAAGCAGTGTTATGATTTCTGGTTACAATAAGGAAGCTTATTTTTTTTCATGATATGCCTTTCTCCATGCTCTTACTTTCAACCTATCCATCCTTAAAGTGGGCCTCTTGTAAATAGCATTTAGCTGTCTATCCTTTCTATTCAGTCTGGCAATCTCTACCTTTTAAATTAATGTTTATTTACATTTAATAATAGTGCATATGGTTGGACTCAGGTCTCACAGTTTCCCCCTCCTCCATTCTGTTCCTATGAACTATTGTTGATGGTCATACAATATATTTTATACACATCATCTACATACATTATAAACCAAATATGGTAGTATACTTTGGTTTTAATAGCTATATGTCTTAAATAGGTCAAGATTTTAAATAAAACAACAACAAAAGAAAAATATATACCTAGGGACTTCTCTTGTGGTCCATTGGTTAAGAATCCAACTGCCAATGCAGGGGACACATGTTCAATCCCTGGTCCAGGAAGATCCCACATGCTGCAGGGCAACTAAGCCCACTGGCCTAGAGACCTGTGCTCTGAAACAAGAGCAGCCACTGCAATGAGAAGCCTGTGCACCGTTACAAGGAGGAGCCCCCACTTGCACCAATCAAAGAAAGCCCATGCAGAACAACAAAGACCCAGCACAGTCAAAAAATATACAAATTTACTTTAATAATGAAAAATTATTAAATTATCTAAAAATTAAAAGTTTACTTTAAAAATATACATATATACATAGCAGTCCTACATATATAAATAAAATTCATTCCTATAGGTCCATATTGTCATCCAGTGTCGCTTTCCTTCAGCTTGAATAACTTACTTTAGCACACCCCACAGTGCAGTCGTGCTGGTGACAAGCTTTCTGGTTTTACTTCTCTGAAAATATTGCACTTTCATTTTTGATGGGTATTTTTCTTAGATACAGATTCAAGAAGTGATAAGATTTTTTTAGTGTTCTTTTACTATTTTAAATATTATTTCCTTTTCATCTGGTCTCCATTCTTTCTAATAAAGAACCAGTTTTTTAGTATCATTTTCACTATATATACTATCTTTTTCCTCACTCTGGCTGCTTTCAAGATTTCTCTTTCTTTGGTTTTTAACACTTTAACTATAATGTGCCTAAAGGCAGCTTTCTTTGTATTTTTCCTGCTTTGGGTTTGCTGAGTTTGCTCTTATCTTTAAGTTGATTTTTTCTCCAATTTTAGGAAATGCTAGGCCCTTATTTCTTCAAATATTTTTTCTGCCTCATTCTCTCTTCCTCTCTCTTTCTGAGATTCCAGTTAAATATATATATATATATATTAGCCTTTATATTGTCCCTCTGTCCCTTGATGCTCTGTTCATTTTTTTCCTGTTTTTCGGAGTGGGTAACTTTTTATTGATCTAACTGCAGGTTCAGTGGCTCTTTCTTCTGCCATTTCCAATCTGCTCTTAACCCAATCTAATAAACTTATTTCGGACACTACATTTTCTGATGCTAGAGTTTTTATTTTTAAATAGCTTTCATTTCTCTGCTTAGATTCCTCAATCTGTTATTCACTAAGGCTTTTTCCTTTAAGTCTTTGAACATATTTACAATGGTTGCTTTAAAGTGCTTATCTCCTAATTCTAATATCTGGATCATCTCAGAGTCAGGTTTAATTGCTTTGTCTCTTAGCCATAGCTTATACATTTCTGTTTCCTCTAGTAATTTTTATTGCATAGTGGATACGTAGGGTTCTCCAGTGGCACTAGTGGTAAAGAACCCGCCTGCCAATGCAGGAGACATTAATGAGATGTGGGTTCGATCTCGGAGTTGAGAAGATCCCTGGAGAAGGGCATGGCAACCCACTCCAGGATTCTTGCCTGGGACGTTCCATGGACAGAGGAGCCTGGAGGGCTCTTTCCCCCACTCACATGGCAGAGAGTCGGGCACGACTGAAGCAACGTAACATAGCGCAGTATAGTGGATACTGTGTAGGAGACACTGCAGAGGGAGCAAATTCTTTTATCTTTTTAAAAACATATTTATGTTTTTGTTCTGGCAGGCAGTGAATCTGGCTCGACTCAAACTCCAAATTCAGTTTCCCTGCAGTGGGCAGCAGCTAAACTTCTCAGTTTCCTCAACTTTTAAGCTGCTGCTCTTTCTTGGGAACCTTGGCGTCTCCCCCATTCACATGAGCTCAGGCATCAACGATTTGGGCCAAGTTTACAATGATGTTCATGCTCCTCCTCCTCCTGCAGCTCCCTCCTTCCTGAAATATCTTCCCTCACTTTCCAGCTGTTCCGGAAGCTCTGAACTCCATCCTCCAACTGCTCAACTCAGTAGCAACACAGCTTTCTGCATGATCTCTGACCACCCATGCTGCAGTGACTACCAGGGAACTGCAAGCAAAAAGCCACAGAAAAGTTTTACCAAGTGCAGTCCTTTTCTTTGAAGGATCAGCCCTCTTCTAGTTACTTCTAGCACACCTGAACCAATGGATTTGCTCCTCAAAAAGAGGAGACTTCTTTAGGAGTCTGGTCTAAGACGACAACGAGGTCTCAATAAAGGAAAAGGCTCATCCTTGGCCAAACAGAAAAGAAACAAACATCCTTGGGAAACTCCCAGTTTCCCTGGGTCTCTTTATCCTAGCCTCCTCTGAACTCTTATTGCCTTGCAAACCTTACCAGGGGTGTCCAGGGTCCACACCAGAATTCACTTCCTCCCTAGCAAAAGACGATGGTTATATTCTATTCACACTATCAGTATCTGCTATTGGATGCCTGATCAGAGAGCAGATCCCTAAAGCTGCCCACGGCTATCACTGATCAGTTAGTAATTGCTATTACTCAAAGCAATTTGGGCTTCCATGGTGGCTCAGACTGTAAAGAACCCACCTGCAATGCAGGAGACCTGGTTTGATCCCTGGATTGGGAAGATCCCCTGGAGCAGGGCATGGCAACCCACTCTAGTATCCTTGCCTGGAAAAGAAATTTACCAAAAGAAGCATTCCTGACAATCCTATTATGTGTACCTGGGGCCACCACAAGGGGGCATACTGGGCAGGCTTCCAGGCAGTCACTCTCTGCCAACCCTAGAGATCCTTGACAAACAGAGAAAGCCCCACATTAACCGCCTCCCTCCTCCACCATCAGTTCCTCTGATCTGTTCTATAACAATAAACACTGAAGCATTATCTCCTCATCTCCTTTTGCAGGGTATAAAATCTGGTTCAGACCATTAGGAGCCCTATCAGCAAATACACTTATTAAATGTTTCATCACTGTTTTAAGTGTGTTCTCATTTTAGGCAACGACTCAAGGCATAGAAGGACAAAGAATCACACGACCTACTAACTTACATTGGCAAGACAACTCTGCACTTACACAACCTCCTGTATATAAGTAGAGACAATTTAGACAACAAAAGAACTCAGTATGATTTCAAATCTATATTTTGACAGGTCCAGGTTCACAAATTTTCCCTTAAGAGTACTGTTTCAGAGTCACAGGTGAATAATTTAAGTGCTGGGAGGATGGCAAGGGCTGTGAGTACAGTGACTGACATCCACAAGCAACTCCAGGTGACCCGTAAGGCCGAGGGTCATGACGTTTCTAAAACAATACGCTTCCAACTGTTATAAAATTGAATTGGCTCTTGAACAGGCATCTTATAAATGATCTGAACTTACTACTGAATAATATTGCAGGATCTATAAACAGACTAACAGAAATTCAGGCTAGCCCTCCTTCACAGACTTTTTAGAATCAAAATGTAAAGGCAAAGATAAAAATCAAGTTAGATTTTTAAATCGTTTTGAACAAATAAATTGTGGGAAGGCACGCATACTGTAGAAGACTCGTTTTTACAAAAGGAGTTAACCTTGTGGTTCCTTTAAATCTGCTTTAGATCCCATTGAAAGTCTATTTAAATGATAAGTTCTCTCTCTAAAAAGCATATATCCACAGACATACATTACAGATAGTTTCAGGGGTTTGGAACACACTCGAAAGTGCCCATGAATGTTCACAGCCATTAGAGGTTCAAGATTCAGGGTTAAGAAACTCAACAGTACATCTCCCTTCCCACCCTGTCACTCCATCTCGGTGAATAAAAATGGGGCTTGTAAGACTAGGAGAGTTACCGTCACTTTCAGCACCTTATTTTCATCGCTTTGAACAGGTACAGGGCTGGTACAAGGTAGATGCTCACTAAACACATGTGGTTGAAAATACTGAATCAGCAAACAGAAGCCTCAAATAAGGAGAACAAAATAAATAAATGGTGAAACATTAAAAAGTCTTTACCAACTGAAAACAGGAAAGACATCATTGCTGACATTAATAACAAAAGGTTATGGAAATATTTTCACCCACAAGAAAATAGACGTTGGTGTTCTATGGCCTGAATGCACATGTACCACCGAAAGAGGAAAAGAACAATGCTGTATCTATCTCTGCCCCTCATGCGGCCCTGACACACGGCAGGTTCGCCTATAAACCCTTGTTAACAGTTGTACACAAGCCCCGTGGCAGCACACTTCCTCCCAGGCTTCCCGACACTCTGGCCTCCACCACCTTCCAGGGGCTCTCAAAAAGAAGGCACATGATCCGCCAAGTTCTGCAGTTTCAAGTGTGTCCAGTGAGGAGACATAAGTGAAGCTGTGCAGCGCTGGGGACAGAAACTGCAGAATATATGAAACAGTCAGGAATAGGATTTTTGCAGTGGCAGGAAGTTGAATGCCCGCCCCCTGCAAAAGAGGCACTGTGGTGGGGTCTGTGCCCCTGGGAGCCAGGAGGGCTGACCAGGTAGCAGCTCCCATCCTGATGGTGGAGTGGGCAGCAAGTCCTGGTCTGAAGACGAGTAAAATCCACTCCCTTTTCTGGGTCAGCAATCCACTCACTGCAGGAATACCCACAGCACAGCCTCCCCCAGAGCAGAGGGGAGACAGCTGACCAGATGACACTGTGACCAACTGTGTGCCCCCCGACACTGACTTCACCTTTCTGTGCCTCAGATTCCCCAGCTGCCAGTGGGGGCTATGGTTTTGTTTTCCTCATATAGTCAATGGGGAGTGCATCACTTTACAGGGTTGCTGTAACACAGCATCACAAAGTGGGGGGTTTAAAAACAAGAGCAATAATAGAAATCCAAAGTCAAGGTGCTGGCAGGGCTGCACTGCCCCTGAAACCTGCGGGCAGGATCCTTCCTTGCTTCTCCTGGTGGCGGCCAACAGTCCCTGGCTCTCCTCAGCTCCCAGGTATGGCCCTTCAACCTCTGCCTCTGTCATCACACAGCTTCTCCCTCACGTGTGTCGTCTTCTTATGAGGACACCAGTGGACTAAGTCCACTCTAATCGCCTCACCTTAACTTGACTGTATCTGCAAAGGCCCTTTTCTAAATCAGGGCACTCACAGATACCGGAGATTGGAACCTCAGCACAGCTCTCTGGAGGCCACAGTTGGACAGAGGGACTCACTGAGGTGGGGCTGAGCGGGCTTCTAGCATAGAACCTGGCCACAGGAAGTACTCAGTGAAGGTGGGCAGCTCCAGAGACTAACCAGCATCAGGACAACTTCAGGCTGGCAGTTCCCAACATCTATTTCACTCCACCTCACTGTCTGCACTCCTTACTGACTCCCTAATTATGACCTTTGCTATAAAACCTGGCTCCTCCCCTGAGGCGGGTCCCAGTCCCATCACCTAACTTCATCCTAGCTCACATCAAGTGCTTCCATGGAAACCTCTACAGTCAAGGCAGCCCCAGGGACCCAGAGTTCCCCCCTGGCTAAAAGTAGGCAAGCAGTGAAGATAATAAGACTCGGACCCCTCCTAGCACAGACTCCTTCCAAGACTTTGAGAAGGGCCTAGCGAATGTGCTCACATGGATACATATTTTGCATAAAATGTGCCAAAGCACGATGTTTTAACCATTAGTTAAGACCCCTGTCTCCTTCCACATTACTGTCACACCCCACCTGGTTCCAGTTACCACCAGAATCCAGCCAAGAAGAACTGGGTGGAAATACACACAGGGAAAATTCAGTGGTATGGATTATGTAGTTTGTGGGCACTTCTATGGAAAGGCAAAATTATCACTAGCCATCATGGTATGGGAATGGTTTATAGGAATGACGCCATTCACCCACTGTCACGGTGGCACACAGGAACAGGGTCAGAAGTCACACCAATATAGGAATAGGTCCCACCAGAAGTATGTGAGTGGAGAAGAAACAAGGTCTGAAACTTACAGAGACAGAACCCAGGTCGTGGCACAGTCCTCCAGTAAGAAATCAGACGCACACAACAGTGTTTGTTAAGGTCTATTCAAAATGGAAGCTCTCTCCCAACAGAAGGGAGCCTGGATAATACGACACACACGATTATGATGCTCGAGTTTAATTCCTGTTCTTCTTGGTGGGAGTCACATGACATCAAATTAATTAGAAGCCCTGTGCTTCAGGGGTACAACATGATGAACAGCGGGCCGAAGAGATCTGCAGAAGTCGTGTGCTTGGCACATCCAATCATCAAAAATAAAAAACAAATTTCACCAGCCATGCCAGAGGAAAGCCTGAATTATCCTTCTAATCTCTCTGTAGAAAATATTACAAAATTAATGTCATAAAAAGAGACAACCAAAGGGCATGTAGAAAAAAAAATATATGCAGGGAAAATTTATTGTAGAGGCGTGTCAGGCAGTTAACTTACAATATAAATCTGCTATTTTCTGGGCTAGGTCATCTAGGCTTTCTAGAATTTGTAAATTGGTGATGATTTATTTTCTCAGCCGAAACAATAAATCATTTTACTCCTCAATTTGTACATATATATAATTCTGTGCTATTTTTCCTAAAGAGGACCCCCCATATAAACTTCAGACCCCACAAAACCTGGATCTGCCCCAGGCTGGCACTACTGTGGATCTCTGCATTTTGTTTCTCTTTGGAAAATCGAGTGGTCTCGGAATGCACTGTGCACACACAGATCCTCAGGCAGGACCACTCAGGGGTCAAGACAGACCCCCTGCTTATATCCAACTCTATCACTCAGTGGATGTTTACCCAACTGCTTTGATAAACAAGACTCTTTTTTTTTTTTTTTTTGCTATAAGATGGGGATAGTATATATGGCAGTTTAGACCCAAGTGTGTATGTGTACTTGCTGCTTTTCCAAAGCACTGCACTAGCAATGAGAGATAAAATCACAAGCAAACACAGACACAAAGGTGTGGTCCTTATTATGAGGCACAGGGAAAGGAGGGACGCAGGTGTTTGTTAATGTCCATCTGCTTAACCCTTGCCCCTGAAATCTTTCCCTAGCAACCCCAAACATACATGCACACCAGACACACTGATACAGTTTTAATATGCATCAGGTTTTTTTTATTTCTCCGAGAGCTTCTCACACTCCAGGCAGGAGGGAACATGAACAGCTCACTGGACAGCTAAGCCTCTCAGCCAGTACATGCTCCACCACACGATTCTGAGTTGATTCTACTTTGCAGTGTGTTTACTCTGCTGAGGCCTCTTTTTCCACCACCACGGAGTTTGTGTTCAATTTTTATTCCTTGTGGGTGACACCCATAATGGTTGGGGAAAGATAAGTAGCAAAGGAAGAGTCTGGCATATGGCGCTAAAATGCAAGCTTGACAGATGAAAGCGACAGGAAACAAGGAGCGAAGAGGAGCAGACCCTTCAGGGCTGGAGACTAAGGCAGGCGTCATAACAGCCACTGCAGCCTGGGCGGACCAGCCTGCGGTTGCCAGGAATGGGGAGCGGAGTGGGAGCAGATGGACGCCTGGGGAGCCTGACCTGAGGGGCGACCGCAGGCGGCTGAAGCCTAGAACACAGCGCCACAGGCCCTTGTGCACGGCGGCCTTGCCAAGTGCTGACTCCG
The DNA here is from genome assembly GCF_014754425.2 of Oryx dammah. NCBI lineage: Eukaryota > Metazoa > Chordata > Mammalia > Artiodactyla > Bovidae > Oryx > Oryx dammah. Next base: position 61,242,374 of record NW_024070189.1, on the reverse strand, counting down.
TGAGCACTTTCTTCTCCAGGAGCACGTCCTGCACTAAACAAGGTCTGCATTTATGTAATGACAGAATGAGATCAGTGTTAAGAAGAAATGGAAGGCAGTTCTATGAGCCATGAAGATTAAAATGATAATATACGTAAAGTGCTGAGCACAGTGCCTGGTGGTTAGTAAATGCTCAACAAAGCAGCAGCTGTTAGCAATTCTTATTACGCCCCCTGCTCAACTTTGCTACTGAACAGGGTAATGGCCTAGAGTTCTTTTTATTCCCAGCTGGAGTTCTGCCAGCGCAGGGCATACAAAAGTGCTAAAAAGGTAGCACTCGATTAATTCTACCAAGTTTTTTCAGACACATAAAAAAAGCCTTTGGACCAAGTTGCCCACTTCCCATCCATGCCAGTCACTGGCTTGTTTGGTCTCAGGACAATCCCTTGCTCTTCCTCTGCTCTGTATCACGGGCAGACATTTCTCCACTCCTCTGACCTCTGTTGCAGCAAGGCTATTTGTCCAATGAGAGATACAGGTGGGATGCTGGAGGGCAGGGGACGGGAGAAGCCAAGGTGTCTCCCCCTATCTTCCCCTGCTCCCAGTAACATCACAACAGTCACTGAGTCTCTGCCATGACGCAACCTGCTGTAGTCCCAGCTCAGGCAGGGCCACCCTCACCATGGTCCTGGCTGCTGACCTCTGGCTCCGCCATCTCCCCCCATGTGTCTCCTAGCCCAGGAGTGGAACAACTTTCTGCTCTTCTCAACTCTTCCATCTCCCATGTAATCAACATTCTATATTTGGTTTTCTCCACTGAGAATACCATATGTGATTTCTTTTTTCCTATCTGGACCCTGACTGATACACGATCTTCAGAAGAATCCATTACACATCCATTCAAGGGAGCACTCAGCAGAAACAATGATACACATATCTGAATGTATAGTCATATAAAGATGACTGAGTGACTCTATGGTTAAGAGAATAAGAAGATTATGAAACAGTATTATACTTTGGAAAAAACAGTGAGAGGCAAGTTCAATTAATCACTGGAAAAATGCATTTAAAAAACCTAAATACACATGAAATTTTGATTATGGTTATCTCCAGGAGGTGAGATGATTTTTTTTTTAGCTTCCTTGTATTTCTCTGATGAGTCTGATTCTTTTGTAATAAGTAGGAATTACTTTTCTATTGGAATGCCAAAAGGTGGGGGGTGCAATTCTATTGTGGGGGAAAATATCACCTAAAAGGAGACTGATCTTCAGGGAGACGTGAAGGATCATCTATCCCACTGCCATCTGTCTGTCTTCTGGGCCTCAGTCAGACTCCTCATGGAGATGGCTTTCCAACCATGTTCCTGGCAGGAGGAGGGGGAAGCAAGGAACCCACAGGAAGATGGTGTGAGCCATGAGATAGGGTGGCAGAGAGTTATTAGAATTCCTCCTCAGATAACAGGGACCATGTACCCACTCTGTGGTCTTCTCCTGGTGGCCCCAGACTTATCTTGAGAACTCTGACCTCACCAGCCACTTCTCCAGCTCCCTCCAACAAAACAAATCAGACAGCTTCTCCTCCAGAAACCTTCCCCACCCTTCTCAGCCAATGCTATTACTTTTCCCAAGTATACTTGCTCCCTTTATTCTTGGCACAAGCAAAAGACACACCATACATGTTTGCTAAATACACTGATCTTCTCCTTGTGTTGACCATGTTATGGCATGATTCCCACGAACCGTAATTATCTGTTCATAAGAACCTCAAGTGTTAGTTGTTCAGTCGCATCCAGCTCTTTGAGACTCCATGGACTGTAGCCTACAAGCTCCTCTGACCATTGGATTCTCCAGGTAAGAATACTGGAGTGGGTTGCCATTCCCTTCTGAGTCCAAATCCTGGTTCTGCCAAATCTGTGTGTCCTCAAGACAGTTATCACAAAGAATTATCACAGAGATTGAATAAGAAAACTCAGGTAAAGCACATGGTGTTAAAGCTGTCCCATAGTAGGGACTCAGACATTGGGCTCCCCTACCATTCACAGGTCCAGCTGTCACTAATGGGGCCAACACATTGCAGGCATTCTGCAAATAGTTGTTATTCAATGTCCTCTGTACACAGAGAATTCGTTCATTTTGTCATCAAGGAACCCTCATATGAAGATGCCTGCCTCTTTGCACAATAACCCCAGAGGCACAAAAACCTAACAGGATACAGGGCCCTTGGTTCAAATTCAGGCTGTGTGCCATTTGTAGCCATGTGGTTCAAAGCAAATGACTGACCCTCTCTGTGTCACTTCTCTACAGGGAGATAATAGTAACTTCCTTAGAACAATTCTTATAAGGATTAAAGAAGAAAATGTTTACCAAGTGCTTCATAGCTCCTAGCACAAGAGGGCTCTACAAATATTAGCCTCCATCCCCTTCCATTTAAGTGGGTGAGACTAAGTCTTTTTTTTTTTTCAACTCATGAAAAAAGCCAACCTTGCTGCAATTATAAACACCACAGCATAATTTTTTAACGGCACCCAGGTGGAATCACACTAGTGTCATTTTCGCTTAAGAATTTTATATTGTCGACTGATTTATTAACCATAAGAAGCAATTCCCCAGGGGAGACTACAGTTGATATAATTGTTTTGAAGAAAATAGGGTGGATCAACACACCGGAATCATTAATCATCAGAACAGTAACATACATTTGATGAGGCGGCATCCTCCGTGGAGCTTTCTTTCTGTGATAAAAGAAGAATTTGCACAAAATATCTACTGTAAAGCTCTGTCATGCAACAATTCATCAGCATCTCCCCCAGTCCTACCCTGCTGCACTCCATGGCAGGGGAATCCATGCCTGGGAATGACAGAGCCAGCGGAGGAGGAGCCCCCATCATGAATCACTGCAAAGCAGCAAGAGTTTAATGGGTTTATTAACGAATTAATAATTTAACAAACATTACTAGCTATTTTCTACTGAGTAATGCCCATGAAATACTGCAAAAGCAACCCAGGAAATGAGAGGCTATGAGGCTGAAGATGAGAAAGGGCTGCCTCCCCCAGATGCAGGTAAGACATGGTGTTAAAATCAATTTGGCACTTATTAGTACAAGGGACCACAAGGAGATCCAACCAGTCAGTCCTAAAGGAAATCAACTCTGAATATTCATTAAAAGGACTGATGCTGAAGCTCCAATACTTTGGCCACCTGATGTGAAGAGTTGACTCAATGGAAACGACTCTGATGCTGGGAAAGACAGAGGGCAGGAGGAGAAGAGGATGACAGAGGACGAGATGGTTGGGTGGCAACTCCATGGACATGAGTTTGAGCAAACTCCAGGTTACAGTGAAGGACAGAGGAGGCTGGTTCACTGCCATCCATGGGGTCTCAAAGAATCAGATCAGACTTAGTAACTGAACAACAACAGAAGATAACAGAAGGATCGCCCTGTTCCCAAACAGAGGCATTCCTTGAGAGAGGACAGGCCTCGGGGCAGGCCCGTTGCTCATTCAAGAACAAACCTCCTATAGGCTGGTCTAGAAATTTCTGCTGTTTTCCTTTTAAACAGCACATGTTTCAAAGTGCATATTAATCTCTCAGGCCATAACATAGAGCTTCTGGTGTTGGTTTAACAAACAACGAATCCAAAGGGACAAATTCAAGGTCATTTCTTTGTCCCACTTGCTGCAGAACATCATGGTTTTACCGTAATCAGAGGTAAAACCCTGATTTCAGAAAACGATGGCTGACTCTTTTCTATGCACTTACTATGTATTAGACCCTGTCTTAGATTATTTGGGCTTCCCTGGTGGCTCTGATGGTAAAAAATCTGCCTGCATTGTGAGACCCTGGATCAATCCCAGGGTCGGGAAGATCCCCTAGAGAAGGGAATGGCTACCCATCCCAGTATTCCTGCCTGGAGAAGAGGCAAGGACAGAGGGAGCCTGTGGGCTACAGTCTATGGACAGAGGAGCCTGTGGGCTACAGTCCATGGACAGAGGAGCCTGTGGGCTACAGTCCATGGACAGAGGAGCCTGTGGGCTACAGTCCACAGGGTCCAAAAGAGTCAAACACGACTGAGTGACTATCACTTAGATTATTTTGGGGAGGGGTTGGAAAAAGAAGATAGGCCAAATTGATGTCTATTCCTGAGCTCCATGCTAATGACTGGCTTTCGATCCTATCTATTAAAAGCACCTGGAAAATATTAAATAATATTAATGTCTTAGATTCTTCAGAGACATTCTAATTTGATAATTTCAACAAGCCTGTAGAACAGATGAGGTTACTCCCACTTTGCTGACACTCAGCCTTTTCATCTGTAAGTACAAGTCATTTGTCCAACAAACTTTTAAGTTCCAAGTATCAACTCCCTTCTTTTCTCAAGCCTAATCTTTATAGACACTCTACTTTTATTGAGTTTTTTCCCTCTTATTTGAGAACTATCACATGTATACTAAAACCAACCAACATACAGAAATAAAAACAATCATCATCTGCAAAGTGAACTCTGGGAAAAGCCACCATTCACATCTGAGGCCTGATGTGACAGAAACATCAGTTTCTGTCTACACTTTTTTATATTACAAGAAAATAAGATAATTCTGTACCTACTCTTTTGTAGCCTGCTTTTTATACTTAATAAAGCATGAACTTTTCCCCATGTCATTAAATATTATACTGCATCATCTGAGCAGTTATGTACGATCCCAGGGTATGTGTGTGCCCTCATTTACCTAGCTCATCTGAATTAATTAGGTGTTACTGTCTGACAAAAGTTAGTCTTCCATTTCTACATCCAAGCTGGAAGAAGCAGGTACTCAGGTATTTGGAAGTACGGAAACTGTTTCATCACTTGGCATGTCGCTGCATTAATATGTCATTTCTTTAGGGTACTTCCTTTTCAAAGGGATCAGAGACACATCTCATTGCAAAAACTGCCTGGAGACCCCCTCAGATGTGGCTCCATATTCAAAATCAGCTCCCTTAAATCGCCAACAGCAAGACAGCACTGAGAGTGTTCCCACCTCCAGGTTCAGGATAGCCTTCTGTCAGAGTTGAGAGATGATGAGAAAAGGAACACCGCAGATTCCAGACACTGGGTTTGGCCTTGGCTCTGCCCTGACCTGGCTCGTGACCTCAGAGGATCACAGATCCCTGCAGTTTCATCCCAGAAGCACTCAAATGAGAGCAGCATCCTTCAAGCAACGAGTCTCTCCTCCAGAAGGCTTTGAGAATAAAGCAGAAAATTGCTGAATGCCTTGGAAAATCAAGCCATCAACATTCAGGGTCCTTTGTCACCATACCAGTGAGGAAGGTGCAAGGTTTATTGTTATTTTTTTTTTCCTAATCCAAATTCAGAAACTAAGTTGTAATGTAGACCATGCCAAGAAGCGCCAGCACAGGAGCCCACAGCCACCGGGAGCCTAGGGTGGTTTGGGTTGGGAAGTTGAACTCATCAAGAAGCAGCGAGTCCCCTAGTCTGGCAGCCAGGAAGCAACACAATGGCCCACTGGGGCTGAAGTCTTGAGGATCTGAGAACAAACACTTTCTTAGCTCCAAACTCCTACCCCATGCTCTCTTTCACCATCCCCATCTGATAAATATTCCACCAACAGAAGGTCCCTCTGTGGTAGGAGAACTTCACTGAGGAGCAAATACTCTGTGAAGGGAAATGCCCACTTATGAGACGATCTGTACAACTGGAGCCACACACACAACAGTGACTCCTAGGCCAGGCCAGGCCTGTGTTTCCACCTTCAGCTGGCTTAAGTTCCAATCCTGAGGACCCTGTGTGAATGTCCTCCCCTGAAGCATCCTGGATTAGAGACAGGCTAGACCAGCAGGGAAACATGGTCCAGCTACGTGGGGTCACAGAGGGTGGGGCCTAGGTGTTAGTCGCTCAGTCATGCCCGACTCTTTGTGACCCCATGGACTGTAGTCCGTCAGGCTCCTCTGTCCATGAGATTCTCCAGGCAAGAATACAGGAGTGGGTAGCCATTTCCTTCTCCAGAGAATCTTCCCTACCCAGGGATCGAACCCAGGACTCCTGCACTGCAGGCAGATTCTTTACCATCTGAGCCACTTGGGAAGCGCTAGGGGGCCTAGGAATCCTGAACCAAAATGTGCCCCTTCCATCTGTTCCCCAAAGCACCTAAACTCCCCACCATTAGAGTCTCTGCTAAGAACCCAGTGGGAATGTGTGAGTTTTAATAAGTATAAAACATTATGCTTTGTTGAAATTGAAGAGGTAACGCATCAACCAGTCCCTAATAAACAAGTTCACTCAGTGCATTGCAGGACACTCCCTCCTCCAGCTGGAAGCAGGGATGAGGTGTGGCCACACCCAAGAGGCAGGCTTTGCCAGGAGGATGAGGCAGAAGAGAGAAAGGGCAGGACCCAGCCTGGCATCTCGCTGCAGAAGGTGCTTCGCCTACTGTAAGCCCTGGTTCCAGAATAACTGGAGTGAAGGCTAGGTGTCTGGGCCACCCAACCAACGCGATGGTCACCAATGGCCCCAGCTCCAAGCTCTCAAAAGGAACCTGACTCTATTCTTTCCTCTGAACTCCCAGAACAAACTGCCACCCTGCATACATACTAAGGCTCTGGGAAAGAAGGGCTCGAGTCTATCCAAGCTGTAGTCCACTGCTTGGCCAGCAGCCCACTCTGCCCTACTGGCTGCCCCCACAGATGCCTCAGTTCCCTGGACTGAGGGGCTATGTTCGGGCAAGACAGGAAAAAGAACAGCTCTCCTTGCTCTCTTGAGTTGTTTACTTCAGGACTCGGTGGGGGGAGATGGGGGATGGAGGGAGAAAGACACCCACCACCACTTGGAAATGCTTCCCATGGAAGGGAGTAGCAATAAAACTGACAGAAGCGCCTCACCAGGGTGCGGAGCTGGCTGCCTGTCCTTTCAGATGGGTCTTGCCCACCCACCCCCCGCTGCAGGCATCCAGCCTCTCTCTCACCGTCCCCACATCTTCTCAGTTTGGTCTGGCTTCAGGCCCGGAGCCCTACCCCTCAGCCTTCCCCACCCTGGGGCTTGATTCTTTTGATCCTAAGCCTACCATCAGGAGGCCTGGAAGGGCCTTTCTGCTCCTAACAAGCAGCACCCACCTCATTCCCCTATTGGGCTTACTTCACTTAGCGAGGCACCCACTCTCATCACTGCTCGCTGGTAAATAAAGGACAAAGAAACATCGTTCCCTCATATAACATTGGGAAATTCCTAACTTCCCCAGTTCAAAGAGCTCCAAAATCTAGCCTCACAAACACTCCCATCTTTGCACTAGAGTAACCCCAACCAGCTTCTCTGGGCTTGACTGAAAACTGACATGTGACACACCAGGAAAAAGACAGAACCTTCCATGGGACAAAGCTGTGTTCATATCCCAGCTTGGCCCCTCACAACCTTTCTGAGCCTCGCTGTCCTCACCTGTACATTGAAGATAATCAAAGCTGCTTTGGGGATTTTAAAAAATTCATTAGGAATACCACACAAAAGGTACAGAGAGCACCGCCATTCTCTATGAAAGACAGCATTCAAATTTGTCACATGGCCATTGTTTCTCCCCAGGTGGAATCCTTGGCTATTGATTTATACCCTGGCTTTACTTAAAAGCCTTTTATTATTTATTTATTTTTTAGGCTTCACTTGTAGTTCAGTTGGTAAAGAATCTGCCTGCAATGCAGGAGACCCCCGTTTCAATTCCTGGATCAGGAAGATCCGCTGGAGAAGGGATAGGCTACCCACTCCAGTATTCTTGGGCTTCCTTTGTGGCTCAGCTGGATAAGAATCCACCTGCAGTGTGGGAGACCTGAGTTCGATCCCTGGACTGGGAAGATCCCCTGGAGAAGGGAAAGGCTACCCATTCCAGTCTTCTGGCCTGGAGAATTCCGTGGACTGTAGAGTCCCTGGGGGTCACAGAGTCGGACACGACTGAGCCACTTTCAGTTTATTTAAAAAGACATACAGATCCTGTTACAGTTTATGTTTCCCCTCTTCACTCCCCTAACCCCATCTCCTCCTGAGCACAGCACCAAGCAGGCACTCCACAAACAAGGCTCCCAGGAGAACCCCAGCCTGTCTCACACCTTGAAGTGGCCTGAGTGAGGTCAGCAGCTCTGAAAGTCATCTGTCCATCCACATGCACTGGCCTGGTCTCAACACCCAGCAAAGATGAGTTGCCTTCAGGAACATTTGGGTATGTTGCTGTCAGGCACCAAACCCAACCACACAAGAAATTTTGAAGCTTCTCTAAAATCAGATCCCTCCACTGTCTGCTCACTGCTGGCAACTCCATCAGGCCCAATTCCCCTCTGCAAGAGCTCAGCAATGACTGTCTACAGCTCTGAGAGAAGCAAAGACTCTCAGAAGCTGGAGCTGGAGCTGGAGCTATGCCCATGAGTAGTTGAATCGTCTCAACTAAAAATCCATCTGTCTCCACTAGGAGGCCTTCCAGGATGCACCCAGACAGAATTCTATGTCAGTCCTCAGGGGCCCTGCCCAGTTCAGTTTCCACAGGACAGTAATTCCCTCTTCACTCCCAAGGCCAACCCCCTGAAGCTGTGAGCTGTGATTTCTCTTCAGGAGAATCCCATGGAGGAAGGAGCCTGGTAGGCTACAGTCCATGAGGTTGTAAAGAGTCGGACACAACTGAGCAACTTCACACCACCACCATACTACACCAAGTGAGGTTTCGGTACATCGTAGCTAGTCAACAAACTCTTACTGAGTGATCTTAGCCTGTGACGCTGACACGCTTTTCCCGTGCATTTTGTACATAAGAAACCAGAAGTTGGGAGGGAGGGGCTTAGCCCTTCCTGGGGTCTCTCTGCTCTACACCGGAGGGAAAGAAGTCCTCCACACCAGGACACCTGCCACCAGAGCACACAGGGTGGCTCCCCTGCTGTCGCCTTGAAGGCTTGCAACTCTCAGAACACACTCATGAGATCAGTTTATCTCATCTTGATTATTTGCCACCTTCTTCTAGACAGTAAACTCCTGAAGACCAGGCACCAGTCTGCCTCCTCTCACTGCATCCAGAACTAGCAGCAAGGCGAGGTTGGGTTTCCATGAAAATTTGCTGCCAGAGGGCAATGGCTTGCCCTTCCCTTAGTGCCTGTCAGACTTTATGGGGTCTTTAGATCTCCAGGGGAGCTGCTTAAAATGCAGATTTTGATTCAGTAGGACTGGAGCCCTAGAGTCAGTCTGTATTTCTAATAAGTCCCCCGGGTGATGTGGAGGCGGCTGGAAAGCAGGGCACGCTCTGAGAGGTGAGACTGGAGTCACTGGGGGCCCAGCTAGCTTGAGCTAATCCTCTTCTTTTCAAAAAAACAACCTGTTTCTCATGCCTAAGCACTTGGAGTTGTCCCTTCTCTCAGCTATGTCATGAGAACATCTCCTGATGCTTGGTATTAAGATTCCAAAAAATCAGAGAGTGAAGCTTCAGCCCTGCAAAGCCAGGAGCCCCCAGGCTTACTCCCCTCTCTACGGACTCCCATTTGCAGCCAGGACCCAGGGCTCACACGGCTCACCCCTAACAACCTGGCCACAGCCACAGAGGCACAAATAGCTGCCACTGCTTTAAATTCCTGGAGTTCAGAACTGCACACGGCCCCATTCTAAAGACTTTTTTCCCTGCAGGCTTCATCTCTAGCTCCTCTGCCCTCTGCATATTTCATTCATGCTCCGGACGGAGTCTTAAATTGCAGGAAACCAGAACTCCGCAGATCAATTAGCTGAACTCACCACATGTCGTTTTTCTCATTTCACAATTAAAATAACAGGGTTTCTGGGCTCAGTGTGGGCCTGCTGTGTCCCACTAGAGAGCAAACCCACCTGCCTTTGGAGAAGATCCAAGAAAGGGCCAGAGCCCCTGCAGTGCCTTGTCACAGAAGACGGGGGACACTCTGCATCCTTCTGAGGATTACGTTTTTTTCCACACTGATAGGGGCTTTGACTGGTCACTGAGTTGGGCAGAACAAGCAGCCCACCTGTCTTCTGAGGGCTCTGGGCACAACACACCTGCTCCTCCCTGGGTTGTGTGGCTGAGGCAGAGGGGCAGCTCGGCCAGCAGAGTTGAATACTGAGCTCCTACAGACAGTCTCGCTCACCAACCTGTAGCTCTTGTCTCCTCTCCAGCTTCCACGACAGCCAGATAAATTTTAAGGCTTTGTTAAAAAAAAAAAAAAAAGTTAAAATCAAAGCAGAAAGGGCCTCTATTACTGGTCCTACAGTGAAATTGCTATAATCCAGTACCTCCTCCTCCCTCCCATCTCCTGGTCACGAAATGAGGGCAGAGAGAACTCATGGTCTCCGACCTTCAGGGACTCCAAGGATCCATCGCTGACTTATAGCACTACTGCTCCTGTGTGGTGCAGGATACTAGGGAGAACACGGCTTTCAGCTCATCAGGAATGAGTGAGTTTCAAAAATGAATGGAGGGTGATTTATGAAAGTCAGGTGGGACTGTTTACAAAATTAAAGCGTTTACTGGTGTGACTGAACAAAAAGCAACCAGTTCAAACTGTCTTTATCCAAAGAGCAACTTCAAAACATCCTGTTTAATTCAGGAAGTGAAGGTTTGGTTCAGCAGGTATCGTTCTTTATCCTGTCTAGCAAACCAACCTGATGAGTCAGTGGGCTGGGGAAAAGTGTGACACCCATAAAGATAAAACATTACTGCAAAGGCCACCTCCTTCCAGCAGTGTGATGCATTTATGACAAAAGAGGTAATTCACCAACCATGATCTGCAAATGAAACCGAGTTACAATAGGCATATTTTCTCTTTTTTTACTCCATCAAATGAAGCCAGCGTCCAAGATCTGTACAGTATAATTTCCTACTCCATCCCAACCAGCAATTTGTATTTTTCTTTCTCTTGGCAGACACTTTATATTTGAGTTGTACTCAGTTCTGTTTTGATAGCTCACCAGAACTGAGGGTAACAAATACTTCTAATTTGATTATTTGAAGAGTCTCATTAATTTTTCAAGCCACACAACACACACAGACACAAACGTATTCGCCAGACATTTGCAACCAGTGAAGGTTAATAGTCACTTAATGTAACTGCCGACATTACAAGCAATCTTCCTGTCCCACTGCATTTTCAAAGACCACATAAATATGTAATCTATTCCTCTCTTTTTCTATCATAACATTCCACTGGGGCAATCCTGATGAGCTGTCCCCTTGCTGCCTCCACAGTAAAGTCATGCATGGTACCTGATGGATAGATATGGGTTTGAGTAAGGAGGATTTCTGCAGCCATCCATAAACCTAGCTCATTTAAATTGCAAGCTGTCGACTACCTGAGAAGAAAGAAAGAGCTGTCTTTAAATTATATTTTTTAAAAATTTATCACTCTATTGTCTAGAATGCAAGCAGAATTCTTATTTCCAGGCAGCAGGAGTAAAGGACCACCTGATCATCATGAGAGGCATTGTCTTCTCATTTCTCTCCCCCAGGAACCGCTCTCAGTGTCTTGAGAAGAGGTAAGAGGGCTCAAGGTGATTCTCCCTACAACTAGGTTTCTTCTGAGTGATGAACCAGTTAATTGTTTAGATGGTCAAGTGGGCCTGAAGTGGGAAAAGAAACAGATTCAGGATGTCACTAAGAAAAGCTCCCCTTGACGAAAAGGGAAATTGAAGAGGAAACAAGCACTGCCCATTGGTGAATCTTCCCTCTGTCATAAGTACAGCTCACAGGGGGAAAGCTAGGACTCAAAAAACAAGAGCATTCATGGGTCACAGAGCAGGCTTATTTTGAACATTTCACCTGATTGATAGAATGCCTCCCTAACCCCAAGGCATGCCACCCAGGGCAGAGACACCAGTGATGTGGATGTGCTGACTGATTCACCTGCTTCTCTGCAGGAAATAAAACTTCATTTACTTACACACTTGCTCAGTCACAAAGGAGGTCTTGTGAACACCATTTTACCTAGGGCATTCAAGTCACATTTCTGCCCCTAAAATTTGCCAATGGACGCAGCTGTAAGCTAAGAAACATTAAGTCACTTTCTCCACCTCAGCGGTTCAAGTGTGTTGTATCTCTGCCTCAGAGAAAAGACGAGGTGCACACAAATTCCAAGGTTGTATATCATGAAGGTTATGGAGCCTGTTTGAGACATCATGAAACTACCCAGCTGAATTTTAAGCTGCCTCTCCCTGGAGAACTGAGAACTCATGATTTCCCAGATAAACTACATTTGGAGGAAAACCTCTGTGAGCAAAAACCCAGAGAGAGTTCAATGATTCAGCTCTCCTTTGGCCTTTAATTGACTTGCAAGCAACACTCCGTGCGTAGTGTTGGATGAAATAGCTATTAATTTAAAGCCATTTATTACCACTTTCTTTCATCCAACACATTTTCCGATATGTTTATTGCTCATTATAAGTAATAGATTGACATCCCTTGAAGAGAAAGTCTTTTTAATACTTATAAAATGGTTTCTTGGAAGACATCAATTATAAAACTAGCTATGACACCAGTTGAGTAATGCAGCATTACAATTTCAGCAAATGCCATAAAACAATACCTTGTGTTCAAGTGACATCAGCAAGATGGCAAAACAGAAAGTCCCAGGCTTCATTCCCCAGCAGAAAATCCAACTTAAGAACAATATATGGTCCAAAAAACCTTTATAATAACTCCATGAATCAATCAGAAAGTTGTAGTACCCTTGGCAAGCTCAAAGCCCAAAACAAATGCCTTAAACGAGGTGGTAAAAATAATTTCATTGCAACCATGCCAGTCCCTCCCTCAACTTGGCACTACTCACCAATGGGGGGAAAACCCCTACTTGCAGCTTCTCCCTTGGAAGGGAGAGAGAACAGTGGACCACCCATCAGTGCTCTGACTTTTCAGGGGGCTGCCCACAGCAGTGGTTTCTGTCTCACCTGATGCAGAGCACTGATGAGGAACAGAATACCCTTGGATGCCTGGGGGCAGCAGAGAACAAAAAAGAGTTCAGCAGCTGTGGCAACACCAGAGAACCTGTAATACTGCAGAAAGAAACTGACACAGCTCTCTGCATCTAGGTGAAGGTGCCCAGCCTGTGGCTCCTCCCTGCATCAAACATTCTAGCTTTGTGGAGGGCTGCTGAGGAACTGGTTTATGTCTCCGGTGACTCAGAGCACTGACAGACATGGGACACTTTGAATACCTGGGGCCACAGAGAACAAACCAGAACTCGGTGACTTTCAGCAGTGCCAAAGAGTCTGCAGTGCCTTGGACAGACACCAGGGGGATCAAGAGACAAGAAAGTCCTGAACAAGAAACGGGCAAACCTCTCTCACTGGAAAACCACATATACAAGCCCAGAGATTACACATTCCATAAAAGTTTTGAGAGGCTCCCCAAATCTCTAGCCTGGCTGACTGATGAAGTTCTGTCCCTGTATGATGCAAATCTGTAAAGATTGAAAGAAATGACTTTCTTTTCCAAATCCACACATCCCAACACACAGCTACAAGTCAGATGAAGAAACAAGGAAACATGGCCCAATCAAAGGATGAAAATAAATCTCCAGAAACCAAGCCTCAAATAACAGAGATATATGAATTTGAATTACCTAAAAAAGAATTCAATATAACCATCATAAAGAACAATATATGGTCCAAAAAACCTTTATAATAACTCCATAAATCAATCATAAAGTTGTAATACCCTTGGCAAGCTCAAAGACCAAAACAAATGCATTAAACGAGGTAATAAAATTCATTTCATTGCAACCATGTCAGCCATTCTTAACAAGCTCAGGAAAATGATTCATTAACAAAATGAAAATATCAACAAGAGACAGATAATTGTAAGAAAAGCCAAGTCAAAAAGCTGGAGCTGAAGGACCAAATAAATGAACTGAAAAGTTCAACAATAGATTTGACCAACCAAAAGAAAAATTCAGGAACTTAAAGAGATGTCATTTGAAATTACCGAGTTAGAGGAACAAGTTAAAAAAGAGATTAGAAAGAGTAAAGAAAGGCTGAAGGAATGATGGGATACCTGGAAGAGATTAATAAACACATTGTAGGATTCCCAAAAGAGAAAAAGCAGAAAGCATTATTTTAAGAAATAGCAGCTTCAAACTCCCAATTGGGGAAGATATGGACTTCAGAGCCAGTCCTGGGTGTTCACTGGAAGGACTGATGCTGAGGCTGAAACTCCAATACTTTGGCCACCTCATGCAAAGAGTTGACTCACTGGAAAAGACTCTGATGCTGGGAGGGATTGGGGGCAGGAGGAGAAGGGGATGACAGAGAATGAGATGGCTGGATGGCATCACTGACTCGATGCACATGAGTTTGGGTTAACTCCAGGAGTTGGTGATGGACATGGAGGCCTGGCGTGCTGTGATTCATGGGGTCACAAAGAGTCAGACACGACTGAGCAACTGAACTGATGGACTTCAGATTCAAGAAGTCCAATAGATCCCAGAAAGATGTATTCAAAGGAATCCACAATGAGATATATTATAATAAAATTGTCAAAAAAAAAAAGCATGTCAAGAAAAAAGTGACTCAAGAGGTACAAAGGAACTCCTGAGAGACTACCAGTAGATTTATCAACAGAAATCTTACAGGGCAGAAGGAAGTTGGATGACATATTTCATAAGCTGAAAGAATGAAACTGTCAACCAAAAATATCATATCAAGCGAAACTGTCCTTCAAAAAATGAAGGAGAAATAAAGACTTTCTGAGACAAAAGCTTAGTAGAGTTTATCACCACTAGACCTGTGCAACAACAAATGCTAAAGGGAGTCCTTTGAGTTGAAATGAAAGGATGCTACATAACAAGAAGAAAGCATATCAAAGTATAAAGCTCATCAGCAAGAGTAAATATATACAGAAATATAGAATATTAAAATACTGTAATGGTGCATAAATCATCTTTAATTCTGGTAAAGCAATTAAAAGACAAAACAACAAAAAGGACTAAAATTAGTGGATGCACAAAATAAAAAGATATAATTTGTAGTATCAATAATACAAAATGTATGGAGGAAGAAGTAAAAGGGTAGTTTTTATATGTGATCGAAGATATTAGCTCAAAACATATTGTTACAACTATGTTTTATTTAAGTCTCATGATAATCACAAAGAGATCATCTGAGAAGGGAATCAAAGAATATCACTACCAAAAAAAAAAAAACAAAAAAACAAAAAAGGGATACAATGAGGGGAAAACAGGGAAATAAGGATGAAGAAGCTACAAGAAAGAAAGAAAACAAAATTTTAAGTGACAATATTAAGCCCAACACTCTGAGTAATTACTCACTGATCAAAAGAGTCTCTAAATGGATTTTTTTTTTAAATCCAACTGCATGCTCTCTAAAACAGACTCACTCAAGATTTAAGGACATACATAGACTGAAGGCAAAAGGATGGAAAAATATATTCTACACAAATAGCAACCAAAAGAGAGCAGGAACTATCATAATTATATTACACAAAATAGACATTAAGATAAAAATTGTCACAAGAGGCAAAGACATTACATGATGATAAAAAGGTCAATTCACCAGGAAGATATAATAATTATAAATATACAGTTCACTGTTGAAGAACAGGTTTGAACCACATGGGTCCACTTACACAGGGATTTTTTAAGATAAACATATAGTGGGCCCTCCTTGCTTGCATCCATGGATTCAACCAACCCAACCATGGATTGAAATTTCTACCCACAATTGGTTCCATCTGCAGATGTGAAACCTGTGGATATGAACAGTGGACTGTATTCATTGCGCTGTCATTTTATATAAGGTCTTGAGCATCCATCGATTTTGGAATATGCAGGAATGCATGGATACTGAGGGATGACTGTATATGCCTCCAACATCAGAGCAATCAAATATATGAAGCAAACACTGACAGAAGTGAAGGAAAAGGTAACAACATGATAATAGGAAGAGATGTCAATACGTCACTTTCAATAATGGGTAAATCATCCAGAATGAAGATCAATGAGGAAATAGAAGAAGAGAGCAACACTAAAGACCAAATTAACATAATAGACACATATAGAACATTCTACCCAACAAGAACAGAATACACATTCTTCTCAGGGGTACATGAAATATTCTCAAGGATAGATCACAAAACCAGTCAACAAATTTAAGAAGTTTGAAATCATATCAGATATCTTTTTTGATCACAATGGAATTAAATTAGAAGTCAAAAGTAGAAAGAAAAAATAAATAAAATTTTCAAAAAGAGTAGAAAGAAAATGGAGAAATTTTAAAATAGGTGGAAATTACATGACATCAACATCGGGTCAAAGAAATCAAAAGGGAAATCAGAAAATACTTTGAGACCCAAAACGTGCATACAAAAATGTACGGGGTATAACAAAAGTAATACAAAGAGCAAAGCTTATAGCAGCAAATGCCAACATTTAAAAAGAATAAAGAGCTCAAATAAACAACTGAACATTATATCACCAGGAACTAGGAAAACACTAAGCTCAAAGTTAGTTGAAGGAAGGAAATCAGTATTAGAGCATAAATAAACAAAATAGAGTAGAGGAAAACAATTTTTTAAAAATCAGTGAAACTAAGAGCTGGTTTTTTGAGAAGGTAAACAATCTTGATGAGCCTTTAGCTAGAATAACAACAACAACAAAAACTCAATCACTAAAACCAGAAATAAAGGTAGGAAACATTAGCACTAATTCTATAGAAGTAAAATGGATAGGAAGAGAGTACTGTGAATAGTTATAAGCCACTTAGATGAAATAGAAAAATGCTTAGAAACAGACAACCTAGCAAGACTGAATCACATAGAAACAGAAAATCAGAAAGACTTATACTGAATAGGAAGATTGAATCAGTAATTAAAAACCTATCCCAAAAGAAAACCTCAGAACCAGATGGTTTCAAAAGAGAATGCTAAACATTTTAAAAAGACTCAACACCAATCCTTCTCAATCTCTTCCAAAATGTTGAATAGGAACGCTTCCAAACTTATTTTATGAGGCCAGCTTTAACCTATACCAATGTCACACAAAGACAATACAAGAAAATAAAACTGTAGGCCAATATTCCTAATGTATATTGATACAAACATCCTAAGCAAAATACTAGCAACCTGAATTTAACAGCACATTAGAAGGATCATACACAGTGAGACCTATCCCTTTGATGCAAGAATGGTTCAACAAATGAAAACCAATCAATGTGACTGGCAGAATGAAGGACAAAAGTCACATGACCATCTCTAGTGAGATGAACCTTAATGACATTATGCATAGTGCGATAAGTCAGTTACAGAAGGACAAATACTCCTTTATTCCACTTAGCAGGTATCTAAAACAGTCAAACCTTAGAAGTGTGAATTAGTATAGTTGCCCAGGTTTGGAGGAAGGGATAAATTGGAGTTGCTGTTCAATGTTCATGGAAGATAAAAACATTCTAGAGCTCAGCTGTATAACAACACACATACAGGTAAAACTGTACTGCACACTAAAAAAATTTATCAGGTAGATTTCAAGTTATATACTTTCAGCACAATAAAAAAAAAAATAAAAGTAGTAATTCCTGTCAAAGCCTAAAGTCTCGCAAGAATCTGAACCCCAAACAATCTCACAAGCAGTTTTCTCCATCCTAAATTTAGCTTCCAAAGGAACAAGAGCAAAGTACCATCATCACTAAGCCATACAGAAAAGTCTGATGGCACAATCCCCAAAGAAGAATGAGGGCTCAATGTCATCCAGAAAGCTAAACGTTTACCAATCCACTTGCAGACCTTCAGTTTGATATACACATATGTAAACCCACAGAAGTATGCCTAGAAACAGAGATGGCAAGCTAATAATAGCACTGATATTCTAAGAGGAAATGGTGGGGGGGAGCAACTGAAGATTAGAGATGGTCTAGATAATTTTAGACTTGTAATATTAGAATCTTCTAAAAGAAAAATGGTGATGACTTGTGTAATTTTAAATAATCAAAATAAATTTTCCTGATTAAAAACACTATTTATCAATCGGTTGTGGCATTCTCTCTCAATATGTCACCGGTACATAAGAACAGCTAAGCCCTCTCTTGCATGACACACGTTTTCAAGCCAGGGAAATTTCACCTATCAGTGACAATCCACACCCTTTCTGGACACTGAGTTCACTGCCCTTTGTTCCTTGAGACCAGGACAATGTAGTCCATCCACTTCTTGTTAAGGGAGTTAGACCTCATGTATAGACGCTACTCAGCACCTGTCTTTGCTCAAAGTAAAGACATATGTGGTTCCCAAGGTAACACTCAGCTCTATGGAATGCTTACCCAAACAGAACTTCAAGGCAATGACTTGTGGTTATATTATTCAACAGTTATTCATCAAGTGCCCACATTGTGCCAGACACATCACTGCTGTTAGTGCTGGATACACAACATGGAACAAATCAAAGATGCTGCCTTCTTGGGACTCACCTTTGTGAGTTCCTTTGGAGATGGTGTAACAGTGTCACAGACAGTTAAGGGCTCTGGAGGGAATCAAAAGGGGACAATAATCTATAGCGTGATGAGTGGTGCTAGCCTACATGGGACAGTAGGGTACCACCTCTCCGAGAAAGTCATGCCAGGGCCAAGGCCTGAAATAAAGAGTGAGCCAGTCATGTAGGCAATTGTGAGCAAAGAGCCACAGACAGAGGAAACAGGAAGTGCCAAGGCTCTGAGGCCTTTTATTCTGATAGGTATCAACAAGTTGACCTCTAAAAGGGCTGCACAAACTCACACACACCAGAAGCATCCGGGAGTGCCTCTTTCCTCACATTTTCACAAGCATCTCATTTAACCATATTACTTTTATATTCTATAGAAAACAATGACCACTGGAGCTTTAGCTAGATGGAATCAGAGGAACGGATGATGGGAGGGGAGAATGGGAAAGGAAGGCAGCTTCCATCTGGTACTTTCCAGACCATGCACTTTGCACCTCAATAAATAGGTGTTTTGATTCAGATCAACCATTCAAAAGAAAAGCATAAGGTACCCTCTTTTGCATGCAAAAGAGCTGAGGACTTGAGACTTTGGGAAATCAGGCCAAGGGCACTCAAACCTTAGGACATAACTGGAACTGACTTCTAAAAATCCTGGCTCCAGAGCCTGGACTCTCTGTGACACTGGGCCTTCCAGCCAGGGGTACAGAAGAGCCCTCTAGGTAGTACCATGGGGCACATACAAAGGTCACGGGAACCTACTCACTCAAAGCTCCCGCCTGACTGGAGCTGATTATCCTGGGTAATTTCTTGCATATGTATTTAATCTTCCTTTCACTAGATTTTTTTCAACAGTAGAAGCCAGTATTTCCCAATGCACCAGAAATTTATCTACAGCTGAAGTAAGTTACTGTCAGGAAGATGTGGATATGAATAATTAAGTCCCTATTAAACATGCACACATCTTGTAATAAATCTCAAATTAGAATGTGCCAAGATCTTGTTAAACCTGCCAACACATATTCTTAAATAAGGTGGGAATATAATTTGGAGCTTATCAGGAGATCCAACCTTTTGCAAAAGATGCTCTTTGACTGCTCAGAATTTTAATCTAGACATTACCTGAATCCATGTGGTCTATCATTCCATTGTGTTTGTGCCCACTGTAAAAATCAACCAAGTAATTTATCTTGGGGGGGCATTTATTTATCCTCAAATGGGGGGGGTACATTTTAACACATATTTCATTAAGCCTCATTGTTTAGGGTAAGACATTGTCTCATCTAAATATACTTCACCTGAATTCTGAAAAATAGTCATTGTATTCATCACTGACTTAAACAGAACTTTGCTTAGAGCCCAAGCATTTTTCTTTCTGTTGTGGGAGGGATGGATCACAAAATCTTGAGTCAGACTGAGTTCCCAATACAGGGTTCAAGATTCCATGAGCTAATCATCTAATATGCTGCCTGCCCCATAGTAAGTGCTTAGTTAACTGTCAGGTACAATTATTATTGTGTGGTGTGCCCCAATAATGCAGACTGATAATAGCCAATACAGGTAACTAAGTTTTTGATAACTCAGCTGTATTATTCTGACATAAAAATAATTTCAGTATATTTTCATAATCTTAACCTATAAGAATAAATTTTAAAATAGTTATTAAATACAACATAATGATGTCTTAACTATCCCTATGATACTGGCAAAAGCCAACACAGCCACATTCATTTTGCCATCAGGGCAATAAAGACACCAGTGGTTGAGAACTTGGTTCTTACCAAAGAAGAGGAAAGGCACACAGACGCCCGGCCTTCCACAGCTGTCTGTACAGGGCCCCGGGGCTTCCTAACCCGATGGGCCAGCACATTCTTTAAATACAACCCTCAGTTTTACATTCAAGCTGTGGAAGCTTGTGCAAAGCAAATAACCAATCTGTGCCACAGAGTCCTCATGTTTCGGGTGGGGAATAATAAAAATACATAATTGCCAAAGTTGCTGTGAAGAGAATGAACTAGTATATCAACGTACAAGTCCCGCCACCCACATGTATTGTTGGCCAGCTTGATGAATTGCTGGAAAGGAATATCCACTTGCTTTTTCTAGAGTGAGTCTTTATAACTTGAGAAATCGTCCAGATTCTCAAGCGAAAGAAACAGAAGGAAAATGTTCTAGCAAGAAAGAAGACCATGAATGTATTATTCCTCCAGAGACCCCTCAGATCCTTAAGATCACCCCTTGGAATGAGCCGTCCACTGTCTGTGCCCACCTGTGAGCCCATTTCAGGTGAAAACAGCAGCAGCGCATCATAGCCTTCTGTGCTAACACCCATTTGGCAACTGTACCTCTCCTTCCTGGTTAGTGGGGGACCAACTGTGGAACATGATTGGACTGACCAGAGAACACGAGCCAGGAACCTTCTTGAAGGACAACCTTGAGATTTTACAGAACCTGTGTATCCTGCCCAGCTGGATGGCCAAACATGCTGGGGTCCCTGGATCAGGGACCTTGATCCCTCGGCCATGCCCCCATCACGGCCTTGCCTCCAAGCCCTCCCCCACCTTCTCCGCACTCTGGACAGAAGGCCACCAACATGAAGATGGGCCTGGCGACAGTGACAGTTGGCCAAGGCCATCCAAAGGATGACTGACCTCACCCCCCACCCCCAAATAAACCTCTTGTTTAAATGATAAAAGGAAAATTCCAGAAAAGAAAAAAATAACCCATGCGGTCTACAGGGAAGAGATCAGATACTAAGACCCAAACCCAGTTTCCAAGCAGACAGGCCATGGGGGAGTCCTGGCAGAGAGAGCACTGAAAATGGTACCAGGCACACAGTGCTGACTTCATAATACAGACTCCCTTCATCCTCAGCACAGAAGACAGTGACAAGGACACACCACGGGCCACAGTGTGATGCTACAAATTTTCATGCTGTGTTTATTTACTCTTCAGAACAGCACTAAAGAGCATGTGCTATTATCATTCACTTTCCAGCTCAGATAAGTGAAGTTTAGAGCAGCGAGGAGACCCACCAGTCACACAGTGGGTGACACAACCAACCAACCCAAGCCTCCTGCATCACTACCTCTAAACTGTCTCATCTTCACAGCCCACGTGATGTTTGAACAATAGTTCTGCTAGGTAAAAGTCTTTGGGGACTTAAAAATGATATATCAAGTCATGAATGGCCCTCAACTGGCAGGCTTCACCCTCACTAGACTCTGGAAGCTGGGATGGTTAATTCTGTGCATCAGCTTGACTGGGCCATGGAGTTCGCAGATTTTGACCAAACATCATTCTGAGTGTGTCTGTGAGGGGTGTTTCTGGGTGAAATGAACATTCCAGTCTGTAGACTGAGTAAAGCAGATTGCCTTCCCTAACTTGAGTAGGCTTCACTTAATCAACTGAAGATATGAATAGAATGAAAGGCTGAGTAAGACAAAATTTCTTATGCCTAATTGAGCTGGGCCACTGGGCTTTTCTTGCCCTAGTACCTAAATGGAAAAACTGATTCTCTTTGGAGCTCAAGCCTGCCAGCTTTCGTACTGGAAATTACACCACTGGTTCGTCTGCTTCTCAGTCTCTTCAGACCCAGGTCTGAACTACACCGTCAGCTCTTCTGGGTCCCCAGCTTGTTGACAGCAGGTGATGGGACTTCTCAGCCTTCAAATAAGAGAGCCTCTCAGCTCCCTTATTCTTATATTTATATTTACTCCCCTGGCTCTCAAACTAGGCTCGATGGGAATTAATCGGTCATCAGGCTATTCAAATCAGCTGAGTCAGATCAGCTATTACTGCCTATTGCATGAATTTGCCTATCTCCACTCTACTGGTCCTCTTCCCCTAGAGAATCCTGGATAATACAGAAGCCAAGTATCACCTAAATCCAACTAAAGCCTTTGTTAACAGTGGAGCTTTCTTATGGGCTATTGAGACATTAGGCATCCAATAGCCCAGGTTTTAAAACTAAACCTTAAGTAAACGTCCAACCTGAACAAATGCTGCTTTGAAAATAAAATGGGAAGTGATATGAAAAAAAGGATTCAGGGGGAGAGAGGAGGGATGTAGGGGAGTGGTGCCCCTGTGCCCCTGCTCAGCATCTCTCCACATTAATGCGGCTCCTTTGGCTCCTCTAACACAGTGTGTCCCTTTGAGCACACACACTACCCCATACAGGAAGCTCGAGAAGCACAGCACCCACAGGTCTCCTCAACTTACTGAGTCTACAGAAGAGTCTTGAAGAGTCTGGACAGGTCATGGCTAAGTCAGAACCTCCTTTGCAGTTCTCTCTCCCATGGACAAGACAGACTGCCCTGGCCCTCCAGTTAGGCTCAGTGGGGATTCATCTTTAATGGAGCTGGAGGCAGATCAGCCATTGTTGCATGTTACATGGAAAACAGATCTGGGATCCCACCTCTGCCCTGCCAGGCCTCCCCCCAGGCTTTGCTTCTGAAAATTAGCTCCTTCATCATGACGAGCTATCCAAAAGCACAGAAGTTAAGAGATGACCTGTGGGCCCAATTCACAATATTTATGTCCCTGTCTTCTATCTCTGCTCAGTACCTCTGACTGGTTGAATCAGAGGTTCCTAGACATTGTGGCCATGGAAAATGTAACAGCAATTCCCAATCATGGGCAACTTAGAAGATGAGGGCTACATCCCTATAATACTCCTAACATCTCCCAGCTCCTTCCACCAGCTTCAATCAAAATGCAAACTGACACCACCTCTGCATTTATATTAGGATAAAGCCAGATGAACTCACTTTTTAAATACATCATCACTTATTCTAAAGCCACCTGTCTCTCAGATCTCAAGACATGAATCCGCTCCAAATCTATCATCAGATGCACTGTAAAAAAATCACATGGAAAGCTAGAAGCAGAAATTTAAAAATGAGTGTAAATGCAGAGCTGGTACTTGATTATGTAGCCTGTTGTAAGCTCTTGACAGGAAAATATTCATCCATGCAACACTTCAATGAATACCTGGTGAGGAAGGACTCTGTACCAGGCACAGTTCATGGAGACACAGAGATGGGGGGTGAGGGACTTTAAGAGTCACCATTCACTCATGGATTCTGCCAGACTCCCTCCATTTGCCAAGAAAGGGCTCTGTGAATCTGTGCAGAGACCTGCCCAGCCCAATTCATCCTGATAATTAGAGCTTTCATCTAAGGGAGTCGCATGCCAAACATAACTCAGCCATATGTAATTGTCATCATTTCATTTACTGAGCACCTGAGTCAGACATGTGACAAGCACTAGGCACATTCTACCCCTTAATCCACCTGACATCTCTGCAAGGTAGGCATTAGCACTGCTAGCTTATAGCTGAGAGCCAGAGAGGTTAAATGATTTGCCCAAAGCCATGAAACCAGTGAACAGTGGTAGAGATAAGATTCAAATTCCTCATCTGTCTGACAGCAAAGCTCATTTCCTTGTAGGCATGCACTATGACTCTCAAGGGGTTCAAAGGAGGCCTGCTCCTCACTCAACCATACAATCACCGTCACCCTACTTGTCTCTGAGGCTGGGGATTGTTGACTTCTCTGAGAACAGCTATGTGAAGGGTAGGACTGTAGCTGCACGTCCCAGATGAGTTGCCCGCCCCCACCCCCACTCCCTTGAGTCAGTCTTGTCTTCTATCAAATGAGCGAGTGGGATAAGGGGACCCAAAGATGTCTTCCAGTCTCAGGGTCTTTGAATACCCACAACCAGAGGACTTGCCAAGGTGCAGCCAGGGATTCCAGCTCCCTCCCAGGGCACATGCTCCCACTGCCAGGCCTTGGCAGGCAGCCACATAGGGGTGAGTTGACCCCAGAAAAATTGCCCCAGCCACACCCCCATCAGACACACAGCCCTGGCTGCCCACATGTCCAAGTCCATTTTCCTTGCCTATAGAGTGCACTGTAGTTCATATCAGAGTTTTACAAAATCAGATCACATCACTCCTCTACACTAAAGATCACATCCCCCAACCATGGCTGATGGAAAGCCCTTGGGCTCACCCTGGCCCCTGGTGCCTCCCTGGAACCACAGGCCTGGCTCCTCCTCCCACCTCCCCGGTGCTCTTGCCCTTGCCCATCCATGCACCATGCTCTCCCATTCCCCACATTACAGCTCCCCTGCCCTCTAGGCTTGGGCTGCCAGGTCCCCTCGTGTGAGAGCCCCTCTGGCTGGGTATTCCCTGTCTCAGCAGAGACCACAATCAGTCCTTTTTCTGCTGAGACTTCCCTGCTGAGGACTCTGCTTCACCTGCCATCTGCACCCCGTAGAATGCCCATCACAAAGCCAGCCTCAGTGAAGACTCGCTGAACATCCAAAAGCACGACTCCGCTCATCTTGATCAACCCTATCTGCTGGCTGCCGCAAATGGCCGGCCAGTCTCAAGGGTCTCTCTCAGCTCCTTCAGGCTGCCTGGTGGGAGGGGGCGATGGTGCTGAGACCACTGCAGTAAAGTAAGTTCCCTGCTCTGTGAGAGTGAGGTCACACACACAGTAGTGTTTCCAGACTATAAATTGCCATGCAAATATGAGGCCGCTCTTTTAGATATACATAACTAGTGTGAAACTACATCTCTGACAAATACTTAAAGCTCAGTCCAAGCAGAACATGCTGAGTGCAAAAAGTGAGCCTCACAAACAAGGGTGAGAGAGTACCAGAGGGACCAGGCAAGGCTTCCCTGGGAAACAGGACCCCCACCCCTACCAGGCCCCAAAAGAGGTAAAGACTCAGAGATATCAATAGCCAGAGCGGCTCAAGTGTGGCCCCACTGTAGGAGTGACCACGGGAGGAGTCAACTGATGCCAGCACACCCAAGCCTCACCTCTGACTCACAAGCTTAAGCTCTGGGCACTGACACGCCTCATCACATCCCCAGGTGATTCTGATGCACATTAAAGAAAAGTAATCACCCAGTCAACATCACTTTCCTGACGAAGATCTGTTTAGCAAAGCTATAGTTTTTCCAGTAGTCATGTACGGATGTGAGAGTTGAACCATAAAGAAGGCTTAGCAACAAAGAACTGATGCTTTTGAATTGTGGTGCTGGAAAACACTCTTGAGAGTCCCTTGGACTACAAGGAGATCAAACCAGTCAATTCGAAAGGAAATCAACCCTGAATTGTCATTGGAAGGACTGGTGCTAAAGCTGAAGCTCTGATACTTCGGCCACCTGATGGAAAAAGCCAACTTACTGGAAAAGATCCTGATGCTGAGAAAGATTAAAGGCAAAAGGAGAAGGGAGTGGCAGAGGAAGAGATGGTTAAATAGCATCCAAATCCATGGACATGAATTTGAGAAAATCTGAGTAAATTTCAGGAGATAGTGAAGGACAGGGAAGCCTGGCTTGCTGCAGTCCACGGGGTCACAGAGTCGGACACGACTTAGCAACGGAACAACAATGAACCACCCAGCTAAACAGAAGATCACCAGGCAAAAGGGCCTGGTGGCACCCAACAGTGCTGGTAGGACAGTAACTTAGAAGAACCTTGAATGAAGGGAATTAAAAGTTGGAAATACATCTTAGGGCTAATAGCAAGGGGCTTTGAAAGTCAGGTTCAAGAACTAGGTCTGGATTCTAGGGGAAAGG
The DNA here is from genome assembly GCF_014754425.2 of Oryx dammah. NCBI lineage: Eukaryota > Metazoa > Chordata > Mammalia > Artiodactyla > Bovidae > Oryx > Oryx dammah. Next base: position 61,216,366 of record NW_024070189.1, on the reverse strand, counting down.
ACTTGGAAATAAAGGAGTGACATGGAAATATTCCAGAAAGAGAAGGAAACAGCTCAGGAGGATGGGGAAGAGAGCTGGTGAGAACAGAGAGGATGGCCACTGGGTCACAGAAGGCTCCAGCAGACTGTGGGTCAGCACAGCCCTCCCTTGTCCCCAGGACCCCAGGCAGGATTTCACGGGGCAGCCACCATGGGTCCACCACGAAGCACAGACACCAAGTCTCCTTCTGAGGCATCTTCTCTGACCTCCCTGGTAAATCCAGGCTGAGGAAGCTCTGACAAAGAAACACACAGGATCTCAAGACACAAGTGAGAAAATCTTATTTGCAGGCCAAGAGAGTAAGAGATCCTTCAGAATTAAGTGCTCAAGCACTGCTATTTAGCAGAGATGTGTGGTGTGCCAGTACTCTAAGTTCCTGGAAACAAATAAATAGTAACTGTGATCTAGTCAAAGCCTGCTTTTCAGGAGAAAGCTGGCACATGCCTGCTATGTCTATAAATAAGCAAAGATATCTGTGAACACTAAATGTAAGTGCAATATTTTCTAAACATACACATTTGTTGGGAGATGAATCTCAATGGTCTCTACTATTTAATAAAAAAAAAGAGAGAGATAGAGAAATCAGGAGAGAGGAGATATATGAACATCACATCCAAAGCATTACTATTAAAATGGAGCACAGTGGTTAGTCTTTAATTCTGACTTGGGAGTTTAAAAGAGGACCCATTATAGCCCAGCAGAACCTCACTCTTCATGGGGGCCTCTGCCAAGGGGGCCTCTGCCAAGGGGGCCTTCTTTTCTTGCCTCCTTCCACTGCTCTCACACCGTGAGTTATGAAAATTTGACTATCTTTACAAGTGTACACAGATTCTGTGAGATAGACTTGTCTCAAAACAAAACAGATACATAACTTGGACTCCAAACAAAGAAGTGAGTGAACATCCAAACAACTTTCTTTTATACTAAAATAAATAGAATAGGTGATTTTTTAAAAGCTTCTCTCTTTGGAAGGCATGAACAAGGTTCCAGCCAAACAAAAGGACATCATTTCTACTTGTCTGAAAACAGACCGGCTGTAAACATTCCAGCAAGATTTGGGGGGAGCCCTTTAACCTAAGAAAGGAAATGGTTTGAGAAAGGTCTCTCCAATTAGATGAGCACAAAGAGAAAACAAAAATGTTTCAATTCCAGGTGCGTGGAAAGATTTTTGTCTTCAGTAAGGTTCCTGCGCTCCTTGCCCTGTTGCCCCACATTCTCTGCAAAGTAGACAATGCTTTTCTGGCCCTTCTGGTTTCAAAGATAACCTTCATGGTGAAAATCAATAGCTGTAATGCAGTCTTTGGTTCAGAATGAAGCAATAACCCTGGCCCAAAGATGAGGTCCCCTGTCGAGGTCAATGGGATGCTGACACAGACACTTCATTTTTTTTCCCTCACAATCATGTCAACATTTGTAATGGCTGCCCTCTTGGCACTTGGGCAAGAATCCAACTCGATCCTGAAGAAAGACACCTGTGCTGTCCTGCTTTTCCCTAAAGAGAGAGATGGCCATACCGTTCAGACGCCACTGCTCGTTAAACCAAACACTGGTTATACGGGGCTGGCAGGCCAGTGCTGCCTCCGCAGGACTCTCCTCAGTGATGGGGACACCATCATTCTGCTCAAGGAAAGAAGCCACATGTGAAAGACTGCATGTACGGGAGTCCATTCATGCGATATGTTCCCAAAGGTAAGTTTCTAGAAACAAAGAGACCAGGGGTAAAAGTGGGAACTCAGGGTTTGGGAGGATGATGGAAATGTTCTCAGACTGGACTGTGGTGATGAGTTGCACAGCACTAAAATTTTGCAATAGCTCATTGAACTATTGGAGAAGGCAATGGCACCCGACTCCAGTACTCTCTCTTTTGCCTGCAGAATCCTATGGACAGAGGAGCCTGGTAGGCTGCAGTCCAAGGGGTCGCTAAGAGTTGGGCACAACTGAGTGTGACTTCACTTTCAGTTTTCACTTTCCACTTTCATGCATTGGAGAAGGAAATGGCAACCCACTCCAGTGTTCTTGCCTGGAGAGTCCCAGGGATGGCGGAGCCTGGTGGGCTGCCGTCTATGGGGTCGCACAGAGTTGGACACGACTGAAGCGACTTAGCAGCAGCAGCACTGAACAATATACTTAAAACAGGCTAATGTTATATTAATACCTCTACAAAACCATTAAAAATTGCATTCACTGAGTAAAAATATAGAAATGTGATAAGTAAAAAACAACAGAATACTATCAAATAACATGATAATTTACTAAAAACACATATTGGCACACCCAAGGGAATAGTAGAAATAAGAGAAATAAATATGCTAATTCAAAAAGATACATGCACCCCTATGGTTCACAGCACTATTCACAATAGTCAAGATATGGAAGCAGCCCAAGTGTCCATCGACAGCTGAAAGTATAAAGAACATATGATGTGTGTGTGTGTGTGCACACAATGGAATGTTATTAAGCCATAAAAAGAGTGAAATTCTGCCATTTGCAATACTGTTGATGGACCTAAAGAGTATTACGCTTAGAGAAATAAGTCAGACAAGTGTATATTACTTTGTCAAACATATGAAATGTGTTGTCACTTGTATGTAGAATCTAAAAGTATACAACAAAACGAACAGAGTCATAAATAATAGCTAGTGGATACCAGTGGTGAGAGGAAGGAGAGAGGGGTAAGACAAGGGCATGGAATTAAGAGAGACAACTACTACATATAAAATAGGTAAGCAACAAAGATATATTATAAAACAGAGGGAAATATAACCATTATCTTAATAACTTTAAAGGGAGCATAATCTATAAAAATATTGAACCACTATGCTGTATACCTGAAATATTGTAACTCAACTATATTTCAATTAAAAACATATACCAAAGCATTTATAGTGATTATTTTCTATGTAATTAGATATTATAGACATATTAGACTTTTTCTTTATACTTTCTGTATGTTCCAAATTTTGACCATGAACATATACTACTCTCATAATTCAGACATGAATGTGTTCAACTATGCAGGCATGAAGTCATCAGCCCAGCGTACATAACGGGAAGAGTTCATAGCAATATTGAAGAAGATGGCACTTTGGGCCCCTTCAACTGAGTACACTCTGACTCCCTGGCTGTTGCTGAAACTCAGGGGCTTGAAAGAGTTAAGGCTTGTCAAGTCAACACATCCCTCTCTCCTCAGGGGGTCCTCAGTGTGTGTTCCCAGAAGGGGGTCAGCACAGGGAAAGCAAACATTAATTAAGTCACATATTGCACACGCATTCACCAGCTCCCTGTTAATACGCTGGAACAAATTTCAATGTGTTCAATTCAATTAAATGTGGACGAGAGTAGCTGGAATGACATTAGCAAGTAGGAGCCCTGAGGTGCCTGTCCCCAGCCCACAACACAGCCTATTTGTACAAAGGCTTTTTCTTTCCCCATGAGAAGGGCTCTTTATTTTCTTGGAACACACAGCCTCAGTGTAACAGAGGATTTACTGGCCCCAGCTAATGATTTCCTATCGTTCAGAATTAATATCACAAACTGGATCCCGAGGTACTTTGCTGATACAGAATTTTCTAAAACAATAAACACTTTAGACCATGCTTCTCCATCAGAGGTATTAAGATTGAGGACAAGAGTCAGCTGAGGCCATTCCTGCCATTTGCTGGTTTGAAGAAGTGTTCTCAACTGAGGCAAACAGCATGTTTCCTTAACCTGCCCAGCAGGAATCCTCAGCTGGTCAGCATTTTTCCAAGAACGGCCTCCCACATATCACAGGGATGGGCCCTGCAGCCTGGCTTGCACCACAGAGGCCAGCATTCCCTCTCAGACCACAGCTGCTGGGGCTATGGGAAAAATTCTGGCCCAAGTATCCTCTCTCCTGACATTAGAACCAAGATCTGCAATGCTATTCTTTCCACTGGTCCTTTGAAATATGGATCTATAAATTCCAGAGCTCTGGGGCAGCCGTGTCCCAACAACGCACCAGAGGAAGCAGGTAAAGCCAAGTTCAGGAGACAGCAGAGAACACAGCTGTGAGACAGTGAGTGTGGCTTTCTAAATCTCCAACAGTCAGCTAGGTCCTTGCGACAGTTTCATGAGGTCAGCTCTCAGGTTGTACAAACTACTCCTTTATTCCAGACTTTGGCTTAAACTAGTCTGAGTTTTTGTAACTCATCCAAAGGAGCCTTTGATAAAGAAGGTACAAGATACACTCCACTCTGAAAATAGGAACTACTTCCCTGGGCTCTCTGCCTGGAGTCACTTAACAAAGGGAGAGCCAGAAAAAAGAATGCTTTCCTCCCCAGGACTGAAGGCCCAGACAGCTTTAAATCAAGTTCCTTGGAAAGGGGCTCCCAGGTCAGATGTCCAGGCAGGAAACCCACTGGAGCCTCCAGGATGATCAATTCACTCAGTGGATCAGAATAAGACTCCCCAAGGGCAGGAACCAGGGGCAGCACCTGCCTCACTCAACACTATATCTCGTGCACCCAGGACAGCATCTGCAGCATAAAAGGGGCTCAACAAGTACCCTCAGGATTCACCAATAGATGCCTAAACACTTAGTGAGCATTTATTTTGTGCAAAAATCCATTCCAGGCACAGGGTCCAGAAGTTCCATATCCCAAGGTGGAGTCATTTCAGGGAGCAGGAAACAGCCCCACCTGGGGGAAATGCCAAGCATGTCTGCAGAGGTATAGATTGTGACTGAAGAAAGAAAGCCTTGAGTATCAAGTTAAATAATCTTCAAGTTGACTCATCTGCAGGTCACATCACGCCACAGCTACAATACCTACGGAATGTAAGTCATTTCCACAGTGGTTTCTTAAATCACACTTCCTACTTTGTTTCATCACCCTACCTCCTAGGTATTCCTACTTCCCCAGAAGATTTTGTAGCCTCTTCCCTTTCTGAATCATGTGCCATGAAAATCCTGAGTATACCAAGACATATATAGTCTCAGACTCACCAGTATCCTCCACGTCGGGACTTTCTGACCACAGGCTCCTAACAGCTAAAGTTACAGGAGAAGAGAGACCAGGTCAGCCTCAGCAGCCATCCAGCTCAAGGCAGAGAACAAGTGTAAGTTCACACGAAAACCAGTGGCTCAGCTCACTCCATTCCACAGCATGCTGACACACACAGAGAACTCAGCTGATAACGGCGTGGAATCCTGAACCTCCTGAGTGAAGGCACCTTCCAGCTTCTTTCTGTCTAGCAAGAAGCATTAATAAATATCCAATTATCTTTCCAATATGAGTTCTACAGGAGGGGTGAGTGATTTGGTAGAAAGAGTACCAGCCACTAGACAAGAATAACTTCTCACTGTGGCCTCTCCACTAATTAATCCAAGCAACTACGTGACTTTCCAAGGCATTTCATCGTCCAGAGTCTTTTTCTCCATCTGTAAAGATGGGCTAATGATACTCCTTTGCAGTGTTATTTTCAAAGATGAAGTCAGAGAATGGATAGCAGAGCGTCTCAAGAGCTACTCAAGTGGTAGCTGGGACCCTAAGTAACTGATTTTATTCAGAGTGAGCTGTCACGTCAGGGTGAGCAGGGGCCAGGGTACAACCATGGACCCGCCTTTGGAATACAGCTGCAGGCAAACACAGAGGCCTCCCTCTAGCCGCACATGCAACTACAGGAATGGCCAGTGACTAGGAACCAAAGAGATCTACCAAAACAGCAAGTGCAGTGAATGGTTTCTATATCATGGCCACCAGCATCCACCTCCCCTTCTCTGGGCTCCTTTGGAGAACCAGCTCTCTCCTACATTTAGTTCCTGGCTTTAGGTCACTCCAGTGAAGGACAGAGGATGTGATCCAAAGCTCAGCCCCTCAGTGCCCTGAATTTTTCTGGCCATGTGGATGGGTGCATGATACAGTCAGTCAATGAAAGGCAAGATGTTTGCCATAACATTTCCTATGACATGTTAGTGTGTGAGGTTAGGAGCCTGGAGCCACTGCTGCCAGCTCACTGCCATGAGGACACTAAGTGCCTGAGAACAGACGCCACACACAGAACGGAGCTCAGACATGAAGGCGGACGACCAGACCCTGTGGACATCTGTGGACCTGCACTGAGCTAAATCTCGAGTCACAGTTACCTCCTGAATCCTTGGTTTTGTCTTAATGGGTTCTATTCCCCAATCAATCTGAAGTCAGAATTGTGTCTCCTGATATTGGCAGAGTCCTGACTGATGCACGGAGAGGATGTGGAGCTGGTTAGAGGTGGGGGCAAGCAGAGAGGCCCAGATTCACTGTGGACTGTAGAGAAACCAGCCTCAAGAAGCAGCTGGGCCTGACACACACAAACCCCAAAGCCCTGGGATGCATGTTCCCACCTGGGTGGGATATGTGCTGTTATTGCACAGAATGGCGCTGGACTTGCTCTCCATCCCACCCTTCAGGTGGGAGGCACTGAGACATTTATAAGGGCCACACTCTTCAGCATAGCATGGAAGCTCCTCATAAATTCTACTTTCCTAATTGCTTAAAGGAAAAAAAAAAAAAAACTTGGATAAAACACACGCAGGAGAAGGTGAACTGTTAAGGGACTTAGAAACTTCAGCTGTCATCCTGGGAAGAGAGCTTGATTCGAGATTGTTACAAGAAAAGGGACCTTTGAACACCTGGGATGAAGCACCTTCCCCACAATGCAGGTACAATGTGTTGTCATGGCAACACCAAGGCCATCTGAACTCTTGACGGCCCTTTTGGCCCTTGCCTCCCACAAGCTGGTCCTTACCAAGAAGCCATGTGGGAGAGTGGTTAGTGCCACACTCTGGAGCTTCAGCATGACCAGCTGTGGATCCCTGACACTGCTACTTCCTGACTGCCCTAAGCCACATCACTCACCTCTCTGAGCCCCACGTTCCACATCTGCAAGGCAAGGCTAGTAATCCTATCCTCTCACAAGGTGGCTGCGAGCATGACATGAGGAACCACTTACAGGCTGGGGTGGGAGCAGGTCTTAACTTAGAAGACGACAGAGGCCAGAGTGGGTGAGGAGTTGCCCAGGTCCTGGAGGTAAGGATTTCAGGATTTTGGACTTGCCTTCGGTCCGACATCAGAGCCCAGACCCTCCCCATCCCTCCCCATGACCTCAAGGCTCTTTCTCTGACGCCCCATGACTCTAACCGCACAAGGCAACACGGGATACTCTCCTGACTGTCTCTACACACGCGCCTGATGCACTTGCTGTGGCATCCAGCTGTGGCTGCTCGAGGGGAGGTGACTTCAAACATTACCGTTCTGCACACACTTGGAAGCAACTTTATGCTCTGGGAGGCAGGGTCTCAGAGACGAAAAGCAAGTTCTAACTCCTAATGTTTGTTTTCTCAGGGTGCCTTGCAGGCATATTATAAATGTAGCGGTATTTTAAGGTCTGTGTGGAATAAACAAAACCTGTTTCCAGAGCCTTTACTCTTCCTAAGCATCAAAGATGCCCCAGCGATGGAACAGGTGTATCACCAGACAAAGGAAGTTAGGATGCTGCCAAGGAAGACGCCTTAGGCCTAAGGGATGCACTCATCCTTTCTCAGATTTGAAAAAATTATGGCAAAAAAAAAAATCAAATGCATCAACTCTCTGAATTTTAAGGCTGCCCCTATGAGCACAGAGGACATTGACATAAGCTGTAAAGTTTCACAGGACTATCAGATTTTTAACACAAACTGTGTTGTGTCAAAGCTTACACAAACCTTTCATTTCTTCTACGAATTTTCTCTGAGACCTTATACGTCCGGCACTGCAGGAGACCCTCAGATTATAACCCTAAATCTGCCAGGCACAGCCCTTGTCCTCCCCTGGAGAGCGGAGACAACTCCCAGAGTCCTGCACTCCCTGCCAGTGGTACCAACGGGTTTACAAAAACTGTGTTCACAGTGATGTGGGAATAGCTAATCCCAAGAGAAAATCATTTCATGTAGCAACATTTGGAAAAACTTGCTCCTTCTAATGAGATGTTGAGGGAGAAAACAAAGAGCTTCTGTGGCCAAATTAGTTGAGGACTGGTTTTAAAACTGGTGCACCAGTTTCTTCACTGAAGAATGTCTCCCACCCTTAACCTCAGGAGTGTGCTTGGTCACTTGCCAATGGGGCACCAGGGCAGTGGGCACACAGGGCCCAGCCAACCCCACAAGGCAAGCACAGGTTTGCAAAAACATACATGATCAGGCAAACTCTTGTCCATAGGACGTTTGGATGAACCAGTGTTCCAGGAAAAGCATTTTGTAAAAACACTGCCATCAAGGATGGTGGCTGAAGTAGACCCACTGTGGCAAGAAAATTGCACCACCTGATCCCCGCTCACCTGTCTAGGCCATCTCAGTACACCAGTATGCTCCTGTATTTCTCTCAGAATAAGAATTTCTTCCAATGAAAGAAAATAAAATTGAATGAAAGAATTGGAATGGCATATTATTCCTCAGGTTACTAAAGACTATCTTATCTTAGGTACTTCTTTCAGCTCATCCCATAAAATTCATCACCGTGAACAAGTGACAGTATAAATAAATTCACTCAGTGGCCCAGCCAATCACTATTGCATCCACTGAAGGTGGGAGTAATTGTAATCTCAAGGGGCATTTTTGTGACCTTCTTCCCACACATTCAGGACCAAATAGAGTGGGTTTCCAATGAAGAGTGTCCAACAGAAGCAACGAACAAACATGCGATAGAGCAATAGAAACTGGAGGCCCTGCAAGGAAATGAGGATCTTCATGGATTATTTAAAATAAAAAAAATTCTTGCTAGAGTTTCAAACCTGAAGAGCAGGCTGAAATGGAATATGCTCAGCTATTCACAGTCCACAATTTGTGGCTGAGGAAGGTGTCTGAAAACCTTGCCTCCTGACAACAGTGGGGCTCTGGTCTCCAAGTCATGTGCCCTGTTAGTTCCTCCCAGCTTTTCTCTTCCACTCCTTGGGCTGGCCTGTCCCTCTAGGGAGTGAAATATCTATACCCTCCTCTCCCAGCACAATCTCATCTCAGGAAATAAGCTCCACTGCATTCGCACCAAAATGTAATGACTCATACCAGATAAACAATTTGTCCTAGATTCAGTATTAATGCAAAAGAACCACACTCCCAAAGCAGGTCTTTTAGACATCAGAGAGCTGGTAGGTAACTTTCTTTGAGCAGAAGTACCTCCGCTCCGACCAAGTTCAAGTACATCATGAAGTTTATCCACCCCCACAGGTATCAGAGGAAGATGATTCAGGAGAACCAGTCATCAGGGGAAAGGGGGCAGGGAACAGAGGCTCGCCATACCTGGTCCAGGTCAAGCCTCTGTGTCCACGCCCAGCTGTATCTGCAGAGTCTCAAGGGTTGGGGAGGAGGAATTGAGGGGGTAGAGCAGAGAGTAGACAGAGATCAGGAATCACAAAAGATTTCCTTCCCCTCCGTGCTCAGGACCCTGTAATCCAGGCTCACCCAGAGCAGGAGAAATGCAAAGGTCACAGTCCATCTCTACACAAGAGCCACACACAGTGGAGTTGCTCAAGTTCAACACTCCAGTCCAACAGGGGAAGAAGCAAGGACTGAAGGGAAGGGGCTTCCCCGGGTGGTCACTCAGAGGACCAACAGAAGACCTTTACAGAAAGCACTTGGTTGCTTTCTGTAAGGTTGGAAGTGTTGCTTCCAACCACCTCAGCTGCCTCTGCTTAAACCTCCATCATAGCCGCCCAAGAGGCTCCAGGCTCTCAGCCCCTCTATGTGAAATCCCATCTCCAATAGGAAGCGCACACACACACACACAGGTCTTCTTTAGAGCCACGGCCAACCCTCTTCTTTTAGACAAGCCACCAATCCCTTCTGCAGTACTAAGGACTCATCCTGTGGTGGGTCCCTGGATACCAGGCTGCCAACAAGACACTCTGTCCCAGTATGAGAAGACCAGAAGGCTCAGCTCTGGCTGCTATGAAGAACACAGAGGGGTCTGCCCTGGCTCACTGATTCCCACTAGAGGTGTTCAGTTCAAGCGTTGATCTCTGGATGCAACAGGTATACACTGGAGAATTCAACTCTAGCTCCCAGAACAGGCTTAGCAGTGTTCATTTAACCAGACTGTGGTCCACATGGATGCCCAGTGCATTCTCTGTCTCACAGCAAGTCTCATCCGTAATGCTCTTGGAATTGGTGTTTGCAGTACAGAAGGATATGTCACACCATAAATAGCCCTCTCTCAAAAGCTAGTAGAATTTAACTACTTCAGAAAGAGTCTAAGAGAAATGAAGTTACACGTCCCTCCCTTCCTCCTCCAAGTGTTCCAGGCACCTGCAGCATCGAGCCAACATGTGAGCCCGGGAAAGCACATGGGTGGTCTCGGCATGTGTGATCAGATGTCCCTGTCCAGGTGTACAGCCATTAATGCCAGTCCATCCTTCATGAATGACTCTCCTCTATGACTGTTTCAGAATAAAAACACAGGTCATAAAGCCAGCATGTTTATTCTACTACAAGTCAGAAGTCATCCCACATTTGCATTAATAGCCTCCTGTAAAGACAGTTGACATATCTTAGCTTTTAGTGACCTTGTGACACGTGCTGTCACTGAAATGGGCTGGATGGTCACGGCACACATCAGAGCAGTGGTGCTTAAGAGAGAGTGATTTTGCCCCCAGGGGATGGTGGCCGATGTCTGGACACAATTTGATTGAAACAGATGGGGGAGTGGGGAGGGGCTACTGACATTTAATGGGGAGAGGCCAGGAATGTTGCTAAACATCCTAACTGCACAGGACAGCCTCTCACAGGAATTTTCCAGCCCAAATAGTTAACAGTGTCAAGATTAAGAAACCTAGATGCAGAACAATGGGTTTTCAAACCTCTCTGAGCATAAGGTTTACATGAAGGGTTTACTCTACATGCAGGTTTCCAGATCCCTTGCCAAGAGACTTTGCTTCAGGTAGTCTGGGATGGGAATTTGCTTAAAAAAAGAAAAAAAAAAAAAGGAAGAAGAAAACACAACACAGAAAACTCGCTCCTTTCCTCCAGTGGTTTGTTTTTGCTAATGCCTCAAAAGGATGAGCTTGCAATTCCAGGAGCTGCCACCAGGAAGCAGTCCTTTCAGCTTGGGAAAAAACCACACAAAAGTTCTTAAGAAGAATCTCACAGACACACATATGCTTTGTTTCATAACCACAGTTAAGGAGCAACATGGACTAAATACAGAAACTGAATAAAATCACATAATGTAGTGCAATACTTAAAAGGAATGCAAACATCAAACACTGGGGGTACTCTGCCGACAAATATTCTCCTCTGCCTGAGTTAACATAAACTGAATCTTTTATTAGAATCAAGAAACTTAAGAAATGGAGGGACTTAAGACATCCAGTCCTACGGTCTCATTTTAACAGACAAGGACATCCTGGCTTCTAGAGCTTGTGACCTTGCCAGGCTGTGCCCACCCAGAGTCCCATCTGTCAGCACTTCAGGGAAGACATAGAGTTCCTTCCCTGATGGGCTCTTCCCATTTATGGGCTGGACATGTATGCGTTAAAAACACACGCCCAGTTGCTTGAACATCTTACACAAAATACTCCCACAGAGGTGAGCTTTACCTGGATCCCTAGCCCAGTGTTGCCAACTTGCTTTATCCTGAGAATCACCTAAGACCTGGTAGAAATATAGGACCTCCTCCTGGAGAATCCCTTGCAGCAGGTCCAGAGCAGGGCTGACCACCCCTCTGAGCAAGCCCAAGGCTGGAGGACGCTCCAGCTCTGGCTCCATTCCCAACTTTACCACAATGCGGTTCCTCTCAGAATCACCTAGGCACCATTCCAGACTGATGGGACCCTGTGGGGGGCTGGGTCCAGGACTGCCGACTTTAACAAACTCCAGGTTGATCCTTTTAAACATGAAGGTTGAGAACCCTTACATTCTCTATGGAAACCACTTATAGGAAATGATGCCCTCCCTTGCCTGGTAGGAGCACCCTCTAGAGCACAGATGGGGCGCTGGGTAGACATAAATGCATAGATTGTTGCAGGCACTCCACCAAAACCAGGCACCTTGCTTGTTAGCATTCATCTCAGCCTCATCTCAGCCTTGCACATCTGTGTAAAAGAGATTCTCACATGAGGAAACATATCTACTCAGCTGCCCAAGACCATGGGGCTAGTGAATGGCAGAGTCAGAGTTGAAACTCACGTCTGTTGTAACCAAAGCCCCTTTCTTCATTTGAAATGCGAGAGACAATTTCAGTAAGGCCTCAATTTCCCCTTTCCATGCACTGAATTCCTTTCAGTTTCCTCTCCCAGGGCACAACAGAAGAGACACTTAAGACTGAAGCCCAGGAAGGCTAGGATCTTACACTGTCTCACAGTCTGCTCTAGTCTTCGGATCTGGTTACCAGTCACATGGGACCCTGAATCACAGCCTGAGCAGGAACCTGTTCCCCTCCTCACTCTTCTCTGCCCATCCTTCCTCCTGGATGTCTAACTCACATGGAAACAATTTGTCTCAACTCTGCATTGCTTGACCCCAACCTGCTTCCAGCTGCAACTTCCAAGTCTAAAGATAGGAGTCAGAACAGGGAGGAGAGGAGGACCAAGATAACCAGCCCTTGATTAACACAGAGGCACCTCCTTCTCCAAAGATGGGGATGGCAGGGGAGGCAGGGTGGGCAGTGAAGGGAGATGGTGATGGTACAAATGAGATGGTGATGACGAAAATGCTGTCTACACAGGAAAGCACCACACAAACAGGAGTTATCATTCACGTTACACAGAGGCAAACAGGGAAACACAGCTTCTTCCAGCCAACTCTCTGAGAACCACCTTCTGCAACTGAAGAAAAACAAGGTCTTGGGAAAAGCTCAAGATGAGGACTCCACACAGCACCAGTGCCAGGCTCGGCACTAAGCACCATGAAGAAAACCAAACGGTGTGAGACCGTGGCCTTGACTTCGAGAAGCTGATGATCTGGGGAAAAGGGGAGGAGACTCCCCAAGCCCCCATGACACAGGTCTACAGGAGGTCAGAGGCTGAAGAGGTTGCCCGGACCCTCTGAGTTCTGGCCCCTAGGCACACCTCACAGGCATCCACTCACCTCCCTCTACTGTCTGATCTGGTCCAAGCCCATCGTCTGTTGGCTGGACAGCACTCTACTCTCCCCTACACCAATCCATCCCTCGCCCACACCACAGAGGAAGTCATCTTTCTATAATCCACCACATTTTGAAATCTAACCCCACTTAAACGCCTCAGTGGCTCCTTGTGACTTTCTGGGGAAGATTCAGATTGCAGTTTGAAGTCCTCTACAAAGTTCGCCGCCTCCCCTCCCAGCCTCCTGTTGTGCTCCGAGGTCCTCTGGCAGGCTGGACTCCACTACCTCAGAGCTGAAGCCCTAAGGCTGCCCCCTGGACTTGTCTCTCACACTCTCACCCAGTCTCTGCCTGGTTCATGCTCCTGTCGCCATATGATTTCAGCTGTAACCAGTCTCTGGTCCTTCTGAAGCCTTTCCCGAGCCCCTCCCATTCTAGCACAGGTAGTACTGTTCAGCCCTCTCAGACTGCAGAACAGGTGAGCATTTCATACCAGAATGTTTTCATATTATAATTACCCATGGAATATGCATTTCCTCTTCTAAACAGAAAAGAAATCACCCAAAGACCATGTTAATGGATTCAGCAGGCCTGGAATGGGGCCTGCAACCTTGCATGTCTAACCAGCTACCAAGTGATGTTGCTGCTGCTGCTGGGCTATGGACCATGGATAGTCCACGATGGACCAGGCAGGGCCATGCTCCTCTTGTTCGCCATATATCCCTAGCTCCAGGCCCAAACCTAGCACATGCTGGTACTCAATAAATTGTGATAGAATGAATAAATACAGAAGATGGAAGGGATGGAGACACACACTCAGGAGTCCGGGGTTCAGATAATAGCTTCATTGGAGACATAGAAGACAGTGATGTGGACAACGTCCACAAAATTAATACTGCCCCTTACAAATCAGACCTTCCTGACAGATATAGAAGCATCCACTTATAAAGCTGACTTTCCACCCAAATCCAATCCACAGAGCAAGTATAAAACCAAAAGAGAACATCTGAACTTAGTGATTTTGTGCCCTTTACCAAAGCTAAACAAATTGCTACTTGCTGCAATCTCAGACAGGGGGCCACAGAGCCTGTACTTAACTGTGAATTATTAATGTGAAAGATTTGCATGTGCTTTTTATGATTATGGCCGACTTTGATGTCTTTGTGCCCTGCTTAGGGCTTCCACACACAACTATAATTTCTTTGCCCCCCCCAAAAAAAAACCCCACAATTTACATAGAGCCAGTATAGAAAATGTGTTGAAGTCATTTCAATATAAAATGAAATTGCAACAATTATATTGCTCCTCCGTTGCCAAGGGTGATCTGAAAGGATGATGCACTGGGACTTGTATAAATCACCATCAAGAGAAAAGTAGCACAACATCTCTTTGGAAGCCAGACTCTTAATTCTGCAGACCAATGATTTCAATATCACTGAATGGGAAAATGGAGGTAAGCGTTTGCAACAACTTCAATAACCAGCAGCAGATCAATACAGCTAGAAAGCTGCCCTCCTCGCCCTGAGCCTTCCAAAGAACTCAGTCCAACTTGCACAATTCCTTACAAAGATCACAATGTAGAACTCAACACACCAGTTCAGGTCGTACACAATGAAGAAGTAACTGGTGAAAAGGGAACTTTTAGGTAACTCTTCAAAGTCAAAATCGATATTTCTCTGAAGAATAGGAAGGCAAGCATGCTGCTGAGTCCTTATTTACATACATGTGGCTCTCGATATACGCCTGCCCCATGGCAGAAAGAAGAAATCAATAGTTTCTCACAGGAAGCCTGAAGTACAGAAGGACAGGAAGGATACAAAAGGGGTTTGGGGTTTGTATCTCTTTTTAATTCCAATTCTGCACATCCTCAGGGTAATATCTGTAATTGCCAAAAGACCTGCAATAGTTGAGGGCATCTATTAAAATAGTCGATATTATTGAGTGCCTAATTTCAAGTTGGCCCAGTTCTTAGTGCTGAGAATTCAGGTTTCTGGCTTCATCAAGTGAAGTGATAGAGGAGCCATTTGCTGAGACAAGGACTACAAGAGGAAGAGCAAGCTGACAACACTGTGGTGCAGGGAATATATAAGCTTCCTAGGGCTGCCATAATAAATCCCCATGAACTAGGTGGCTTAAACAATAGAAACACATTGCCTCACAATTCTGGAGGCTGGAGGTCCAAGATCGAGGGTTTGGCAGGGTGGGTGCCTTCCGAGGGATATGAGGGACAATCTGTTCCAGGTCTCTCTGAGATTCCTATGGTTTGCTGACCATCTTTGGCATTCCTTGACCTGTAGACCCATCACCCCCGACTTTTACCTTCATCTTCACATGGCATTTTCCCTGTGTCTCTTCCCACAATCTCCCCCCTATGCACATCTATCTTGGTGTCAAAATTTGCTCTTTTTATAAGGACATACTCATATTGGATTAAGAGCTTAAGAGCTCATTTTACCTTGATTTTAACCTCTATAAGACCCTATTTCCACATAAGGTCCCATTCTGAGGTCCCAAGGGCAAGAATTTTAATGCATCCTTTTTGAGGGACACAATTCACCATCTACCATGGAAGAAAGGGAAGGTGGTAAGCCCAGGTCTCAGCAGGGTGAGGGTGAGCTTCCTGGACATGCATGGGTCTTTAGACCAGGAGAAAAATTTGAATGATATATGATATATCTATGATAGATATATAGATATATATTAAGAGGATATGTTCATGTATCAGTTCAAACAGAAACAGATGTTAGAAGGTCAGGTCAGGTTCTCAGTGAGGGTGGTGTGTCTAAAGCCATGGCATGAATGAGATTGCCCTGAGAGGACTTATAGTGCTTCAGAGAGTAGGAGCACCAAGCAGGAACCCAGAAGTAGCACTCTTCAGAGACAGATGAGGGAGGAGGTGTTGCCAAGGAGGTGGGAAGACCTGAGAGGGCAACATTGCCAAGATCCAGGGAAAAGAAGGTCTGAAGAAGAGTCACTGCTTCCATTAGGAAATCCCAGTTATCTATGACTGCACAACTAACTTCCCCAAACTTGACAGTTTGATGCAACATCACCTGTTATCTCTCAGTTCCATGGGCAGGAGTCTAAGTGGGGCTTGGCTGAGCAATACTCTTGTACGATGTGGGACCAATGGGTGTCACTGTGTGGTAATCACCTAGGAGGTGAACTGGTCTGGAGGGTCCACTAATATTGCTCCCAGCCATGTCAGCACCTAGGGGTGGGAGATGGACAAGGGAAATGGCTGGACTCAGTAACATGTGTCCTGCAGAGCGCCCACCCACAGCCTCTGCAGTGCATGGTCTCAAGGGCAGGCTCTGTCTGGCTTGTGCCTTTCTATCCTCCTCATCCCAGTGGAAGCAGTCTTCAGCTGCAAAATGAAAATGTGGGAATTCTACAAAAAGCAGGAAAAGGTGTCATTAAAAGTAAGAAAAATAATATACACTTAAAAACTTTTTAAGAGGATAGATCTCATGTGAAAGGGTCTTACCACAATAAAAAGAAAGGATTAAATGAGATAACCAGGTAAAAACTCTTAGTACTGTCTGGCACACATTAATCATCCATTATATGGTCTCTATGACTTAATCAGTTCTACAAGGCTTGTTATGAAAAGCAATATACACATCCATTTCTCTCTCCCCAGAGGCACTTTGGTAGCTATTTTTATAAACCAGCATTATCTTTCGGAAGGATGGGTTGGGCATAAAGGGAGTTAGGGAATAAGCCTGTTCTAACTCAAAAATAATAAAGCTTTTAAAATGGTTAAGACCACAAAAGGGGGGGGAAAAATACTTGAAGAAAATCTGCATATTCCCAGTAACTAGAGGATAGTATACATTTCTTGAAAAGAAACAGCTTTCACAAAATCAAATCAACAAAATTAGAAATGAAAATGGAGAGATCACAACAGACAACACAGAAATACAAAGAATCATAAGAGACTATTATCAGCAACTATATGCAAAAAAATGGACAACTTGGAAGAAATGGACAAATTCTTAGTAAAGTACAACTTTCCAAAACTGAACCAGGAAGAAATAGAAAATCTTAACAGACCCATCACAAGCACGGAAATTGAAACTGTCATCAGAAATCTTTCAACAAGCAAAAGCCCAGGACCAGATGGCTTCACAGCTGAATTCTACCAAAAATTTAGAGAAGAACTAACACCTATCCTACTCAAACTCTTCCAGAAAATGGCAGAGGAAGGTAAACTTCCAAACTCATTCTATGAGGCCACCATCAGCCTAATATCAAAACCCGACAAAGATGCAACAAAAAAAGAAAACTACAGGCCAATATCACTGATGAACATAGATGCAAAAATCCTTAACAAAAGTCTAGCAAACAGACTCCAACAACATATCAAAAAGATCATACATCATGACCAAGTGGGCTTTATCCCAGGGATGCAAGGATTCTTCAATATCCGCAAATCAATCAATGTAATACACCACATTAACAAATTGAAAAATAAAAGCCATATGATTATCTCAATAGATACAGAGAAAGCCTTTGACAAAATTCAACATTCATTTATGATAAAAACCCTCCAGAAAGCAGGCATAGAAGGAACATAACTCAACATAATAAAAGCTAAATATGACAAACCCACAGCAAACATTATCCTCAATGGTGAAAAATTGAAAGCATTTCCCCTAAAGTTGGGAACAAGACAAAGGTACCCGCTTCTACCACTACTATTCAATGTAGTTTTGCAAGTTTTGGCCACACCAATCAGAACAGAAAAAGAAATAAAAGGAATCCAGATTGGAAAAGAAGAAGTAAAACTCTCACTGTTTGCAGATGACATGATCCTCTACATAGAAAACCCTAAAGACTCCACCAGAAAATTACTAGAGCTAATTAATGAATATAGTAAAGTTGCAGGATATAAAATCAACACACAGAAATCCCTTGCATTCCTATACACTAACAATGAGAAAACAGAAAGAGAAATTAAGGAAACAATTCCATTCACCATTGCAATGAAAAGAATAAAATACTTAGGAATATATCTATTACAGAAACTAAAGACCTATATATAGAAAACTATAAAACACTGGTGAAAGAAATCAAAGAGGACACTAATAGATGGAGAAATATACCGTGTTCATGGATTAGAAGAATCAATATAGTGAAAATGAGTACACTACCCAAAGCAGTCTATAGATTCAATGCAACCCAACGGTATTTTTCAGAGAACTGGAACAAATAATTTCACAATTTGTACAGAAATACAAAAAAAAACTTGAATAGCCAAAGCAATCTTGAGAAAGAAGAATAGAACTGAAGGAATCAACCTGCCTGACTTCAGGCTCTACTATGAAGCCACGGTCATCAAGACAGTATGGTACTGGCACAAAGACAGAAATATAGATCAATGGAACAAAATAGAAAGCCCAGAAATAAATCCACACACCTATGGACAACTATCTTTGACAAAGGAGGCAAGAATATACATAGGAGAAAAGACAATCTCTTTAACAAATGGTGCTGGGAAAACTGGTCAACCATTTGTAAAAGAATGAAACAAAATCACTTTCTAACACCATACACAAAAATAAACTCAAAATGGATTAAAGATCTAAACGTAAGACCAGAAACTATTAAACTCCTAGAGGAAAACATAGGCAAAATACTCTCCGACATAAACCACAGCAGGATCCTCTATGACCCACCTCCCAGAATATTGGAAATAAAAGCAAAAATAAACAAAAGGGAGCTAGTTAAAATTAAAAGCTTCTGCACAACGAAGGAAACTATAAGCAAGGTGAAAAGACAGCCTTCAGAATGGGAGAAAATAATAGCAAATGAAGCAACTGACAAACAACTAATCTCAAAAATATACAAGCAACTCCTGCAGCTCAATTCCAGAAAAATAAATGACCCAATCAAAAAGTGGGCCAAAGAACTAAATAGACATTTCTCCAAAGAAGACATACAGATGGCTAACATATGAAATGATGCTCAACATCACACATTATCAGAGAAATGCAAATCAAAACCACAATGAGGTACCAGTCAGAATGGCTGCAATCCAAAAGTCTACAAGCAATAAATGCTGAAGAGGGTGTGGAGAAAAGGGAACCCTCCTACACTGTTGGTGGGAATGCAAACTAGTACAGCCACTATGGAGAACAGTGTGGAGATTCCTTTAAAAACTGGAACTAGAAGTGCCTTATGACCCAGCAATCCCACTCCTGGGCATACACACCGAGGAAACCAGAATTGAAAGAGACACGGGTACCCCAATGGTCATTGCAGCGCTGTTTACAATAGCCAGGACATGGAAGCAACCTAGATGTCCATCAGCAGACAAATGGATAAGAAAGCTGTGGTACATATACCCTATGGAATATTACTCAGCCATTAAGAAGAATACATTTGAATCAGTTCTAATGAGATGGATGAAACTGGATTCTATTATACAGAGTGAAGTAAGCCAGAAAGAAAAACACCAATACAGTATACTAATGCATATATATGGAATTTAGAAAGATGGTAACGATAACCCTGTATGCAAGACAGCAAAAGAGACACAGATGTATAGAACAGTCTTTTGGACTCTGCGGGAGAGGGTGAGGGAAAGATGATATGGGAGAATGGCATTGAAATATGTAAATTATCACATGTGAAATGAATCGCCAGTCTAGGTTTGATGCATGATACAGGGTGCTCAGGGCTGGTGCACTGGGATGACCCAGAGGGATGGGATGGGGAGGGAGGGCAGAGAGGGGTTTAGGATGGGGAACACATGTACACCTATGGCGGATTCATGTCAATGTATGGCAAAACCAATACAATATTGTAAAGTAAAAAATTAAATTAATTAATTAAAAAAAAACAGAAAGGAAATAGCTCTCACAATGAGACCATCATTGCTATTGAGTACATTAGAGGTTAGAGTAATTTATTCAGGCATTACTGTTATTCATAGCATCTAAGTTAAGAACCTTCCTACCAATGCAAGAGACGTGGGTTCAGTCCCTGGGTCGGGAAGATCCCCTGGTGAAGGAAATGGCAACCTGCTCCACTATTCTTGCCTGAAAAATTCCATGGACCCAGAAGCCTGGCAGTTTCTGTGGGTCCATGGGTTCTCAAGGAGTCAGACATGACCAAGCATGCACACACGCATGCATGCAAGTTACATAAATACATTGGTTTAAAAAGCTATATAGATAATGAAGTCACATGTTTAAACACAGTTGAATCATTTTACATTGTCAAACATCTAAATTGTTTTAAAAATCAAAAGTGAAAAAATATAAAAGTTGGTATCAATGTCAGCATGAAAGTACCACTACCCTGACAGCATTAAGTCTGATCAGTCTTCACACCAATGATGTGAGTTTCTATCTTATCAATAGGCATGCTTCCCATGAGCACTATATGAAGGACACATTTCATTCTAGGTCAAGATGGCTGACTCCATCAGGACCCAGCTGAATGCAGATGGTCACAGTTACCAACTAGGGCTGAGCAGCAGGTTCAGTGAGTGACCACATCTGTTCCAGAACACAGGTGCAAAGACACTCCCAACCCAACCAAAGACCACTGCACTTGAGGTGACCTCAGATGGAGAAGAATCTGGATAAAGACCAAAGCACAAAAGAAGGAGGATGCTGAGAGGGAAACAGGATGGCCAGGAAAGGTAGAACAGCAAGGAGAACATCAGCCTGAGCAGCAGGCTGTAGAAAGAGCTCGGCCAGATGGCTGATGCTGTAGCTGCAGCAAGGCACTCAGTTCTCAGCCTCCCCACTGATCACATAGAAACACAATGCAGCTTCTCTCTAGGAGGTCATGATAATAGGCTGGTTGGTGGAGAGCATCCTCTACAAAGATATTCTCATTGTCATGGTCCAGTGGTCCTCCTCAATCCACCTGTCCACCTCCTCCCAACAGAAGAGCGCAAGTTGAGCCAGAATCCAGCTTGGAATTATCCATCTTCCATTTCCTGGGAAGAAGAAGCTCCTGCATCATGCCCTCCAGGTCCTCCCAGTTCTGTGTCACCACCAGCAACCCTCTGTGCAAAAAGGCCTGACATTTAGTATTCTGAGCACAGAGCGATGACAGTTGCATGGGGTGACCACATCACAGGGCAGTAATCTCACACACTGCTGTAGTACATGGAAATAAAACAGTTCCCCAACATGCCAAGTGCCAGCTCCCTTTACAGCAGCACCTTTCAAGACACTTAGCAGACACATAATTTTGTCATTTCGATCAGAAAATCTCCAGAACCCTGATATGAGTAGGGCCCGTCCAAATCAACAGTGTATGATAGCCATAGGGAACCAACTGTCGTAACTCAGCCTCTCATCAGGCTTTGCTCTTGAAGGCAGGGCAGAGATGCTGCTGAGAAACTTCCTTAGTTAGGCTCTGGAAGAGCTGAAGGCCAATACCAGCAAAAGGCCATGGGACTTTTGCAATCACTAGGGACATGAAGGGCTCAGGTTCTGAAATCAGACAGAACAACACTGGAACCCTCTCTTCAATTTATTGGCTGTGTGACCTGAAGTAAGTCTCTCGACTCCTCTGTGCCCTCTCTCTTCCTCATTAGTTGAAACCCAGCCTTGCTGGACTGTTGAGAAGGTTTGATAAAAGGCAAGAGAGATATCTACAATGAGAGCCGATATATTGCAGGCCTCAATGAATGGCAGCTGCTACTATTATTATTGTACCAGTAAATATTTTAATAGATTAGATTTCTTCTGTCAAGGCAGAGAAGTAAATTGCATCTAAAAAGACATCTCTGTTAATCACACATTAAATATTTAAAGAACCCCTAATATAGTCAAATACTGTAGAGGAGAAAAACAAACTAGATGCAGGATGGTGCCCCACACCTCAAGGTAGATGGAATGTCAAGAGGGCTGAGGATGCTCAGTCTTAGTCACATGACTTGAAAGGAATGCTCTGTATCTTTCATCAAGTTGTGAATCATCTTTTTCATGTATGTGATAGTGGCGTCCACTAAAGGGATACCCTTGGAAAGACCAGACCACATCTGCCACAGAGCTGGGAGGGTGTCAAGCTCAGCACTCATAGGAGGAGCTCAACAAGGAGAGGTGGGGGTGGGGAGACACTCAAGTCAGAAAGTCCCTGGAGAAAAACAGTTGCACCACATACGGACACTGACAGACTAGCCAAGGAGAACTCGGCATTGCTTGTAAATGTTAGTGATGTAACTTTTCTAGTTCAAAATGAAGACAGAAAAGGTGGAGTGGGTGGTTTTTCGCGTGTAGTTGGAGGGGGTGGGCAAGGCAATGACCTATTTCCACATTCTCTTCTCTCTTCACACATATGCACATTATTATATTTTCTGTATATGCAAAAAAAAAAGTGCACAAAGTCCTCCTGAAGACCATTTATAGGGCACACAGCTTTGTAGTTCTGGATTTATCAAGTAGTACCGCGGTTCTGGTCAAGTCAGAGCAGACAGACTGACAGAGGACAAATATGCAGAACTTTAGCCAACATTCTCCTGAAAGTGATACAGGACAAGAAATAGACCCACTGGCTTCTTCCCAGTAAACCAGAAGGCAGCCCGATCACAGAGCCCACTGCTGGCCCCACACCCGCCACCGAATACCCCAGGGGTGGAGTTATCACTACACGTCAGAAACAGATGTCTCTGACCAGATAGCTCCTGATCAGAAGAGGAAGCCCCTGAAACAGACACAGGTACTCAGTCCACCAGCACTCTAGTGCAGCCAGATCCCACTAGCAGGCAGGACAGCCACCTACGAATGAAAGGTCCCCAGAACACAGCACACTCAGTGAGCACAAGTTCATGACCTAAAACCCATTCCTGGACAACAAGGCCAGCAGAGGCATGCAGGGGCAGCCCCTCCCCAGTTCTCTGCCCCACGTCTTTCTCCACAGTGGCCTGTCTCCTGCCAGGCTTTTATTCCTGCCCACCTCTCCCTCCACAGACACCTGCTGGCCTCTCTAGCACCACAAGGCAAAGCTAAGCACCACCTCTTCCCTCCAAGCCACACTGCCAGCGGGACTTCTCAATGTGTGTTCAAGGCACCCTTGGGGTCCTCTCTGAGTCAACCACATTCTTTTAAAAATCTCAGGTAGGCTGCCTCCTGAAGCCATTTTCTCTCCACTCCCAGCATCCTCACTCCTGTCCAGATCTTCAGGAGTTCTGAAATCAGACTTCCCTGACTCCAGCCACCTCCCAATGCCAACCCCAAACTCGTGCCTCCAACCCACCCACCACAGGGGGAAATCTGAGAGCTGCTCCCTCCCCCTTAGCCATACTGAGCACAAATCTGGACCCCGGCCCCTGCCTGTCCAGTCTCCTGCACTCCTCCACGTAGACCCTTCACTCCAGCCAGACCTTCCCAGAAGGCAGGCCATGCAGCCCTGTCCCCTCGCCCCTGCCCTTCCACCCCACCAAGGGCTGCCTGAAGCAGACCTTCCTCTGGCCCTCACCGTGGGCTCCGATGCTCCTTATCACCCCCAGCTTGGAGACCCTCAGAGGCAGGACTTAGTCCTCATCACCTCTGCATGTGTTCCTCGTGGTGCCCAAGCTTTACACACTACAGGCTCTCGATCAATACTTGCTAAACATACCATCTCATCCATCAATACAGCATAATGTTTAGAACAAGGGCCCTGGCAGCAGCACAGGTATCGGTATTTGCCCGGTGATAGCTTTATTTTTTTGTCTCCGCCACTAGAAGGTGTCCTGCCTGAGCAGAGAGCCCTGTCTGTCTGGTCCCCGCAGCCCCTCAGCATCCAGGGGAGCAGCCAGTCCCCAGGAGACACTTAGTGAATGTTTTACTATTCTGTGATCTACTCTCAGGTCCCGGCTCTGCCAGGCATCGGCTGTGTCACCGTGGATAAGGGACTCGTTCTACACCTTCGTTCTTGTCTAAGTAAACTGGGAGGACCGTGCGCAACACCATCTCCCAGAGTTGCTGTCATGAGGCGCCAGTGAAGCGATGATGCCGCCCAGGGCTTGGGGTGGAGTTGGACACCAGAAACATCCACAGTGACCTCCTGGGGATGGGCTGCCACTGTCACAGAGTTCCCGCCACTCCTTATTCACTCCCGGTTTGCTTTAAAGACCTGATCTGCTCAATGTACCTTGAAGCACTCTGGGCTGTGCTCCCAGCACGCTCCACACTCCTACCCTATCCCCCAGGTGGGGTCCTAGACGCCTCGCTCAAGGAGAGTCTAGAACACGGCAGACCATGCAGAACCAGGCTGGGCTTTGGAGCTCAGCCCATGAAACATGGCCTGGGGGCAGCGAGCTCCCCTGGGAAGGAAGTAGGCTTGTAGAGCAGCTCCACTTTGCCCTCATCCTCCCATGGGAAGGAAGCTGTGTACTCACACTCAGAGAAGAGGCCCCTCTGAGCCACAGCAGCCCAAGCTCTAGCCCTCCTCCCTCCTGCTCGACCTCGCTGCTGCCATTGGAGGAGGCCAGATGCCCCGTTTCCATCTCACTCATGGTAACTCAGGCCCAATTTGGCCTTTCAAGCCCCCTACCACCAAGTCCACCTATTAACTAAGGTACACTGCCAAGTGAGGTCAATTCATAATTTAAACCTACCCTGCATAATGCATAAGATATCTTATTATAAATTATTCCCTGCAAATTGCCATCTGGATGCTCAGGGAACTTGGGGGACATTTAAAAGGGAAGCGGGCATGTGCCCAGCATCATGTCAGTAAGCAGAGTCCTTGCTTCGGTTGCTGCTGCTGCCGTTTTATCTACCAGGAACCTGAGCAGATGGGTCCCACCCTCCTCACCTGAAGCCACCTAAGAACTGCCCATCCTGAGGGTGGCTACTTGCCCGGTCCCTCTTCCTCCCCAAATCCCTGCCATGCTCCTCCTCCGTGACAGCCTCAGGTACCTGCGTCACAGGAGCCCATCCTGTCTCCCAAGAACACAAAGGGTAGCATCACCTACTGCTGACCTGGTCATCAGTAGAGACTTCTCTCTTCCCCTTGAGTCGATACAAAGAACCAGTTTTCACTCAACCACAGTTCAATATTCGAAGCTCCCCTAAAAAGGGGATAAGAGCTTACAGTGGAACCCAAAGAGCGGACCATTCATTGAGTGCACCTTCCTACACCAGTAAGTCCTTCTCTTATACACTATGATGAATCCATCCATTTGGGTAATCTTAACTGAACGTCTATTACTACGATCCAGGTATTACACTATCTGCTAAGGCACAGACATGAATAGAATGCATCCCCTGTTGTTAGGACATTCACAGACCAAGAGCAAGATGCTCACACAAATAGAGCACTACAAAACAAATTAGATCTGAGGTCCACTTTGTTCTAGGCGCAGTCTGGGGAGATGAGAACTGTATGCAACAAATTCATGCTCAAGGTCAGTGGGGATGCAAAAGATTCTGTGATCACTTCTGCTGTGATCAGTTCTGCTCCCATCAGGAAAGGGTCAAAGATGGCTGCACAGAGAAGGAGATGCCTGAGATGGGTCTTGAGGGATGAATAGGAGTTTGCTAGGCTGACAAGGAGAAAGGGCATTCTGGGAAGAAGGGCTGACATGTGCAAAGGCTGCAGTCAGGAAGGTGCAGCACACAGAAGGAACTGCAGGTGGGTGAACAACATGAATACTTTAAGGGTGAGATGCAGCCTCAAAATGCAGCATGGGGGTGGGGGGGGCGGGTACGTGTGTTCTTCCTTTAAGAGGTCAGTGTGCTTCCACTTTATCTGTGATGAATGATTCTCACAGAATCTTTGTGAAGGTGGAAGTAGATGGAATTTTTCTCGTTCTTTCACAGTAGAATAACTGGTTCCCTTGCAGGCCCCTCTTCTCACCCTCTGTTAATAACCCACCCCTCACCAGAGTAAAATATTAACTCTAGGATACCACTGCATTCGAAACTTATGGATCTTCCTAGCAACCAAGAGATCACTGTCAAACTCACTCCATCCTGAGATACAGATGTGAAAGAAAGGACTCTGCCAACAAGGACTTCTGAAGCCCTATTTCTCCCCTGAAGACTATATACTGGTTACTGAAAATCCTGATGGTTTTTCTATGCAGAGAGCAAGTGACCCAATTAGACCTGCTTCGTGGAGAGTTGCAGGTGCTTTGGGGCTGCATGCTGTGTGTCCATGAGAGACATCACAAGGCAATCACGGACTAAGCTCAGTTATATTCCCAAAGTAAAATATCTTGTTGCCTTCCTTCATGCCTGGCAAGTGTGCCGAGCACAAGGTGCTATGTCCAGGGCAGCTCTGGCCAAGACCACTGTCCTCTCAACAGAAAGGGACATAATGGTGACCCAGAGCATAATGCTTTGGCCCTTCATCTTTATACTGCATTTGGCTTGTTCACTTTCATGAAACAAATCCAAAAAACAAATGGACAAAGACAAAGACCTGCTCTCTCCCTCAATAATCTCTCTCCAGACAGCTGTAACTTTCCACCAACCAGGATAAGAAACTGAATCCATCCAGCAGTTCTTCATCTGTCTCCTCTGAAACTTGAGTGCTCCAGGTGGTTGGGTATTCAAGGGAAAGTCTCTGTTAGTTTTTGATAAACTGTTTGTATCACAGTTTGATATTCTTTGGCTAAACCCTCTCTAAGACTGTGTGTTCAAATAGATTAAACACTCAAAACTTTGAAGGGTTTTTCTATGCCTCTTGGATAAAATTTCAAGACTTCCACGATCAAATCAAGAGTCTAGAAACCCTGAACTCCAATTTAATAGGCTCTTTCAGATGGCGCTGAAGGTATGAATGCATCACAAAGCCTGCAGTATGGGAGAACAGAGGACAGCTTCTTAAGGTATCATTTCTGGGATGAAGGCTAAAAATTGTCTATCACAGCCAGTTTGCCTCAAAGGAAGCCTAAATAAATCAAGCCCACTGGGGAGCCAGGGGAATGTAAGGCCTATATTAGGAGCAATCTTTTGAGCATCGTGTCCATATGAGGTAAGCATTCTCCCTCTAACTGGGGCATGGGTCCCTCTTAGGAATGAAAGTTTGGCTGATGTTACAGTATGTGTATAGGCAGTAACCTAAGGGTTGAACTGGAAATCTGTATCCGGAAGATACTCTCATTTGATTGAAAGATAGCTTTCTGATTTTTCATCACCAAGACAGGTAAGGCACATTCATGCCATCCTCATGTTCAGCTCCATCTAGGACTCAAAACCAAAATACAGGTGATCCAGAGCATACACTATCAATGACAAGAGTTGGCACACAGAAAGCACTTTGAACCCTGAATGAAATGTAGCTATTATATCAATAGGAATAATAGCTTCCATTTCCTGAGTACCTGCGATACACCAGGAAGGACAGGTGCTCTCTAATTTAATCTCAAAGCAAACCCCACAGGGTAGTGATAACTCCCACATTGTACAGATGAAGGTGAGGAAATGCAAATTTTGTTAGTTTCTGACTTGCTCGCAGGCCTTTGTTAATGAAAAGTCATTTTTATTTTTACTTCTTTAGAAAACACTGCATTCCATACTAAAGAGAAAATGCAGCTGGCATTTTTCTATCATTGTCCAACTTGGATAAAGATAAAAAGCCAAGAAGAAGTACACAGACTGATACACCTCCTGAAGTGGACTTTTTTCCCTTCTGTGATGGGCCTAACATAGCACTGAACTCTCCTCACATCACTTACACACCAGGGGGCTGCCCTGTCCTCTGCTGGGAGGGGGTTATGACCCACAAATGCACCTCATCACTTCCGAGGTCCTTGAGGTGACAAATACATTACTGACTAAGTACCCACCGGGCCCCCCCAACCAGTTCCATCCCCTGAATGTCCAAGAAACAAAGAGAGTCAACTTCCATTTCAATCGCCCAGGGAGGATCTAAGAAAAATAGCAATTGGTGCCACTGTTCCCTCGGTAAATGCATGGCTCAGCTGTCAAACACACGTGCACAATTCAATCTGCAACCAGTTTGTCACAACAGCCATCTCTCACTCTGGTCTTCCTCAGGGGAAACAATGTAAAAACACACACGCAAGAATCAAGACAAAAGGCAGGAGGCAACGGCAAGTGTGTGCTCAGAACTCTGGAAGAGCACATGGTCTGAGTTTTGACCTTGCGAAAACTGTCGTGTGTCACTTCATCTTTTACAAGGCACACAGGCTTCTCCACACTTAATGCATGGTCATCAGGACCACAAGGGTCTGGAGCACCTCCATCAGCACCAGGAAGCAGATGGGAGCCAGATTTCTCTAGAGCACTGCCAAGTCTTCACGGCACAAGAGCCTCTCCAGATACTACCGATTCTAGCCCGTGCTCCTAAGTCTATGGAGGGGATTCTCTTTGGAACACTGCCTCCTGTCTCAGGAAGAAGCTGAGAATCTACAAATGAGTCTGCCTGCTTTTATTTCTGCAGTTGTTGTTCAGTTGCTCAGTTGTGTCTGACTCTTTGCGACCCCATGGACTGCAGCACCAGAGAAGGAAATGGAAACCCACTCCAGTGTTCTTGCCTAGAGAATCCTGTGGACAGAGGAGCCTGGTGGGCTGCCGTCTCTGAGGGTCGCACAGAGTTGGACACGCCTGAAGCAACTTAGCATGTATGCATGAACTGCAGCACGCCAGGCTTCCCTGTCCATCACCAACTCCGGGAGCTTGCTCAAACTCATGTCCATCACATCAGTGATGCCACCCAACCATCTCATCCTCTGTCATCCCCTTCTCCTCCTGCCTTCAGTCTTTCCCAGGACCAGGGTCTTTTCCAGTGAGTCAGCTCTTTGCATCAGGTAGCCAAACTATTGGAGCTTCAGGTTCAGCATCAGTCCTTCCAATGAATATTCAGGACTGATTTCCTTTAGGATTGACTTTTTGATTTCCTTGCAATCCAAGGGACTCTCAAGAGTCTTCTTCAGCACCACAGTTCAAAGGCATCAGTTCTTCAGGGCTCAGTCTTCTTTATGGTCCAACTCTCACATCCATACATGACTACTGGAAAAACCATAGCTTTAACTAGATGGACCTTTGTAAGCAGTAGCTCACCTGATTTCTAAAGTTTCCCCATGCTGGGAAGACAGTCTTGATAATTCCATAGTACAGACATTTGGGGGGCTTCCACCACCAACAGTAACTACTAATTTCCTTTCCCCCCATCCCATTCAAGTGCACATATCTCAGAAGACTTGCTATCATTCCAAAGAGAGCTTATTTATCAGGATTCCTCAGGCTTCATTCAAAGAAATAACTGGATTAGCTTCTGTGAAAAGTCTTTCTGCCCCATCCCAAGTTCAATGATGGGTCTCTTCTATCCATGATCCTTCAGATCCTTTATTTCCCACATGAAAGCACAACCATATGATTCTAGCTATGGACTGAATGTCTGTGATCCCCACAATTCACATGTTGAAGTTTAACTCCCAAGGATGGTGTTAGGAGGTGGGGCTGGTTTAGAGGAAGTTCTAAGGGTGGGGTCACATGATGAGATTTGTGTCCTTATACGAAGAGGAGGAGATATCAGAGCTTCTTCACTCTTCCGAGTCAGGGGACAGTCAGAAGGCAGCTATATGTAAGCCAGGAAGAGAGTCCTATCAGACACCACCATTCTGGCACTCTTTTGTCAGACTGCTAGCCTCCAGAAGAATGAGAAATAAATGTCTGTTGTTTAACCCACCCAGTCTATGGTATTTTGTTACAGCAGTCCAAGCTAAGAGAATTTATAATGATTAACTCTCTCTCTGCTCCCTATTAGACTGATCTCTGTAAAGGGAGTGATGAGGTCTATGTGTGCTCATCACTGCATCCCTGGCCCCTAGTACAGGATTTGGGATGTAAGGGGCACTGAGGAAATATCTGTTGGATGGACAAATGGGTGCATGCATGGGTCAGTGGGTGGGTGAGTGGATTTATGCGTATGTGCAAAGATGAGAATTAAGGTTTTGAAGAACATTCAATGCTGGAGGAAAAGCTTATGACATACTAAGTAAAAATGCAGGAAATAAAATTATATAAACAATGTGATTTCAATTATGTAAACATTTACACATGATTAGGGATCTGGAAGGAAATACGCTAAAAATGCTAATAGCAGTTATCTCTGGGTGGTAAGATGAGGATTGATTGTTGCCGTTTTCTCCATTTTCCATGTTTCCATAAGTTGCATGTATTACATTTATGATCCAAAATAACATTACATTTGTAAAAAGGAAATTACTAGGAAAAAATTACCAAATGTCTCCACATTTTAGGAGACTTTCTCCTCTAAAACCAGAAAGACTTACGGTGGGGGAAGCCCAGACTCTGGTAGATGTGTGTGCCCAGAGCTTGGGGCTCACACGTCTCCAGGTCTCTTAGAAGGAGCCTCACCACAGCCTTCCTCTTTTCACAGAGGGATTCCCTGTTGTGTTCTTTTGGCTTCAATTATTCAGAAATGAGAGCGATCCAGAGATGGAGATGGAATAAAGGCCCCCTCTGAGGACAGACCAAAAACTATGAGGAAGCATCAAACCAGGAGGAAAGAATGGGGAAAGAAGCTAACCCAAATCTTGAGAACCATGAAGATCAAGACTAAAGGAATCACAAATTGTAATTAAAGAGATCCTCCCAAGCTCTAAGGAATAGAGGAAGGTCAATGCTCTGAAGGTAACTTTTTCATGGAGCAGAAGTAGTTGAACTTACAGGTAATGCTAGTAATTGTTGTAACAACTACAGCTACCATCTGTACAGCACTTAACACAGAGGTCCACAAAAGTCAGGTAGAAAATATATTTGGGGACTTCCCTGACAGTCCCGTGCTTAGGACTCTACACTTCCACTTCAGGGGGTATGGGTTTGATTCCTGGTTGGGGAACAAAGATCCCTCATGCCATGTGGTGTAGCCAGGAAAAAAAAAAAAGAAAAAAATATATATTTGGTTCTGAGGGTCACAGAGTCTCCGTGACAACTGCTTACCTCTGCTATTGTGCAAAGCAGCCACAGATGATAGAGAAAAGGATGCGCATTGTTGTGTTCAAACGAGACTCTATACACAAAAACAAGCAACAGACCAGATACAAAAACAAGCAGCAGACCAGATTTGGCCCAGGGCTACTGTTTGCCAACCTCTGACTTCACATAGCAGGCATTGTTAAACCTCTGATTTAATTCCCACTATGCTAGGATGGGGAAACAGACTCTGAGAAATAGGCCACTTCCCCAAATCATGGCATCAGAAAGCAGTTGTTCTTGACTCAACTCCATATCAGTGTGACTCCTAAGAGCCTGCTCTTTACCATGAGGCCATGCTGAGCACATCCTATGCCCACATTATACTCAATGTAGGGACCCAGGGATGAGTGAGAGTCAGACCTTGACTTCCAAAGTTCAAAATTTAAGATGAGCACCTGCCCCACAGGTACTGATCTGGCACCTGCTTCCCAATACAAGGACGTCCCAACAGAATAAAACAGGCATCGGGGAACACTAACACCCACAGTGAAGACACACACTGATGTACCAATTCCTTTACAAAAGGGTTTCATGCTTTCCACAAAGGATATTGCTAGGATGTGAGCTCACTTGAGGCTTTTACATACTGGTTCATACATATGTAAGTCATGAGGGTAGAAGCTAAGAGACAAAGAGCTTGAGGAATTGCTTGCCAGAAATTCACTGAACTGGGTCACAGTTTTTCTTCATGGTGAAGACCACAGGACTTGAGGTCAGAGAGACCTGGATGGGAATTTCAGGTCTATGTGACCTTGAGCATATGATCTAAGCCTCAGACATCTCCCCTGCAAGCCAAGTTAGGAATTCTGACTGTCTCAGGGATGTTAGGACACCAGATGGGGGACAGGGCCTGTGTTTATCTTGTCCATCATCATATCCACAACATCAGGATCATAGGAAATAAGATCCATAAAGGAAAGTAAGAGAAATTAAAATGGAGGTTTTCTGAAATAAACTAAGTCATCAGGAAAGCAGGACTAGCATGGGGAGCACAGCTGTCTTGCAGAGCCAGGGACCAGCCTGGAGATACACAAATGCACCCTCTGAGTGAGCCCAGGAGGTGTCTTTCTGCCAGAGGCAGGTGTGGATGGCAGTTAATGTGAGCAGTGAGGGCACAGCAAGGCCTCTGTTTACCCATCTCAAACGGCCTGAGGTTCCAGGAGCATGGCTCCGCCATCAGCCCCTGTCTCTGGTTTATTTCCCTAAGCCGCCCACCTCCTGCTCCCTACTCTAGAATAAACTCTGACCTTATTAACCTTCAGCAAGTAGGTGAGTGACAACCCAGCCTGACCTTCCACAAGTCCTCCTGGAAGCTGCCAAACTGGAAGAACTCAAGGGTTAAACATAAAGATCTGCAAGCATATTCCCTAATTCTGAACCACCATCTCTACATCTACGGCTGCTTCATCAACTTCCCAAAGCCAGAGGCAAGGGAGTGGGCAAGAAAGGTGACATTTTCTGCATCTGCAGTATGCCAGGGACCAGAGGCCAAACACAAATTCTGTGACTGTTTCTGTATGGCAACCCTGAGTGTGTTTTCATCCACAGTTTTAAGAGGGGGCTGTAGCTCAGAGAGGTTATGTTATCAGCCCAAGGTCACACAGCTTGTAGGGGCAAATCCACATCTATCTGAGCCCAAGGGCTCTCAAGTTCACCTTTGCCCAGTGCCACCTTACCCTGCATCCCCCTTGTCCATTGTACTCTAGCCACAGTGCTCGCCTTTCTAAGAATCTGCTGCTCCTCTTCCCTGGAGAGTTCTTCCCCTTTCTCTTTACCTGGTTAACACCTGTTCACCCTGTAGCACTCAGTTGTCACTTGCTCAGGAAAGTCTTCCTGGCCACCACCCCTGACAGAGGCCCGGATTAACCCTCCACTCTCATCTCTCTCACCTCTGCTGTGGCTCCGGGTCTTTCCTTCACAGCATATGTCATCTAAAGACAAATGGTGAATAATTATTTTCTTGTGGTTTGTTTCCCAACCAGGACAGTGGATTCTAGGAAGGGAGTAACTGTGCCTGACTTCTACGTTACTAAACCCAAGCACTTCCCACAATGCTTAGCATAGAGTAAGTAGTCAATTGAATCTGATGAATGAATAAACAAACTACCATCTACACATACTCCCTGGACAGGAGGCTGAAATATCATCTTCCTTAAGTTTAGCACAAGCATTGAACATATCCATAAAATCTACCACCCATGGTAAGTTCTTGTAAAGGAAGATTACAAATTGCCCACCCTCTTTTCAGATTATAGCACAGTCCTACTCTGCAATTTCCATACTGAAACTTGTACATTTCATTTCTAGGAGCTAATGCCACTTCAGTTTATCTGCAGTTGCTACTCAAGTGATGTGAATGAAGAATTCACACAATGCCAAAGAAAAGTGGAGTCATTTTTCATAAACCACAGCAGTATCTTTTTGGATCCACCTCCTAGAGTAAAAATGAAAACAAACAAATGGGACCTAATCAAACTAAAAAGCTTTTCCACAACAATGGAAACCATACACAAAACAAAATGACAACATACCGATTGGGAGAAAATATTTGCAAATGACGTGACTGACAAGAGATTAGTTTCCAAAATATATAAACAATCTATACAGCTCAATGAAAAAAAAAAAAACTCCATTTAAAAAAAAAAGGACAAAAGACCTAAATAAATATTTCTCCAAAGAAGACAGATAGATGGTCAAAAGGTACATGAAAAGATGCTCAACATTACTAATTATTAGAGAAAGGCAAATCAAAACAACGAGGTACCATCTCACTCTGGTCAAAATGGCCAATACCAAAAAGCCGACAAACATTAAATGCTGCAGAGGGTATGGAGAAATTCCCTCCACACTGTTGGTGGGAATGTAAGTTGCTACAACCACTGTGGAGAACAGTATGGAGGTTCCTTATAAAACTAAAAATAGAACTACCATATGATCCTGCAATCCCACTCCTAGGCATATACCCAGAGAAAATCATAATTCAGAAAGATATATGCACCCCAGTGTTCACTGCAGCACTATCTACAATAGTCAAGACATGGAATGTGAAAGTGTTAGTTGCTCAGTCATGTCCAACTCTTTGTGATCCCATGGACTGTATCTCTGCCAGGTTCCTCTGTCTATTGAATTCTCCAGGCAAGAATACTAGAGTTGGTTGCCATTCCCTTCTCCAGGGGATCTTCCCAACCCAGGGATCGAACCCACGTTTCCTGTGTCACAGGCAGATTCTTTACCGTCTAAGCCACCAGGGAAGCCCCAGTCAAGACATGGAAACATCCTAAATGTCCAAAGACAAATGCATGGATAAGAAGTCGTGGTGCATGTATACAATGCGATACTGCTTGACCATAGAAAGAATGAAATGTTGCCATTTCACCAACATGGATGGACCCAGAGATTATCACACTGACAGAGAAAGACAGATACACGTTACTGTTTTTATGTGGAATATAAAAGAAAAAAGGACATAAATGAACTTATTTCCAAAACAGAAAGAGATTCAGAGACATAGAAAACAAACTTATGGTTACCAACAGGGAAAGGGGGGTAGGGGAGGGATAAAATAGGAGTTCGAGATTAACAGGTATATACTGCTATATGTATAATGGGCAACAACAAGGACAGCACAGGGAACTACACTCAATATTTTGTAATAACCTATAAGGGAAAAGAATCTGAAAACAAAAAATATATATATATGTATAACTGAATCACCACACTTATACCTGAAACTTTGATGATATTGTAAATCAACCATACTTCAATAAAAAAAAAATTTTAAGAAAAAAAAGTAGAGCCATTTTTATAAAGCACTTGGGTGAGGAGTGGATACACAGAAGACTGCAGACATAAAGAACTTTTACACCAAGGTCCCACAGCCCTGATGATACCTGGCAAAGAGATAATGGGGCAAATTCACTCACTCACTCAACTAACACCTACAGTGATGAGTATAGAAGGGGCAGATCTTGACCTTCCCCCCCATCCCCACTCCTGGGGCCTATATTTTGAGGACCATACCCAACACTTTTACACTTAGGACCAGGCTGGATCTGGAGTTGGACAAAGCTGGGTTCAAAGCATGACTCCATCACTCGCCACTGTCTGCATGGCCCTAAGTCTCCTCATCTGCAAAATGAGGCTAACACCAGCACCTTCTTCCAAGAGGCACTGTCAGGGCCAGTGATTTAGATGCATGCAGTCTGCCCGGTAGTGCTCCCTGCATGACAGCTGCCATCCCCTCACCTGTGGTCCCTGAAGGAATGGAGCTCCTCCCAGGGAGAAATCATGAGAGGTTCCATTCAGTGTCCAAGTGCTCAGCACAGGTCATGCTTTTGATGCAGACACTCATGCAAACTTACAGGCTGCCTCTGCAGAAGACCCACCTCTCAGCTGCTGCCCCTACTCAGCCTTCCCCTCTCTCCCTGGCTGCAGTGCTCCGCCCGAGGTCTCTGCTAAGAAACCCTCTTGGGGGCAGTGTTGGGCTGGTGAGCAAAAAGCCTCATCCTTTTCCTTCATTTATGAGGACTCTCTGGCCAACCTGATTGAATCTTGGGTTCTTCTTAGCCCTCCACACAAGGCCTTGGACTCAAAGGTTCATCCCTCAAGGGGAAGCTCTGACCTCAGCCTTACTAATTAAGTCACGTTTGGGAGGAATTCTGGAGTCTGTGACATAAGTGGCTGGCCTTCCTCCCCTGCAAACAGGTTTTCCCTCTTTAAATAAAGGACACTGAGATAGCCCCTTAAAAGTAACACCAATACTGGGGCAAACCTCCTTTTTGAAGGTCTTTGACAGTATAGTAAGCTAAAGTCTTCCTTTAAGAAAGCTAATTGTAGAACAATCTGCCTCCTAATGTATTCATAAATCAGACATTCAACTCCTAGAATAAATTCCCCATAATTCATGTTAATCATTCCACTCTTGTAACATGAATCATCTATTTAAAGGGAACTTTTACCAAGATAGGCAAGAGCCACTGGATCTTGCTTTAAAAATCTCTCCAGAGCGCCAAAGGTTTTCTATTATTGACAGAAAAGTTACTGCATTTTTAACAGGCACTTTAAATATTACTCATGCAATCAAAGCTGTTTTCCTAACTCAACTTAGACAGTTTTCAAACATGTATTACGGTTGACCTTATTAAATATTCTGTAGCGCCACTTACACATGACGGCACACAAAAGTACAGTCCCCAAACTCCTGGCAGCACTGGGAAAAAGAGGATCCTCATATATTGTCCTGGAGGCAGCAGTAAAGGCTCTGAGCATGGCACAGACTCCCGAGGGACGCCACGGGAGGCAGAGACAGGGGACAGGTCCCCAGAAGAGCTCTCTGCACAGAAATTGAGTGGGAAGGCAAACAAAGATCTGGGGTTTTTGTACGCTAATCAAGAATGTCACCAAGTTCTCTCCAAGAACAGTCTCCAAGTGCTCCAAGGATAAGATAGTATTTTTCAGTCTTATTAAGGTCCAGAATGTCATGGGAGTAACCCAACAATGTGATGTTTTTAAAATGGAAAATTTGCAATAACCTCTTATCAAGATCTTTAAACTAGATAATAATTCCATAAGTAGCTGCCATTTACTGAACACTCACTACCAAGTGTTGTGCTAAATAGCGTAGAGAATGATATCTCCCTTAATCTTCATGACAATCCTATGAGATGGGCAATATCATCTTCATTCTTCAGACAAGTAAAGAAAGAGATGTTAACAACTAGCCCATGGCCACCACACCAGAGAGTGGCACAGCCAGGCTAGAAGCAGAGGTCTGTTCAACCACAACTCCCATGTCCCAACTCCTTACCCAAACCTGGAAAGTCAAAGCTAGAGTTTCACCCCACCCCTATCCACACTGTGTGGGATGACAATCAAGTGAAGAGTAACTGCCATTTACCACCAGTCAGCTGTTTATCAAAATAGTTCACCTCCTTTGGATGGGCACGTCGTTGAGTCAGGCTGAGACCTCCATAACTGAGCAGAAGTTTATTTAGGGACAGTTAGGACTGGGAACCCATCTCCAACCTCCAGTGAAGCCAGGAGAGATGCAGAGGGGAAGGAGCATGTCTCTAAGAAAAGGTGAGAGGAAGGGAGAGAGATGCTTCAGCTATGTGTGAACCAACCAGCAGCAAAACAAAACAAAGCAATATCAGACCTAGCAAACGAAAAGAACAGCAGGAGATCTAAGACTGCTTCCACGGCTGAGCCAGTGACTGGGGGGCTGGGGTGGGGGGAGGCGCAGAGGACAGAGGAAGAGAGGACAGGGGGAAGAAAGAAAAGGAGGGAGCAGAGGAAGAGGGGAAGAAGGGGAGGGAGAGCACAAGCTGTGACAAATGAGTCAAATAGCAGTGATTCTGTGCTTGGAGAGGTGGTGTTTTGTTTGTTCACCTATTCAATATATTTTAAAGTAGATGAAATAAAATGATTTGACTTACTCTGACTTTCTATCAATGTGGATACAAGGAAGGAAGTTTACCTGCCCTTCTTGGTTTGTCTCCCTCTACCAAATCCTGGACCAAGGTGGACCAAGGTTCTTCTTTGTTCATCAGAGTGAACCACTGACAGTCACTCATCAGCAACAACTGGTGAGAAACCTACGATGCAGAGGAGCAGCCTGGCCTCTCTTAGACCACGCCCCCTCCTTAAGCCTCCAACATCCCTGAACCATCACACCCTACACTGTGGTCAACAGTCAGCAGGAGGCAGCACTGGAACACTTTGGGAAAGAAAATAAAGCTGAATTTTAAAGAAATCAACTCTCTGGGCATTTCTAGAGCAGCTCCAAGGGATCATGGCCCCTGATTATACACACGGAGATACTTTTACATAAGAAGTTTACAGCTTAATGGGAAAAATATAAATAACTAGAAATATGCCTAAGAACATTACATTAGATAAGAGGCATAAGGTGAGCAGATGTCAGAAGTGCCAACACATGGGACCTATCATTACCATTACTATCCATGTTAAGCTCCTCTTCCGCCCCATTTTTATCTGCCCACAGTCCTTCATGCAATCCTATATAAACCACACATCCCCAGTTTCTCAGAACAAATGTTTGGCAGCCTCTTTATAGATCTTCTCCTCTCTTTCACACTGAACAAATACCTATAAAGCACCAACTACCTGTCAGGAACTCTGCTGAGCTCTTGGGATACTAAGATAAAGCCTATGACAGAGGCTTTAATTTGATAAAATTAAATATACACTTATGATATTCTCACCAAAGTGGGCATAAATGAAACATATTTCAGCATAATAAAAGCCATTTACAACAATTGCACAGCCAACATAATATTCAACAGTGAAAACCTGAAAGTCTTCCCACTAAACTCAGGAACAAGACAAGGATGCCCACTCTCATCACTTCTATTCAATGTAGCATTAGAAGTCCCAGTCATAATAATCAGACAAGGAAAAGAAATAAAAGAAATCCAAAATTGTAAGGGAAGAGGTAAAACGGCCATTATTCGCAGATGACTGATAAAGGAAATAGAAGATGATTCAAAGAAATGGAAAGATATCCTATGCCCTGAAATTGGAATTAATATTCTTTAGAAGGCCATAGTACCCAAAGCAATCTACAGATTTAATATGACCCCTACCAAAATACCTGTGACATTTTTTCACAGAACTGGAACAAGTCAACCTTGAGAAAAAACCATAAACAAGCTGGAGGGATAACCCTTCCAGACTTCAGATAATACTACAAAGTTCCAGTAATCTAAACAGTGTGGTACTGGCACAAATCGACATACAGACCAATGAACCAGAACAGAGAGCTCAGAAATAGACCCACACATCTACAATCAATTGATCTATGAAAAAGGAGGCAAGAATATATAAAGGAGAAAAGACAACCTCTCCAACAGCGGAGTTGAGAAAGCTGGATGAAATGGCTTGAGAATACAGGTAAAACATTCTCAGACATAAATTATAGCAACATTTTCTTAGATCAGTCTTCCAAGGCAATAGAAATAAAAGCAAAAGTAAACAAATGGGACCTAACTAAACTGAAAACTTTTGCACAGCAAGGAAAACCATCAACAAAACAAAAAGACAACTTACAGAATTAGAGAAAACATTTGTAATGGATGCACCCAACAAGGGGTTAATATCCAAAATATATAAACAGCTCCTACAACTCGATATCCAAAAACAAAATTCAAATCCAAAAATGGGCAGAAGACCTAAACAAACATTTCTCCAAAGAAGACATACAGATGATCAACAGGCACCTGAAAAGAAGTTCCACATTGCTAATTATTAGAGAAATGCAAATCAAAACTACAATGAGATATCACCTCACACCAGTCAGAATGGCCATCATCAAAAAGTCTGTAAGTAGTAAACACTGTAGAGGGTGAGAAGAAAAGGGAACCCTCCTACACTGTTGGTGGGAATGTAAATTGGTGAAGTCACTATGAAAAACAGAATAGAGGTTCCTTAAAAAGCTAAAAATGAAGCTACCATATGGTCCAGCAAACCTACTCCTGGGCATACATTTAAAAAGATGAAAGCTTTAATTCAAAAAGATACATGTACCCCAGTGTTCATAGCAGCAGCACTATTCACCATAGCCAAGACATGGAAAAAACCCAAGTGTCCGTCAAGAGATGACCAAAGAACGTGGTGTATATGTTTTTGTTGTTGTTTTCGCAACTATTTGTAAGGCCTCCACAGTGTGTATGTAAAAGGGAATAATAGTCATAAAAAGGAAAAACATTGCCATTTGCAGCAACATGAATGAACCTAGAGAATATCAGAGTGACAAATATTATATGATATCACTTCCATGTGGGATCTAAAAAATTGACACAAATGAGCTTATCTACAAAACAGAAACAGACTACAGACAGAGAAAACAAACTTATGGTTACCAAAGGGGAAGCAGGGAGGGAAGGATAAACAGATACAGGATTATCCCATACAGGATACAGGATAATCTGTATGGGATTAACAGATACAAATACTACACATACAAAATAGATAAGCAACACAGTTTTACTGTATAGAACAGAGAACTATATTCAATATCTTGTAATAACCTGGAATGAAAAATAATCTGAAATACACGTATACATAAAAATAACTGAATCACTTCACTCTGCACCAGAAACACAATATTATAAATCAACTATACTTCAGTAACAACAACACAAAGGAAACGAGAAAACAAAACCAACCACAGAAGATAAAGAGCCTCTTGCTACCTTGAAAGTCTACAGCAGGAGGCAGAGAAGCTATTGCTTTGGAAGCAGGAAAAAGGGCTACAACTGAGTTGCAGACAAAGGGGCAAGGGCCCACCTCCAGTCAGGAAACTGCAGGGTTATCAGCCCATACGCCTGTCCCCATCTGGTTTACCCTACCCGACTCCCTCTAGGGCTGCTCCCTAGCTCAGGACCCTCTCCTCTTAACACTGCTTCAATCGGGATGACAGCTGACCCCAGAAGACATGCTCCATAGCTCGAAGCAATCCAACCGATCCGTCCGTCAGAGTGCAGTTAGCTAACAATGGACTTTTGAACCAGAAGATGATGCTGGGCTGGGGGAACTGTTTTTAGACACGAACGTACTCATGAACCAGAAAAGAATCCCAGTTGACCGAGTGAAGTGGGAGAATAAACTGGACAAGCCAAAGAAATGGGGGCAAGGGGGTTACAATCTAAGGCAAAACTGCACCTGTGCAGAGTGCCCCAAAGGAGGGGAGCCTGGGCCCCTGGGAGTGACGGGTGGGCACCAGGGAAACTGCCCCGCAAGAAAGGAGTCCCACCTGGGCACACCACGCCTGACCCCAGGGAGTCCACATGCCATGAGACACTCAGGCCAGACCCAGGTTTGCGACCCCTGTCCTGGGCTACCCTTCCTCCCAGCATGCTTCCTGGGCCGGCCTTCTGTGGGGCTGCTGCCCCGGGTGCCCCATCCACCCACCCCCAGGCCCTGTCTCTGATGCTTCTGCACACAAGAGAGCATGCTCCCTGGGAGCATGTGCTCTGCTCCCTTATTAATCTTGCTGTATCTTATTAAAACGGCCTGGTGCCCGCCTGGTGTTCTTCTGCACAGAGCAGCGGGGTTCATGCGACAAGCGGCAGCTGGGCGAGCTGTATTTCACTTCTTTTGTGTTGGAGGAATGACCCAGATGCTGCTGGTCTGTACCACAGACTCAGTGACTCACACTTGCAGGCTTTAACCCCTTCCTTCCCATCCAGCCCCAGGCTCGGGTGGAAGCAGAGGTCTGGGCATCCGCGGGACGGTGTCAGCCAAGCTGACAAGGAGACAGAGCTGGGACAGAACAATATGAGACCACTTGGGACTGTTCCAGATGACCACAGCAATGCCCCCCTGCCACCGATGGGTGGGTGTCTTGGGGAGACCGCACGCAGCAGGGGAGGTGTCCCTGGGGACCGTTTTTCATTGAAAGTGGTGCCCACAGCTTGAGTGAAGGGAGATGAGGGACTCGTGGTTCTCTCCATCTGTCTCTTTTCTCAGCTGGCTTCCAGCCCAGGCTGTCATACTCATTTATTCATTCACTCTTTCACCCCAGTCATTCATTCACTCTGCTGGTTATCTTCTCAGTGGCTGCTCTGCACAGACTGCAGTTGACCCAGAGGTAAACGACAGCACCATAAGAAGCCCTCTTGAGGAGAGTGCAAATAGCAAAACTCCCACAGGCACCATCCGCAGCCACATTCCAGAGGGAAAGAGGAGCCGGGGAGACCACACAGCAGATCACCGCCCAGCCTGACCTGGGGCACTGACGAGGCAACTCGGGTAAGCGCCTCAAAGTAGTAAAAGGAACTAGGACGACTGCCTTAGAAGCTCAGGCTGCTGCAACAGATTACCGCAGATGAGGTGGCCTGAACAGCAGAAATTTCCATCTCACAGTCCTGGAGACTACAGTCCAAGGCCAAGGTACCTGGGTAACTGGGTTCCCCACGAGGACTCCCCTGGGCTTGTAGATGGGTGCGACCCACCATGTCCTC
The DNA here is from genome assembly GCF_014754425.2 of Oryx dammah. Lineage (NCBI taxonomy): Eukaryota > Metazoa > Chordata > Mammalia > Artiodactyla > Bovidae > Oryx > Oryx dammah. The sequence goes on along the minus strand of NW_024070189.1, from coordinate 61,174,372 downwards.
ACGTGAAAGAGAGAGAAGCAGCAAGCTCTCTGGTGTCTCATACTCTGTGACAACCTGCAGGGATGGGGTCGGGAGGAGGGTGGGAGGAGGGTTCAGGATGGAGCCGGGGGACACATGTATACCTACAGCTGATTCATGCTCATGTATGGGAAAAGCCATCACAATGTTGTAAAGTAATCGTCCTCCGGTCAAACTAAATAAATAATATAATAATAAATAAATCTAAAAATTAAGAAAAGAAAAAAGGACAGCCATCCTGTCATGATGGCCCAACCCGATAGAATTATCATGGGAACTAACTGGGATCTCATGGGGCCACCACTTAGACCAAGGAACTGCCCTGAGACCTCCTGGTTCTAGCAGTGATTGGCATGGGTCTGGTGCCTTGGGGAACCAGAAGGCAGAATTTTTCTCCTAGGCCCCCCTCCACACACCCAGAACCAACAGATTCCACCCACCTCCCAGCCCCTCCTTCTCCCTGCCAAACCAGAGCGTGACTTGGAATTGAACTTTTTCCCTCCAGGGGTATGAAAGGAGATGGAACACACAAGAGCTGTGATTAAATGCTGAGCTGGTCATCATGCCACGATCCGACAGTCACACACGGACCCAAGTCCGGCGATTTTCCACCTCTTAATCACATCCCTGCCGGATTTAAAATGCAATGAACATCAATGAGAACAAATGCTAATAAGGTCTAACAGGCAATGGATGTCAAGAGGTGAGGAATGAGCCGTGCATATTTTGACTGAGTGAGGGTCAAAGAGGAAATAACCGGGATGCTAAATAGAAATCTTTTATTCACGAGGAATGGCTTCCCTGAGAGACAGCTGCTCCAATCAGTGACACTCACTCATTAAAGAATGTGCCGCTCAGTGTCCCGAGGCAACAGAAACACCCAGCTCCCTGACATGGATGTTTCCTGGCATTTACCTAACTGCGGTAAAGTCACCAGTAAATTTGCATCAGGCCTGAACCAAAGATAAGGTCCTTTTCTGACACAACGTGGTCATTAGAGTTCTAGCTGTAGTGAAATTTCTCCCAGAAATACTGTGGCCTTGGGTGGGGCTGAGCTTTCCTCTCCCTCTGCGGGGTCTCAGGAAAGCCTCTCTGGTTGATGGACTTCAGGCCCACAGGAGAATCACAGGACATCTACCTGGCTGGGAGGGACAGTCCAAGACCAGGGTTGTATTGCTCTGACTGCTGGTCATTTTACCTGGTCACAACCCAACACTTGCCACCCTGCCCTTCACTTTGGTTCCAGAACCCAGCTCAGCTACGGCCTGAGGATGCTCAGCTGTTTTCCAGGCTTCCTGTGCCTTCAGACATATGTATGGTCTCCTCAGCTTCCCAGACATCCTGCAACACCCAGTCTGCGGCCGCTTTGGGTTTCCTGATTAAGAGAGACTTGCTTGGAGTGCTAATGAGGCAGAATAAAGTGTGTAGTGACTTTCCAGTCAGGCAGATCTGGATACCAGACCCAGCTGCCTCCCTTGCCGGCTATGGAACTTTGAGTGCAGTCTTATCCTCAATCCTGCTTTGCTTCCATGCCCACAGAGAGGTCTAGCCTGTATAGAAAGCACTCAGCACAGGGCTGGGCATGTGGTGAGCACTTCGTAAAGGGTAGCTCTTATCACTGGTTTCAGTAAAAATGTGTTTGTCACTCCTGACAACAGTCAAAGTAGCTGGGTAAATAAGGAAGCCTTGGTGGGGAGACAGGGGTCGGCGATGAGGCATTCGACAAAGCACTTTGAGTGAGTTGTTGTTCAGTCACTAAGTCATGTCTGACTCTTTGTGACCCCGTGGACTGCAGCACACCAGGCTTCCCTGTCTGTCACTGTCTCCCTGAGTTTGCTCAAACTCATGTCCATTGAGTCGATGGTGCCATCCAAGCATCTCATCATCTGCCACCCCCTTCTCCTCCTGCCCTCAATCTTTCCCAGTATCAGGGTCTTTTTCAATGAGTCAAGAGGACATTCCCTTAGGTAACAGGTTCACCATGAATTACACAAACAATCTTCCATTAAAAACACAAATGGAGGGACTTTCCTGGTGGTCCAGTGGTTAAGACTCCAAGTTTCCAATGAAGGGGGTGCAGGTTTGATTCCTGGTCAGGGAACTAAGATCCCACATGTCACGCCATACAGCCAGAAAAACACATACATACACACACACAAATGGGAAGCCAAGGGGAGTAGAAATCTCTACATCACTAGAGAACCCCTAAATTATATACAACCTCTTTGGAGGAAGGAGAGTTCACCTAGAACCATAATTCAGACATCTCCAAATTTTAGCTTAGATCCTCACCCTTGATGACAAGATGACGGCCACAGTGCCTGTGACAGCCTCGAAGTTTCCCTGAATGCTTGCTACAGGCCAAGCATCAAACTAAGCTCTTTCATCTATTTGCCCAGTTAATCTTCACAAGAACTCATGAAGAAGGGCTCTACCGGTCTAGGTCAGCTCTGCCCAATAGACATATAATGTGAACACACACATACGCCATGGAGTAACATAAATTTTCTAGCAGCCACATTAAAAAGTAAAAAGAAATAGGTGTAATTAAGTTTAGCAAATATTTTATTTAACCTAATATATCCAAAATATTATTTCAACATGTCATCAGTATTTCAAAAAATAAATCATCAGTTTGTTTTTCTTTTTTCATTTCAGGCTTTGAAATCTGCTGCACATTCTACACTCACAGTGCATCTCAATTCAATCAGTAGACACCCTTGGCTCATGGTCACTGTGGTGAACCATGCAGGTCTAGAGAGTGAGGAAACGACATGAAAAAGCTTGGCCCGGACCCCACCTGGGCTCAGGCAGGGCATCGAGAGCCAAGCTCTTAATTCCGATGCTCTCCTGTCTCCTGCTTGCTAAATCCATTAAATTCCACATTCTGCAGCCCACCACATGTGCCAAGAAATACGGTCTTCATCCTTCATTCCAAGGACTGGATATAAATTCCTCCCTGCGTGCTAAGGGGAAAAACCCACAGAGACACCCGCGATTTCATTTTTTCACCTTTTTAAAGAAAAGATTCTGACAAGGCACCATTTTTTAAACCTGCTAAAAATGACCCCAGGGTGAGAAACAGCTAAGAAGGGGAAGCACACATTTTTAAGCAGCACCCAACTGACGTCAGTTTCACAACCATCCCCCAAAAAGTCCAAGTCTGTGTCAGGAATTCTCAGAAAGGGAAGAGAGTGTATGTAAGAGACTAGTTATGAGTGGGTAAGGATCCCGAAGTAAAATACCAGGAAACGACAATGCTCAGCACAGAAAACTACAGAGTCAGCAGAGTAGTAATACGCACCGAACCACAAACAGGTGAGCACACGTTTCACTGGAGACAGAGCAGGAGCAACGAGCAGCCGGTGAAGAGGCCTGAAGGGGAGCAGCCCTTTACCAGCCAGCGTCTAGCCTTGAGTCGTCTCCTCACAAACATGGAAATCACTCAGAAACTCTGGGCAGCTGCAACGCGTGGTATGAGGGCATCATGGGCATCACCTGCTGCCAACTGTGCTGTGAGTTAAACTGTGTTCAAGAACCAAGATGGGGATGCCCTGAGTGGTCCCAGGGCTAAGGCTGCACTCTCAATATGCAGGAGGAACTGGTCAGGGAACTGGGTCCTGCTTGCACGACTGAAGAGCTCGAAGGCAGCAAAGAGGGTCAGGGGCTCCAAGTGCCACAACTAAGATCCGGCACAGCCACGTAAATGAATAAATATTTAAAGGAAAAAAAAGAAGACCCGAGATGACTTGAAAGGCCTCCCTGAGGTTGGCATGCTCAGCAGAGCTTCCAGTCCAGAGATGGCTGCTGGGAATATCCAGAGCTCAAAGAGAAAAGGGGTGAAAACTCCCAAGTGTGAACTGCTTTGCCTTGAGCTAAGCACAAAACTGGGCTTCCCAGTGGCGTTAGTGGTAAAGAAACCACCTGCCAACGCAGGAGACCTGGGTTCGATCCCTGGGTCAGGAAGATCCCCTGGAGAAGGAAATGGCAACCCACTCCAGTATTCCTGCCTGAAGAATCCCCAAGGACAGAGGAGCCTGGTGGGTTACAGTCCATAGGGTTGCAAAGAGTCGGGCATGACTGAATCAACTTAGCATGCACACACAAGTACAAAACTGAACTGCTGTCCCTGTCAGACAAGGGTGCGTTTCACTTCCTGCCCTGCCCCCCAGCCCCCGTCAGCCTTCCTCTAGACTGATTCAGGACAGAAATGCCTCCCCAGCATCTGCAGCATGTGAAGGGCCAAGCCTGAGGCCCACCACGGAGCTTCTGCTCTGTCAGGCCACATGGGGGCGCCCAAGACCTCAACCCCTCCACAGGTGAGAGTCCTGAATGACCCCAGCTGGGTAGCAGAGGACACCTCCTCAATGACACACACTGGGTTCATTACCAGAGAGATCTTCCAACCCTGAGCTCAGGTCCCCAAACCTGGACCTCTGTCCTCTGAGTGGGGCCGCCACCCCCTGCACAGGCCACAGTCATCAGCAGAAGCTCAGCATCACACATACTTGGCTCTCAGTGTGACCTTGGCTGAGTTATCTAACTTCTCTGAGTTCCCATGTCGTCTTCTTTAAAAGAGAGAAATATTCATTCATTTAACAAATATTTGCTGATTCTTCACTATCTTAGTTTCAGGGGGATATAATGGTGAAGAAAAGAAAAAAAAAAAAAATCCCTCCCCCGTAGGACTTAATCCTAGTTGGAGAAAGAGGTACCCAGTGGGCAGATGAACATGCATTAACAAATGTAACAATGGTGCCTACCTCACAGGCCATTGTGGAGCACGTCTAATGCAGATAGCACACACTAAATAAATGTAAGATACTGTTGTTATGAATAGTAATAACAGTTACATCTAATCCTTTCAGCTACATCTGGGCCTGGCTCCAAAAATCCCATTTGGCTGGAAGCCAAAGTGGGATAAAAGCCTGACAGGCGGGGCTCCATTCTCCCCATCCTAACATCTTTCTGGATTCAGGCCACAAGGACATCCCGCCACAAAGATAGAGCCCCAGACAGACAGGCTTCATTGAGCAAACACAACAGTCCCACAAAGCCCAGGTCCACAGCAAAAGGTGAGCCTGGGTGGGGCTTTGGGGGGTACATTTCCACTGCCCAGGGGAGGGCCAGCTTTCTGCCAGGCTCCACAGGGAGCCACGTGCCTGCCTCACTGGCACTCACACACCAGCAGGGAGGAGAACCTCAGGGCCACTCCAAGGCGCTGTGGTGTATGCACCTCCATGGGGCTGGAGGGACGGTAAGGGCTGCAATCCTGCCAGTGGCATGAATTCATAGCTTTGTGATGGTGCCCCAGGGAGCACTGGGACCCTGCAAGATGGAAATGCGGGTGCCTGCAAGGATGGCAGCAGCACTTAGCGTGCCACTTGCTAAGCACTGGCTAGGTGTCAATGCTGCTTTGCATTTGTTGTCTTAATGTTTTCAGTAACTGTATGATGGCACTACTTTCTCCAACCTCCATCTTGTACATAAAGAAACTGAGATTAAGTGATTTGTCCAAGGATGCACAAGGGAAACCAGGCAGCTGGTCCAACTCCAGAGGCCAGGTCCTGAAATAACCAGCTAAGCCTCCCCACCCATGGTCACCCCAGGGGACAGGGAAGGCAAAGAGGTGGAGCCAAAGCCACCAACCAGTTGAAGCAGTCACATTCAATCTAGCTCCTCAGTACAAATTCCATGTGGAATTGCACTTGGGGAAAAGAAAGCTCCACTGCTAATTTATTTTTTTTTAATCATTCGAATAAATGATGACCAGCATCAAAGGATAGCCTATATGCCCAGCTTTTAAAAATGTCACGGGACATTCCCTGGTGGTCCAGTAGTTAAGATTCCATGCTTCCACTGCAGAGAGCATGGGTTTGATCTCTGGTTGGGGAACTAAGATTCCAAATGCTGTGTGGCATGGCCCCCCAGAAAAGAAAAAATAAGTAAAAAATGTGAAGAAGCCAAATGCCCATCAACAGTAGAAATACTAGATTGTGATAATAAAGTCAAGTAATGGAATATTACACTGCAGTGAAAAAGAACTACTTCTGGATACAAGGTAATCTCCCAGACATGATGAGTAAAAGACAGATACAGAAGAATACATACTGGATGAACTCATTCTGTATCAAGTTCAAAATTAACCGATGGCAGTAAAGGTCATTATGATGGTTGCCCTTGGTAAGGGAGCATGGGAAGAGCATGAACCTTTTCGGGTGTTGCAAATGTTCTTATATCTTAATCTAGACAAGACTGTAGAGGGATATTAGAGAGAAACATTTATTTAGCTGTATACTTAAGATGTGTGCACTTTTCTGCCTTATACCTCAATAAAATATAAAATGAAAATCACAGTAAGTTTTTTAATCCAGAATCTTGCTTTTTGGTAAGAAGGAACCCAGACTTCTTTAAGAAAGAAGGTCATTGCCTATCTTGGTTGTTAAGATAAAAATAAAATTTTAAAAAAAATAAAACAAACAAAATATCAGCCACAGCAATCAAACACTCAGCAGCGGAATTAGCCAGGGGGAGCCTCATGCTCCAGGCTTGCACAGGTTATATTTGACCTCCAGCAACCTCCCCGCCCGCCCCACTGGGGAGATCCAGTTTGATTCTGGAAAGACTCGTCTGCAGAGAACAAAGCCAGTGCCCACTACTTCAAAGGGGCTTGGAAGAATATTCCCTTTCGCTGCACCCAGGACCATCAGGCCCTTTCAGAAGGCACAGCAAGAGACTCAAAAGCAATCTTAAAAGCACTGACTGCAGTAAAACTGTCGCTGGCCATCTCAGCAGCCGAGTATGTGAGGTGACATGGGCATTTGTGGCAAAAGGAAGTCAGCAGCCACCAGGCTCTCACACCAAGCAGGCCACTCGGGGCACACTTGCCTCTAACTAGTCCCAGGGCTAGGAACAAGCTGGACTTAGCATAAGAGCTGGGGACCCCACCCAGCCATAGCCCCCTGAAAGCAACCCAGGGTCCTGGGGACTTCTGGTCCCAGGAAGAGGGCAGCACAGACACAGCCTCGCCCCTCCCCCCAGGCCAGAGCCAGGCAGCCTCCCCTAGCAGAGTCCCTCCCCCCTCTTGTTCTTTCCAGCTCCTGCCCCTTATTCAACTCGAAGCAGGCCTGCCAAGAATCACAGGCCAGCGTGCTGGCCTTTGCTACCATCACTGTGAGCAGTTTTGACGTAAGAGGCTAAGGAGTAATGAGAGTCGCTGGGTTTGATCACAATCACACTCTGATTTGAATTGCAGTTCAGCAATTACAAGGTCCTCAGTCAGCAGATGCCTGTGGGATTGGGGGAAGAAGGAACTTTTCAAAAGGAAATTTGACCCACCATGCATACAAGTTTCCCTTCCAAACTCTCTGGGGAAAGGGAAGTCTTTTTTTTCCCCCACATAAAACCCCTTCTGGTGCTGGGGGAAGTAAACAAGCCTCATGGAAAATAAGCCCCAGATTCCTATTGTTTTCATGCCCTTGTTTTTCTTTCCTATCTGTTCTTGTTTTTTTAGAGGCCACTGTACACTGTATCTCCATCCCCACCCTTTCTGGTGCACCCCTCTGTATGTGCCTTGGAAAAATACTGGGTCCATGACAAAATGTTAACCCCAGGGAACATTGAAATGTGAACAAAATGTGAATCCCAGGGAAGAGATTCAAGGGTGACTTGAGCCTCCCCCTGTGTGTGTACATGTTCATGAAAGGGGTGGACTTCCCAGGTGGCGCTCGTGGTGAAGAATGCAGGAGACACTAAGAGACACGGGTTTGATTCCTGGGTCAGAAAGATCCCCCAGAATAGGCAATGACAACCCACTCCAGTATTCTTGCCTGGAGAATTCATAGACAGAGGAGCCTGGTGGGCTACTGTCTGCAGGGTGGCACAGAATCAACTTGGCACACACCCGTGCACCCTCATAAAAGGGTACATTATCAAGAACTGTATCGGTGTCTTTTTGTTCATCCCTTTGTTTTTGTTGCAATAGTCTCACCAATAAGGCGCCTCACTTCCCTAACCCACGAAGAAGAGTCCAGCTGGAACTTATCAAGATCTGGGTTCTCTGTGCTCCACAGAAGAGTAGATGTTATTATGTGTGGCTTGCAGAATGAGGCAGGGAGGAACTGAAAGCTCTCCTCCGAATTCTGTTTTCCATTTCTTGGCCCAGTGAGGAACATCGCCTGTATGAGGATCTCCAGATGGCAAGTGATGCTGGTCTGGGCTCAAGCACTGAGTCAGGGAACCGTCTCATAAAGGGGGCTGCACTGGACAGAGATGAGCAAGCAGAGGTCTCCCAGGTTGGGGTGGGGAAGCTTGACTCCTCTGGGTCCCAGGGTCCTGGCGGCACCTGTGTGGACCAGGCCCTCAGTCTCCCAAGCCTCTCTCAAGGGAAGGAGCCTTGGGTAATGCCTAACACCAGGTCTCTCCTCTATCTCAGCAGGTTGTGCTTAAAGTTGATTTAACTTTAGAGAAAATTTTTAATGTGTGATGTCTTGCTCTCCAAGTATCAAGGAACAATTTGTTCCTGTTACTTTTTTTTTTTTAAATTTTCTACAAGGAACATGTACTACTCGTGGAATAATAAATTAAGTTTTTGGAACAAGGCAAGACATCAGCAATTAAATAAGCTGACAGATCAATTGTGGGGGCGTGGCTACTGCTTGTGCTTCCACATGACCACCAGCTGTAGCAGGACTCAGGATCTTCTTCTAATGGGCCCAGAAGAAACCCCTTGACATTCCCAACACTGGACAGATTCCAAAGTCCACAAATTAACCAGATCAGTCCTGAAAGGGAGTCCTCGTCCCAAAGAGAAATTAGCAGGAGTCTGGAAGAAATCAGGCAAGATTAAATAAATGAGATTCAGGAGACAGAGCTGGAAGATGCACAAGACAATCACCTCCTCCCTTCTGTTTTCTTAGCTTCGTTTTGCATGGGAATCACTGCCTGATGGACTCACAGTCTGGGGTAGACCAAGGCAGATGCTGTGGGGCTGGAGGAGGGAGGAGAAAACAGCTAAGGGGGAGGGGAGAACGAAGTGGCATTGCGGATGCAGGACAGGCACAGCCACCCCAGCTCCATAAGATGTAGACTGGCCGGCTGATGATCCAAGTCAGTTTTGAAGGATGAGCGGAACAGCAGCTTGGGCACGGATGGCTTCAGTTTCTGAGCTGGAAACAGGAATGAACCCAAAGGCCTTTCATGCAAATGAGGCCAGACTCCCCAGTGAGCCGGAGAGGAGACTAAGATGCTGCCCATGCAGACAGCCCCCTTCCTGAGCAAAGTGGCCAGACAGGCTCCAGGATCAGGTGCACGGGTCAGCGTGTCTGACGGAGTCCTGCTCCTGGACCAGATCAGGGTCCAGTGCCCGAGGCAAAGCCTCTCCTCCACAGACCAGCCAGCCACCATGTGCTGGAGAAGCAACTCAGTTCTCCTGGGGAGCTGGAGTGCGGGCCCTCTCCAACCGGGTGACCAAAGACAGAAGTGGCTGAGGGGCAGAAAAGCGGCCTCGGACACTGATGCGCCCACAGAGGGCGCAGTGCATCCTGAGCTGCGGGGGTTGCCTTCGCACAACTGAGACTGTTCCCTGAGCCTCTCCCCTCCCCCACGAGCCATGCAGTACACCCCGCTCTCCTGCGCTGAGCAAGCCTCTGCTCCCAGCAGCCTGAAAGAGCCCAGCACCCCTTCCCCGCACAGTCTAACCCTGAAAGCTGGGGGTGCTACTATGCAAGGCAGTGTCTGGCGGTCAGTGAGCAGGGAGCACCTGTCAGCCCTCCCCTACCCCAAGACTTACCATGTCAGGATACTGTTTTGAAGCCGCTGGCAGGGAAGATCATTCCGCTTTTTCATCACAACAAAGGCAGGCTAACCATTTAAAAGGAGCTTCATCATAATGAATCTATTTTAATCTCCCTCAAACACAAGAGAGATCAAACATACACAGATTTATCTTTATGCAAAGGGGGAAAAAAATCTTGGGTAATATATGAATGTATTTTTGTGCCATCCTGTGGCTTTAACTAACCAAAAAGGAGGGTTTCATGTTCAGAAAGACATTGCTCAAGCGACAAGGTCCCTTAAGACTTTGGTTGCTTCCCAAGGAAGCTGCCACTGCTACTGAGCAGCATGCCTTGCCCACTGGAGGGTACCGGTGCTACTTAAAAATAACATAAGACAAGCCCACAATTTTAAACTCTTTATTCACTGCTTTAGCTTAATAGCTATAAATCATGCATCAAGTCAGCATCTGATTGGAATGTGTAATTTTCTTTCAGTAAGTCAAGACACATCTGGTGGTACCATCGCACAAGTCGGCAGCCGGGACCTGACCGTCAAAGGCTGTGGGATGAGTGGGGTTGAAAACTATCTTCTCTTCCCAGAGTCCAAATAAACTCATCTCTCAGGTAATTCAGACCTTCATGCTGGATCAATTCACGAGCCCTAGTGGTGAGAGCACTAAAACCAATTCCCCAGCACAGACTGCACCATCAGACTAAATACTGCCGCTTGAACACTTAGTGAGTAAGAATTAGAATGTCAAGGAAGAGCGCTCCCAGCATTCATCATTCCCCTCTTTTCCCTCTAAGATATTCATATAACAACTCCCTAAGACCCACACCAAATAAACTCACCAGACGGACAGCTCTGCAGAACCAGCATCGTATGCGTGAGTCACACTCCATATGCCACGTAAGAGAGCAACCACCCGCCAGCCGGACTCACTAAGAGCAGAGAGGTGAGGACTGAGAGGGCGGGGGCACTGAGGGAGGGGAAAATGCACAGAGAGGCAGTATGACACATTAGACCACATCCAAAGTCAGGAATGGACATAACTCAACAGAAGACCCATTAACGCAATTACCCCACTGGTGAAGTCTTCTGGGTGCGTATGCCTAAATGGGTAATGAAATGGTCTGTGTGTGTATCTAATATGTGGGTGTGAGCTTCTGGAAGAGGCTGAGGCTCAAGGAGACAGATGCCAGCAGGAGGGAGTAGGTAGCATTGGCCAGGGGTAGAAAGCAGCTTAATTATATTGGGTTAGCCAAAACGTTCGTTCATAGTTTTAAAGACCATCTTACAGGAAAATCCAAAAGGGTTTTTTTGGCCAACCTGATACATCCATGCGTGCCTGTGAAGTCGCTTCTGTTGTGTCTGACTCTGTGACCCCAGGGACTATAACCCGCCAGGCTCCTCTGTCCACGGGATTCTCCAAGCAAGAGTACTGGAGTAGGCTGCCATGCCCTCCTGCAGAGGTTCTTCCCAATCCAGGGATCGAACCCATGTCTCTTACATTTCCTGCATTGGAAGGCAGGTTCTTTACTGCTAGTGCCACCTGGGAAGCCCAATAGAGTCACCTTAAAATGGAAGCATATAACATGACTAGGTCTCAGAAGTTTGATTAACTGCTAGGCCAGGACCGGTTAACATTGTGAAACAAGTACAGATGGTCCCCTTGTCTTTCTATCCCTACTCCAGTCTCCACACGGACTACCCTGGGCCTACCCCTCCATGACAGCAACTCGCAACGTTGAGGAGCATGGCCGTGGAGTCAGAAAGGTGCTGGGCTCAGCCACAGCACTGCCTTTTACTGTGAGTCCCTGAATCAGCCACTTAAGCTGCAAGCCTCCTTCCCCATCTGTTAAATGGGGATATGAGAGCTTCTCAAGGAGCTGCTGTGAAGCTCAGGTTATAGAAACATGCAGACATTTTTAAAACTCTCAGCACACTCCCTGGCCCATGGAGGGCTCCACCAAACAGCAGCCCCAGCTGTCTTTCTCCCACCCTCCCAGCCCTCAGCTTCCACAGCTGACCTGATGAATTGATGAATTCTGTCAACATCAGCAGCTGAGCTTTCCCTACTCCTCTTCCCCAAGAGGGGATGGGAGGGGAGTCTGGAGGAGCTTCTGGCATCTCCCTCACCCTGCTCTTCACACCCAGGGATGCAAGCTGCCTTCACAAGGAAGGCTGGCTGGCCAGCCAGTCAGGGCAACTTGACTTCTTCCCTCCGACCAGGGAGAGAACACAGGCCAGGACCCCAGAGGGTGGCCCAAGGACTTCCCTAGTGGTGCAGTGGTTAGGATTCCACGTTCCTACTGCAGGGGGGAGCAGGTCCAATCCCTGGTCAGGGAACTAAGATCCTATATGCCGTGCAGCCAAAAAAAAAATTTTTTTTTTTAAAGAAGGCAACACACAGGCTCAGGGCAGATGGGAGCAGCCTAAAGCCAGGTCGGCGCTGACCATGATGGAAAGGACAAGCCGGGGTGCACCTGATGCCTCTGAGTCTAGACCTCAGGCATCACTCTGCCCTCTCTCTGTGACAGCAGGTGCCTTCGCAGGGCTGGGGACATGATCAGCCACTGGCTCCTTCTCTGGAAGTGCCTTCAGTCTTTCAGGCCTTGGGGTCTAGTCTAACTTCCTTCCTCCCAAGGACCACTTGGGAGCAGCAGCAATTTTAAACAAAGTCTCCACTAAAGCTCAGCCACCAGGTCCCTCCTCCTCACCAGAACAAGGTCACTGCTCTTTCAAGGGCCACAGAAGGCATACGCCATCCTCCCCACCCCCAGATCAAGCACAGAGGCCTCCTCTCCTGCATCTCTGTGTCCTGTGCCTCAGAGAGCCAATCAGGATGGAGGCCATATTTTCCCAGGCTGCCCTCTGTCCTCAGCTGGCACAAGCCACGTGGGCCCTGTTCCAGCCACGAGGGCCATGGCCGAGGCTATGAGCACAGCAGGAACATATGGCCTGGCGAGCTCCAAGGGGACGCGGGGGGCAGAGAGGTGCCTTTTCTTCTGGACAGGGAGCATCTCAGAGGTGTCTCAGAAATGACTGTAGATGCTCACTCGGAGAGGATGGCAGAGCTGACCAGTGGGGCTCTGCCTGCAACAGCAGCCTGCTCATCAGGCTGAAGCCCCAGCCAGCGGCTAAAGTAGGCTGACCTGGGTTTGAGTCCCAGCTCCAGCAGCACCAGCTGTGTGCTCTGGGCAGCTACTCGATGTTCCCCAGCAGGGTGGTAACTGGGCCTTAATTTGTTTCTTGGGGCTGCCACCGCAGACTATCTCAGAGCTGGTGGCTTCAACCTCTCTTTTTCACCTTTGTTTGGAAGCCAGAAATACCAAACTCAAAGTGGTGACAGGGCCATGCTCCCTCCACAAGCCCTGGGAGACAACCCTGCCTTCCCTCCTCCACCTGCTTGTCTGTCTCCATGTGGTCTCCCCTCTGCATCTCTGTGCATCAAATCCCCTCATTCTTTCTTTTACAAGGACATCAGTCACTGGATTTAGAACCCACACTAAATCCAGGATGATCTGAAGATCGTTAAATTAATGACACCTGAAAAGACGCTATCCCCAAATAAGGTCACGTTCACTGGTACTAGAGGTTAGGACTTAGGTGTATCTTCTGGGGGAGAAATAATTCAACCCTATAGTATCTGCCTATCATACAGGGCTACTCAGATTAAAAGAGAGAATATCTGTAACATGTGTTGCGTGAGAGAGAGCACAAGGTAAAATATAAACATTACAGGTTACTATTGTCACAGTCGTCATCTTTATCTCCTTCTCCAGGAAGCCTTCCTGCTTTTTGCTGTTGTTCAGTCGCTGAGTAACGTGCAACTCTTTGTGACCCCATGGACTGCAGCACGCCCCCAGGCTCTTCTGTCCTTCCCTGTCTCCCAGAGTTTGCTCAAATTCATGTCCATTGAGTAGGTGACCCATCCAACCATCTCATCCTCTGTCTCCTTCTTCTCCTCCTGCCCTCAATCTTTCCCAGCATCAGGGTCTTTTCCAATGAGTCAGCTCTTCACATCAGGTGGCCAAAGTACTGGAGCTTCAGCATCAGTCCTTCCAACAGCAAACTACTCCATTCTTGCTACAAGAACCCCACAAAGAGTATGAAAAGGCAACAAGCCTTCCTGATACCTCAGACCAAAAAGAACTCGAGACACTTCAGATATCCTGTCTAGATAACAAACTCCATTAGAGCAGGGACGATGCTTGTTGAAATCTACTTCCCAAGCAGTCCTAAAAGTGTCGGGGAACATGGTCTCAGTGGTGAGCTCATGGGCTTTCAGGTGAGACAGCACTGTGCTTAAAACTCAGCCCTGCCACCCTCTCATGATAAGGCCCTGGACATGTGTATCCCATGTCTGGGATCAACCACTACCATCTCAGGGAAAGGAATATTACAGCTATGCAGGAATGTGATGAGCATTTCAGATAACACACACGTAACCCAGAGTGACCAGCAAACAGTATGTTCTCAGTAAATAGAGTCACAGTGCACCACTGGTGCTCAGTAACTGTCCAGTTCAATAAACTGGTGCTGCCGTTCAGTCGCTAAGTCGTGTCCGACTCTTTGTGACCCCCTCTGGTGGCTCAGAGGTTAAAGCGTCTGCCTGCAATGCAGGAGACCCGGGTTCGATCTCTGGGTCGGGAAGATCCCCTGGAGAAGGAAATGGCAACCCACTCCAGTATTCTTGCCTGGAGAATCCCATGGAGGAAGGAACCTGGTAGGCTACAGTCCATGGGGTCACAAAGAGTCAGACACGACTGAGCTACTTCACTTTCAAACTGCAGCACGCCAGGCTTCCCTGTCCTTTATTATCTCCCAGAGTTTGCTCAAACTCATGTCCATTGACTCAGTGACACCATCCAACCATCTCATTCTCTCCCATCTCCTCCTGCTCTCAGTCTTCCCCAGTTCAATAAACACTCAATCACAAAATAAATGGATGCCACCAGCCATTCCTCCTCATTGTCCAATCAAGGCAGCAGATCACACTAAGCCAATCTACATTCTTGTGCAGACCTCACAGGCAGGGCCAACATTGGGCCCACCACCTCACCTTCTCCACAGCCCTAGGAATGAACACACACACCCATCCCCCACAGATGGATAAACCACTCCCTTCATCTGTCCTTCAGGCATTCACTGAACACAGGCTCTGCCAGGTATGTACCTACCATGTGCCAAGCATCTCTTGGATGCTCATGAGTAGCGATCAGCAACCTTTCTGGGAAGGGTCAGAGAGTAAAGATGTTAGGCTTTCTGGGCCATATGGATTCTTTCACAACTACTTAACTCTGTGTCATGGCATGCAAGCTGCCACAGACAATGCGCACAAAAATGAGCAAGGCTGGGTTCCAGAACAATTTTATTTACAAAAAACAGGTGTTGGGCCATAGGTTGTGACCTTGCTTTTGAGGATATACTAACAAGTAAGACTCAGCATCCACAAAGAGAGGAGGAGACAAGTGGAGAACAGAATCTAGGTATCTCATTCCCACTTCATGCTATTGAACTGTGTCCTACCTGGTCTATCCAGGATCGATTAAAAGTACACTTATAAGCAGACTCACAGGAGCTTCCCTGGTAGTCCAGTGGTTAAGAATCTGCCTTGCAATGCAAGGGACACTGGTTTGATCCTTGATCTGGGAAGATCACACATACCATGGGGCAACCAAGCCCACATGCCACAGCCTCTGAAGCCCATGCACCTAGAGCCCAGGCTCCACAATAAGAGAAGCCACAGCAATGAGAAACCCATGCACCACAACTAGAGAGTAGGCCTCGCTCTCTGCAACTAGAGAAAGCCCACGTGCAGCACAATGAAGACCCAGCACAGTCAAAAAGAAATGAATTAATTTTTTTAAATAAAGCAGACTCAGATAGAACAAACAGTGGTTACCAGTGGGGTGGGGCAATATGGGAGTAGGGGAGCAAAATTACAAACTATTGGGTATAAGATAAGCTCAAGAATGTAGTATATAACACGGAGAATACAACTAATAATTTGCAGTAATGGGTAAATGGAAAGTAACATTTACAAATTGTATGATAATTAAAATTTTTACTTAAAATTTTTTAATTTTAAAAATAAAAACAAAATTTAAGTACACTTGAAACCAAAGGGAGAAAAATAGGAATAGTTAAACTATTTGTCAATGGCACAGAGGAAACATTTGTAATATAAAATCCAACCAACAAATCAAAAGAGTCTGTCCACACACACATTCTACAGGTATTTAGGTAGTTCCTACTGTGTGCCAGGCCTTAGCTAGACAGTAGAGATGCAACAAAAAGCAAAGCAGACCCAGCCCTTAAGGGGCCCACACCCTAGTGGATGAGAGCTTCATCTCCTGGGTGATGAGGAAAGCACACAAATTCTACAAACCCACAGAAAACAAAGAAACCCACTCAACATGGACATCCTTTTCAAATATCGGGCTAAGTTCTTGGTGTGTTCTCTGATGTGATCTCTGGGTGCCAGGAGCATGGAGAGAGTTGCCATTCAATTCACAAGATACTGCAGAGAAAAACCAAGGTCACAAAACTGTATGTTTCCAAAACTCTTTTTTCCTGACATGCAGCCAAGTGCCCAGAGTTTGCAGGCCGACACTAACCCATGCCATCTCCTGCCTTTGACTTCCACACAATGTGACAGATTTAAGGCTCCAACCTCAAGATCTGCTCGGAGGCATGAGGGCTTCTCCAACTTTTCAGCTCTACAGTGAAGTGGAGCCAGTTTCCATGCTGGTGGGGCACTCACACACCCACTGAACATGTAGCTTTCAGCTCCTCTGCCAGGGCTGCAGATTTTGCTCTGCAAAGCCCTCTCACTGCTCAACAACCTCTTCCAAACAGTCAAAATTAATTTCAGACAAACATTTAAGAGCAAAATAAAATCTATCTGGAGGACTTGCCGACGCTCACAGCTGGGACACTGACAAGGAAAAGGCTGCAGAGCAGAGAATTTGCCTCAGACCACTCACTTGCCATCATATAGCATGCTTTGCACAAACTGGCATAATTTAGGGAGGGAAGAAAATAGGCCAATGACAGTGAAATACCTCAGGGTCATCCCAAAGACGAGGATGGAAGAGGTACCGATGAAGCACACTGTCGCACACTTCCTGGGAGATGGTTTTTTATCACAGGCTTACAAGTGATAATCCAAATAAAACTTGCAGTCCCAAGCCTATCAGCCCTCTTTAAAACAGTATAGAAGCACCTCCAATTTCTCACATGTTTCAGAGTCACACAGGATTACAAGAAAGGCCAAGAGCTTTCTAGACTTCCAAGAACACTTTGCCCAGGTCCAGTCTGCCCTCAGAAGCTTATAGCCCTCTCCTCTGTCACCCACTCATTGCCTGCCTTTGTGGACTCCAAACATTTCCATTCCTGTTTTCTAACACTACTTTGACTTGTTTTAAGTTCTCACTGCACAAGGAATTGCTGGACCACAACTTCATCAGGATTCAAGGGGTCACTGCCAAGTGAAGGGAAGCAGAAGGGAGCGCTGGTGTTGCAGACTTACCAGGCATGGTCCCAACACTTGAGAAGACATCCCAAAGTTGGTGTTGGTGGTGAGAGACACCGGTGATTTAGACAGCATCTCCGTCTCACAGACTGGGAGCCACAGAGCTGCATGAGGCAAGGCTGGGGCTCAGAGGCAGGTCTCTGACATGCCAGAATGAAGGCTAAGGAATGCATTTCACTCAAATGCCTCAGGGCTGGAGTGTGGATGAAAAACGGCCTCATCTTGGTTGCACACAACATTATGGCTTCCACGCAGTTAAGCTGGGCTGTCCTAATTGCACATGAGCTCTCATCAGGGTTCAGATGGGGGGTGTAGGTTTCAGGCATGCTTAATGGCTTTTTGTGGGGGAAGCCTTAGGCTATATACATGGTACCAACAAATCCTGAGATGTGAGAATGTCACACGCCCACTCAACAAGCAGGGACACCACAGCCTCTGCCTTACTCCCCCTCTCCAGTGCCCTGCCCATCTAAACCCAGGCATATGAGTCTGGGGCACCCCTACCTCCTCCTGGCTTCACTCAGGACTTTGTCTTCTTCCTTGCTCTTGAATAAAACCCCATGTCTTTGTCCCAAATTCCTATTAGTTACAGGAGACCATTCCTCCTCTTCTCTGTATAAGGGACTCTGCAACATAGGGATACTTGGGGATTTTCTATTTAATAAAAAGGGCGAAACAGAAGACAAGCTGGCAGACAGAAACCCCCTGTGGACTGAAACAAGGTCACAGAGAAGTCACCGTGAGGAAATGATGCCTGCAGGAAGCTGCATGTATCTATAAGCAGATAAAGGACATTTGTTCCCATGGCTGCTAACGCAATGACCCCTGGGACCCAAACAGCCTCCCAACCTGACTCTTATATATTTTTAATGAAAAATTGCAAATTAGATTAGCTTAATTTGACCACATCTGCCTTTTTAAACAGAGAAAATTACCATTTTAATAGGAATACCAGCTATTTGTCTAAAGGAAAAAGGTCCTTACGAGGTCTACTCTGCCTGTTCTGTTTCCATTTTTAAAAAGAAAAGAGAAAAAAGGGCTCTCAGGGCAGAGGCCAGTGGGTCAGGCTTGGAAAACTACATAGTAGTTCTCCTTGTGAGCACCACTAATATCAGACAAACCCCACCCTCCAGAGATGTCTTAACCACCAGAGGCAGTGAGGGCTTCCTATCTGGTGTGTTCATATTGCCCGTCCTGGTTTCCTTCAGCCATACTGTGCTGAGCCCCTCTGTGTGCCAGGCATGGTGCTGAGTGCTTGATCAGCAGAGATCATGGCCCTTTCCAGAGCAGAAATGCAGGAGGGAAGCCGGAGGTCAGCTGTCAGGACAGAAGCCTGGAGTTAGAAGGGAAGGAGCTGGTGTGTGGGGGATGGTAGGGCCGAGCACCCAAGGCCAAAGGGACAGGGAGGGTGGGAGTCCTGGGTGAGGGTATGGCTGAATGGGGTTGAGGGGCTGCTGAAGGGTGCCTGACATGTAGGCCACTTCAAGGAGGGAAGGCTTCATTCTGAGGACATGGGTATCATCAGTGGTTTTCTTTTCAAGATAGCCACTGGTTGCACCGAGGGAAGTGGGCAACCGCAGGGAAGTCGAAGCAAGGTGAAGATACAGTGATGCTGCTGCTCTGTTTGAATGTGGGCACCTTTCCTCCCAGCCCCGCCTAACATCAAACCCAGGCACAGGCCTCCCAAGTCGCCTCTACCCACCCTTCCCTCCTCTCCATGGCTAATCCCCTCTCCTCTGCCTGTCCCTGATCTCCACCCGCCATGTGTCCCTTCCTGGGGTTTGCACCCTTGATTAGCTCTCCTTTCTCAGGCATCTTCCCTGGTGGCTCAGATGGTAAAGCGTCTGTCTACAATGCAGGAGACCTGGATTTGATCCCTGGGTCGGGAAGATTCCCTGGAGAAGGAAATGGCAACCTACTCTAGTACTCTTGCCTAGAAAATCCCATGGACAGAGGAGCCTGTGCGGGCTACTGTCCATGGGATTGCAAAGAGTTGGACACGACTGCACGACTTCACTTTTCACTTTCTCAGGCGTCACCAACTATCTCCTTCTAACACTCCTCCCACCCCACTCTGTGATGTACAGGAGCCCTTGGCACCACCACCCACAGTGGGCCTGGCTTGGCTGCCCAATGCCCTCAGCACAGGCTCTAAAGGGACACGCAAGTCCTGTCTTCAGTCATTCCATCCAGGCAGCCCTCTGCTCAATGCCCGCACTGACCTCCGCATCACCAAACTCTGCCACTCTTTTCTCAGTTTTCTGCCTCCTAATTGCCCTTCCCACTCTAGACCCCAGACCACCCTCCATCTTGAAACTCTCCTCCAAAAGTTTGGATGGAATAAGTCGATTCTACCCATGTTCTCCATCTACCTTTCAGATCACTCCTTCACTGGCTCTGTTTCCCCTTCCTACTGCCCACTGCAAACTGGCCTCCAGGCTCCACCATCCTTCACATTCCCCTGTTCTCAGCCAGATCTTGTAGGACCACCACTTCCCCACTTCTTCCACTCACCATCCACAGACATACAACTTCATCTCAACCTCAGCAACTTCTAAAACCCCAACTCCAACATACAAGATGCCTTTCATTGAGTTTTCCCACTTCTGTCAAGAATACTAGTCCTATGACTAGGGCAGTCAATTATTCCCATAACTTTCCTCCATAAACTGAGTTTTAGAAAATCTCCTTCAACAGGACCCTCCGCTATCAAGGTGACTCCTGGAGTCACAGCAAAGGATGCAGGCTCTGAAGACAGCCTGTACAGGCTCACAGCCTGGCATCACTACTAAGGAGCTGCGGAACCTTAGGTAGACCAGTTGCCTTATTGCTATGCCTGTTTCCCAGACTGTTAAGGAAGATAACATAAGTACTTATTTCATAGGATTGTTCTAAGAATCACAGATGATGACACAAAACATGTGTCTAGGATGTGGTGGCCCATGGTAAGAATTCAACTAACGAAGGCTGCAATTATTAACTCAACTGTCCTGGTCCATCCCTCCCTTTCCATTTCCTTCCACCTCCAGGCCCAGACAGATTATCCCAACACATGCTGACTTGTCTCTCTTTCTCCAGCCTCTAGTCACCTAAACGCATGTCAAATACCATTTTCAGATTTACCTTCTGACATCCTACTTTTATCACATCATCTCCAGTTACTGACAAGATGAAGTTCAGCCTCCTCCTCCCGGCATGATGTTCTCCACCCTCTGGGCCCAGTAGGTGGGCAGAGCAAGCCACACTCCCAGTGCCGCCTCTGCACCTTTGCTGAAAGCACCCCATGCGTAAAATCCCATCTGTCTGCAACACAGAATCTGGGCAGCAGCTAGGAAGGGTAACGAGGACACAGACTGTAGTTCATCAACTGCATTGCAGACCCCAGTTCTCCTCTCCTCTCTGTCTCCACACCCTTGACCACACCACCTTTCCCTGTTTTCCCTCATGCTCTGCCCCTGGGCCCAGCCACGTGACTTGTTAGCAGACACGACACAAGCAGAGGTTTGACACTGTACTCTAGCATTTCAGTTTCTGCTCCTGTGCCTTGGCCATGACCAAGAGAACGTGCCTGATCCAGCTGCTGGGAGACAAGACACGTGGAGTGGCGCCAGCCAAGACCATCTTAGGTCAGCTGACAGCCAGCAGACCCACAGCGAGCAAGACTGGCCAAGACCAGCCCGGCCCGGCCAACTCCAGACATCAGTGCTCATGGATGCGATGCGGCTCTGTGGTCGTTTGACAGGCACCAGGTAACTGATCCATGTGTTAGCCAGCATGGTGAAAAGATCACAATGCTTTACAGAGGGAAAGTGACCGAAAAGCAAAGCAATAACACAGGGCATAGTTCCAGCTGAGAGAGTGAGTGTGTGCCTATGTTCACAGAAAGAGACACAGCTGTAATATTTACTTATTTAACTGCCTCTCAGCCTAGTCAACTATGTCCTGGAGGAACCACATTCACTATGTTTACCATTACAGACTTAAGTGCCTAACTCCAGGCCAGCGAAACTAGTATCCTCTGAATAAATACTATTCAATGAGCAAATGAGTGAATTTCCATGTATGTGCATGCATTCAAAGAGGTTTTATACCAAATGATCAAAAGTAGTTACCTCCAACTGTTAACACACCAGGTGGCATGTGCTTCAACTTTGTTTTTTGGTTTTTAGTAAGCGGCGTTCTCTCTTCTTCCACAATTTACATGATGATTTCTATAATGAAGGACTGTGAGTTCAAATGAAATCCTTCAAGGTTAAGACCCTAGATTCAGGGCAGAGGCCTCCTTGGTCAGCCAAACCCCAGGTTATGCCTTCTCTCTCCCAAGTCTGTGTCTGTTGGCATCCAGTCTTACTTTTTTTTCATTTTGGAAAAATTTTATTGGAGTATAATTGCTTTACAATGTTGTGTGGGTTTCTGCTATACAACCATGTGAATTAGCTATAAGTATGCATTTATCCCTCCCTCTTGGGGCTTGCCCAATGGCTCAGCAAGTAAAGAATCCACTGGCAATGCAGGAGACACAGGAGATGAGGGTTCAGTTCTTGGGTTGGGAAGATCCCCTGGAGGAGGAAATGGCAACGCACTCCAGTATTCTTGTCTGGGAAATCCCATGGACAGAAGAGCCTGATGGGCTGCAGTCCAAAGGGTCACAAAGAGTCAGACATGACTGAATGACTAAGCACCTTCTCACCCTCCCTCTTGAGCTTCCCTCCAACACCCACTACCCCGCCCTCCACCCCCATCTCACCCATCTAGGTCATCACAGAGCAACAAGCTGAGTTCCCTGTGTTATACAGCAGTTTCCTACTAGCTATCTATTTTACACATGGTAGTGTATATACGACAAGGCTATTCTCTCAATTCATCCCACCCTCTCCTTCCAGTCTTACATTTTTAATTTGCTTTTTTATTGGCAAAAGTCTTTTTCCATGGGTAAATAGCAAAACCCTTAATAACAAAAGTTTTATAATTTAACCAGTTTAAACAGTACAGTCCCAGAGCAGACTTTATTTAAATTGTTACATGAGCATATTGGAGTCTGATAGTAATGCTAAGACACACAAGGTTCTAGAATTATTGACCTTATTGTACTTAAGAAGAAACCAATGCCCAGTAGATTGTCTACACTCATGAAGGACAGAATTCAAACTCTTCACAAGGCCAGAATTGGAGCTCAAATCCTGACTCCCTCCCCAGAGTCGGTGCGGCACCCTCATGGCCTTCACTCCCCACAAAGTTCGTGACCACGAGAACTACTCCCTTAGGAGACTGGGGATGTATCCCATCCACCCTGGTACTCCCACACTCAGCCCACTGCCTCACATACAAAATGTGCTCAATAAATATTCCCTGCATTGAACCAGGCAGTTGAGCACAGGGGAAGCGAGTCAGCCTGCTCTGAGGGCCAGGCCTCCATCTCCTCCACTAGAGGAGAGTGTTCCCAAGTCACGTAGGCTTCAAGATGGTCTCAAGAGCAGGGGGAGACTGGAGGGCTTGCTGGGTCTGGGAGTCATTCACCTGAGGCCCACAGAGGGCTTGGAGAGGTCCACCAAGCCCTGGAATTGTGTGAAATCACTTTTTGAATGTGCATCTGTTTCTCAGGGAGAGGGCAGAGTGTTCATCAGATATTCAAGGGGAGTAACCCCCAGCTAAGCTGAGGTCCAGCCAAACACAATGCCTTCTGCCCAGTGGTGAACAGTGGGGAGTGGGCAAAACTGGGGCCAGAACCCAGGCCTCCTCACTTCCATCACGGGGCCATCTCTCTATTACAAACTGCCCACCATGTGGCATATTTATGCTGATGACACCGTCCCTGAATGCTGCATTTCTACAACTCAGAAGGATGGTCAGACAGCTTTATAGCTTTATCGGATTCTGTTTTCTGCAGACCACAATTTTTTGTAATGGTAAAATATTTCTGACGTGATCTGGATCCATTCCTTTAATTCATCAGCCATCCATACAAATGTCAAGCATGCCAAACTAATTTTCTTTGAAATGATTTATCAGCCATATGAACACAAGTCATCCTGTCTGATCTCCAAAATTAAAACCACATTTCTCTTCAGAAAAGAATGAATGTGCAGTCCTGACAAACAGGATGCATTGTCATCAGTCTGGGATGAGCAGCCCTCTGTCAGGAAGCAACATGGTGAACAGGAGGGCACTCCAGCCAGGCCTGCCACCTCCCCGTTTCTCACCAACTCCACGTCTGGCACCCAGTGCCTGGGGACTCCTTCCCAGTGCCTGGGGACTCCTTCCCAGCGCTGACATTTAATAATGACAATAATCACCCATCTTTGGCCAAACTGCAGGCAGCAGCTACTCAGTGTGTGTGCTGGAGAAGAGAAGGCAGGGTGTGGTGAGGTGAGACGGGTGACGCAGCAGAAGCAGCATGCCTGCAATGCAGTTTGACAGAGATACAAGATCAGCCCCTGCAAAGCCATGGAGCCAAATTCTTGGGAGTTAAGGAAATAAGCCAAGGGGGCCAGTCTAACGGCAGGCTGCTAGCCTGGTAGGATTCTATCCCAGGGAGTGCACTTGTACCCTGAGAAAAGTCTGGAGAGGAATGTCAACCAGAGGTCATTCACTTAGCTTCCTTCCAAAAGGATCCCACACCCCTCAACATCATTGGAAGGCTATGATTTCATGTTAGGGGTGCCCATTCAGAGCTCTGA
Organism: Oryx dammah; assembly: GCF_014754425.2. NCBI lineage: Eukaryota > Metazoa > Chordata > Mammalia > Artiodactyla > Bovidae > Oryx > Oryx dammah. Next base: position 61,150,360 of record NW_024070189.1, on the reverse strand, counting down.
AATGTCTCCCCAATACAAGTTACATTTTTTGGCAGCCTATAATATTCCTCAATATTTTACAACTTTGTCAAGGACTACCTCAGATGAGACTTTTGGGTTCTACTATCCAGAAAGAGGCTTCCCTGGTGGCTCAGATGGTAAAGAATCTGCCTGCAATGAGGCAGACCTGGGTTTGATCCTTGGGTTGAGAAGATCCCCTGGAGGAGGTCATAGCAACCCATTCCAGAATTCTTGCCTGGAGAATCCCCATGGACAGAGGAGCCTGGGGGCCTACAGTCCATGGGGGTCACAAAGAGTCAGACACAACTGAGCGACTAAGCACAGCACTGCACATCCAGAAAGAAATGGAGATTTTAAACTTGAGGATCCAAATACCAAAATGGATTTGGGGTTCCCCACTGCAATCCAGCCAGTTCTATTCCTTAAACTCCCTCAATAAAAGACTTCCCTCACCAATCAACCTCCAACATGACCCCACTATTTATTCATGAGAAGTAACAGAGAGAATACTTTGAATAGGCACCAAGTTACCGTAAACGAATAAAATCTGCACCATGTTTTTCTATGTGTGGCACCTACACCACTGAGGATTTTAAGGAATTTGTTATGTATATTAAATCTGTGATTTTACCAACACCAAGGTGGAGGGAAAAAAGAATTGACTGAAAGAAAAAAATATTTTTAAATAAATTCAGGTATTTGGAAATGTGGCAGAAAGCAGGACAGTGGTACCCACAGGTCTGGGAGACACAGGACTGGAGGTGAGTTGGAAGATCCACACCCACTGCTCCTGCAGCTGCTGACGAGCACACATCACAGCTCAGCTGTGATGGGGAAGGAAACAAACATTCCCTGAGCAGCTACTCTGCAGACTTCAGGCACCTTTCACGCATCATCTCATTTAGTTCTCACAATGATCCTGCAAGGCAGAACCAGTCTCCTCACTTGATACTCAGAAAAGGAGCACACACACCTGGAATCCAAGTCTAGAGACAGAGCAATTCAATTAGAAGCCAGGTGCTCCCCCCCACAACCGACTCCATTCCCAAAGAATCAGGTGATCACCTTCCCTACCTACCACCAGGCTCCTGTTCCACCCACACCAGAGATGGAGGTTTATTCTCAATGGAAACCAAACATAAAAGGCTCAAAATTCTGGGAAGCCAAGCATAGCAAGGAACTAAATGTGGCAAAAAAAAAACTAAATAAATAAAATGGCTTAAATAAAAGACTTCAGAGTGAACTCAGCCCCTCTCCTGCACCTTGAATACCAGCAACCAGGTTTACATATCACTATGGATTCAGACAGTGAAAACACTAATTATTCACCTAATCAAAATTATGTCACAGTCATTACTGATTTAACCAAAAATTATGGAATAACTGTAGGGAAGATTGAGAGACAGAAGGTAGCATGGAGAAAAGAAGAGGGCTGGAGCCTAAACTGCTATCACAGAAGTCTAGAAATAATGTGAAATTGATATATTTGAAAATAGTGGTTAAAAACTTAATTTTTGCCAATTTGCAGGTAAACATCAAAAGAAACCATTAAAAGAGTAGAAAGTAATTGCCTCTTGGATGAGTATAGGAGATAGAGAAGAAAGGGGAAAATGATCTTTTTCTTTATAAGACTTATTGTACTATTTTAAAATTATGCACATGTGTTACTTTGATAAATACTTTTAACTGAAAAAAAAAAAAAGAAGAAGAAGAAAGAAACACAGTGGGTAATGCAGATGTCCAAAGTAACAGACTTATAATCCCAGGAGTATGAATTGGTTCATCTGACTTGAAAATGTGGCTGAACCAATGTATTGCCATACTAGAGGGCATCTCAATGGTGAATTACTCCCTTCCACTTCACAGAATAAGTATTACATTAAAAATGTGCTCTGCAAAGAGCCTTATACTTTTAAACTTTGAGCTTTTCAAACCATGTTCACATCCATCAATATCCACTTAAACTTACAGTATTACTTTCATTTGACAGAAGAAGGAAATAGGCCCAGAGATGGTGAGCAAGTTGCCCAAGGTGACCCAGCAAAGTGAGCAACAGAGGCTTTCTCAGCTCTATCTTTCAAACTAGATCATAAGTTCCCAAGGATGGGGATCAAGCCATCTTTGCCATCTCAAGCTGCCCCCCTCTATGAGAGCCCTGAAGGCAGTGAGGTTTATTCATTGTCCTCTCACTCATCACAAATGTCTCCTTATTTTCTCTGCCAACATGGAGTCAGATGGTGGATCTTGCCTGTCTGTCCACTGTGAAGTTACGATGACTGAGCATGTGGATTCTGAAGTTGTTGCTTAGTGGCTGAGTCATGTCCAACTCTTCTGCAATCCCATGGGCTGTAGCCCACCAGGCTCCCCTGTCCACGGGATTTTCCCGACAAGAATACTGGAGTGGGTTGCCATTTCCTTCTCCAGGGGATCTTCCTGACCCAGGGATTGAACCCATATCTCCTGCATTGCAGGCAGATTCTTTATCGCTGAACACCAGGGAAGCCCCTTATCAAAGTCTTACTCATCTTTTAAGACCCATCTCATTTATCTTCTCTGTGAAGCCTTTCTACACTTCCCTATGCTCACTTAAATATTTTCTTTTTGAACACTCTTACAATGTATTTTCATGACTCTCTCCCTCCCTCTTTTCTTTTTTTTGGCTGCACTGCATGGCCTGCAGGATCCCAGTTCCATGACTTGTCAAACACATGCCTCCTGCAGCGGAACCACAGAGTCGTAACCACTAGACTGCCAGGGAAGTCAGAGCTGCCCCTCATCTTTACAACCCTAATGTCTAGGGTCACATGTCTAGTGCATTATAAACCTTCGGTAAAGCTAAAAAGTGAATCTCTGAAGGAATGAGTGATTCATTGAAAGAATGAATTAATCTTAGCTCAGAGATGAAAAACTTATTGAGACAAGTAGAATGTCACATATTATATATCTCTTACTAAATTCAGGACAGTGCTTTGTGCCTATTAAGTATTCAATAAATATTTATAGATTGAACACATTAATTCATCAAAACACAAAATAGTTCTTTAATCCTTTGTTTCTTTCCCTTAGTCATTTTTATTTTTTCCTTAGTCATCCTGGCTAAGCCACCACTACTTCCGGATCCTCTTTTCCTGGCCAAAAGACCAGACCTTTTTTTTTTTTTTCTCCAGAATCTCAGTTCCACAACCAGGGATCAAACCCATGCCCCTGCAGTGGAACCACTAGACCACCAGGGAAGTCCCATGGACCAGACCCTTTAATGTGCTCCTAACACTGCTATGTAAGACTTAGTCGGTCAAGTACAGAAACACAAGTTTCATCTCTACACACAGATCAAACCACCCATAATTTAGTCCTTCTCAAACTCTTGTCCAAGCCCACATACATATTCTAAACACAGCCTTTTGAAGTCTCATCCCCCCAGCTTACACAGGACTCTGGAGAGAGACTTCCAAGTTCAGGTACCAATTGTTGACCTCCAGCAAGTCACTCACCCTCTCTGAGAGTCAGTTCCTCCTCCAAGTGGAAGTAACATTGTGCCTTACTGCTCACAATTGTAAGGGGTCCAACTGAGAGAATCGGCATGAGTCATTTCACCTGTCTCAAATATTCTTCAAGACTCAGCTCAGGCATCACCTCCTCTAGGAAGCATTTTTTGTTTTTGTTTTTTTCAATAACAGAAGACGTTTATCAGTTTTCACAATCAATAGCCAGATGGAAAAATAAAAGATCCTTATAACTGTAAGCCATAATGGAAACATGAATAACCTAACAATATAAAAAAAATTACATACAATTTGGGGGTTAAGTAGAGTGCTGTGGTAAATGGAAGTACATACATGCATATGTTTTCATCTGCCCAGCCAGTCTTTCTCTTTTGGTTTGTACATTTAACCCACTTACATTTAAGGTAAGGTAATCATTGATATGTATGCTCCTATCACCATTTTCTTAATTATTTGGGGTTTATTTTGTGTAGGTCTTTTCCTTCTCTCATGTTTCCTGCTCAGAGAAGTGCATTTGCTGTAAAACTGGTTTGGTGGTGCTGATTTCTCTTAACTTCTGCTTATCTGGAAAGCTTTTCATTTCTCCATCAAGTCTGAATGAGAGTCTTGCTGTATAGAGAGTTCTTAGTTGTAGGTTCTTCTCTTCTATCACTTTAAATACACCCTGCCATTCCCTTCTGGCTTATAGAGTTTCCGTTGAGAAACCAGCTGATAACCTTGCTGGAGTTCCCTTGTATATCATTTGCTGTTTTCCCTTGTTGCTTTTAATATTTTATCTTTGTCTGTAAATTTTGTCAGTTTGATTACTATGTGTCTCAGTGTGTTCCTCCTTGGGTTTATCCTGCCCGGGACTGAGAAGCATTTTTGGATACATCCACCCTCCAGCCCACAGAAGCCAGTACCACAACTGGAACACAGTGATAGCTCCATAAATATTTAGCCAGTCAATATTTAATGCGAATTTCCAAAAGAAAGGAGAATCCTCAAGGCCTAAAAGAAGAAGGATGAACTACTGAAATGGCAGTGGGAAGGTCAATCTTTGGTAGCCCAGGGAGCCTGCCCAGGATACCCCTTCCCCACCAGCTCACAGGATGTAGGGGGCTGCCTCTTTCACTGACACTGGGACTTGTTCTGCTACCTATGAGGCTTTCAGTGAGACCTGCCTACAGTTTCTGGGTATGTGCAAACCTCAGTGAGGCAGCCTCATTAGCTGATGGGTTGCAACAAGGGGGTACCATGACAATAACTCGTGTGTTTGAAATAATTGGTGCCTGGAGACCAAGTGTTCAGTTCAAGAGGCACAAGGCAGGTCCCCATCACCCCAGGAGACAGGCCAGAGAAACCTGAACTGCCATCCATCCCCAGCTCCCCCAGGAAAAGCAGAACTCAGCATGATTGTGTCTGGCATAAAGCAATGTCTCTGTCCTTGGATCATTAACTTATATGGCTCATGAAAATACAGTAACAAATCTGAAATATTTGCTTAATTCATTTCTGTGCCCCTATCCCCTCTAGTAGCTTCTCATAGGATATGCAGAACACACCCTTCTCTCAGGAAGACAGAAACAAATCTTTGGGGAAATTATAAGAGTAAATAAAGCAGGAGTCACCTGGAGACTGAAGCTAAACAAATACTCCACAAATCTAATTGATTCTCTGGTTTGGAAATTTGGCAGATTAACAGGGTTTCATGGCGATTTTATGGATAATATTTCCATAATTTCTTACTGGTTAAGTGATCAATAAAATCTAATACTATAGCACCTGTTTATTCTTGAAAATGAACAAGCAGCATTAAAAACACATAATGATGGCTTCCAAATGTACCAACCTGCGGTAACCTGGAGACTGCGGACAAAACAGAAAGACCAACCTGGTGGGTACACCGTGCACCAAACCATGTGGCTCCCCCAACTACCTGACTCTGCAGACAGCTGGGGAAACCTAAGATGGCCAGAGGTTTCAGCCAAATGAATGGGTGGGGGAGGGCCACCTGTGTACCAGGGAAACCAAAGGGTACACAACGGGAGGCAGGGAGAAGATGCATGTGTGCTGGGAGATGTGCACTTATCGTCAATATTTCAGTAAACTGCTTATTTTCCCTAAAAGTTCATTTTTCTGAGCACAGCAGCCCACATAGAATGCTCAAAGTGATGCCAGAAAGTGTTCGAAATAAACCAGGGGTGAGGATGTCAAGGAAAGATTGCATAATGTAACCATGATAACTAAGAGTTACTGAGAGTTAGGTATTGTACGTGGAAACCAAGAGCTCTTTTAATTCTAGCAAACCTACCAGCAAGTATCCAGAACCCAGGTTCTTCACTGCTGGTCGATACTGTCTCTTTAAACATTAAAAAAGAAAAAAAAAAAAAACTGTGCCTCTGTTGTCAGCATTGACAAACGATTCTGTGCAGAAGCCCACCGCCAACAGAGAGCTCCCAACCAGCTGTTGGTCTGGGGTGAAGACCAGATCATTTGCACTGGAGAGGGAAGATCCCGCCAACAACAGAGGAAAGCTTTGTGTAGGGGTTACAAGTCAACTTTTTCAAACTGCATTTTTCAAATCAATATGCTATTATAAAAATATATGAAGTGAATCGCCAGTCCAGGTTCGATGCATGATACAGGATGCTTGGGGCTGGTGCACTGGGATGACCCAGAGGGATGGTACAGGGAGGGAGGTTCAGGATGGGGAACACGTGTACACCTGTGGCGGATTCATGTTGATGTATAGCAAAACCAATACAATATTGTAAAGTAATTAGCCTCCAATTAAAATAAATATATTGATATTAAATATATATATATTTTAATAAGGAATAAAGAGATTATAATACCTGCTAACTCTGGGAAAGTCCACCTAACTTTTCTTCTGACCCTACTACCTCCAGGCCAATTTTCCCTGGAAAGCAACAGAATAACTTTCCAATCTGTCAGAATTGTCTGGCCTGGAGCAAATCTTACCCAGGAAACTACAGATAAGCTGGCTCATCTGCAAAGGTCTGGTTTCCACACATGGACTGTAAGGTGGGCATGGTCTTTTCGCCTCTCTGTTGGCAACTGTGTGTCACAAGGCTGTGGCCATGTACCTGGCGGCCTCGAGCCAGCTCAGACTATGTACTGGTCACAGGGTGGAAGAGGACACCTCTTCCTCATGCAGCCCCAGTGTAGGCCAATCTTCAGTGCCTGTCCCCAGGGGCAGAGACTGTACCCAGGAGCCTACGGTAACCCCAGGCAGCCTGCAGGTTCCCACAATACAGGCAAATGACTAAAGGAAAGAGCCTCATTACTACTGGAGCTTCCACTGAGCAAACACTCAAGCCAGCTCTGCATGACAAGATTCTTAAATGGACAAAGGGACCATTGAGGTCTGCAAGAAAGCTATATGGAGGGTTGACCATCCAGCCCAAACAGCCAATCTGCAAGAGGCACTGCATTTCCTAGGAAGGAGGCCTTTGAGTTAGAACCCATTACTCCTACTTGGAGGAGTCAAGAGGAAGAGCTTTTACCATAACTGGGTTTCACAGAGAGTGCAGGGGTTGAGCACTGTGGTGGCCAGGAACCCTCCGCACAGCACTCACCATTTCAGAGGGCCCTTGAGAAGACTTAGGCTCCACTCCCAGCCAAGGAGCTGGGTGCTATGTGGGCAAACTCGCAAACTCAGATGCTCCCAAGAACAGCTGGCAAAGAGGGAGGAAAGGAGTGGATCAAAGAGAAGGAAGTCCAGCTCCAGATAAATCAGGGGTGTTCCCTCTTCCCAGAGGGAGATCCTTGCACAGCTGCTTACAGACTCAACCAAGGGAGCCCCTGCTGGGGACCCCACCCCACCCATCCCCTAGTGAGCTGCCTTTGCTGGAAAGAGTCAGCGGGTGGGTGTGAGGCAAAGAGAAGAGGGGATCCGTCTCCCACTGAGGCTGCAGAGCACCCTTGCACCACACCCAACACAGAACCAGGGGCCGGAAACCAGAGGCCATCCCCGGTGGTTCTAGAAGATCCAGTCACCAGGGGAGGTGTGTACCAGTCCCACTCATGGAAACATTACAGCTGGAGAAAAAGCAGCAGTGCTGGAGGAGTTTATATCTTCTCATTGTTCTAACAGATAAGAAACAGGCTAACCCAAGGGGCAGGGGGAAAGTTGGCAAAACGATAGCTAATAAAAGCAACATTTATCCTGTGCTAGCCATGTACTGGCTCCACCTCCATCACCTTATTTATCACCAGAATGACCCTGCAGCAGGTGCTATGAACATTCTTGTCTGGGAAATGGAGGTTTAGAGGTTATATGACTTGCCCAAGGCCACACAAGAATGGCTTCTAACCCTCTGAGATCTTAAGGTTTGAGCTTCAGGTTTGTCTGGGAAGAAAGGGGCACTATGAGGAAGCACATTTTTTAGTGTTATCTCAGAAGCATTTCTATCTCCTACCCCAGGAGCTCTGAGGAGCCCCATCTGTTCATGAAGATTTCACCTTGAGGCCAGCACAGAAAAACTCGGGAAGACAGGTTACAAGTGCCATGCTGTTGTGTCTACGAGAAAATAGACCCATTTATCTCAGTTCCCCTGAGTTGGAGGGGGTTTGCATTTGTTTCAGGAGAAGCTGTTTGGTTTCTCTTGGAAGAGCTTTTAGGAAAACATATTCTAGTTCTTGTGAGATTAATCTGCTTACAGGCATTATAACAAAACAGACCCAAACATCGCCCCCCAAAATGAAATTAAGGAAGAAAGCACTTTGCAGGTTTGAATTTAGTCAGCGTTTTTAAACGCCGCTTTTTATTGACAACCATCTGGAGTGGGGATGAGGTGTGTTTTATGCCACTTGGCCGAGGTGATGGTTGGCCCATATTATTTCATATATGACTAATTAATTTTCTATTAGTAAGTAGGGATGGAGGTGCAAAGCCATACAATTCTATTAGACACCACAGTGTGAACACTAGGCTCCCGAAAGCAGCCCAAGGGGGTAAGAACTCAGCATGTCCCCAGAAGAGATGGCACGAAACCACACTGAGTAAGGCAGAACTTGGGAATCACATTGTATTTCAGCAAGAAGAAAAAAAGTGTCTGATTCCAAGAGAAACTGCTAATGGAAATACGACAAATGAGAAAAGTTGCATTTTAAATAATACAGATCCAGATTCAGGAAACAATTTGGAACAGTACAGTGCAGGCGAGAGGCCCAATGATTTTACCTGGAGATTCTCCTCCAAAGTGGGAAATACATTCAGTGTGGACCAAGATCTTGTCAGAACTATTGATGTACAGCAATAAAGAGCTGAGATATCCTCAGAGAGGGTCTGAAACCACAGGGTTATTCTATGGCTGCTGAAACTGAAGCCCAGAAATGTGTAAACAGTGACAGAGCTGTATAAACTCAGAACTGGAGCCACCTACATGTGTCCCTTCCCCTCTCTTTCCCCACTTCCTCTTTGCTATGTTGAATAAGGATGTTACCACCTTCATCGTCAGATACAGAGGAAGAGAGAAAGTGACAAAACCAAGTGAGAAGACCACATAGGAAACAAGATCATGGGAAAGTCCTGGAATCCTGGCCCTCCCATCTCAGGCCCCATTGCACTCAGGCTGCCACTTCCTCTGGTGAGCTCCCCTTTGGGTGGCACTCACCAAGATGGGAAAACCACTCCTCATTTCCACCATTCTTAGTTTCAAGCACCTCAGAGCTCAAAGCAAACATGCCATGATTTCAGCAACATCCAACAACAGGAACTGGTTACTATTTGTTGTGTGCCAGGCATTGTTCTAGATGCTTAGGATAAAATGGTGAACAAAACAAAGACCCTTGTCATTGCAGAATACACATTTCAGCAGAGAGAGGAGGCAAATAATAAATGCGTTAGAGAAAACATCTATTGTGTTTAAACGGAATAAGTACTATAGAAAAATATGGAGCCAGGTAAGTGGTGAGCAATACAGAAGGTGAGCAAGGGTGAGGGCAATAATAAAGACTGTGGTAAACAGAGGTCTTGCTAATAAGCTGAGATCGGAGCCAAGACTTACAGGAAGTGATGGAAGTAGCCAAGAGGTATCTAGGAAGAGAGTTTCCATGGAGACTGAGCAAAGGCCCTGAGATCTGGCACACTCAGGGGACAAGGAGGTCAGTACAGCTGGAGCAGAATAAGTGAGGGAGAGAGGAGGAGACCAGCTCAGAGGCCGGGAGGCCAGGTCATGATGGGCCTGTAGGATGGTAAGCTCTGTGGCTTTTCTTCTGAGACAAATGTGGAGTGATTGCAACACTGAGAGGAAAGGAGTGAAATGGTCTGCTGTGTTTTAGAAGGACCAGTCTGACTCTGGAGCTGAGCGGTGCCGAGGGAGCAGCGAGGATGCAAAGGAAAAGGAGGCAGGAAGGACTGTGGGAAGGCGTCTGCAGTGGCCCAGAGACAAGATGTCAGCTCAAGCCAGGACAGGAGCAACAGAGCGAACGGGCAGTCAGTCACTGGGCATAAACCCCTCCACTCACTGTGGCTGCAGGGTCACAGACTCAAATGCCAGGGGGGCCAAACTGCTGAATTAAGCAAAGCACATCAGGTGGGAACAGAAGTGAGTGTTCAGAGAAGGTGTGCATGCCCCGTTGGAAGGGGCAGCCACTGTCACACCAGCCAGCTATCTCCTTAATGGACCATGGGCCCCTAAGGCCATGTCCGAGGATTTTCCAAGAGAAACAGGAAATCCAGACACATACGGTTTGGGATGGCATCTTCTAATTTTTTAATGTTAATATCTGATTCAAAAAACTTTTTTTTTAATATACGTCCAAAAGAAACACATCTGAGAGGTGGGTGTAACCCATCGGTTTGTCACCTCTGGTGCACCGACAGAAGCAGTTTAAACAGTCATTGAAAAACTGGCCAAATAACAGCTGAAGAGTTACACCACGTGAGCACTCTCCACAGAGTTACATTTCCAGGTGCTCACGGTTTTTATTTTCAAGAATACCTCCATCAGTCGCTTTGAACCTGGCTGTAAACACAGCAAGCACTGACAAAAGGAACCAGAAGGCTAAGTCCTTTGAGGTAATACTCTTAATCAATATTTGATAATTAGGAAAATAAAGACATCACAATCTTGCCAAAGATGCAAGGAGCCTCTGTCACGTGCAATGCTAGAACACATCATCAGAAATCTCATCTAAGACAAGTTTCTTACAAAGCGTTGGATGCAGAGCTCAGAAGTTATCCTGAACTGAAAGAAGCTAATGTCTAAATCCATCGCTGTCAGGTCAAGAATGCAAAATCAACCTGCAATGATTCTACAAGCATCCATGGGAAGGAAGAGGGAAATCCCCTCATCAATTCATATAATTACTGACAATGCACATAATGAGCTTATTTTAGTCCCATAAATCAGCTGAACTACAAGTCATCACGTCTTTGAAAGGGGAAAGAAGCCTGAGGTGTGCTCTGTAGAAGGGCCAGAGGAGGGAGGCAGAAGGCAGACAGACAGATGGCAACTGTTTCTCACATGCCCTGCCCTCCAGGCACAAAGGAGGGTCTTCCCAAGGGCCAAGCAGGGACAAGTGCCACCTCCCCCACACCCCCATCCCATCCTTCTCACCAGGAACAAGCCAATGAGCTGCCCTGATCCCCAGTGGGACAAAAGGGGCTCCTCCTGTTGCCCCCACCTGGGAGGGGGGCCAGATTTCCCCCCAACAACCCAGGGAAAAGGACCACAAGGAACAAGCCAGTTGACGAGACTCACACTGCAGAGGCCAAGAAAAGACATGAGTCTGGCTAATTCCTTTCCCAGTTTAGCCAAATACAGTAAAATTCCTAATTTGAGAGGACACGTCTTTACTCATAGTTAGAAAAGCAAGGAACCCACAGCTTTGCTGTGGATCAACCGTGCAGCCTCACCACGCCTCCGGGAGCACAGATCAGGTAAGCCAAGTCACCCACAGGTTTCCTGCAAGAGCCAGGCCCCAGCTCTGTGTTTCCCAATCTGGCCCCACTGAGAGGAGAGAGAAAACAGATGTTCCTGCGGCTGGGCAGGATCCTGACCCCATCATTCCTGAAATTCAGTAACCCAGGTAAGCTGTTGCCCTCCAGGCTCCTGCCCCACTCCTCCTGAGAAGATGTCCACAGTACCAGGAGGCAAAATGAGGAGGTGCAGTTTACCCACTGGAAGCGCCCAGCAACTCTCCACAGATAGGAACCCACAGCCCCAGGCCAGGCGTCCTCATAAACACAGCCTCTTCCCAGGGCAGTCACAGAAGTGGCATCGGCCCTGGCGCTCCATGCCTGTGCCAGGTGCCATGGCTGCTAAAGACAGATTCCACCAGGAGCAGCCAGGCCAGCAGGAGGGGACGCCTGCCCACGCTCCTGAAGGCAGCTGATATGACTGGGAGCCACGACAGATCACCAATTTCCAGACAGCTCTACTGTGTCAGTGCGTCCTGGCTAAGCACGCAATCCATCTTGAGCATCAGGTGCCAAGGGACTGTCGCCCTCAGCAGAAAGCCCATTTGGATTCAAAGCCTCTGCCCTTCTACTTAGAAGGCTTCCAAGAGGACAACTCTTCAGAATCAGAGGCAGACTCAGGAAGGGCACGGAACACTAGGCAGGCACTGTGATTAGGGCAGAGCTCACATTTTCCACTGAGGTCTCCAAGGGAGGTTTAGCTAGGTGCTAAGAACACAGGCTCTGGTTTCATATCCCAGATCTTCTATCGATACTTTCTGGCTGAGTGACTCTGGGCCAATGATTGAACTGTGCCTTAGTATTCACCTCTGTAAAATGGAAATAATTACAGTACTTGCCGTGTTGGGTTGTTATAAGGATTAAATGAATTATTCAAGTAGGTGCTTCGATAGCCTTAGTATGAATGTTAGCTACCATTAGCTTCTGCTGTTATATCAGTTTTGCATGGAGGAAACAGAAGCTCATGGGGAAAAGTAATTTTCCTGAGGCCAAAAAGCTAGTAAGTGGCAGAGCTGGGTCCTGAACTGAGGTCTCACCCTTAACCCCTGTGAAACGTTAACAGCATCTTGAGATGCTGCTGAAATAGGGTTGAAATAAACTCAAGGAGCACTAACAGCTTAATTATTTCAGTGAAATATGTACTGGTGTAGAGCATAATTTCATGGTCTGGGAAAAGAGATATAAGATCTGGACTTCAACTCCATGGCTGTCACTTTAAGCCAGCTCTTGTCCAAGGAGAATGGGCCTTTCAGAGCCATTGATCTTTTTTTCTCTAGGGCAAGGTGACAACACTGTGCTTTTGTGCTTTAAGCTACATTTCACAATTGAGGAAAAATTTAGGAAGAGACAGGAGCCAGAGAAAGGGCAGCAGTGACAGGCTTAACCCAGAGGGCAGGATGTTACAGTAAAAATTACACCTGCCTGGGACCCAGACCCCCCAGGGCTCTCGCAGGCATATATTAGGTGCTGCAGCTGACAAGCGGAAGTGGTGATCACATTAGGGAATGATGCACTGGTCCCATTAGACAGTGACCCAGGGATACCTAAATCCTGTCCAGGCCCACTGAGGATATGTCAACCATGTCTGAAGTCCACTGATGTCCAAGAAGAGAAACCACACCCCTTTGCTGGGACCAACATCGCCTTATAAGCCCCACCTCTGGAAACCAATAACTCCTAAGTGTTCTTGACCTTGAAATACATCACTCCTTGCCCTCCTCCTCAACAATAAAGAATTTATATTTAACTCCAACCTACCTTTGGAAAAAAGTAAGAAAAGGAAGAGGGGAAAGACTTTGAGCTCCCAGCTATGGCCAACATATAAGGAAGACAACTCTCTGGACCCTATTTACTTTATTTTTCAGACTGCGTGACTTCTAAGGTCACTTGTGGCTCATACATTCTCTGATTTAACATCATGGTAAAGGACACCAGGTAAACACACCAAGGACTGATTCCCCTGGAAAACAGAACAAGATGTCAAGGAAAAAAAACATGAATCCTGGCATGAAACAGACAGGGGGGACATTCCATCTCTACTCCACTAGCTGTGTGGCCTTGGCCATGCTTCCTAGACTCTCGGAGCGTCCTCAACTGTGAAATGGGAGGATAAATCCACCCTCCTCCCTGGGTGCTGAGTAGATGGATGGGTGGATAGGGCCCACCACTGTGCCTGACACACAGCTAATGTTCAAGCAAGGTCAGTCCCATCTCCTCCTCAAACCCTCCCTCAAAGATGTACATCCTAACACAGTCCACTAGACCCCTGAGCAGGAACTTCCAAGTCTGAGGAGACCCACAACACCTTCAGACCCCCAAAGTATCATGATAAGCCTCCCCAACCCCATCCAGGAAACACCAGACATGGTCCAACCACCTCCCCTTCTTCCAAGAGGAGTTCCCTTTCTTCACTCAAAGTCTGGAAGGAGGCAATACTGTTGAAACACCAAGAGGGTGGGGGTGAGTTCAAGTCCTTTTTGTCACCCCCTTCACAGGACACCTGAGGAGAAGGGCTGAACAAAAGCATGAGCTCAGGGAAATCTAGATCCACAAACAGGGCACAGGGCAAGAGGCAGGCTGCACTAAGTACACTGGCATGAGGCTCCCAAACCTTCACGGGACTGAACTGAAGGCCAGAGGACATCAGGCCAGGTGGTCTGTCCAAGTGACTCAGAGCACAGTCGGCCTCAGATCCCAAATCTGCTGCGTCCTCACTGTGTGAGGCTCTGTTTTCCTTTTTTTAAAATAGCATAATAGCACCCACCACATAGGGTCATTGTGAGGGCTGGGCTGATGCACACGAAACACAGCACACAATAAATAACCACATGGATAAGAGGCATAGAGCAGCAGCCCGAGGAAGACCAGCAGTTGTGTTAGCAGTCACTGGGTTGGTAACATTAGTTTTGTTCTGCTTTTTTATATTCCTCTGTCTCTCTGTCGGCTTAGAAGTTTGTACATGCAAGTACCCCATTCATATACATGCTGCTGCTGCTGCTGCTAAGTCGCTTTAGTCGTGTCCGACTCTGTGCGACCCCATAGACGGCAGCCCACCAGGCTCCCTCTCCCCTGGGATTCTCCAGGCAAGAACACTGGAGTGGGTTGCCATTTCCTTCTCCAATGCATGAAAGTAAAAAGTGAAACTGAAGTCACTCAGTTGTGTCTGACTCTTAGCAACCCTACAGACTGCAGCCTACCAGGCTCCTCAGTCCATGGGATTTTCCAGGCAAGAGTACTGGAGTGGGGTGCCATGTATGGATGTGAGAGTTGGACTATAAAGAAAGTTGAGCACTGAAGAATTGATGCTTTTGAACTGCGGTGCTGGAGAAGACTGTTGAAGGTGTTGAGAGTCCCTTGGACTGCAAGGAGATCAAACCAGTCAATCCTAAAGGAAATCAGTCCTGAATATTCATTGGAAGGACTGATGCCAAAGCTGAAACTCCAATACTTTGGCCACCTGATGCGAAGAGCTGCTGCTACTGCTGCTGCTAAGTCACTTCAGTCGTGTCCGACTCTGTGCGACCCCATAGACAGCAGCCCACCAGGCTCCACCGTCCCTAGGATTCTCCAAGCAAGAGTACTGGATTGGAGTGCCATTGCCTTCTCCTGCGAAGAGCTGACTCACTGGAAAAAACCGTGATGCTGTGAAAGATTGAAGGAAGGAGAAAAAGGGGATGACAGAGGATGAGATGGTTGAATGGCATCACTGAATTGACGGACATGAGTTTGAGTGAACTCCAGGAGTTGGTAATGGACAGGGAAGCCTGGCCTGCTGCAGTCCATGGGGTTGCAAAGAGCTGGACACAACTGAGTGACTGAACTGAACTAAACCCCATTCACTTCGTGGTTCAACATCTGCTAAGTTCTAGACTCACTAAGAGTTGCCTGGCCCTTG
This sequence comes from Oryx dammah, assembly GCF_014754425.2. Lineage (NCBI taxonomy): Eukaryota > Metazoa > Chordata > Mammalia > Artiodactyla > Bovidae > Oryx > Oryx dammah. The sequence continues at coordinate 61,135,032 of NW_024070189.1, read as the reverse complement.
GGGAATGAATGGCTGAATGAAAACACAGTTTAGCCCAGTTCAGCATTTCAGGCCAGGGGATTAGGGAAAAAGATGCCAAGCTGAATCAGATCAGGATGGTCTTACAGTGGACCCCTGTGAGCCGCTTGCTATCCCCTGGAACCTTCATGGTGCCTCCCTTGGCACCACCACACCTCAAATCATCACATCAGTACATAGCTACCTTTTCAAGTCTTCCCATTTTATACCCTGATAGTCAGTGTTCACAGGCACTTAATCAAGGTGCTGGGCTGCTTTATTACAACATCTTCCAGCTGATATATTTCCTCTTATCTGGGAACTCCACCATCGTGCCTGTTAGTGTTTAAAAAGATCATTTCAAGGTATCATTTCGCTTGTTCCTGATGATAATTAATTTTAAGAACTTATCAAGATGTTAAGGGGTACCAGCCCTTGGGAACTGATGGCCATGAAGGTTTATCATGACAACCAGGCCTTTTTAAGATGTTATAAGCAGGTTGGCTGGAGGAGGCAGGGTGAAGGCTGCTTTTCGATAACCGTCTCAGTGGCTGCATGGATCATCGCCACTGGGCTCTGTTATTAGTTTCATTATTCCAGACAAGTTCTGCTTTGTGCTCACTGGATAACTGCCTACAAAACATCTCTGCTTTTTTTTTTTTTTTTAATGGAGCCAACAAGTATTAGAAACTGAGCCCCACACAGCCTAGTGCACATTCCAGAGAGCCAGCATGCACAGTGGGCACTGCCTTTGCTGTCCATGGCCCTGAGCATAAGCTCTAGTTAGGAGGGGCGTGTGTGGGTCAGCACTCTGAGGGGTACAATCAGAGACATGCCCAGCACAAAGGAGGGTGCTCTTCTCTCCTCAGAGGCCAGATTGGAGAGGTACGTGCTTAGAGGAGGGAGGGAGAAAGGGTGCAGAGGGTGGGAGAGGCATAAAAGCTGCCTGAGGACACCAGACTCCCAGATGATCCCACCAAGTTCAGAAGCCACAGAAGGATGCTTCCTAGCATCTTGTTTTGACTAAAATCCACAGTCAAATCACAAATTCCCTTGTTCCTGGTACCAGTGGCAGCATGGATTCCAACAGGAAGGTCCTTACCTGGCCCCTTCTTACAGACCAGGCACAGTGCTGGGGATACTGAGGATTCAGGGGAGAACAGCAAGGTCCCTGCCATCAAGTCCAACTGTGACTGAACACAAGTCCACGTGCCAGATGCACAGTGAGGCCAAGCAAACCAAAACGTTAGAGTTTGGAGCAAAGAAAGCTCTGTCGCAAGACTCTGCAAGGAGAATGGGTAGCTCATGCCTCAGAAACCCTAAACTCCCCAAAGGCTATCAGCAAAGCATTTTTTAAGGCCAGGTGAGGAACCAGCATCCAGGGTCTGTGATCAGCTTGTGCATAATTCTCTGACTGATGGTGCGATAACAGGGTGGTTAATTGAACATCATCAATCTTCAGAGGCCAGTAGGCTTGAGGGCTATGTGTTCATGGCCACCAAGTAGTTCATTTCTTCCATTTGGTGGGGGTTTTAGTATCTGTAAGACAACTCGGAAAATGTGCATCACATACCGTTATCTGGGTACTTCAGAGAGGAACTACAGCAGAGGACATGGAGGGGGGTCTATCCCAGGAAGGCCCCCCAGGGTCCTGCTCAGTTACACAGCTGGGGACATACACCAATACACACAACAGGGTGCTGCACAAGCAGCTGAGAGACTTATTTAACCCAGATTGAGATTTAGCCAAGGCTTCAGGTTTAATTTGCTGTTCAAAGGATATGGCAGTTTAGTTAGCATTGGCTATTCACAAAGACACCCAGAAGATGGTACTAACTCATGCTGCCCATCTTGGATGGGTTAGAAAAAGATATCCCATGCCAAAGCATCTCTTTCCTGGGCTTCCCAGGTGTCTCTAGTGATAAAGAATCTGTCTTCCAATGCAGGAGACATGGGCTTAATCCTTAGGTTGGGAAGATCCCCTGGAGCAGGAAATGGCAACCTACTCCAGTATTCTTGCCTGGGAAATCCCATGGACAGAGGAGACTGGCAGGCTGCAGTCCATAGGGGTGCAAAGAGTTAGACACGACTGAGTGACTGAGCACACACATGGTCCCAGACCAAGAGGACTCTGAGCCAGGGCCTGAAAGATGGGTCAAGAGCATCCACAGAAACGGGGCAGAGCAGAGAGATGAGCATGTTCTCGGGACGGGAGGCAGGACGGAGCTCGTTCATATGGCTGGAGCAAGCCTGTAAGAAGCAGAAAGAGAGGTGGTGCCAAATCACTCAAGGCTTTGCCCAGCTCCTTGAGAGTTTGGACTCTACTCTGAACAACACAGAGTCCTGGAGGATTTCAAGAACAATGAAGACAACTGGTAACTAACATGCAGTTCTGGAACGAACCCTGGACTCAGAGCAAGGAGGCCCGGACTTGCACACACTCTGCCACTTGCCAGCCGTGTGGTTTCGGATAACTTGCCTCTCCTCTCGAGCCTCACTTCATCATCCATAAAATAGGGTGAACCACAACCAGACCCCTGATGGCCTCACCAGGGTATGTGAAGCTCCAAGCATCAAAGGAAAGCAGTGTGAGCTACAATGGGTCAAACCAACACAATATGATCATGACCATCCCCAGAATACCCAAGTCTCACTTCATCCCATCATTCTAGCCTCTCCAGGGGAAAAAAAATCTATTTAGACACAAAAACAGAAATAAGTGTTGAGTGGGAGCTTCCACTGCTCTCTCCAGTCCTCACATTCATAAGAAAGAGGAGGTTTGCATGACTAATGCAGCCATCAAGGAGAAAGAAGAACTCCGGACAAGAGGCACTCAAGGATTCTGTGACACTAAGATCCCCGCCCAGGCACAGGAAGAGGAAGTTCCCCACGTCAGAGGAAGCCTGGGAACATCCGTGGAGTTTCCACCTTGGCCTGGGGCCCAAGGCAGGAAGTGTGTGCTGCCTTTGCAAAGGCCTCAAGCAAGAGGCTTGTGAGGGAGACAAGTGCAGGAGATCTAAATCTCAAAAGAAACTGGAAAACACGAGACTCTAAGCACACTTTGATTAGATCTCTGCATTCCAGCATAGAAAGGTGACCAAAATCTAACATTAAGGGGAAAACATGGTACTTTTGAACACAATGTGTTTAGCCATATCCTATTCTTATAATTCTTAAGAGTTCACTGTTTGGGGTGCTGTATCAAGATCCTTACAGGCATCATCATCTCATTTAAACCTTTATGGGACAGGTATCTACTATGACCTCATATTGTAACTGAGACCATGAGTTCAGAATTCTCCCAGTTTGCTGAATACAGAACTGTACTGCTTCCCATGGGTGAGTGCAAGCAGTCAGTCTATCCCCAGGTTTTTCTCCCAGGAACACTCTTCATTCTAAACATTAAATCTCAAAAAAATTAAAAAATACACACAAACACTGATTCTTTTTTGTTTGAAGAAAAATACCCACTCACACCAGCAAAAAAACATACACATATACACCAAAACCCATGATTTTATTAACTTCCTTTATTTCAAAAGTGACTTTGCTACTGCATATTTTTAATAAGTTGATAATTAATGGGTGAGTGGTTAGATGGTTGGAATTCATATTCACACATCTGGGTAGCTCCAGCTGATCTTGGCCTGCCTCCCTGAATGTTCTTCTTTGCCATACCTACTCACTCGTAGCTCCTGGACTGAGCTTCATCCGACCCAGGCATAGATCATAGCCCTCCAACCAAGACCTGAGCTATATTCTTGGCATTTCTGAAACCACAACCTTTGTGAGGAGCTGTGCCACACCCAGATTTCACAGTCCTATATGGAAATATGCTGCCTCTGGCAAACTTCAGTCCCAAATACTCGAATACTTTACCCCTCACAGTCCTGAAATAGCAAAACTATCATACAGAACCTCTACCTGTTCCCATAAACAACTAGTTCATCAATCACCTGGGTCCAACAGGTTGTACAGATGACAAGAGGCTGTATTTACTCATCTCTGCATCCATTCAGTTTTTACAGAGATCATGCTCTCTCCACCCACTTGTTATCCACAAATCCTGCCTCCAATTCTTTTGAAAGTTCAATGTAAGCACTCTGCAAATCAAAGAGCTTCTTTCCAACAAAAGGTTCAAGAAAAGATCATCTCTAGACAAACTATGAGAAATGATTCCAAATAGAAAGAAAACACAGAAAATGCTTTGTCCAACTCATAACAGTATGAACAAATTTAATATAGAAAAGTTACTTCTAGGGAGTCAAGCAGATTTGACTTCCTTCCTACCCCTGCTCTGTCCTTCACCACAGTACTTGAAATCTCAGGCCCTTCTCTGCCCAGCAAACCCCCTGGTCAGGTGAGAGGGGCAAGTAGGCCAGTGTTCCTGGATGGTAAAAGACAGTGACCAAACATGCATGTCCTTTGTCACTAACCACCTTTCTCGTCCCCCCTCCCTTCTGCTGAGCCATCTGCAGGAAAATGTCAACATGTGCTGCAGGGAGAAAATGCATTTGCTAATTTATGTGCCAGGTAAATTCACTTATTCAGTAGAATAATAAAAATGTGACTGCTCACCACCCTTCCCTTCAATGGTAAAGACATCTTTATTAATGATTTTAAAACCTGAAGAAATGGGAATGCTTGCTCTGTTTACATTTCCCTATATTAAATGGAAGACATTCTCTTGCTGGTGGCAAAACATCAAAAATACCCTTCTGGTCATGATTTATTGCTAGAGAAATTTTATTAAATTGGGATGTGACTATGTGTCTAGCTATCAATTGCATCACTAGAAAAAGAAAACAACAGAGATTTACATTTTCAGTAATTCCTGCAATAAGCACTCTGTGTTCCTAGGAGATGTTAGAAAATACTTTCCAAGATCTCATGTTTTAACCCCTAAGGTTCAGTGCTTCAAATGCTATATATTCTGGTGCTAAAAGGAGTCACAGATGATCCCAAGGATTCCCCTATCGCAACCACCTTACTAACTGAAGGATATTACATCTTGTGCCTCATATGCTACAAGTTTGCTGGTCAAAGAGTGGTCAATCAAAGACATCCTTAATTCTGAATTTGGTCTAAATCCACAAACGAGCATTCAAATAGGATCAGAGAAGCATTTAGATTTAGGAGCTAGCATAGTTATAAATAAATCAGAAGAGACTATACAAGCTGATACTTTTAAGTCTTATTTTGAGGATATGAGGCATTGGGGGGGGTTAAATTCCAATTAGATAAGGGGAAAATATAGTATTTTAGGATAAATACATACATAGGTATTTACGAATAATTCCTGAATTAGGGAAAAAGACAAGACAGATAAACAAGGTCCCAAATGTTTTGATATTCCAATCATAAAAAGAAGTCCTTTACTATTACAAGTTTACAGATACTTTTTAGTTGAATCGACATTACTGTAACCCCTTGGGCTGACTTTTGAAAGATAATTTGTGAGAGAAAAAGGATAAATCCAACCTGTGTTTTTGTGCAGCTGTTGAAGGCTACTAGCTGAGGGGAAAATTGTGGCCTTTACAGGCCTAGGGTGGAATGACTTACACCACAGGTAGTAGGAAGGATCTACAAGGATGGGATCAAGGTGACAGCTAAGTCTTGCCTTCTCCCTCCACTATAAAGGATAGTCTAAATCACCTGGATTCCCCTCATGGGGTCAATAGTCAATCAGTTCTGAGTCCAGACAAGCCATTCAATACATCCTAGAAGTTCTATCCCAAGAGTCAAGCCACAAAGCCACAAATGGGAAATTTTTAACTAGTCAACTACCCAGATGAATCAAAATTTAAATTTCTTTTAATTTCATTAATTAGGAAAATTCATTTTCTTAGCCTAGAGTCTGGCAGCAAGCCCACCTTACTTCTGGTATAGGGGTGGAAACTTATTAAACCATAGCCACTTATTTCCCTGCTAATTCAACTGAATGAAAATTCATTGGCTAGCATACTTGATTGTTACCTTGGCAACCCTGAGAAATCACATATTCCTAAATATTCTAAAATCCCAGGTCATCTTGTTAAACTCACAGAAATCTTAGTAGATAAAAACTATAAACCTACAGGTCCAAGAACCTCAATGAACCTTAAGCACAAGAAACATGAAGAAGACTATCTGAAGTCACATCTTAATCAGTTGCTCAAAATAAGTGGTAAACAGAAAATCTTTCACATAGCCAGGAGAAAATATATGTCACACACAGAGAAACTAGGGAAAAGGAAAAAAACAAATTTCTTTATTGAAACAATACTAACAGAAGACCAAGAAGCAGTATCTTTAAAGATACTAAAAGAAAAGATTGTCAATTTATAATTCTATACCCAGCAAACACGTCTTTCAAAAAATAAAGTTGAATTAAAGACTTTTTCAGACAAACAAAAGCTGGGAGAATTCCTCATCAGCAGACCTAAACTACAATATATGTTAAATAAAATACTTTAGGCAGAAGGAAAACTACAGCAGATGTAAATATGGATCTACACAAAGATATAAAGAGCTCTGGAAGTAGAAACCACATGGGTTGTCAGAGTCAACATTGTCATATATATTAACTGCTTTCTTTGGAATAATTATCTTGGTGAACATGTGTTTTAATCTTTTAACTCCCACCTATATAGTATGGCTTTCTTTGACATTGCCTTGGGTTAAGTATAAGAGCAAAAGTAATAACAATATCATCCTGCTCAAAGATAATGATATCAAGACTTAAGAAAATGTATTACTCTCCCTAAAGAGCTATAAAATTGGGGGAAATAAAATAAAACATATAGTGACTGCTGCTGCTGCTGCTGCTAAGTCGCTTCAGTCGTGTCCAACTCTGTGCGACCCCACAGATGGCAGCCCACCAGGCTCCCCCTTCCCTGGGATTCTCCAGGCAAGAACATTGGAGTGGGTTGCCATTTCCTTCTCCAATGCATGAAAGTGAAAAGTGGAAGTGAAATCACTCAGTGTCCAACTCTTAGTGACCCCATGGACTGCAGCCTACCAGGCTCCTCTGTGCATGAGATTTTCCAGAGTACTGGAGTATTGCCTTCTCCATATACAGTGACAGCAGGAACCCATAACACACTGAAAGAATTCAGAAGGCTATCAATAATAACATGTATGAGAAACTGGCAAACACTTTTTGAAAGTGACTGTACCATTTCATACCCTTGTCATGCATAAGAGTTCCAGGTGTTACACATGCTCACCAACACTAGGTACTATCAGTCTTTTCAATGTTACCAAGTATAATGGATGTGAAACAGTATATTATTATGCCTTTAATTTGCATTTCCCTGACGACTACCTGGACTGCAAGGAGATCCAACCAGTCCATTCTAAAGGAGATCAGTCCTGGGATTTCTTTGGAAGGAATGATGCTAAAGCTGAAGCTCCAGTATTTTGGCCACCTCATGAGAAAAGTTGACTCATTGGAAAATATTCTGATGCTAGGAGGCATTGGGGGCAGGAGGAGAAGGGGACCACAGAGGATGAGATGGCTGGATGGCATCACCGACTCGATGGAAGTGAGTTTGAGTGAACTCCGGGAATTGGTGATGGACAGGGAGGCCTGGTGTGCTGCGATTCATGGGGTCGCAAAGAGTCAGACACAACTGAGTGACTGAACTGAACTGAACTGGTTACATACAGAGGAACAGGGGCAAAGCAAAACAAACAAACAAAGTTTCTTGATGGAAACAAAGCAAAGGAACAGCATCTTTAAAGTACTGAATATCTTTGTCAATGAATACTTTGCATGCACTCATTGGCCATCTGCACACGTCCTTTTGTGAGGTTTCTATTCAAACCTCTTGCCCATTTCCTAAGTTTTTAATGTTGATAAGATCCCATCCATTTTTTTCTTCTATGACAAATGTTTTTTGTATCCTATATAAAATATCTTTGCCTCCTCAAGGTAATGAACACTTTCTCCTATGTTCCTTCTAGAAGCTTTACAGCTTTACATTTTGCTTTAATGTTTAAGTATGTAACCTGTTTAAAGGTTATTTTCATGTGGTATGTGATATGCTCATTTTTTTCATATAGATATCTGGCTATTCCAGCACTGTTTGATGAAAAGTCTGCCCCCTTCCAGGGAGTTACCTTGGCACTTTTGTTTTTTAAAAAACAACTGACCATACATGTAGAGACCTGTTTCTAGACTTTCTGCTCTGTTCCACTGGTCTATGACTCAGCAATTCCACTCCCAAGTAACTACCCAACAAAATTAAGTGATATGTCTACAACAGCTTTGTACATGAATGTTCATGGCAACTTTAGTCATAATAGTTCTAAGCTAGAAATAACCCAAATGTCCACCAACGAGTGAATGGATAAACAAGTTATGCTATATCCATGCAACAGAATAGCAATTAGCAATAAAAAATAATGTATCACTGATAACACACAATAACATAAAGAAATCTTTACAATATTATGCTAAGAGAAAGAAGCCAGACACAAAAGACTAAACATCATATTATTTCATTTATATGGCAAATTTAGCTACAGTGAAAGAAAGTAGATCAGGTCTCCTGGGGCTAGAGGACAGATTTCAAAGGGGCTAGAGGAAACTTACAGTAATGGAAATGTTTTAAATCTCGATTGTGGTGGTATTTACATGGGTGTATACATTCGTTAAAACTGAACACTCAAAATGGGTGTATTGTATTGCAGGCAAATTTTTCCTCAATAAAATTGATTTCTGAAAAGCAGCCTTCACTGTTATCAGTATGGGTTTTCTATTCTTCAAGTTTACCCAAGAGTCTGTCTATATTCATAAGTATGAAAGATCACATTTATAGATATAAAGATGCTGGGCTACCCCTCATTTCTATCGACTATTTCTAGAATGCTTTCACAAGACTAATATTTTAAAGTAACACTCAAGATTGGACTAGCACAATGAATGGCCTTACCTAGTGGAGACACATTTATTACTAATGTACTTATTGATTGCCATGGTTGTTTATTTTCCAGAGTTCCATAAAGCCATTGGTATGATGCTAGAGACACAGCAGAAATATTCAACACAAACACACTTCACTACATAACATCTTCTGCTCACATGTGTATCTTCCTGTCTACGCTACCATGCAAACATCCTTCCTAACCTGTCCTGCAAAACAGAATGACCTGGAATTTTGCTACCTAATTCACCTTCAAACAAAAAAAAAAAAAAAGAAGAAGAAATATGTCTGCATTTTCTGAAGCAAACAAAACAGCAACCATAATGATATTGATGAATCACAATACCACTCAGCTCTGCAGAGCACTGTGACTTGCCCAGGCCATCATATTCACACCCCACTTTCTGAAAGCTGATGAGACGTCTTTTACCTCTAGTGTACCAACGTCTAATTGAAGGTATTCAACCTGGGAAGTGGTTACCCCAAGCAGCACCCTGCATTTTACTAGGAAGCACAGCAAACAACAAAATAATATGGTGTATCTTTTCTGACGCATCAATTTTATATGGAAATTTAGAATGGAGAAACTGTTTTTAGGGTAAACGTCATGCCGTATTACTGAATAGAAAGCAATATTCACATAATTGGTTACGATTTTTAAAAAGACACTTTCAAAACATTTCTTACCTGCAATAGCAGTTTCAGATTTAATTCCAAAATCCTCAAATCCTTTTAAGGTATGTGTTCCCTTTTCTATATTGTCCAGAAAAAAAAAAAGAAAGAAAGAAAGAAAGAAAAGGCTGCCAGAAGAACCGAACTATGACTAAAGCCAGGAAACTGACAGAGATCAGAAAACCCAGCTCGTGGCATGTCCCTGATCCCCCACCAAGTCATTCCACCTCAGTGCCTATACAGTCAGGTGCCAGACCCAACAGCCAGGACACCAACCCTGGCTTGCCCACAAATCTACATTAGCACCTTGGAAGAGATACCAGGAAAAGAGCTATTTCTTTTCCTACATCCATAAAAGAGAGATGCCGATAGTACCTAGTTTATAAAGTACTATCCAGCTCACTGCCTGACCAATAGTGAGTGATCAATCAATGTTAGCTACCTTATCATCATTGTTGTCTTATTATGCTTTTTAATTCCTATATACCACAACCCAAACTTTTGTGTATCAACTGCAATCCATTCAGTAATAGATTACTGACTGCTGCTGCTAAGTCACTTCAGTCATGTCCACAGACGGCAGCCCACCAGGCTCCTCCATCCATGGGATTTTCCAGGCAAGAGTACCCTTCTCTGGAGATTACTGACTATTCACTCTCAAATGCAGAGGGAATTCTGGACACCCAGTCAGGAAGCACAGTCTCTCAGGAACTCTTACTCAAACACAGTATACTTCTTGGATAGCAGCAGACACCCTCAAAAGAAATAAGGACTCTTTCTGGTTGAGCTTCAAAAGGTGACCTGAAGCAAGCTTTGGTGCTCAGCTTTGCAGTGGAGATGAGCTTAAGAATTAACTCACTCCTTCTGAACAAACATAAGTCCAGTTTATAGCTCAGAATGCCCACTTACATATTTATATACAACAGGAATATCTATGATCAAAAGCCAGCCTTTCACACAAAGAGGCCTCTTCATGCTGAATGGGGCTTCCCAGGACACCACAGCACCCAGCAAAATCTTGCCTTATGAGTAGAGAATGAGAGCCAAGGCAATGACAAGATTTCAAAGGATATTTGTAACAATGGCAGCCTGATGAGTTATTCTCCTACATTTCAAGGATATTTCTACTTAAAGAACGTGGAGAGTGTCCCCGAGCAAAACACTGGAAAATCCCCGAGCAGCAGTCAGTAATCCAAGTTTCCTCAAACTTTATCAACACACGGACTTTTCCCCAGTGTCTTCCCCAACAAGACATAAGACCTCCAGCTCCCAGAAGTCCCATCCAGTTATTCCTAGGAATCTCTGGGAGTGAAATACACAAGCTTACACACAATCCTTCCCCTCGTGGCTCGCCTCTATTGCAATGTTCTACCCCAGCAGCACCTCGAGAATGCTGATATCTCTATGAAGGATACAATCTCCAAGGGCTTCCCAAGGCCAAAAGGCGTACAGAGGTGTACCCAGAGGTGTACTACACTATAGCTGTATGCGGAGGAGAGAGCCAGCTTCTCAGAGGAGCTTTCCCAGCCCACCCCCCCCCAACTACATCAATTCTCTCATTACATATAGTATACATTACATTGTGCTTTGAATATATATAAATAGACTATATATATAACATAAAGGAAATAATTATAATTACATGTATAATTCCATTATATTTTTCCTCTGTAGTATTATTATAATATTTATTTATAATAATTGTAATTGTTGTTGTTCAGTCACTAAGTCACGTCCGACTCTTTGCAATCCCACAGACTACAACATGCCAGGCTTCCCTGTCATTCAGCATCTCCCAGAGTTTGCTCAGACTCATGTCCACTGAGTCAGTGATGCTATCCAACCATCTCATTCTTTGTTGTCTCCTCCTGTCCTCAATCTTTCCCAGCATCAGGGTTTTCCCCAATGAGTTGGTGCTTCACATCACATGGCCAAAGTATTGGAACTTCCGCTTCAGCATCAGTCCTTCCAATGAATATTCAGGGTTGATTTCATTTAGGATTGACTGCTTTGCTCTCCTTGCTGTCCAAGGGACTCTCAAGAGTCTTCTCCAGCACCACAGTTCGAAAACATCAGTTCTTCAGTGCTCAGCCTTCTTTATGGTCCAATTCTCACATCTGTACAAAACTACTGGAAAAATCATAGCTTTGACTATACAGACCTTTGTCAGCAAAGTGATGTCTCTCCTTTTTAATATGCTGTCTAGTTAATATGCTGTCATAACTTTTCTTCCAAGGAGCAAGAAGTTTTTTAACTTCATGAACTTATTTGGACAACTCTTTAATAGCTGTCTCCTTTGCCAGAATCTATGCTCCATGAAAGCAGGAATGTGTTCCACTTGTTTTATGCTATATCCTGGATAGCAGCTGACATCCTCAAAAGAAATAAGGACTCTTTCTGGTTGAGCTTATAAAGGTGACCTGAAGCAAGCTTTGGTGCTCAGCTTTGCAGCGGAGATGAGCTTAAGAACTAACTCATTCCTTCTGAACAAACATGAGACCAGTTTATAACTCAGAATGCCCACTCACATATTCATATGCAACAGGAGTATCTATGATCAAAAGCCAGCCTTTCACACAAAGAGGCCTCTTCATACTGTGTCCAGTACCCCCGTACATGGTAGACACTCAGTACGTTAATACGGCTTAGTCAATTCAACCCTCCTATATAGTAGATTTAAAAAAAGAAGCCAGAGAAGATAAGTCTTTTTAACTTGATCAGCCCGTAGTTCAAACCCTAGACTCTTTCATCCTTAGCCCACACTGATACCTAAGTTGCTCTAACACTTAGTGATCAATCCAGTCATGATCCAAAGGAGAGAATAAAATCTAAACTACAGAGACCAAAGACCTGTATTCAAGTCCTAGATTTGCCACTTAAACCTTACAAGGTTGTGACAGGAATTAAATGAAGTGGTGTATATACAGTGATTGGCATAGGATCAGGCATATATAATCTATTAATCTCAGCTATTTTAGCACAATTTATGAAGTCTGTTCTTCAATTTCCACGTCATCTTGATCAGGCCAGAACAGTCAAGTCCTCAGGAAGACAGGAAAGCCCTTCCTAATAAGCAGTCACCGTCCTCTGCCCCCAAGCAGTCAGCAAACAGGGATGGAGGAAGATGATAAACACAAGATCACCAATCTTACCACATAGATATGTGTGTTCAACAGTGGGCACACAGAGCCACGTAGGAAGTGATCTTTTTAAAATGATGGCATTGCCAGCTGATTTCTGCCAGCCATGTGTTTATGAGGAATTTAAATTCTGATTTAAATGTGCTCATAGCATTATTATTGAATATACCAAAGGCTTGATTTCCACCTGGACAAACAAGACCATCCAGCATTCCAGTTCATACTCAGCCAATGCCCAGACAGCCTTGGCTGTGTGCAGGAAATCAGTGTCCTGGAAGCTTTTATACCACTAGCATATTAAAATGATGTTTCAGTCAATTATGTCACTTATTTTTTCCCATGATGTTTCAGGACCTGTGCTAGGGGAGTCAGCAATGATGAAACACAGCCTCTGCTCCAGGAAGCTCACGGTCCTGTGAACTACATTTACTATCTACTAAGTATTTTCAATTCAACTCAGCTCAGTCGCTCAGTCGTGTCCGACGCTTTGTGACCCCATGAATCGCAGCATGCCAGGCCTCCCTGTCCATCAGCAACTCCCGGAGTTCACTAGTAGATGGTATTTTAGTATTTTACTATCTACTAAGTGATTGCACTTAAACCTTTATCTATCTTTCCTGGTATTTTTATTATTGTTGTTATGGTTCCTTTGGTCTGAGAACAATTTGATGTCAAATTTGTTTTCAGTTAAAATCAGGCAGAGGAGCTTAATTACCCTTGTTTTCGGCTAAAGAATTCTAAGTAGGGAGGAACAAATCGACAAGATTCCTCTAGAAACATACAGTGGGCAGACTGTTGAGTGGCTGTCCAAAAGCCACAGCAATCCCCCTTTTCCTGGGCTTCCTTTCACAACAGAGGCTAAATAGTCAGATTCTTGCCAGCCTCCTTTTCACTGAAGGATCACCTAGTTCCAGCCATTGCAATATTTGTAGGAATCTGTTCCAGAGCTTCTAGGAACGCTTTTGGTCTGATCACAAGAACAGAGAGTCCCAGCTAGGTTGGCCCTAATCCTTGTTACTGTCTTCACAACACAGAAATGTGACGCTTGGAGCTGTAACAGACAACTTGCAAACAGGAAGCAATTAGTAAGTCACAAGGGAAAGACTCAGAGAGTCAGAGTCATTCTTGTTGTTATTGTTGAGCTGCTGAGACAATGACAGCAACTCTATGCCTTTACTCTTTGTACGAAGTAAGAAAGACCAAGTCCTGGTTGTTTAAACCACTGCAGCAGAGATTTTCTGTTACCTGCAGCCACACAGTCCTGGAATACATGGTTCAGGGCATGACTGAGCACATGCCTTTAAACTAGACACACTTGGGTTTATGTACCCGCTCATTTACTTACAAGCCACACAAGTCTGGACAAGTTATTTAATTCCTCAGAATTCAGTTTCCACCTTCTATAAATGAAAATACTATCACTGCTGGCAAGAATGTAAAAGGGTTCAGTCACTATGGAAAACAGTATGGCGGGTCCTCAAAAAATTAAACATAAAATAACCAGGGGATCCTATAGTTCCACTTCTGGGTAGGTATTTTTAATGAAAGCAGGAAATCAAAAAGATATTTGTACACCACGCTCATAGCAGCATTATACTCAACAGCCTTGTGCAATCCAAGAGTCCATCAACAGATAAACGAATCAACAAAACGTGGTATACATACAAGGGAGTATTATTCAGCCTTTAACAAGGAAGGAAATTCTGACACATTCTACAGCGTAAATGAACCATATAAAGAACATAGATGTTCTTTATGCTAAGTGAATAAGCCAATCACAAAAAGACAAATACCATATGATTTTATTCACTGAGGAGCTTGGTCAAATTCATTAGACACAAAGTAGAATGATGGTTATCAGGAGCTACAGAGGTGGGGATTGGTGTCTCCATTTTTGCAAGATGAAAAAAGTTTTGGGGATGAATGTTGAAGACAGGTCCTCTTAATGTGATTATACTCAAGGAGCCTAAACTGTACACTTAAAAGGGCTACAGTGGTAATTTTATCTTATACTTATTTTACCACATTTTTAAATTAATAAATTACAAAAAAAAATAACTTTATAAAATAAATAAAATGCAAAAAACCATTCTAATGAATTCACAGCTTGTCAAACCACACCACTGGTGGACCACCACCCTGGGTGAAGTCCAGCAGTACTTGTCCCTTGTGGATCTGTCCCAAATCAAAGGTTCTAAAAGGTATTTCACTCTTGCAGCAAGTAAACACAACTCTTTACCTCTCCAGGAAGTCAGATAGGAGTTGTATGGCTTCCTTCCCCGAGAAAGTCAAAAGGGTATCCACAAATAGCCACCCTGCAAGGGAGAATATAACACCTGCCCTGCAGAGAGGCAGAAACAATGTAGGGTCTTCACAGGTCAGAGCCACTGCCCACAGCTTTGGAGTCTGAGAACAGTTCTGAAGGAGAGATGGCATGGGAACTAGATGTGAAGATAAAGAACATTTATTGCTGAAACAGAAGTGGTTTTAAAGATGTTTCCGGCTAGCCATAATGGCAACGTAAGCAGAGGTGACAGAGCATTTGTCTGGTTAGAGGGAATCATGCATTAGGATGAACAGGAAAGATAAGAGCCAGACGAAGCCCTGAGCATCAGGAAGGCAGCCATTATCTTTATTTCAGTAGAGAAGGACTGAGATAAAGAAGTGTTCTTGGATTCACAGCACCTAAGACTATTCTAAGCACAGCGCAACTCCTCAAAAACTGTCAACTCATTCAGTGGACTATAGCCTCTGGAGAGATGCTCCAAATGACTAGAACTGGTCATCAGAGTGGGCAGACTCCACTCAGCTGACAAAATCCCTCCTACAGTGGTTCCCAGGCTACTTCCAAAAAAAGTGAGGAGCCACCACGATCGCCTCCAAAGACCTCAGTTACTGCAGGACACCACAGGCCCGTCTGAGCTTCCCAAAGGCCTTTAGTATGCATGCTCCCAGATGGAGTCAACGCCACCAAACAGAGCAG
The DNA here is from genome assembly GCF_014754425.2 of Oryx dammah. Taxonomy (NCBI): domain Eukaryota; kingdom Metazoa; phylum Chordata; class Mammalia; order Artiodactyla; family Bovidae; genus Oryx; species Oryx dammah. The sequence continues at coordinate 61,119,331 of NW_024070189.1, read as the reverse complement.
GGCTTCCCTTCTAAAGGGACACTGGCCCACTTCCACCTCAACTCCAAACCTAGGCATCTGGCTCCTGGAGAGCACTGGCCCTTGTTCTTCTCTATTGGAAGGCAAGTAAACTAGCACAAATAATTAAGAGAGAAAAGAAAAAAAAAAAAAAACATGGATAAGGAGAGTCAACGGAAAAAAAATTTCAATTGAGTCCAATTTTAAGAAATTATTTCAAAGTTCTAATCGCTGTAAGTGATGAAACAATTCATGACAGAAATTGCAATTACCAAAGAAATGATCTGTTCTGCAACGGCAATTTTAGTGACATTTATAACACACAGGAAATCATGAGGCTTAATTATTTGAATTTACTGGGGCTACAGATGCCGTGTTGAAATCTAATTAAATAGATCCACCGAAACTGGCCAGCTGAAGAAATGGCTAAGTTGCTGAACCGTGCGCTGGTTTTTAAAAGCAGTTCGTGAACAGCCTCCAAATAGGCAGTGAGTAATGATCTATCTTTCTTCCTCAACTGTCATTTCAAAAAAATTAAAAAAAGAGAGACATTTCTCTATTGATCTTCAGTCCTTCACAATAGAATTTACTTCAACTCCTATACCATATCCCCCATTCTAATGATCTTCGATAGATCACCAGAATAAATGGAAACAACTCCACTCCTTACCTTTCAGATCTTACATCCAAACTATCTCAGGCCTCAAGGAAGAAAGTGCAAGTCATTAAGTGGTGGAAAAAAAGATTTCCTTCTTCAATTTCTTAAGAACATTAACATTCAAATATTAATAGCCTTAAAAAGTTCTATAATTCCTGAGGTCTCAAAGAAATGCTTGTTTAAATACTAAGTAATCCATGATGACAAAATTCTGATTAAAAAACTAGTAAACGCTTAGAGGAGAAAACATGCAGAAAACACATAAAGGTACAAAACTTAAAATTAAAATTTGCCAACAATCCCACCAACCACCATACTTAACCACAATTAACATTTTGGCCTCTTTCCTTCCAGTGTATTTTCTAAGCATACACATTTTAACACAATGTAAACATGCTATATGTATAGTCTTACATCCCATTGTATCATCAGACGTTATTTCAAGCACATTTAACATAATTTTTAAAACAATCTCCTACTTCTGCGTTTATAGTTTGCTCCCAAGTTTCTAGCCTTCATCAGTAAACTCATTCACATCCACTTACATAAACTTGTATCAGCAGCTCTGATTCATTCTTTAGGAGGGATTCTCAGAAACAAACTCTTGGGACAATGTTCATTAACGTTCTAAGACTCCTAATAAGAATAGCCAAATTGCTTTTACTAAAAGTTATACCAATCTACATTTCTACCAGCAGTTTAATGAACACCCAAAATTGAGAACTGTCTTTTTTTCCCTTTCCAAATTATTAAACTTTCAGTGAATGCCTTGCCAATTCTCTCTGCACGCTCCTCTGTTTTATAAATCTTGATATATTACTTTGTCCTGTTTTCAAATAATACTACAAGTAACATTGGAACCATAAAGGTTCTTTGAAAACATGATTCCCTTAGTGAATACTCTTTGACCATCACACAAAATGTATTTCTATAAGTAAGGGGAGGGGGCTTAAAAGGTTGAATTTTTTTTTTCATTTTTATTAGCTATTTGTATGTCCTATTCTGTTAACCTGGTTTACAGCCTTTGCCAATTTTCCTACTATGGTTTTAGTATCATTCTTGTTGATTTATACATTAACAAAACTAATCATTTGTTGAGTATGTTTTTCCAAAGTTTTTTTTTTTTAACTGGCATTTTGTTTCTTTGGGAAGTTTTGACTTCTAGAAATTTTAATTTTATGTAAAGCAATTATTTTCCTCCTTTGAAATTTTCTTTCCATTGACTCTCCTACTATCAGCATCAAGTACAATTTTTCTTTGTTTCTGTTTTTTGTGGTGGTTAATTGTTTTCCATTTAACTCTTTAATCCAACCAAAATTTATTTTGGTATATTGTGTGAAGAAAGGCTATAATCATATTTTTCCCAGTAATTAATTTAGAATTCATTACACAATTCCCCTTTCCCCTTAATGCATTATACCCTCTCTCACATTAAGCTCTGTTTCTAGACTATTCTGTTCCATTCAACAGTATGTCCCTGTGCTAGTAACCACATGGTCTTAATTAGTAAAGTCTGAGTACATTTTATATCTGGAAATGCAAATCTCCTCTAATTATACATCATTTTCAAAATTTTCTTGGCAATTTCAGACAGCTGATTCTTTAAGAGTTTGAGAATAATTTGACACAATCCCCCCAAAAGAAGAAAGAAACTCCCAGCTAAGATGTTGATTGGACTGGGGTGAAATGATATATTATTTGGGAAGAACTGACATCTTCATCACACTGGGAGAAACTGGCAGCCCTCATCCCCATCTATTCCAGCCTTCTTTTTTGTCAGTCAACACGTTTTTGTGATTTTCTTCACACGGATTCTCCAACATTTCTTGTTATGCTATTTCTACGAGTCTTATTTATTTTTACTCATAAGTAAACTACACCAAGCAAGGATGGTGTGAAATAATGTGCTTCAATTTCAGCACCACATCGTGAAGGATACGCTTATCTCTCCAAACTCTGACAGAGAGGCTCATCATTTCACGAATTAATGAAAGGACGAATAGCAGATGGAGGACAAATGGGTTTAAAAGCCCTGATATGGAAGAACTGAGTTGGCTAGACTGTACAGCAGGCTCATGATGAGTCTATCATGATCAATACTCACATCAGATCAGATTTTCAAAAAGAAAAAAGAGACAGATCATCTTAAAATATTTATAGAACTATCTCTGGTAGCTCTGTCTATCATGGTACATTCTCCCCAAGACTTCTGATCTTCCACTCTACCCCAAGGGGTGGGCGCAAGCAAGTCAACGTCCTTCTAGGAGACTTTAGTTTTGAACAGAAGGATACTGAAACTGAGTCAGGATGGTATCAGCCCTGATGAATACTTTTTTAAAAAGTGGTTTGAAACAAAAACAGATCATTTTAATGATACCATCCACATGCCATCCAACTCATCCACTTGAAGTATACGACTTCATGGTTTTAATGCACAGAATTGGCAACCATCACCTCAAAAAGAAGCCCTGTAGCCATTTTTACCTTTTTTAAATTGCAAAATACATACATTTTTACCATGTAAACTATTTTTAACTGTCTAGTTCAAAAGTGTTACATACTTTCACAATGTTCTGCAACCAATCTCTGGACCCACTTTCTCTTTGCAAAGCTCTCTACCCATTCAACAATGATTCCCTATTTCTCCCTTATTCCCAGCCCCCGGCAACCACCATTCTACCTTTTGTCTCAATGAGTAAGGGAGGGCGAAGCAAGGAGAGAGATAGGGGCAAAAGGCAGAGACCAGCAGTTGGAAGGCTCCTGCACTGATCACGACAGGAGATGACAGTGGCCTGCCCTACAGCAGTGATGAGGAGACAGAGAATCCAGATGGAGTCAGGCATATTTTGGGTTAATGAAATATACTTAAGGATAGGATGGCAGGACTTGCTGATGGACGTGATATGGGACTAAAAGAGAGGAATACTCCAGATAATACCTGGAGTACCTGAGAGATGGAAATCAGCACGGGACAGATTTAAGAGGGAAGGGAAATATGGAGCCAAGCAGCCCCTGGGAGCTACACCTAAACAAGCCCAGGAAGAAGGACAAGTGCCTCATCTCAGTGAACTTGAGTCTGCTCTGGCATGGAGTGTCACAGGCAATTTTCCTAAAATGTATTGGCCAGTTTACCACCACTGTTCACTTTATAAGAAGACTTCATTCATCAGGATTTCCTTCAGAGGAACACACTCACGTGAACATGCATACAGAGAAGCCACAAAGCTCAACCTGATGATGTATCTGAATTCTCACCAAAAGATTAAAAAGAAAGATAAAGAGTCTTCTCTTAGCTAAAAGGAATTAAAGGGCATGCTACTGCCTTGCAGAGGGGGCAGTAAGGCATAGACCAGATGATCACACTCAATCATAGGGAAGAGTGTGATTCCTATGGCTTCCCAAGTCAAGGTTGGCTATCAAAGCCATCACAAGAGTGAGTAAGGCATACAGATAGTCTGGTATTTCAGTCAATGCCCAACACATGACTTAAGAAGGTTCAATGTAAGAGTTCAGAGCGTGCGCTCGGGAATCTGACACTGGCCCCGCCACCAAGTAGCTCTGTGGTCATGGGCAAATCCAGGCACTTCTCTGAGTTTCAATTTCGTTTTTATAAAATCAAGATATTCAAGCCTACCTTAAAGGATTGGTGAGTGATGTCACATGAAACAGAGGAGGAGGGAAGAGCGTGAGTGTGTGCACGTGCACGTATGTGCATTACCAGAAGCTATGATAAACCTAGACAGTGTATTAAAAAGCAGAGACATCACTTTGCTAACAAAGGTCCATGTCATCAAAGCTATGTTTTTTTTTTCAGTAGTCATGTATGGATGTGAGAGTTGGACCATAAAAAAGGCTGAGCGCCAAAGAACTGATGCTTTCAAACTGTGGTGCTGGAGAAGACTCTAGAGAGTCCTTTGAACTGCAAGGAGATCAAACCAGTCAATTCTAAAGGAAATCAACCTTGAATATTCATTGGAAGGACTGAAGCTGAAACTGAAGCTCCAATACTTTGGCCACCTGAGACAAAGAGCCGACCCACTGGAAAAGACCCTAATGTTGGGAAAGATTGAGGGCAGGAGGAGAAGGGGGCAACAGATGATGAGATGGTTAGAAGGCATCATCAACTCCACAGACATGAGTCTGAGCAAACTCTGGGAGATAGTGAAGGACAGGGAAGTCCATGGAATCACAAAAAGTTGGACACAACTGAGTAACTAACCAACAACAATGAGTACACTGGGTGGTTTCAGGGCTAGACAAGGAGTCAAAAGATCTAGTTTTTCCTCTAGTTTGTACTAAATAGTTAAGTGACAACAGATAAGTTACTCTCCTCCTGGCCTTGGGCTTCCTCACTCATTAAAGTCTCAGCTGATCTGATAAACAGCCTTAAAAAATTAGCAACAGAGAAAGCTAAAAACCAACCCATAACCATTTCAATACCAAAAGGTTCCTCCTTTTGAGAAAAGGAGAAACTCCTCCTTTTGAGGTTCCTCCTGAGATATGGTGTCAGGGCCTAAAGAAGAGTTCACTGAAATTCAGATCAAGAAGCAACAGAGTCCCCAGATGCCCTTTGCCACTCTGCAGAGCTGAGCACTGCACTTTCTCTACCAAGGCAAGACACAGGAGGTTATCAAAGGACAGGGGATATTAGAGGGTCTCTTCATTGAGGGACTCCCACATAGGATGAAGGCTAGGGTTGCTGTTGTTGTTTAGTTGCTAAGTCATGTTCAACTCTTTGTGACCCTATGGACTGTAGCCTGCCAGGCTCTTCTGTTCATGGGATTTCCCAGGCAAGAATACTAGAGTAGGTTGCCATTTACTTCTCCAGGGGATCATCCTGACCCAAGGATTGAATCCACATCTCTTGTATCTCCTGAATTGGCAGGCAGATTCTTTACCACTGAGCCACCCACCTGGGAAGCCTGAAGGCTAAGGTAAATCACATAAAACAGAGGGTTAAGCAAACAAAGGAGGATGCTGAGATAATCTCACACATATACACACCCCAACCCTCTCCTCTCCACTGGCCATCAGTAATACTGATGGTCTGACCTTCACATTCCAAGGAGGAGACGGTAAGAGTCCTCTCTGCAGAGTCTGAGCAGCCCAAGAGGAAAGAGCAGGAGACAGTAGCATGGATCCTCTGGTTATACTGGTTTATAATATTATATACATTTCATGTGTACAGCATGACATTTCAACTTCTGGACATGTGTGCTCACATGTCTACACATCACCATCACCCACTAGGTACTAAGGAAAACAGTATGAAAACTCCTCAAAAGTTAGCAATAGAACTCCATATGACCAAGCTATTCCAATTCTGGGTATTTATCTAAAGAATACAAAGATACTGTTAGTGTCAGTCATTTAGCCATGTTTGACTCTTCGAGACCCTGTGGACCATAGCCTGCCAGGCTCCTCTGCCCATGGGATTCTCCAGGCAAGAAAACTGGAGTGGGTAGCCATTCCCTTCTCCAGGGGATATTCCTGACCCAGGGATTGAACCTGGGTCTCCTGCATTGCAGGCAGATTCTTTACCATCTAAAATACCTGCATCCCTATGATCATCACAGTATTATTAAGAGTAATCAAGATGCGGACACAACGTAAGTGTCCCGGTCTTGAAGAACGTGACACCCACTGATGGAAGAGGGAATAAAGAAGATGTGGTCTATACAGAGACAATGGAATACTACTCAGCCAACACTGATTCTTAATCTGGCATTCCAGCCAGAACACCCTACAGGGAGATTCAGGTCAACAAGCCCCACCCACACACAAAAACCTCCAAACAGCTTCAAAGTCCATCCAGACAAACCAGTAACTAAACATTGCCTGACACTGGAATAAAGCTATGATCATGAGAGAGGTCAAAACAGAGGAGAAATTAAAGCAAGAAACTTAAAAAAAAAAATCTACAGGAAGGGAAAAAAACAAAAATAATTACGATTAACATCCTCAGAGGGATAAAAAAGATACTGTAACTATACAATATGAATATCACAGTACAATAAAAGACCATCTGGAAAAAAAAATTATTAAAGGTCTTGGGAAGTTAAATTTATGTATATGTGTACTTTCAAATTAATAAGGATGGTAAGCTGGGGAGGCAACAGTAGAAATGGGATGGCTGGTGGGTAGGACAGAAATGAAACTCTCCATTTAGACCTTTTTGAACAATCTGAATGTTGCTATCCATTTCTAAATACCATGTGACACCTCATAACATGCTATTTAACCACACCATAGCTACACAGATTTTTCAGGGCCACTTGGTAATGTTATTTCCAGGGCAAAATGCATCCACAACTGCCTAATGATTCACTTATAAACAAGTGAAATTTATAGACCTAAGTTGGAACTGCCGGCATGAAATAAGAAGGAAGGAAGGGAGGAGGAGGATGGGGGGATGAATATTGGTCAGTTTGGGTTGCCACAACAATAAATAAATACAACAGCCTGGGTGGCTTAAAGAACAGAAATTAACTTTCTAACAGCTCTAGAGGCCAAAGATCTGAGATCAGGGTGCCAGCATGGGTGAGCCTGGGTGAGAGTCCCTTTCTTACTTGCAAATGGCTGTCTTCTCCCTGTGTACGCATGTGGCAGAGAGAAAGAAATCTCTCTTCCTCTTCTTTTAAGGTCATCAATGCTATCAATGTTAAGACGTATCATCCTTTAACTGTGATTACCTTCTAAAAGCCCTGTCTCCAAATATAGTCACACTGGGAGTCAGGGTATCAACATCTGAACTTTGGGGAGACACAATTCAGTCCATGCAGACAGAAGAGCATTTACATGACCCAAGAATGTAACTCTGGGACCGTATATGTACACCTAGCTTTGGAAGGATGTTCACTAAAGAGCAAAACCAATATACAACAGAAACAGACTCCGAGATGTTGAAATCAAACCTATAGTTACCAAAGGGGAAATGTGGGGGAAAGTAATAACTTAGGAGGCTGGGATTAACACATACATACCACTATATATAAAACAGATAATTAGTAAGGATCTACTGTATAGCACAGGAAACTCAATTTAATTTTCTGTAATAACCTATATGGGAAAAGAGTGTAAGAAAATATACACAGAACCAGTTCACTTCGCTATACACCTGAAACTAACAAAACATTGTAAGTCCACTATTCCCCAATAACATTTTTTTAAAAAAAAGCAAAACCAAGATCAATAGGAATGAACAGGTAAGGGGGACGCTCATATGTGGAATCTTCTGACTGTGTCAGGGGTTAACCCCTACCTCTTGCTGTTCATCGCCGTCCTTACACGCCCTCTCCAACCCTTCAAGCACCATTACTAGTGGCCCTATCTACATCCTTCCTGATGAGCAGTCATCTGACAGAACTCAGAATTGAATTTTTAATCTAAACCTCATTATGGTGAATGGCTGATAGAAATGGAAATGGTATAGTGCTTTGGTTCCCTGGAAGTCACATTTTATTTCTTATAATACCTAAATTTGATTCAAGCTTTATTCTTATAATCTGCCAGTTTTGTTTTTTCCCAAAAGCCCATTGCCCCTAAAGCAAATTCCAGAAAAAAACAAAATAAGCCTGTCTAATAAGAAAAAGAAAGATAAACATCTTATGAAAATGATGTCTATTGATCCAGATCCTGCTGAGTGAGCAAGCAAATCCTTAGGTGCAAACAAGGCACTTATGACTGCTATTTAAGCCTCGGGAGGTTTCACTTATTACATGCCTGTCGGACAGCACTAATAACCTGAAGAGCAAGGGAATGTTCTAACATGACAACTGATCCTCGTTCACCTGGCAAAGAGTGGCTGAGCATTCGCCACCACTATTCCTATGATTGTGGATAGACAGAACCAAAACAAAATCAAATGCTCAACATTAGAGCATGAAGAAGAAACCATCCAAGTCCACTGGAAGACTGATGAGGTTTCTCCTCCCATTTTGTCAGGCAACAGGATCAGCCTCAGAAGCATTTTCCCTGGGGATATCCAAAAGCAGCAACCCAGAAAAACTGGGGGCACAGGGCAGGGGACTGCCTTAGCTTTCTTCCCTTTCTTCCCTGCACTCTGAAAAAACCAAGCCAAGAAGAGGACCTCCTTTCTGCAGCTTTTGTTTTCTCACTTGCAAGATAAAAGGATTGAAACAAGGTTCCTTCAGTTCCCCACGTCCGTGATTCAAACATTTATCAAATCACAATACTTAGGAAGATAAATGCAATCAGAAGTCTTAGCCACTTGGCAGGCCTAAAGTGCTGCTCACCAAAGGCTAGCAAGTGAAGGTGTATTGCAGGGCTCCCTGTGCACAGGAAGGAAATGTGAGGCGGCTAATGGCACAGCTTCGCAATCACCGCAGGGGCTCCGACCTTGGGTCCCAGTTACACAGGGCTGGCAGCTGTGTCTTATGCCTCACGGACGGCAATGTCCATCCAGTATGCCCAGGCCATTGATTCCTGGACAATTCATTAGCAAGAGAGAACAAGGCCACCCTAGTGACAGAAGGGAAATCCATCAGCAAGAGGTCTCAATGAGAGGAAATCTTTCTAAGTACTAAGACACTGGCTCTCAAGAGAACACTCAGTCCAGGTCTCTGGGGATGAGCAGTTACCTAGTCACAAGCCAGCAGGGTAGAGCTGCCAGCAGAATTGGAAAGCATGCTCCTGGCAGGAATGAGGGGCCCCCAGAATTGCTCCTCAAGGCCACAGAGTGTTCAATCACATCGCAATTTCTAGACTCTCACCAACAGCCTCATTCCACTTCTAAAGAAGCACAACAAAGCTTTGTCGGCAATGGGCCTGCAATGTTCACTAATTGGTAATGGTCCAAAGAACACAGCCCAGTTCTCCTGGGCTTCCAGCTATTTCCCAGACATTTGCTACTCCAACCTCCACACAAGTGGCTTTCAGGTCATTCAACCAGTTACCTCTTCAACAACCTTGCTAGCCCTGCAGGGTCTTCCAGGACAATCATATTTGCAGGCAAAAAAATAAAAATAAAAAAATAGACTCAGGCCAAGGAGACTGACTGGACAAGATACCCAGCCCACAACAAACAAGATAATACAGAGACAATAACTGGGGGGAGGTCAGAGAGCTGAATTCAAATCCCTAACTCACCACCATTTGTCATGGGATCTTGAGAAAGCTGCTTAACTTCCTTCAGGAGAATTTCTCCACCAGAAAAATGATAATTATATTACATAACTCACAGGATTGCACCAACAGGTAAATAAGATAACACAGGGACAACACTCAAGTATATTCTCTTGCACACAGTAAGTACTCAGTAAGTGTCAGACATGGGTGTGTACCCATACTCATGAAACCTGAGGACCACCCTACAAACACTTCACTGCCCAGAGAGACAATTCCAACATTGAGACTTAAGATAAAAGCTGATCCATCAGGTGTACTCAAGGAGGAAAAACTGAAGAGGCACTTGCCAACAAGAACAGAACAGAACTAATATTAGTAGGTCCTCTGTGTCTTGTGCCCAACCGAAAATGAGTTTGTTGCTAGGTTCCTTCTCTGGCCACCATTCATGATGCAATTACATTACTGGCATTGTTTTCTATGTTTCATTTTAAACAGACTCCTTATCCAGGTGTCCATTATATGACCTACACAATGAGAAAGGAGGTCAGTGGCCCCCATCTCAAACTTGTACGTGCAATGGTGAAGTTCCCTGAACCTGACGCCTGCCCAAATTGTTGGGGTCCCTGAAGGAGAAGGGTTTTCTGGACTCTGGTGCCTCCATCTGTGCTGCAGCCATCATTCCCATGGGGTAGAAAAGAACATGGTCTTTGAAAATACTTGGGCCTACCAAGTTGGCTGGGCAGCTAATCTCAGGCTCGTTACTTAAACTCTGAGCCTATAAATCATGACTAATGCCCACTTGCAAGGCTGTGGCAGGTTTCGAGAGTGAGGTTCGTGAAGTCCCCAGGAGGGTGCCTCAATCACACTAGACCTTCACTTATTAATAACGATTAATGATAACACATTTCCTCCTATATATCCTGCTAGTCCTTCTTGGTGTCCTTTGTGGACTCATCTTTTCTTGCCTTCCCCACAGACACTGGCATCCCCAGCATAGTTTTCACTTCCTCTTCAACACACTCTCTCCCTGGATGGTCTCATTCATGGGGATGGCATCAGAGATCACCCGCAGTCTAATGACTCCCAAGCTGCTATCTCCAGGCCAGTCTCCTCTTCTGGTCCCCAGACCCTTGCTTCCAGCTCCCTGCTTCCCTTCTTTATCTGGCCGCCCCTGGGCCCCCAAACTACATATCTAAAATACAGCCTCAGTATACCCAGTAAGCCTGTTCTTACTCAGTTACCCTTAGCAGCCTCCTCACAGATTCACATGGTCGTACAGTCCGTTCCTTTTGCTGGTTTTGCCATTAATACTCTCTCTTCTAATTCCATGACCATGGCTGGCTGCAGTCCATTATCGCTAATCCTGCTTCCAACTGTGTTCCCCACCCCACCATTCTCTCCACTGCCTCTTGAATCGTCTCCACAACTTGAAACCTCGCCCTGACATTCTGATGTATCACATCCTGCAGCGGATCCCACAACCTACAAGGAAGACGAAGGTATTATTCCAACCTGGACACTGCTAAGAATGAAAGGGGCACTGTTACGTTCCTCCCACTGGCCGCTAGCTGTGGGTAAGAGCTGCATTTAGTGCAGTGGAGATGTCCAAGGTTCAAACGAATATGTAAGATCCAGCCAACGATGCCCCCTCTCAGTTCTGAGACCAGGTCACACAAGAGTGCCAAGCCATGGCAGAGGTGACACACTATGACCAAGTCACAAAGCCTGGCTGCCAAGGGGATCAGACCCAGACCTCCCCAGCAAGCTTGTAAGATGCAACCAGAACTCTAGTTCTTCTCCCTGAGGCACCCTCTATTCCTCAGCACTCTTTTAGATGCAAGTAACACATCATTATACATCAGAGGTGAGCTAAGTAGAAACCACAGGGATACTGAAGCAGGTGGGCAGGCGGGGCTGCAGCCTGGCCCTAGGACAGGGTTGGGTCCCAAAGACTGGAAAACCACCCAATCTCTTCTCAACTCTCTCCTCTTCCTCTGCTAACCATTCTCCTCCCCTTTCACAGCCTCTGAAGCAGGTACCAGATGTCTCCCTCCCAGCTCCCAAACTCACATGACATAGACCCGGCAACCCAAGTTCCTCTCCCAGTTCCTAATCCAAACTCCCAGGAAAGAGGCCCTGTTTGAAGCAGCCTGGGTCAAGGGCCCATCCTTGGGTCCATCAGCTACATGTATCAGGTAAGATGCTTTAAGACAGCGGCTGCTGAGGGGCCCACTACTATAAGTGGTGGGAACGAGAGGACTCATGATGAGTTAGGTCAACAGTCCATAGAAAATGCACTGCGTCTCCACTCTGGACAGCTTGCTTTTTTTCCTCTCCTCTCTGTATTCCCTTCCTCCTAAGTAGGCTATTTTTGCTCTGCTAGAGTTGTCTTCATGAACTTTTTGCCCATCCTTCAGAACCAAGACCAAATCTCACTTCACTGGTGAAGCCTTATAGGACTGATTCTAGCTGTTACCAAACTCTCTTCACATTACTTAAGGAAACTGCATTTTATTTTTAACTATACTTATTCCTCGACCCTGTGTATTGTACACAAATTCAGTACCACCATATTTAAAGGGCCCCTCCTGTGCACTAGCCATGAGTTAGAAGCTGCAGGAGGACCTTAGGAAGCTTATAAGAGCACAGGAAGTAACTTATGAGGTCTCTAAAGAATCTCATATATGTTGGGGTGAGTAAAGGTAAGAGGGCATCAAAGGTGAATGCAAACATTATTTCCTATAAAAGGATAAATAAAGGGTGATTTTTTCCTTGTTGTAGAAGAAGTTTTCCATTTTCAGAATGACTTAATCCAACAATCCTCTAACAGCACCTTGGAATCTTAAATTCAAAAGTTGATTTTTGCACATGGCATCCAGAAGAACTCTTTTGGGTAAAGGAAGAACAATCCATGGAGGGTTTCAAACATGGTAGAAAGTCACTTTGCACAGCTTTCAGACCCAGCACACACTTACTTCAAGCTAACAGATGTATTATGCTCAGAAAAGGATTATGTTTGCATATGTGGAACTAAATTCAGTTTTATAAATTCCAAGAGGGTGAACACAAGGAGGCCACAATACAAACCAGAACCTCGGCCTGGTTCTGGCTCTGCCATGACCACTTCCCTAGTCAAAACCGCAAATTCCTCCTCTATAAAACAAGGAGGTTGAAATAAAAACCCTCAGAGATGCCTTCCAACACTAAAATTCTATGTTCTACATTAAATCATGTACATGCAGACTCCACAATATCCCTTTGGACTTAAATATCACACCAAAAAGCAGTACGAGGCATTTATTAGCAGTAAAAATTCAAATGATGCAAGAAAAAGGCTATGTTTTCTCTTTGGGGAAAATGGAAGTACCCAAAGACTTTTTTCCTGCTGTACCTTGTATAAATTTGTCAACAGTAGAGTAACAGCAATTAAACCAAACCCAGTGATACAACTTTTCGATGCAGCTGCAAAAACAACAACACAGCATTTGGATCTCAAGAGACTGGCTGGACCAGGAAGAAACAGATCATAGGTGATACCCAGTGATGACAAGCAGAAACCATCATGGGAGGGTTCTGTGGGGGAAGGCAGTCTTCGCTTTCATCTCTGTAGGAGGCCACAGGTGAGAGATCCCAAAATAAGTCCAACCTGGATTCTGAGGAATTCCCACAGGAGGAAGGTATGTGAGATGCACAGTAAGAGAAAACTAAAAATGTGCCAACACCAGGGAAGAGACTAAAGACAGGCACAGATCAGCATGGCTTAGAGGATGAAAAAAAAATTATTACTTTTATTTTTATTTCACTAGGGTGAAAAAAAAGGTCACAAAATTTAGCATTTTAGCTATCTTTAAGCCTACAGTACAGTGATGGTATATACATTCACATTTTGGTGCAACAGATCTCCAAAACTTTCTCATCTTGCAAAACTGAAACTCTGTGCCCATTAAACAACAGCTCCCCATTTCTCCCTCCCCTCTCAGTTCCTGACAACCACCATTCAGCTCTCTGTATGTATGAGTCTGACTACTCTAGATACCTCATATACGTGGAATCATCTATTAAGTTTCTTTTGTGAGTGGTTATTTCACATAGCACCACGTCCTCAAGGCTCACCCACGTCACAGCACATTTCAGTATTTCCATCCTTTTAAGGCTGTATACCATTCCATTGTGTATATACTACATTTTGTTTATCCATTCATCTGTCAGTGGACACTTGGGTAGCTCTCACCTCTTAGTCATTATAAATAATCCCTGATTACATCCATGAATGTGGCAATGGTTCTTTTAAGTAGATTTTCATAAATTGAAAGGCTTGTTTTTTGTTTTAGGAAGGTTTTTTATGGCCACACTGTAGAGCTTTTGGAATCGTAGTCCCTCAATCAAGGATTGAACCCAGGCCCTTGGTGGTGAAAATGCAAGTCTTAACCACTGAACTGCCAGAGAATTCCCTTGAAATGTCTGTTTTGACACAAAAAGTCAGCCAATTTTTTTTTTTTTTTTTTTTTTTTTTTACTGTGTCCTAACATAAACTCCAGTACTTTGGCCACCTTATGCAAAGAGTTGACTCATTGGAAAAGACTCTGATGCTGGGAGGGATTGGGGGCAGGAGGAGAAGGGGACGACAGAGGATGAGATGGCTGGATGGCATCACTGACTCGATGGACGGAGTCTGAGTGAACTCCGGGAGTTGGTGATGGACAGGAGGCCTGGCATGCTGCGATTCGTGGGGTCGCAAAGAGTCGGACACGACTGAGCGACTGAACTGAACTGAACATAAACTATCACACCTTTCTGCCTAAGGTGGAGAAGAAGGGGGAAGGAGCTGATACAGATCTTCAGCAGCAAAGAGAAGAACGTCACAGTGCTTCCTAAAATGTCCCATCATGGCTCAGCATCAGGGGCAGTAGCTTTTCCCTAAACCCATGGTCCCCTGTTTCGTGCTTCTGTTTGTTCATCTGTCTGTATACAATGAGAATGAAAAAAACTTCCTGCTGTGTCAGTAAACAAAGGTTGTTGCAGCCATCCAGCCATCAAATTACCACTGCCCTGACAGGAGCTCTGGATGGTGCACCCTGAGGAGACTCAGGATGAGAAAACACAGGGTACTGGTCCCGGATAGCTACAGTGCATATCAAAGGAATGATTTCAGTGAGCCCAGACTCCTGTGTCTTCCCATACATAGTCCTAGTTCAGTCACTCAGTCGTGTCCAACTCTTTGCGACCCCACGGACTGCAGCACACTGGGCTTTCCTGTCCATCACCAACTCCCAGAGCTTGCTCAAACTCATGTCCAGATAGTCAAAATATTGGAGTTTCAGCTTCAGCGTCAGTCCTTCCAATGAATATTCAGGACTGATTTTATGATTGACTGGTTTGATCTCCTTGCAGTCCAAGAGACTTGCAAGAGTCTATTCCAACACCACAGCTCCCATACACAGAAAAGCACTAAATTCCTTAACTTGAGATATTTAGTTTTCCTTAATTAACAGCACTCTTTTGATGTTCTGATTACCTGAACTTTGCTGTAAAACCTTGTATATATTCTGACTCCCCACATTATAGAGCAGTCTCTCACAATTATCTGAGATGCTGTGTCCAGGCTTAAGTCCTCAGTTTCGTCTGCCAAATAAGATGTAACTCTCAACTTTGACTATGTGGATCACAATAAACTGTGGGAAATTCTTCAAGAGATGGGAATACCAGAGCACCTGACCTGCCTCTTGAGAAACCTATATGCAGGTCAGGAAGCAACAGTTAGAATTGGACATGGAACAGCAGACTGGTTCCAAATAGGAAAGGGAGTATGTCAAGGCTGCATATTGTCACCCTGCTTATTTAACTTATGCAGAGTACATCATGAGAAACGCTGGGCTGGAAGAAGCACAAGCTGGAATCAAGATTGCCGGGAGAAATATCAATCACCTCAGATATGCAGATGACACCACCACTCTTATGGCAGAAAGTGAAGAGGAACTAAAAAGCTTCTTGATGAAAGTGAAAGAGGAGAGTGGAAAAGTTGGCTTAAAGTTCAACATTCAGAAAACAAAGATCATGGCCTCTGGTCCTATCACTTCATGGGAAATAGATGGCGAAACAGTGGAAACAGTGTCAGATTTTATTTTGGGGGGCTCCAAAATCTGCAGATGGTGATTGCAGCCATGAAATTAAAAGACACTTACTCCTTGGAAGAAAAGTTATGGCCAACCTAGATAGCATATTGAAAAGCAGAGACATTACTTTGCCAACTAAGGCCCATCTAATCAAGGCTATGGCTTTTCCAGTGGTCACGTATGGATGTGAGAGTTGGACTGTGAAGAAGGCTGAGATCGAAGAATTGATGCTTTTGAACTGTGGTGTTGGAGAAGACTCTTGAGAGTCCCTTGGACTGCAAGGAGATCCAACCAGTCCATTCTGAAGGAGATCTGCCCTGGGATTTCTTTGGAAGGAATGATGCTGAAGCTGAAACTCCAGTACTTTGGCCACCTCATGAGAAGAGTTGACTCATTGGAAAAGACTCTGATGCTGGGAGGGATTGGGGGCAGGAGGAGAAGGGGATGACAGAGGATGAGATGGCTGAATGGCATCAGTGACTCGATGGACATGAGTCTGAGTGAACTCTGGGAGTTGGTGATGGACAGGGAGGCCTGGCGTGCTGCGATTCATGGGGTCGCAAAGAGTCAGACATGACTGAGCAACTGAACTGAACTGAACTGAACTGAACTTTTAGGCTGTGTACTTTTTCAGTCAACAGAGACTCCTTTAACCAGCAAAAAAGTCTTTAAATAAAGTACACAATGAAAAAAATCTATTAGTAATTTAGAGGAGTTTAAAATTAATTGTTGCATTACATCAATGGTGTCCTATAATATATACAAATAATATAAGCAAAGCATGATGGGCATAAGGGGTCACAAGCTTGAAACCACCCACAGATGATACACACCACCATAAGACAGCCACCACCCCAGCTGGGGACTTGAGGTCTGGGAGTGGGAAATGCCTCTCCACGCCACCCTTATCCACCCACTCAGGCAGCTGTCACCTATAACTGTAAGAGAAATGACAAGGGTACCACCTAGGCCTGCAAAAAACTCCTAAATAAACAATCTACCTGTGTTAAGCCAGGCAGAAACATGTATAACTCAGGTACTCGACACAACCTTTCAAAAGCCAGGAGCCTATTGTCTGGATTTTTCCTTATATTCATCTTCAGTCTCTCACATCAAGTAGGATTTGAGCACTAGTACTGAACAAACAACGCAAGCTCACTGGCATTGCAGTCAGAGGCACCCCTGACCTCAGGTTCACGCTGTGGAGAGGCACTCACTCTGAGAGCAGGAACCACACAAAACCATTTGATTAGAAACCTGGCAGTTTCTTCAGATCTCCTGGGATGAGGAAAACTGGGACGGACAAATTCCACTGTGAAGTGCAGCCTGCAATCCCTAACCGCCCCCCACCACCACCACCGCAGAGACCACCTGCAGAGCCCTCCAGCAAAAAAATGAGCCCCTCCCACAAACCTGGGCCAGTGGAGCTGGGAGTCTGCAGACCCGCTTTCATCAGATACAGCCACCATAAAGAACCCCCAAAACAGCCAAGCTAATGTGCAAGTGAAAAAAATCGGACATGTTTTTTAATTTTCCTAGTGAGATATCCTTGAACTTGAAGTTTTCAAACAGCAGTACAGGGAAGGGCCATTTTTCCTATCAGTCAATGTGAATCACTAATTTAGAATTAATTCAATGATGGATTTCAGATTCCAAAACAATCGGGTTCTCTGTTGTTCTGACATCCGTAGATTTAGCAGACACTTTGTACAAACACATCCGGTATTTGGCAGCTGCTCTGCTTTCTACCCCCTCCCAGTGTAACCCCTTCAGCTCCAGGTAGAGCCTGTCTTCAGGAAGAAGGTCTGATGTGCAGCGGGAATTTGACCTGAGAGTTGCCTTCTCCCAGAGCTGTCAGCTCTGTGCCAAGGGAGGAGAGACTGGCCCTTCTTACCCAGGTGCTAATTTCTCCCCCACCACCTCCCATCCATCTCCCTCCCTCAGGCTCTGCTTCCAGGCTTTGGAGCAGCTGAAAAGCTAGGAAGGAGAAGGCTGGTTTGGGCCCCCAAGGTGTCTGGATGACCAGTTGCCCCAATGTTCCCTCCAGCCTGCTGGTAGGTCACAATCTACAAACCGGAAGATGATTTCTCTTCAACTGACCCAAGGGCCAGACACTTCTTCTCAGTGAGACAAAAAGAGAACCGTGTCCTCCAACAGACTACAGGCCTCCAAGGCCACTGTGTCAGAGGCGATGCCACCTGACCCTGATTTTCACCCCAGAACAGTCTCAGCCTCTTCTCTCTCTAGGGCCCTGAATCCAAAACCCAGTTGATTCCCTCGGAAAATAGTTTTAACATTAGTCCTACCACAACTTTTTAAAAAAAATCTTGAGCAGCCCGACTATTTGTGTTTTCATGACCAGTAAAGAAAGGTAACATCATGAGAAGAGACAGATCCTGTTGACTGGAGCTGTGCGGTTTTAGAGACTCTTGCCTCTCTAAACTTTAGTTTTATCTGTAAAATACAGATAAAACAATAATGCCCATATCAAAAAATTAATGTAGCATTCATAAATGCTCTCTAGAAGAGTGTGTCTGACACAAATATGACAGACATCTGGGAGGGAAAAAAAGGTTAATATCTTTTTTCCCCAACCCAAAACTGCCCAAGGAGTCTGGGCAATATGCACAGGAGAGTGAGCTCTTGGTATGGAGAAAGAGCAAAAAGATGGGGAGCCTTCTAAAAGTTCTTCAGCTTTCATAGTTTTCATTCACATTTCAACTGAGAAAAATGTCAGAGAACTTCTGGGTGCCCACTTGTTCTGAGGAATTAATCATATCTGATAAGAAGCTTATCACCAACGACTATGTGGAACTGGATAACCATCCTATGCAGAGATGGCTGAGATTCTTGTTCCTCTCAGCCACAGTTTCAGCCCCGTGATATCCCAGTCCTGCTCTGTGCCTCACTGGACATTCCCAGGCACGTGAGCAGGTGCCCAGGAAGAACGTGGTGGCGCGCCACTGTTCAATCAGGGCTGACTTTACGGGGGTACCTGTGCATTCACCAGAGCCCATGCTTTGAGCCCCACCTCAAGCTCTGTCTTCACAATATTTACCTTTTCTCCTGAACCCACTCTCCTATTCCTAACAACAGCACCACTCTCTTCCCCATTACCTAGGCTGGAATCATAGACCCTTCTCTACCCACAAGCCCCACCACCCACCAGCACCACACTCCACCACAGTGAAAGCTGCCAGGCACAGTCAGTTCTGTTCCAACCTTGTGTCCACATCTTCCTCTCCATTACCACTATGGTCGCCCAACTGCTCTCTCTCACCTGGATTGTTAAAATACCCTCCCCACTCCTCTTCCCTCCTCCAAGCTCTTCACTCACTCAACCACCCTGCCGACCCATGCCAGATGAACCTTACCCAGGCAAGAGGAGTCACAGCAGTCTCCTACCCACTGCCCATCCCAGGGCCTCACTCTCTCCCAGTGCAGTAGCTCTGTGGTTGTGTAGCTACTGACCACCCCAGCCCTGGCCCAGACAAGGAATGGACCCACCCTGCCCAGGACTCTTCAACACTTTAGGAAGCCACAGGCTAAGGGTAAGGTCCTCTCTCCCTCCTGGATGTTTGTTCTACAAGAGAATAGCACCCTCTTTCTGATTTATGTACCATCCTTACTATACTATATACACCCTGAGGTCAGAATCCATGCTTGAACCACTTCATCTCTGCCTTCTGCAAAGCACTCCAGCACAATGCAGAAATTTTTAGAAGTGACTTCTCATAATACACATTTTCAGTGTTGTCCTAAGCTCATGTTTCAGCCTTAGCAGGGGTGAGCTCAATGCTATCACAGTACTTTTTATACCATATTTAATTTTGCAGGACATCTGTCATCTTCTTTTCTCCTTCCTTTTGCTTTTGACAATAAACACAGAGGAATTACATTAAGCATAAACAGACTCTTGAAATGTACCTCAAAGTAATATAAAAGATCTTCACTAATCCAGCTAATGTGCTTTCTCTCCAACACCCACTAAAATCTAGTTCTCATTTGAATATTTAACAAGCACCATCTTGGAAAACCTCTTTCCCTTGATCTATGTAAGAACAAAAAAAATGGATTTAGCCCATTCAGGCTGTGTTTGGCCCTGTGCACACACTTTATGCCTCTATTCGAAATCTTAATCCCACTGCAGAACATTAATTCTGGTTTGTATGAAATCCTGCCAGCAGAATCCATTGATTTGCCTCATCCATTTATATAAGTTTTTTTCAGTAAGTCCCATAAATTTTTAGCAAACTAAATATGCATGCATGTTTTCCAATTCTACAGATTAGGATAATTTCAGACACTATAATGACTGCATAGTTTAGATCACTAGCTAATAGAGAACCTTGTACATGTGGCTGTAAAATAAACCAAGACCTAATGATCTACAGTTTCAGTACATAATCTCACCACTATTAGGTGTGTTTTTCATATCACAACAATGGTATTCCGATTAGACAAGCTAATGCCAAGAAGTTTGTTTTTGTATCAGTTCTGCAATTTTATTGTTACACAGAGTAAAAAAAGAAAAAAAAGAAAGAATTTTAAATAAAGTGTTTTTCCAAGTTATTACGAAGCTGTCATTTTGAAAGGGTAGGGCTTATTGAACCCATGTGATTTAGTTATCCTTTCTTCCATTTGAGTTGGCTACAGCCTACTGCCACGTGAGAACATAATAAAACTGGATCTGAGTCAAAGTTTAAACATCATAGTTTTGGAAGAACTCCCCCTTCTTACTTTGGTGTATCTAGCAGACATCATAATAATGAAGATTGTAATGTACATGGGTAACATGCTCCATGTGATATGCATACAATAATTTTTAGTGGGAAAAAATTCCCAAGACATAGTTTTGGAGAGTTCTGACAAAGCTGTGTGTATTGTTATGACTAGCATTTCATGTGCAAACATGAAGCTTCACTCTTTGCTCATGTGGCATCCTTAGTACCTGGACAATTACTTACCCGATGCCTGTTTTTTCTACTGCACTATTGGCTGTATGAGGGGCCAGCTACCAAAAATATACACATAATTGAATATCATTTTTGATCCTGGCGTTGGTATCAAGGCAGCACAGCTATGTAGGTGATACACTTTCTTCTTGAAAGCATTCCCTGTTTCCTGGGAATCTTCTAGGGCATCAGTAGCCTACAAATCCAGGACACCTTTAAGCCTATGAATCTGACTTTTAGGAAAAGAAAAGTTGGCAGTTATTTAATTTTTTATATCCCTTTACACCATACAGTGTTCTTCACCTTCATTCAAACATAGACAAATATTAGACAGCTTGTGTTTTCCTCAAATATTGTAACTAGTTGATTTGTTTAGGATAGGAAGACATGCTCCTGAAATAATACTCAAAACCAGAGCCCATTTTGTCTTGCCAGAAAATGACTATGGAACTCACTGTCAATACAAACAGCACTAGTAGCACATCCCAACCCCCCTGATTCCACTAAAAAGAAGTGCAGGGAATTCAGAATGAGAAGCCGCTTCACATACACCTCTCATTAAAAATAATTGTCAGTTCCCTGTGTTCTCTCTGTGATCCTCTGGGGTAACTTCAGGAAGGGAAAAATGAAAACATGAGCTGTATCTACCAGAAAAAGTCCAGAAGTGAGAAACTCCCAATATCTAGGACCAAGAGAACTTAAAACCAAAAAAAAAAAAAAATGTACAAACAGGGGGGGAAAAAGGCATTTGTTTAGCACAAACCAATGAAATAATTATCCTCAATTCCCCACTTCTTTCAGTGTGGCAAAACCGAGCCATGGGAATCTACAGCTTTAAGCCAAAGGTTTGATTCCATACAAGGCTATGTTCTTGTTCAAGAATAGTTTTCTTATAAGCCTTTCAGGACCATGGACAGTTCAGAGGAGAGCTGCTGAAGCATATTTCCACACAGATATCTACATCACAACAGTGATGCAATTAGGGAGTGGACTGAAAAGAGATAATATTGTCACTGTGTGCTTTATCTTGCTCTGTTTTGTTGGAAGAGAAAACGGCAGAAGGGAGCAAAAAAATAAATGAAAAATCAAGGTCTTAGAATTCTAACATGACCCCTGGGTTTCACTTCTCTAAGCTAAATTCAGCTGTTTGTACATGGATTAAAACCAACATGTACCATGTTCCCTACTGGTAAATAACTATGGTTCATAAACATGTCACAAACAATAGCAGACAGATATATTTGGGGTCCGGGGGAAAAAATGTAGGAGAAACAAAATCTCTGAGTCCATCCACTGTATTCAAGAATAGAGTAGGATAAAATAGGATCACGTTAGTCCCTTTTAGAGTGGTCCAACAAGACACAGGAACACCAATACCTGGAGTCACCAAGTGGATTCAACTACAAGGACCCTCCAAAATACCTAGGAGGGTGGAAATACACTCAGAGGACCATTAAGCTGCTTCTTAGTTGTAGCTCAAAAACAACCACATGAAGGAGCGTTTAAAATCTCTTTCACATGACCGCTACACTCTGAAGCAAATGTCACATCCCTGTAAATCCATAGAAAAACCTCAAAAGCCTATGATACAGGAGAAGTATACAGAGAGATTTAACTTGTTGGGATAATGAGGTGAGTCCCCTAGAAAAATTCAAAATGATTTCTCCCAGCAATGTTTGCGAAGGGTTCACAGTGATTAGGACTCTCATTCAAGAGTGGATATTGATTCCTCCATGGAAGAATTAATAAACATGAAAGTTACATAATTTGCATGATGAGAATGTTGTTTCCCCTTAATTTTGTTTTGGCAAAGTACAATGAAGGCCCTTGAACAATTAATCACCATGGCTGAATTACAGCAATAAATGACAGCTTTTCCACAGTCCCAGGCCAAGAATGCTGTCAAGTCATATATATGCAAAGAGTCTGGTTTTTTGCCTTTAGATACCAGCTTTTTGAAAAGCTGTCACATATAATTTGGAGCATTTGAAGATAAGGCATAAATCTATTTCTTTTAAACCGAGAGAAAATAATATACTAGAAAATAATCTCTTCTTTCCAAATTAAATGTATCACCAAAGCAGACCTCCATTGTCTTAAAGAGCTTCTCCAGATTCATATTCAGTTCTTAAACCTTTATATGATGAGTTCATTCAGCTAGAAATTGTGGAGAAATGAAACCAAGGTTTGAGGCATTAACAACAGATTTTGTATCTTACACCAGAGAATGCACCCATTTTTCATCATGACAACACTGCTTCCCTATCATCATCCAGAATATATATTTCCTCAAAAGACTTGAATCGACTGACAGATACTACCTTATTACAAGGGCAACACAGAAGTTATTTTCTCTATCTGTAGAGGGATATGAGATGAGAATAGGTTAAGGGACCTGTCCAGAGTCCATGGGTTTGTTTCCAAGGCAGCCCAATAGACATCAGGCTGCCTGTATCAAACTAAGGTAACTATTCTCAGAATACTGAGCATGTCTCCTAGGAGACAGGGCCACGTTGGCCTAAAAGGGCATATGAGAGAAAGAGCTGCTTTGTGGATCCTAAATGAAGACAATGCTACAGTGGTCAAAGTCACAGGCCTGAGATGGCCTGGGACAGCAGAAACCACTCTCCTTGAGTGTGTGGGCTGACACGGTCCACAGTGACAGGCTGCTCCCTGGCTCTAGCACTTGCAGCCCCAGAAATCAGAGACACTTAGCAGATTCGCTCTTAATATGAGATCATTCGTTCCTGGCAGCCACCAACTTTCTCATGGCTTAGAATTCAGAGACTAATTCATTTCCCCAGTTTAATTGAAACATCACAGTGGTCACACGAGGGGCCACAGGATGGGCCTGAGAACCCTGTGGCTGTCCAGAGTCCTTACCTGCACTGCTCCCTGATACTCAGTTAATTCTCCAAATCTTCAGACACTAGTGATTCTGCCCAATCCAGTGTTCATAGTTCTAGCTTTAACTGGAGTGAAAACTATGATTTTATAGTACCTCAAAACTAAGATTACCAATATCTCATGCAATTATGTAGCTGCTTACAAAACGTTTAATGTTCACTAATATGATTTCTTCTTCCCTTTCCATACATGGAGAGGAACTGTGCCCCTCAGACTTCCCTGTGATTATCCAACCATATGAACTGCTAAAGAATCTCAATAACCCCTCACCCCCAATGGGATCCTCATACCCAACCACTCAAAGGTGTTCTGACCCATAAGCTTAAGACTTTTGATATATTTATTCAATTTATTAACACTGATTGAATAGAAATGTCCTGGCATAATTATCACCACTGGGAATGCATACAACAAGACACTATTCATGTCATCAAGGAGAAAATAATGAATGATGGGGAAAGAACCCATTGCTAGTAAAATGATGCTTCAAAGGAACTACAACAGAAGTCTGTTACGGATGTGATGGTGGACTCAAACAATAATTGGCCACCTAAGGCCAATGGGAAACCTATACAAATTTTATGTCATCAATGAGACTATAATAAGTATACCAAACATTCTACTTCCACATAAGATAGCTTGACATCTATAAAAGAAATTCACTGGTGACACACTACCAACTACTTTGCACAACTAGTGGGTATGTTAACCTTTGTTTCAAGAGACTACGTAACAAATCTGAAGTAAGTCTGCAAGCTGTTGAGTTACTAGTGTCTTCTACTACTCATCCACATAATGGTCTAGGGCTTTTCAGTTTAGCTTGATATCCAAGAAAGAGAAAATTGAAATTTAAGAGCAAGTCATCCAATGGGGGAAATCACTAGGTAAGATGAGGCTTCACTGTCAAGGAAGTTTCACCTATGGCTGGTTCTGAGCAGAAATCCACTCACAAGCAGATACCTGCAGAGGTTCATATGAATTTTTCAGAGGAAGATCAAAGAGAAAATAGACATGAATGGGTTGGAGCAGAATGGTATGAAGTGGAAGCAATGCTGGCATGGATTGGAATTTAGATAAAGTCTATCCATTCAGGGTGAACTTGAGCAGAATACAAGGTTCTGAGGCTGAAGGAGGCAACTGAGACATAGTGTGAAATAGGGGAAGAGCATGGGTGGCTCCAGATAGCCAACCCAGTGCCATTCACAGAGATTGTTTTTAAAAAAATACTAAGAATCAAGCAGCTAATCAAATCTCATACCCTGGATTGGCTATAGCTTGTAGACAAGACCAACACACTCGGCCACACAAGCAGGACAACCCACGTGAAGGATGTCCCAGGGGTTACATAGCATGACAGCCTTATATCAAGGAGTTGAACCAATAAGGGCGTGTTGATGTTTAATTCTGTATTTTAACTGAAATTCATTTTTGAGTACCTACTATGTGCTAAATAGTCTGAAAGGCACTGGGGATGCAAAGATGGAACAGTACTTGGGGTCCACACTCACAGAATTATCATATCACTGGTCTTTTAACAAAAATAGGCTGGCTTTTCTAATTATCTCAAAGAAACAAAAAAAGAGGAATTTGTGCCTTGAACACACAAATGTGTGCCTTTGAACCAAATCACCTTTGGTTCAAAACAAAGTGAGAACGGTATGTGGGGGAGAATCCAAAAGACACAAAATGAGAAAATCCACAGAAATGACTCACTTCTGTTCAGTGGTTACTGAAAATAAAACAGTGGCGGTCAGTTGATTGCCAGGGAATGTGAGCAGGTACTTAAATGTTGGGGTGTCTTCTAAAGAAAGACTTTCTTTGAGGACTAAGCACCATCCTTTCAGTGGTTCCTCATTCTAAATTAGGCTGAATTCCCCTTGACAGGTCAGAGTAGCACATTTCAAAGGGAAGACAGCATGAGTAAGCTGAACCTGGGAAAGGGTCTACATGAACAGACACACTTTTCTGTAAGGTTCAAGACATGGGCACGGAACCAGCAAGATGTTCCTGAAAAAGCTACAAGAAAGTGTCATCATTTCCGAAAATAGCACCAAGATCAGGTTATCCTGACCACCCTGGGAGAGTCTCAGAAAGAAACCAAGAGTTAACTCTATTTTCTAAATTTCAGACAGCAAATATTTACTACTTCTACAATAAGAAATACTACTTTAAGAAAAAAAAAAAAAAGAAAGGTACTAAATATTGCCTGAAGCAACATCCTTGGGCCCTAGATGGTTTAACTTTGCAAAATAAGCCATTCTTCATGAGAAAGTTAGTGAGTCTTGGCCTTCAGTCAAGTTTTTATAGTTAGAACTCCTGTGCTATGAAATTTAGAAAACATTTCTATTATTCAATTATCTTATTTTCCTCCACCTAAATTTCTCCTGGGGTAAGAGTTTCATTTCTTGTGTGTGTGTGTTTTTAGCTTTTACCAGTAAGACAGGAAATCATTTAATTTTCTTGAGTGTATCTTATTGTCCCTTTGAGAAAACATATGTGATCTATGGGTAAAAGAGAAAGGCTTGGCCATCACACAAAAGCATACCTATTAGCCTCCGGGTAATATAAAATACTTGTTTCTAATACTTAGAAACATTTATGCCAAAAGAATATTAGAGGAAGCTGATTTGGATGGTTTTACTATCTCTCAGCCCATAAGGGTAGACCACCAACTTGGTTGTGCCTATATGAAATGCTGTTTGTGAACAGAGAAACAGAGTGCACACGAGTACAGAGCATGTGCTCTGAAATTCTGGCCACACCATGCCACTCCTCACTGAAGCCACTCACACAACTAAGTGTGGGTAAGCAGCTCCAAGAACACGCAGCCTGGGTATCAAGTGAGCACACGGGCAACAGCATGATGGATGGGAAGGGCGAACAAGATGAGCGGGTGTGGAAGTATGTGTCATGTGGACCCCTAGAAACAAGACTCATTACTGAATTCAAGGGCAAGAGAAGCTCCCTGAGGTCTGAGACAAGAGCATTTATCAAATCATTGCCAGAAGCAAGAAGACGGTCCCTGGGACCAGGCTTAACCAACTCCGGAATTGACTGTCCTCCCCAGACGAAAAGGGCACCTTCCACTCCAAGCCGGGAGGGAGTTTTCCCATCACTGAAGAACTGGTTCCAAGAGCAAGATATCCTTGCCCTCTACACGGATAAAAGCTAATTCAAGGCTATAGTGAGATAAATCATCTCTCCTCGTGGCCAGAGTTCAGGAGAGAGATTTCAGCAAGGGGCTCCTTTTTGAAAAGCTGACCAGGACTGCCTGGAAACTTAAGACACTGCTGTTCCTTCTTTCTGGACTTGTTCATCTGGATTAGATTCCCAGGCTGAGCTTTAGGAGATGGATGTGGTCTCCAGCTTGTTCACAGATGTTTACCCTCCCTCAAGCTTTTATCATCATCATCAATAAGGCACCTGCTTCCTTCAGGAGCTGATGGAAGGGGGAGACACACAAAAAAGTAACCACCTTGTGAGGTATGACAACTGAAAATGATAAGCACTTGAGTCGTTCAGAGGTACACAAAAGATCTACATTAACTAAAGCAACAGGGAGAGGCTTCCTGGAGAGGCAAGCTTGAACTAGAAATTCAAGGTGCATCTGGGGTGTTAAGATGATAGAAAGGTGTGTTAAGGGAGAGGCTTGGCCTGCACAAATGCATGAAGCCAGAAAGTACGAGAGGTATCTAGAGACTGCAAGTAATAAACAGGTCTGCCGTGAGGGCAAATCTATGTAGGAGAAGAGTGAGAAGGACAGGCAGTAAACAGGACAAAACTGTAAAGGCCTTAAATACCAGGTTAAGAGGGTGGATTTAATTCATCAACGGCAGGCTGCTTTTGAAAGCACCCAAGCAGGTACATTTAAACGCCATTTGGAAGATTAATATGGAGCCCCCCATACTGTGGTCTAGGGTGGGAAAAGCCTGTGTTGGAAAATCAGGAAAGACTCCGGAAGTCCAGGATAGCTGGCTCTTGCATCTGTAGGGCTGAAGAGGTTATGATCATGATTCTTCTGAACCTCTCTGCCCTGAAATACAGCAGGACCCTTTGGGGCCTTCCCAGGACTGACCCCCCACCAATTCCTGCACCTGCTTTTTGATTGTAGAAAATCTTTATCCACAGAATGAATTTAATCAGGGAAGTAAGAAAATACAGAAGCAAAGGGAAACAGTCAATCAAGACCAAATAATAATAGTTTAGTCATCAAACAAAATCAAGGACCCCTTAGTTCCTCCTCAAGGGTTATAGATAATATTGAAAGTCATATCCTTTGAGCTGTTTTATAAATACTGAAACCCCCACCAGGTGGTAGAAGTTAACTACATGATGACCAGACCGTAGCCATGACACAAGCTGCCACAATTCCAAAAACTGGCCTCAAAGAAACGGGAACAAATGAACTCTGGAACTGAAGATTAACTGTGCTTAAAATAATCAAGACATTGCTGATGAGACCACTGCATGATCGATCTCAAGATGACTGTCAGCACGTCCATGGTATTCTGCATGTAGCCCCCTCCCTCTGCCAATACACCTTGAGATTCCCCTTTAAAAGCTCTTGCCCACCGATCAGCAGTGGAGAGTTGGCCTTTGGAGTCTGCCCTCCCCTCCTGGTTGCTGGCCTCCAGAATAAAGTGAACTTTCCCTTCTACCAGCACCTGCCTCTTAAATATCGGCTTTGAAGTGGCAAGGAGCCAGACCTAAATTTCATTAACAGTCCCATCTGCTTAACCATCTTCCTGGCAAGGAAGCAAGCCCCTAGGATATGAAGTTCCAGAAAGAATCTTCTAGGTCAAGGAATAAGGCAAAGACCATCAGTGTAGAGCATTCAAAGGACACAGAAGAGCCTAGAACCCTCCCCATGTGCCGCAACCCACAGGAGATAAAGCCAGTTTGTCCAGTCAGCCAGTAGACTAAGGCCAGCCTCCAGGCAGATCCTGCACACACAGGGAAGACCATGGTGACTGTTCCCAGTAGACAAGCAGGTAACACAGGATCACAAAGTCTCTCCAGGCAACTTCACACTGTGGGATTCTATTACACTTAAAGAGTAGAGAAGGTGGTATCTAATTTCAAGCAAACCCCAAGTTCTTATACTGTCTACAAGGCCCTGCATGATCTATAGAACACTGCCTACTTATTCCATCACACTGCTGGTCACTGAACCTATTCCAGACATACCACTTTCTGTTCCTCAAACAGGCCATGTTCATTCTCACCTCTGGGCCTCCACATGGGGTAAAGAACCTGCCTGCCAATGCAGGAGACTTAAGAGATATGGGTTCGATCCCTGGGTCAGGAAGATCCCCTGGAGGAGGAAATGGCAACCCACTCCAGTTTTCTTGCCTGAAGAATCCCATGGATAGAGGAGCCTGGCAAGCTCAGTCCACAGGATATCCATAGTCAGACATGACTGAAGCAATTTAGCATGTAGGCATCACCTAGAATACCTTTCCTCAGATTTAACCTGCCTCCACCTGACTTTCATTGCTCAGTAAGACCTTGCCAACCACTCTCATTTAAGTTTTGGGTCCACTGAAGTATTCCACACCAGCACACTTATCTCATCACCCTGTGACAACTTCTGTTCTATCATAGATTCTAATTTATCTAAATGTCTGGGGTGATGTCTGTGTTCCTATTAGAATTTAAAACCTAGACAAGCAGGGACTTTTTCACTCTTGTCCAATTCTGTCTCCCCAGTGTCTATAAGAGTACCTGACACATATTAGCTCAATAAATATCTGTCAAGGAAGTGAAGTAATCAATCCATGTCTTGGGAGATCCATGACACTTCCCCCTCTGAGTAGAAAATCTAGCTAAGAGAATGTGATGCTCAGGCATATCCTAAACAGACTAGAGCTCTAGAGTTTCTAGTTTCCTTTAAACCATCTGCATCCAAAACATTGGCAGCTGGTTATTATATGTGTTCACATCAAATGGGGGCAAGCAATGGGCAACATGCTGAACACACAGTCAGTGGAAAAAAAGAAACTTCCAGAAATGTCTTCATTAACAAAGCAGCTTTAGGGGCAGCCCCTTGAAATGCTGTCAATGTCAGTAATAAAACTCCCCTAACTGTGGAGTTAAGGGTGGGGAAAGGGGGTATGAAGGCTGGCATTTCACCACAACTGAGAGAGAATCTGGAAGGCTTAGGCCCTAAGTCCCGGAAGGGTCCCAGGCCCCCACCTTGTTCTGCTCCCATGTCTGGGCTCTAATGAGGCTTTATGAATAGAAGAGTTACCTTTTAAGAAAATTTCATCCTAACCCACAAATACCAAAATGCAGCCAAGTCTCACTTACTGGGACTAATGATGTGGAGAGGCAACAAATGAAACCTTCGGAAAATTCAAAAATACCTTCTGGCAAACCTCTCTATGATCAAATAACAAAAACCGCTGCCGTTTCTGTAGCATGGGATCACTAGTGAAGCACTTTCACATTTTACCATCTCTTGTGATTTTCACACTCCTCGCAAGGCCATCATCAGCATTCTACAGATGAAGAAACTAAGGCTCAACAGGAGAGGAGGCTTTCCTGAGTCCCACACGGGAGGGAGAACGGGGGCAGGACCTTGTGCCTGCAGAGGGATGAACTCCCGACCCAGCCCACAGTTCTCCTCGAAGGCAGGCGTGTGAGCACCTGGGGTCGTCCCACAGGGCCCTGTGCCCGGTCCCCTGGGCCAGCACTGGGAGGCTCACACCCAGGCTGCCCCAAATCGCTCAGTCGTGTCCAACCGTTTGCCACCCCATGGACTGCAGCACACAAGGCTTCCCTATCCATCATCAACCCCCAGAGCTTGCTCAAACTCAAGTCCATTGAGTCAGTGATGCCATCCA
Source organism: Oryx dammah (assembly GCF_014754425.2). Lineage (NCBI taxonomy): Eukaryota > Metazoa > Chordata > Mammalia > Artiodactyla > Bovidae > Oryx > Oryx dammah. The sequence continues at coordinate 61,088,769 of NW_024070189.1, read as the reverse complement.
ACCATCTCATCCTCTGTTGTCCCCTTCTCCTCCCACCCTCAATCTTCCCAGAATCAGGGTGTTTTCCAGTGAGTCAGCTCTTAGCATTAGATGGCCAAAGTATTGGAGCTTCAGCTTCAGCATCAGTCCTTCCAATGAATACTCAGCATTGATTTCCCTTAACATTCACTGGATTGATCTCCTTGCTGTCCAGGGGACTCTCAAGGGTCTTCTTCAACACCACAGTTTGAAAGTATCAGTGCTTTAGCACTCAGCCTTATTTTCTCCTATTTTGCACTGCTGGAATCTGCTGTTTCATGGCTTCCTCCAACTATTTCTAGCACGTTGATTTCTCCCCAACAACCAGAACCAGGAAAGGCCCAGAGGCACAGCCACCACTGCTGTGCCTGCAGCTCTCCCGGCCGCAGCCTGTGACTAGACACAGACAAGGCCTCAGCTCACACCCGCAGGTGACAAGGACCTCCTCAGGTGAGGACGATCCCTGTGAGCCACAGTCCTGGGAAGTGGAGGATGCGCTGGTCAGTGGGCAGCTCTGTGGCCTGATTGGCTTGGAACCCCAGCTGGGTCACCTCCCAGCTGTATGACCCAGGGCAAGTGATTTAGCTGGTGCCTCAGTTTCATCTGAAAAATGAGATTTATGACAGTACTGATGTCAGGGGCTTACAATGAGTATAAAGGGAGAAAACACCCGCAAAGCACTTAGCACAGTGTCTAGCACTGTCAAGCAGGGGCTTAAGAAATGTTAGCTATTGCTATTAATTGCTGTCATTTCAGATACAATGTTCTTGAAAGGTTAAAAGAATCTGCAAAGCATGAGTGCTGGGAAGAGACATGGACTCATGTTAGAATGTGGAGTGCTTAGCACCATTGCAGAGAGCTGGACAAAGCAGCTTGGGAGCCAGACACAAAACCAAAAACTCATCAGAAGAGACAGAAAAGGCGCTCCTGAGAACATCAAGCTCACTGCAGTTTCAAGGTCTTTGCATTTGCTTGGCAAGGGCTATGCCCCCCTCCTCCCATGACTGGCTCCATGTCCCCTTCTCAGAGGGGCTTCCCCAACCACCCATCTGAAGGGACCTTCCCCTACCCCCCATCACATCACCTCACTGCCCTGTCTTCAGTGTCTGTCACTCTCTAAAATGATCTCATGTGTCCACTTGCTTAGTGGGCAGTTCCTCCACCAGAGTGATTAGCTGTATAAACCCAGGACATGTTTATTCACTGCTGCTTTGCTAGGGCCTATAACAGGGCCTAACACAGAGCAGAGGCACCAAAAAGTTGGCTGAACCAATAACTGGACACTGAACTGAGCCATGAAGAATGAGTGGGGCTTTCCCAGGTTGAGAAAGGATGCTCCAGGCAGGGAGCGATGAGGACAAATGTGCATCTGACTTGAAGTGCTACCCATAGCAGAAGTCCCAGAGGACTCCGTAATGTCAAATTAGATCATCTCCTGTGTCATGGGCCACACAGTGTGATAACTCTCTTTAAGCTCTGAACCTCCACTTAGTCTCTCTAGAGCCTAGCACTCATACAGTTCATCCAAGCAACTCAGACCCCCGCTATCCATCACAGCAGGGGGCAGGGGCTCTCCAGCACTCAGGGGATATCTGCTATGTGAGAAGGAAGAACCTGGCTCTTCATCCACCTCCTTGAAGAAAGGAGCATGACCATGCCTGTGACAACCTCATGTCAGGAGCCTCCTCCAGCAAACCACCAAGCTCTCCAGGGGCCCATGGTCCGCTACAAGATTGCGTCCCAAGCCACACAGCCTACATGGGGAAAATTCACTTGTAACGAAGGGCTGACATCAAAACATTTCAGGTGTTTGAAAATTAAGAATTATATTAGGAGAGAACTATATTTTATCTAATAACACATAACTATAAATTATATTAGGCTTCCCAGGTGGTGCTAATAGTAAAGAATCCACCTGTCAATGCAGGAGATGCGGGAGATGTGAGTTCAAGGCCTGGGTCAGGAAGCCTGCTCCAGTATTCTTGCCTGAAAAATCCCATGGACAGAGGAGCCTGGCAGGCTATAGTCCATGGGGTCACAAAGAGTAAGACGCAATTGAGCAAATGAGTATAGTCCAGCACATAAAATTATATTAATAATTAAATATTAATAGCAATACCTAATATTTATTAAGCTTCTGCACATTGGAGAAGAATTTTGAATTTACAATATAGAAATATATGAAATCATTAATTCAGTAAACACTTATTAGGTGCCTCATCTCACCAGGCACTGAGATTTAGATGAGGTCACAGATCATTTCCTCATGGTTTGCCCAGTCTATGTGTGACATAAAGAATGAGTGATCCATTCTGCTTGAGTAGGTAAAAAAAAAACATTTTTAAAGAACAGATCAAATAATAATAATATTATTAAAAACTAACATTTATTGAGTAATTACTACATCCCATACACGGTCCTAACATATTCCTCACTCATTTAATCCTCGCAACGTACATAAGACATTGAATAATCATTACTTGCATTTTATATATGAAAAAATTGAGACAGAAGCAAGGTCACTTGCCCAAGGTCACAGAGCTAGTCAAAGGCTGCAGAAGTGACCTGGTCTTGACCTGGCCAAAGCAGAAGAAGTCACCAAGCACTATGGCAGTCTTTCTCGACCTGGCACATGGAAAGAGTTAACTCTGTTTTGTGGCTGCCCTGTGTGCTGTAGGACATTTAGTAGCAGCCCTGGCCTCCATGTGCCAGTAGCAACTCCTCCCTGCCAACTCCTGTTCTGACAATCAAAAATGCCATCAGACGTTCCCAAATGTCCCCTGGAGGGAAAAACCAACTCCAGGGCTTGGTTGGTTTGAAAACCACTGGACTAAAGGAAGAGCATGCCCACAGCACCCTGGGAATGGCATCACAGGTCTGGGGAACTACATGACTAGTGTGATGTGCCTGGGCGCTGGGACAACGCAAGGAATGGCAAAGAGTGAGGTTAAAGGGGTGAGCAAGAACCAAATCACAGAGAGGTATCATAGCCCACAATAAGAATCTGGACTTTACCTGGAGGACAGTAGAAAGTCACTGAGGTGTTTTAAGCAGGGATGTGACAAGATTACATGTGGGTTCCAGAAATATGGAACTGGAAACCAGCTGGCTTAAAGATGGTGTAATTAGAAGGACGAATGAGGTAGGGCTGGGGTAGGCAATACTAATTCAAGGGATTCACAGGAAGCTAGGAAAGAAAAATTGATTTGAGAGCATCAGAGGTATAAAGGCCAGGTTTGGGGATGGGTAATTCAGGGGTAACAGCAGCACATAGACCAGGGTGACCAGATAAAGGGCAATGCCACTCTCTGTGACAAGCACGAGGAGGAAGATGAGCTCAGTTTTGCACATACTGAGTTTGGACTGCCACAGGAGTGAGGCCACACAAGCGGCAATGTCCCTAAACAACTGGACGAGCAGTGTCGTGAACCTCTGACCTGGGCTGGAGATATCTATTTAAAGGGTGGAGCAGTTATGTGTTTGTAAAAACTTCCCTAGTGAATGGAAAGATCCAGGAGAGATTAATAAAGTAAGAAGATGCCTGAGGACAGAACCCTGGGTAATCATTAATATTTAGAGGTTGACAGGAAGAACTGGACACAGACAAAAAGAGCCAGAGATATCAGGGAAGCCACGTCAGCACATGAGAGAACAGTGCTGCAGGAGCCAAGGGAAAAGACGGCAGATATCAGGTGATGCTAGGATCCAGGGTCATGGCTGAATGGGCAGAAGCAACTGTTATGTACCATGGCCATCCATTCTAGTTATAGTTATGATATATATATATAATATATTTATATATATATATTTCCATTCTAGTTACAGTCATTATATATATATATATTTCCATTCTACTTAGAGTCATTATATATATTGTTGTTGTTGTTGTTAAGTCGCTTCAGTCGTATCCGACACTGTTCGACCCCATAGACGGCTGCCCACCAGGCTTCCCTGTCCCTGGGATTCTCCAGGCAAGAATACTGGAGTGGGTTGCCATTTCCTTCTCCAATGTATATATATATATATATCCTTTCATGAGCAAAATATAAGTTACCAGTATAAAGAACACATTTCTCCAAATGTAGATACTTGAACAGAATACCAAATCAAACATTCATTTCATTCACTTGTGATCTCACTCACATTAGAAAACAATTCCAGTGTCAAAAGGCTGCCAAAATCATGACAGCTGAAAACAAATTCAAATCATGACAGCTGAACACTGGAGGCCAAACAGAGCTGTGAATATAAAATCCAAATTCCATCCAAACTCCCTTGCATAGCACCATTAAGACCAAAGTACAAGGATATACTCCTGACAAATTGTAAACTGATCTTTTTATAAGAGCCCAAACTTGATTACTGTTTATCTAGAAAAGTTCTGTTGAACTGTCAGAGGGTTTTACTATCAGACACAGGGGTTTGTTTGCAGAATACTAGGTCTTCTCTCAGGCAACATTTCAAATAGTTACACAGTCAACGTACTTTTTTTTTTTTTTACCCAATACTTATTTGTAATCTGTACATGCCTGGTTATTTGTCCATCATTCAAAGTGAATCTATTTGAGTGAGCAATTATGATGCAACGCCACTGTACTCAAAAAGTGGGCAGAAATCGATTCTGAGGCGAGAGATACACAAGCACACCACAGGACAGAAAAATGGACAACAATGGAGTCACGGTCTTCCAAAATTTTTCTGAAAGAACATCTATTCCAGAATTCCAGGCTCAGAGTCATTGTGCATACAAAAATCATTCCTAGCACAAAGGCTTGGAACTGCGTAACCTCAATTTATAGAGATCTTACAGCATGTTAGCCTCGCCCTCAAAACATCTTCTGTTCTGTTCCATTGCATTTTTAGGTCTATAGATAAATGTGATAAAATGGGACATAAGCTTAAAGGGCTTTATTACCGGCTTAAATATTCACAATGCCACAATCTGCCGCAGACAGATCTGAGTCATGTGGTTAAATGTGCAAACAATTACTCAATTTAATTTCATCTTGCAGAAGTTGAAAAACAAGTTGTAATCACGGTGGATGCTGTTCATTTTTTTCCAAAAGCCACCATCTTTTATTTTGCTGATTGGATTTTATTCTTGGACACAGAAGGAGTGGGCTTCCACACTAAGCATGCCAATTCACAAGGCATTAGGAAGCCAGGCCTATATCAGAGAACAGCTGGATTGCTTCTAAATGGGCTCGTTCCTCTCCTTAAAGAGACAAGGTCGAAGCTGAGCCACCACCCAAATCCTCATCCTGAACTGTGGCACACCCCACCCCATTGCACGAAGTCCTGGAAACTCAGAGTTAGGACCGTTGGTCTTCAGGTGAGGAAGGAGCTCCAGAGGGTTTCAGGTTCTAGTCTACCTTTAGCACAGGCTCCAGGGTTACACTCCCTGTGCTCTGCCAAGACCCCTGGACAAGCTACTCCACCCTTCTTTGCCTCATTTTTCTCATCTATAAATTGGAGATAATAATAGAACCTACATCAGACAGCTCATGTGAGGAGCAGATAAGAGTGTGCACATTAAGTGCTGAGCACAAGACCTGGCACATATATACACTAAATTCCCATTATCATCGTTAATGTCATCTAATAACCTCACAGAGAAAACTCTGGGTATTCACGATCTGACTCTAACTGCTGCTGCTGCCTAGTCGCTTCACTGCTGCTGCTGCTGCTACTGCTGCTAAGTCGCTTCAGTCGTGTCCGACTCTGTGCGACCCCATAGACGGCAGCCCACCCGGCTCTCCCGTCCCTGGGATTCTCCAGGCAAGAATACTGGAGTGGGTTGCCATTTCCTTCTCCAATGCATGAAAGTGAAAAGTGAAAGGTGAAGTCGTGTCCAACTCCTAGTGATCCCGTGGACTGCAGCCTACCAGGCTCCTCCATCCATGGGACCTTCCCGGCAAGAGTACTGGAGTGGGTTGCCATTGCCTTCTCTGAGTCACTTCACTAAATTACCCCAAAACTTAGTGTCTTAGGTTAAAGCGTCTACCTGCAATGCGGGAGACCTGGGTTCGATCCCTGGGTCGGGAAGTTCCCCTGGAGAAGGAAATGGCAACCCACTCCAGTCTTCTTGCCTGGAGAATCCCAAGGACGGAGGAGCCTGGTGGGCTACAGTTCACAGGGTCGCAGAGAGTCAGACATGACTGAGCAACTTCACTTACTCACTAAGACCACAAGCATTTACTATCTCAGTTTCTATGAGCCAGGAATCTCAGCACAGTTAGTTCAGCACCTCTTTCTTAAGGATCCTCATAGGCTGTGGTCAACTTAAGGGCCAGGGTCTCATCTGAAGGCTCAACTGAAGGATCACCTGCTTTAAAGCTCACACAGGTGGTTGTGGGCAGGATCCTGTTCCTCCCAGGACACTGGGCTGAGGGCCTACCTCAGCTCCTGGCCACGCGGCCTGGGCCTCTCACTGTGCAGCTCTCAATACGGTAGGCAGCTTCCATCGGAACAAGCAAACAGCAAAAGAGGGCACACGAGATAGAAGCTTCATTCTCTATGTCACCTCACTTCACCAGGGACACCCTATACTCTTGCCATGTTCCATGTGTCAGAAATGACACTACAAGGCTCATTTGAGGGGAAGAGCTCACACAAGGACAAGAATACCAGGAGGTGGGGATCACTGAAGGCCAGCTTAGAGCTCTGCCAACGACAATGTGAAAAGCCAAATTCTTCACAATAAGCTTCCCACTCTTTCTTTCCATCTTTCAACAAATGTTTGAGCACCTACTTTGTACCAAGCTCTGCACAAAGGCCCTGAGGATACATTAAAGAATGGAGATATGCCGTTCCTCTCAGGAAGCTGATAATCTAGCAGGAGACATTAAAGAAATAAGACAGATTACTATTGAATTAAAATCGTGGCAAGCACCATGAAGAGAAAAATACATCATGTAAAATTGCAGGAAGAATGGAATCTACTCCAGTTCATGTAAGGCTTCCCAGAGGAAGAGAGCCAGGCTGAGACCCCAAAGGATGAGGAGTAGTTAACCAGGTAAAGGGCCAGGCCAGGAAAGAGGTCCAGACACAGGCAAGGGAATAGGAAGGCTGTAGGTGAGTCAGCAGACCCTGCACATGGCAGGCTCACTAAATGGAGGGGTGGAGGCAGGACAGGGGCCAAACAGTACTCAAGTTTCAAGTTAAGTTTCTGGCCCCTATTCTCAACTAAATTTGCAAAATACAATTCAGAGTCTGGCCCTCTATGATTAGGGTTATATCCACAAAATACTGCAGAAACAATTAATAAAACCCATTTTGTCCTCAAATTTGCAGACTTTTAAACCTCCAATGTCTTGTTTGGGTTTTGGGGGGATGGGGGGGAGACGGGAGGGGTTTAAGCTGCTCTGCACGGCTGATGGGTTCTTAGTTCTGCTAGCAGAGATTGAACCCAGGCCAAGCAGTGAAAGGACCAAGTACCTAACCACTGGACCACTAGGGAATTCAAACCTCCAATATTTTGAATGCTTAGGGTTCTTTTCATAATTCGTCCATGAAGACAGGCTTTCATAAAGAACACACTACCCCCAACCAAAATCATATCTCATTCTGATGCTAACCTAAAGCACTCACTGAGAACCATGAAGACTCCCTCTCATTCCATTTCATTAAATTCAATCAATTTTTCCATAAATAATGCTGCTAAATGACTCCTGGAGTTAAAGAGAACACGGGAATGCTGATCTATGGCCGAGGTAGACTGAAACACTCAAAATAAAGCTGCTTTTCTGTTGATTCCCAAGGTTAGAGAACAGACCCAGAAACAGATGCAGCCCAGTGGGAGTTTAAACAAAGAACTTTCCTTCAGGCACTCAAATTCTGCTCAGTGCCCTCTCCTGCTCACCAGCAAGCTGCGGGTTCAAGTGTCCAACAGCTACAAAAGGACGTTTCAGTGCACCTGAAATCTGACACACAAGCACAGGTAAAGATATCCGTAGGTCCTCATTATATGCACGTTACCCTGGGCTGAGATCCTTACGATAAATGGCCTCCATTGTAATCCTATTTGACAAAGGACCATCTTTTCTATGGAGGCTGTGAAAACTTCTAGTACACTGTCAGTAGTCTATCCACACATAATGACACAATTAAGGTGACACGTTTATTATGCTCAAAAACAGTGTCCACTGGAAGCTAGCTCTGGGAAGAGCATCCCTCCAGCCCCACTCCCCTTGCACCGAACACCAGGATGGAGTCTCTAAGGTACGACTCACAGTCAGAACAAAGCAGACCAAATCAAAGTTGTATGCTTTCCTGGGGCAAGAAGGTGTCGTGGGAGAAAACTGAGGAAGGAGGGCTGCCTATAAAAATAAAAAACCTCCCACAGGTTGTCTAGTCACCCGCATAATGACAGCTTCAGCCATAATAACATGGGGAAAGAGAGTCAAGGATGATGGGCCAGGAGAAAACTACTTAATAAGAGAGTTCAGTAAGCTTTTAAAGCAGCTTTGGGAACCAGCAGGAGACTAGAGGGCCCTAAATTTAGAGTTTGTTGGCTGCCAAAACAAGCCTCTGGCTAGAAGTTGAAAGAACTGGATTCCAGCCTCAACTAATTAACTTTTTGGCCTTTAGCAAACATCTTCAATCAAGCAATTAGCAAGTAATTATTGAGTAGCAACTATATGGTCAGTGCTGATCAGGCTTAGGGGTTGACACAAAGTGAGTTAAGTCTCCTCTGCTGCCCTCAAGGAACTTCACTTTTTAACTCAAGATGAAAAACAAACAAGCAATAAAACCTCAGCTTTCCAGAACCTGCCTGATTGACTCTTGGTTACTTGGTTTTCCGTGAGTTCAGAGTTAAAGCTTTAAGTATAAGAGCTTTTAACAATTAAGTGCTTTTAAGATGAAAATCTTTCAGAAACTTATCTCAGCATTTCCAAAGTGTTTAAACACACACACACAAACACAGGTTCTGCTGTATATTAATTATTGCCTAAAAAAGTTGTGTGGCCCCATGGTAAGTTTTAGAAACAATGGACTAAAAATTAAATAGGATTCCTTAACACTGGACTTCTCAGAGCCTTTTTTAAATTGATGTGTACTGTGAGCATCTACAAGACAACATGATATATTTCTCCAGAGTATTATTTTTCTCATGGGATTAAGGTTCTATACAACGAGTTTGGGTAAACTCCAGGAGTTGGTGATGGACAGGGAGCCCTGGCGCGCTGCAGTCCAGGGCATCAAAAAGAGTCGGACACAACTGAGCAACTGAACTGAACCATGTACTTTGGAAAGACTGTGCTGTACGCTTCCTTTTCTCCTTAAGTAAATGATGACTCAGAGGTGTCTTATCATAGACCTGAGTCGTTGTAATGAGATGCTGATGAGGACAAAGTGCTGAGCAGAAAATGCCTTCCCACCGCTGGCCACCCTTGGACGATGAGCTGTGTCACGATGGCAGCACTGGACTGCCCTAATCATGCTGCTTGACTGACTGTGCTGCTGGGGGCAGGGAGGAGGGGTTTTCTGGGTAGCACAACCTTCAGAGTGGAACCCAGAGGCAGACTAGGAAGACCAGTCAGGAGCTAGAATATTCCAACCTCCATATGAAACTCCACTGCAAGGTATCACCTGCCCTCGTTGCCTTTAGGAAGACTCCAGACCACATTGCCCTTTTCCTGCTCCACTCAGAGCACAGATGGCCTGCAAGATGTTCTTGGCACTCGCCCGGGCACTGCCTTATGACACTTGCTGTGTTTCCTTTTATGACTACTCTTCTCATGGGCTGTTTCTTTGTGGAAGGATTTGTAGGCACATCCTCAGCTAAAGAACGCACTCCATGGAGACAGAGACTTTGTACTCCCCTGCAGCACCGAGAACGCAGGCTTTCAAATTTTGGGTGACTGACCAAGAAAATTTTAAATTAAAAATGCAGGGTGCTGTTATGAAAAGAAGTCAGCCAGTCCAGCACTGGCCCTCCTGACATGAGAGCTGTGCTGTTTGTCTTATCCTTGGGGACTGTGGGGGAAACGAGCCCTTCTGTTGGGATGGGGGTTATCAGAAAGAAGGCCAAACCAGAAGAGAGGTGGAGGAGGTCACAGGCACAGCAACAAAAGGCTTCTCAAGTACTGGCTGCTAGGCATGGTGTTCCCAAGACCCCAGCAGGGCCTGAAGGGGTCAGCTGTCTCCAAATCCAGTCTGGGGGCTCGTGCTGCCCCAGAGCCACACCTTCTGCAGTGCCCGGAGATACCTGGGTATAGGCTCACCACAGGCAGAAAGGAATTCACTAACAATGAACAGCAATAGATCCTGGCCTCCCTCCTTTCTCTATCCAAAGGGAGGGCGCCCCTGGTGGCAATGCCCAGAGGTCTAGGGAGACCTGCCGAGCCCCAAGGGGAGGTGATGCCTCATGACAGTTAGGAGCATGGGTATGTGGGGACAGGATACCCAGGTCTGAATCAGGGCTGTCTGGTGATTTACCACTGTCTTTAGGGCTTCCCCGGTGGCTCAGGGGTCAGGAATCCGCCTGCGATGCAAGAGGCCCAGGAGACTCGGATTCAGTCCCTGGGTCGGGAAGATCCCCTGGAGGAGGGCATGGCAACCCGCTCCAGTATTCTTGCCTGGAGAATCCCATGGACAGAGGAGCCTGGTGGGCTACAGTCCATAGCGTTGCAAAGAGTCAGACACGACTAAGCAACTATTATATATATATTTTATACTGGACAATTCAGTTAGTGTTTTGAGCTTGTCTCCTCATATGTAAACTGGGGAGAAACAGTTTCTTTTTCATAAAGTTGTGAGAATATATGACAATCTCACAGAGTGCTCAGCCCGCACTGAGTGCATGGTAAACATTCATTGAACACTGGCCATTCTAACTAATCACCACAACCCCTAACTGTGGTCTTCATGGTGCAAGACCCAGCTCTGCTCAACCTTCCACCCCAAGATGAGGTCCCCACAGCCACAGTGGGTGATGCAGGCCTGATCTAGTTAAAGGACATATCCTCAAGAAGCAAAAATTATTTTTTGCATAATTAGATTGGCAAACTTTACTGCCCTCCCCATCAGATGATAATACTTCCCAGAGTCAAATTTCTTGTGTACTTCCTTGCTTTGACATTTAGTAGCTATGAAGGCTTGAGCAGCTGCCTCATCTTTAAAAGTATATATACATGGATGATGATAGCATATACCTTCTTCTGTTGCTGCAAAGGTTGAAAGTGTTGAAGTCTTAGTTGCTCAGTTGTGTATGACTCTTTGCAATGCTATGGACTGTAGCCTGCCAGGGTCCTCTGTCTATGGGATTCTCCAGGAAAGAATATTACAGTGGATTGTCATGACCGTCTCCAGGGGATCTTCTCAACCCAGGGATCAAACCCAGGTATCCTGCATTGCAGGCAGATTCTTTACTGTTGCTGCAAGGTTAAATGGAAATATGTATCAAATGGTCCCCACATAGGAAATATGCAATAAACAGTAGTTGCTATTACTATTTGTGTGGCTATATTCTCCAGAATCAAGGGAAAGACTCACCACCATGTCTTTTGCTGCCATAGCATGGCTAACCAAATGGTTGGAAACTGCAAGGCTTTGGTGGCTGTTCTGAGCTCACATGAAAACTCGGAAGCAGACCCATTACCACCCAGCCTAATGATGGCTCCTGGGACCAGCAGTCAGCAGACCAGACCCAGGGCAAATGCAGCCAGACAGGAGGGCAGAGTCACAGCAGTAGGAAAAGGAGCGCCTCCTTCTCAGAGCAGGAGGGGCCTCAGCCCTGTCTCTACCTCTCAGTGGGGAAATGAGAGGCTGAGAACTCAGTGACCGCGGAGCTCTGCTGCCTGGCAATCAGCACCAGGTAATCATACGTCCGCAGGCCATGAGGGCATGGGAAATAATGGAGCACAGTGATTCAGCCCCAGTAGGCTGAGCAGGAGAGGGGAAGCAGGCAGCTGACAAGGTGAACAGAGAGAGGGTGATGAAACGTCCAAGCTGCAGTCCTGGCAGCAGGCACTTTCTCCACCAAGCAATGCATCTGGAGAGAAGCTGGCCGGGGACCCACTGCTGGGAATGCCTGTGAGGGTACGCCATCAAGCAGGGCTGGGCCACCAGCAGAACACGTGCATGCTCACCGGGGACCTGAGGAATGGGGAGACTTCAGGAACGGTTGGGTCTGCGGCTGCAGTTCTCCAGGGGAAGACTTCCTGGTCAGACAAGAGATGAACTGTCACTAGTTCCCTCTAACACCCCCTTCCCCTTGTCTAGGTAGAAGGGTGATAGGCCAGGAAAAAAGGTTAGTAAACCTTGGGACATAGGTGATACAATGACAAAAAAGAAATACAAGTATCTGAAGTGTATGAAAAATGCCAACACAAATTAACACTTCACTGAGATTTCAAGTTTCACTTATCAAGACCAAAGCACAAAAGCCACAACCCAGTCTGGGAGGAAACAGGCACTCACAGACATTGCTGGGGAGGGTGTTAACTGGGCCAACCCATGGGAGAGGAGGGGTTTCCCAGTGGCTCAGTGGTAAAGACCCTGCCTGCAATGCAGGAGCCACAAGAGACAGGTTCAATCCCTTGGTCAGGAAGATCCTCTTGAGAAGGGCATAGCAACCCACTCCAATATTCTTGCCTGGGAAATGCCATGGACAGAGGAGACTGGCGGGCTGCCATCCACAGGGGGGCAGAGAGTCAGACACGACAGTGATTTAGCACATACACATGCACACATGGGAGAGGAGCATAATTTGGCAAAACCTATTAACATTATTAATGCATATACCCTTTGACCAAGCAAATCTCCTTCTGAAATTTAACCTACAGATACAGCTGCACATGAGTGAAACGGGGTTTCCATAAATCATTCACTGCAGCATTGTTTTTAACAGCAACATTCAGGAATGAATCCAATTTCCACCAACAGGAAACTAAGTAACTAAAGTACATATATCCAGACAATGGAATACTATGCAACTTAAAAAAAATAATTAAAACCCAAGAGGAAAATGAGCAAAATTTATAAACAGTCCACAAGACACGTAAAATATATTAAAAGATGCTATACTCGATTTTGTTATAAGAGGAATGAAAATTAAAACTACTGTTATACATTTCTTGGCTATCATATTTGCAAAAATTTCAAAAGCTTTATCACATATACTGTCTGCAAGGCTGTTGGGAAACCAGCTCTGTCATCTGTCCATGATAGGAATACAAAATGATTCAACCCCATGGAAGGGGAGTTAGCAACACCCAACAAAACTGCTTATACTTCTACTCTGAACTAGTAATCCCACTTTCAGGAATTTACTCCCAAAATGGAACTCCACAAACACAAAACAACAGATGCACACAGTTATTCACCTGCCTTCATGAATTTGCCAGGAAACACCGGAACAACCTAAATGTACTTTCACAGAAGACTGGCTGAATACTACTATAAATCCACATAGTGGGAAAAACTCTGAAGCGATATTCAAGAATGAGAAAAATCTTGATGAACTGCTATGAACTCTTTCCAGGGTATGCTGTTAAGTGAAAAGAACAAGGTGCAAAAGTACATATCTGTATACCCACACACACACAGAAAAAAGTAGGAAATAAAAACATGCATGTGCAGTTATAGAAAGAAACACAGAAATAAAAACCATAAGCTAATGAAAATGTCTACCTCTAGTAGGTCGATGTAACAGAGAGGAATGTACAGCTGCAAGGAGTAAAATTTCTTAATAATCCTTTTTATACAGTTTTGATTTTGAAATGTAATATTTAATACAAAATTTTAATGACCAAAAAGCAAACTCCAATGTTGAGTACAAACAATAACAAACCTAAATGGTTATTAAAATGGTATGGCACCCCATTCCAGTACTCTTGCCTGGAAAATCCCATGGACAGAGGAGCCTAGTAGGCTGCAGTCCATGGGGTCGCTAAGAGTCGGACATGACTGAGCGACTTCACTTTCACTTTTCACTTTCATGCATTGGAGAAGGAAATGGCAACCCACTCCAGTGTTCTTGCCTGGAGAAGCCCAGGGATGGGGGAGCCCTGTGGGCTGCCATCTATGGGGTCACACAGAGTCACACACGACTAAAGCGACTTAGCAGTAGCAGCAGCAACAAAATCACTTAGAAATTTTGAACATACTACTCTTACTACAAACCCTTAGCAGGACACGGTTTAAGGACAAAAGAACTGTAAACAAATCTAGAACCTTACTTAGCAGGTTTGTTGTGAGTAGTAGCATTGGTGCTGTAATTCCTAGACTCTTCGTGTACAAAAGAGAATAAAATACATGAGTAACTGTATTGTTATTATTAGGAATCAGGGTTCTCACTTAAGGAAAAAACAGATTAATAGCACATAGAAATGTAGTGTTCAATTTACACTGAAAGTATTGGTAAGGCAAGTCATTTACCCAATCCCTACCTACACACACTTACAGAGGCTAAAGGCAATGCCAAGTTCCAGCATTGATGAGCACCCCCAGCACCTAGATCTTGGTTTCTAAATATCAGTTCTCATTAGAAGGAACCAGGACTCTGAATAAATGTCTGATTCCAGGATTGTGGAGGGAGATACATAAGGTAATCCCAGAACATCTTACTATGCCAGAAAGCAGGAGAGTGCCCAAAAGGACATAAAAGGAAGCTTGAATTGGTTCCCACAGTCAAATCTGGGACAATTTGAGCATCAGGAGGAATAATTATGACAACACACTGAATGGTAACACATTCAGTTTTGTTTTTTTTAAATCCATGTGTCCCTTGTGTTACTAAAAAGTAACACTTCTTCGCTAAAAATTATAGAAAGAGTATAATTGGAAAACCATCACTTTGCAATCCCCAGTGTAGTAACTGAGACAGGCAAGGACCATCAGTGGATGCTAAAACCATTAGGTAAAAGATTTTTAGGAACACAGCATTCACATGGTCTCAAAATTCCACCCCACAGATTGTTTACTAAATACAAAGGATATAAGGTACCTTTACAGTGAGGGAACTGGCAGGTATCATCTAGACCAAATTAAGCATCCCCAACAGTAAGATAAATTAGTATTGGACATTTTATGTGATACAGTGCTAAGTATCAAACATCATCCATATGGTCTTCTAGCCCAAATGTCTAATCTGAATCTAACTGTGAAGACATAATCAGATAAACAGATTGTAAAACGTTCAATAGAATAATGGGTCCTAACTCCCAATATTTCAATGTCTTCAATGACTCCCAAAAAGGTGGAGGCACTCCTCTTTCCTAGACAGAATGTGACACGACAACCAAATTCAATATTCAATTCTGACTAGTTCCTGGAATAAGAAAAAGCTGTAATGGTGTCTTTAGAAAGTAGGAGAAGGCTTAATGCGGACCAGGTAACATTATTGTATTAAAGGTAAGTTTTACATTAAACAAGCAAGATATGTAACAGTGTATAAAGAATTCTTCCTTGGCTTAAAAGGTGGAGTAAAGGGGGGAAAACATATAGCTTTATTTGCTTGTGAGAGGGTAACAGGCAGGAAGGATAGAAGGGCCCCAGGCGGCCTGAGGAAATAAGCTGCAAGGGGCAGAAGTTGTTTTTTTTTTTTTTTTCCTTCTCTACACAAAATTTTAAAAGCTTCTTTTAATTCTGAGTTGACAACACCAGGTTCTGCCTTGAACTAACCAATGCATTTTTCTTATGAAAATGTTTTTAAGCTATGTTAATGAAACTATCTATTTGCCATGGAATTTGCCTTTCTTCAAAATGGTTCCACCTATGGCTAACTTTTATTCTTTTCTGAAACCTTGGGCTGATAAAGGCTCAACAAACCAGTATTCCTGTTAATTGTTTTATGGCCAGGGTGCCATCCTATCTCAGAAGTGCATACTGTGGGAGAGGGGCCTGGTGAAACTCCCTAAGCCTTGAGGCATCTCTCATCTGATTAGCAGCTCCAGCAGACATAAAACACCTGGCTAAAAGCTAGCAAGGGGCACTCTTTCTGTCCCCTTCTGATCTCTGTGTCAGAAGCTTTCCCTATCTCTATTACACTTTAATAAAACTTTGCTACACAAAAAAATTAACAGTCAAGCCTCATCTCTGAGCCAGGACTGAAATCCTCTCCTCCAGAGGTCACAAATCCTGATGTAAGACATGGCTCACAGCAGCAACCTTCACTTGTATGTGCACATGTAACCTCTAGAAGGATATACAAGAAAGTAAAAACAGTGGTTATCTGTGGCATGTAGCAAAGAGGAGCAAGGAGAACACGAGAGACAACAGATGGAGGTCAAGTATACGCACCATGTATACTTTTTTAAATATTTGGAACCATGAGTAGGTATTATCTACTCCAAAAGAACTGAACATGGTTTTTCAGGGGAAAAAAAAAAAAAAAGGACCTACAAAATGGAAGGTCAGTGAGAGAACTTAGGGACCTTTGGCTCCAGGTCTCGATATGTCCTTGGTTTTGGAAAACACGGTCATCTCAGATTGAGTGGGGGTAGAGCAGGTGTGCAGTGCAACAAAACACGTCCAAAGTGTTAGATGTTGCCTGAAAATTCAGTAATTCTTTCCTAAAAATTTATCCTAAGGAAATAATTATTAAGATGAACAAAGAGTTAATCACCAAAAAATGTTCATCACAACATTGTCATAATAGGGAAAAACAAAAAAAGTCCAAATGGAAAAAAAAAAAAACAATTCTACCCACAGAAGTACTAGGAAGATGTGGTCAAAGCATATGCTATGACATAAAAAGACATTCGTATAGCATTTTAAAAGTGAAGAGAGCACAGCATTTCATCATTTCATTTAAAGTTATATACATGTAGGTATAATAAAGGCACAAACCAATATAGCTATATTAGGGTGATGGGATTATGGGTACTTCTTTTTTCTGTTTATTTCCTCAAAAGATGAGATCTTCATAACTCTAATTTTTTAAGAAGTGAATTTATTTTTGTAAGTAGGCCTGGAAAAGTCTTGTGCAGAATGCTTCTGCAGAGGTACAATCCAGACACCTTCCCCACCAATGTCAAGGATAGGAAGAGACAGGCAGATCACTGAGACTTTGGGGACTACCAACTCACATCTCTAGTGCCTGTAACATTTTTCAGTATAACCCGTGGAAGGGGGAAAGGGCGGGGGACCACCTCGCTGGCTAGGATATCAAAGCAAACCTGTCAGCCTGCCGACAACCCCTCAGAAGCTCTGCACAAGAGCAGGGCAATGTCCACTGGACCATGACAGCGCTTCCCGCTACCTCCCGGGGGGGATGGATCACACCTGAGGGACAAACGTAGCCTCACTTCCACCGCAGCCCCTTGCTAAGCTCCACATGTCAGCTCAAACAGCACCTGAAGCTACGGACCCCTATAATAAGCTGACAGGAGCAGCTCCTGCACATCAGCATACCCTTGTGACTGGAAAGATGGATGCTCCACTTCATGTAATACAGCTGAAAAAGCCCGTTTGTCGACTTGCTGGCTGCCGAGCCAGTTAATAGAATGAGGTTTATTTCCACCAGCGGCACAGCATGCTTGAGAATGCAAGTTTGGGGTACAACCTGAATTTGAAGTTCCCCTTCTTTTCTTTAGCTCTACTGCTTGGTGTCTTACTCCTTCTGAGACTCGGGCTCCTCAGGGATCTCTAGGAAGATAGCTATGAAGATGAAACGAGCAGTGTGCAAAGTACATGGTAGAGAAGCTTAGTTTATGTGTGAGTATGCATGGGTTTCCCTGGTGGCTCAGATGGTAAAGAATGTGCCTGCCATGCAGGAGACTTGGGTTCAATCCCCGAGTTGGGAAGAGCCCCTGGAGAAGGGAATGGCCACCCTCTCCAAAATTCTTGCCTAGAGAATTCCATGGACACAGGAGTTCATGGGGTCCCAAAGAGCTGGACATGACTGAGCAACTAACACTTTCATGCACATTCACAGAAAGAGAATGGATAAACAGAAAGCAAAATGTTGACCAGGCTAAATTAGAAAAGCACCTGGCAGATACTTAGTCTCAGTAAATATTAGTTGTTACTATTGCAAGAGCAAAGATTAGTGAGCTAGAGTCATCCCCCAACAGACCAGGAAGCAAACATGAGAGCTTGAGATACAATCACCTGTGGCTGTACTCAGTGTCTCTAGGACATAAGACTGGCACCGCAATCTCAAAAAGGGAAGAAGTCACTGGATTAGACAAAAAACCCACACCCAAGTCCCACATACATCAGGGATGTAAGATCTAAAATAACCACTGGTTTTACTTTAAATGGAACATAAACTAATAATCCAATAAAATGTTTGTTTTAAGAAATTAAACTCTCTCCCATGTCCCTAGTTAATGTGAACAAGAAAAACACAACTGCATTCAGCCAAGCTTCCCATGTTGAACAATACAAGCTAGGCTGAAAGTCTAGAGGGTGTTTAAACACCCTTACTAATTTAAATTAGTAAGTGAATATATTAGTAGGACTTCCTGTTTACCCATGAATTACTATTTTACCAAGCAGAAGGTTAAGTCCCTTAAATCAGGCCCCTATAGTCAGTTGTTATAGGAGAACAGCTTAAAAACTAGGGTCACCTCCAAGTGGGGAGGATTCATTTTCCCAGTGGGAATTCTTCTCAAGCAATGGGCTTGCTCATCTGTCCTGTGACTAACTGAACAGGAAAGAGAGAATCCGAGAGGACTAGCCAAACAGAAAACAGAATTGGGGAAGCATGTGCCCCCATTATTAGGAGAACAAGCAGATGAGAGCTTAGAGAACAAGAGTACATCAAAGGCAGCTCAGCCAGAGCTCCCGTGTGTGCATCCCTGCATGGGGACCACCCACCAGCTGAGACGACCTCATCAGCATGAGGCTGTGGGCTCAACAGCTGGGAGAGGACACTCGGGATGTTATTAACATCACTGGCCAAACAGGTGTCTTCCCTTCCTTCCAGGTACATGGTAGGAGTCTGATGTGGAGTCTGGCCATGTGACTTGCATTATTCAAAAGAATGCCTCATTTGAGAGGCAGCACTGGGCATTTGAGTGAATTCCAGGAGATGGAGGACAGAGGAGCCTGATGTGCTACAGTCCATGGGGTCGAAAAGAGTTGGACACGACTTAGCAGCTGAACAACAACAACAGCACAATTGAGCTGCTAACACCATGTCCTGCAGCACACACTTCCTCCTGCCATGGTGATGATGAACCCATGGAGCTGGAGTCTTCATTAGCCTGCTGCCCTATGGGCAACACAGATCAGAGAGAGCCCTACCAACCCATGAGAGATGTGTGGCAGGAGGGAGAGATAAATCCTTGTTTTAAGCCATAAATAAGACTTTTGGAGTTATCTGTTACCGCAGCATAAACTATACTGTGCTGGGTCGTTCAGTCATGTCTGACTCTGCAATCCCATGAACTGTAACCCGCCGAGCTCCTCTGTCAACAGGACTTCCCAAGCAAGAATACCAGAGTGGGTTGCCATTTCCTTCTCCAACCTAGCCTATCCTGACTGATAAAAAGGCAAAAGGAAGGAAGAGGCTGATCTGCAGTCAAGCCACCCATCACGGAATTAGGTAGTAGGTAGGTCCCTGTCTGCCCCCCACCAACCCCAGAGAACGTACCTTGATGCCAACCCTGGGATGAAAGAGATGAGACAATTAATTATACATTCACCACCACACCAGCTCTTCAAGCCACAAAGTCTAGACTACACAGGCAAAGCGAGAGAGAAAACTCCAAATCTGTCATGAGATGCAAGTTTTAAACTCAAATGGCCTTAGATTCAAAGCTAAAAATGATGGAGAACCATGGAATGTGCCCAAGATGTTATTAAGGAAAAGAGACGGTTGAAAATAAACAAAATTGTCTCCTGTTTATTTCCCAAACTGAAGCTCCTCAATAAGCTGGTTGCCCATACATGTTTGGTAAACAGGGACATGTGTTTATGACTGGTCTCTGAAAGCTGCAGCTGTTCACATTCCCTTTAAACACACACAGTACTGAAATAATCCGAAAAAGACAATCAATATTGCCCCAAGACGATCAGCTCTAATCGGCCCTACCAGCCACGGTGTACTAATCCTATTATGGGGCCTTTCTGCTTCTTTTAGAGATAGAGTTATTTTTCTCTGCACACACACAAAGGTACACCCTACAGGGAGACAGAAACAATTAGGATATCAGGAAGTGACGTGTCTGAGAGAAGTGGCTTAGAGTCAACCATTGCTACTGACAAGGGTGTACACTGAACAGTGGACATGGGGTGATACAGGGAGGAGGCCCATTAATATGCAAAGGTTTTCAGATTCCTCACTCTACCTGTTCAGCCAGGAGAGACAAAAGTCAAACTACATGACAAGCTGTCAGGAGAAGAGGAAAGGTTCGTGGTGCTGTCATGTACAAGACTCCTGAGTAACACAGAGAACAAAGCTTTTGAGAATATAGTTGCAGGTTATGAACTGGGTCTTCTCTAACACGCTTGGTGGCACAGTGATAATCTGCCTGCAAAGCAGGAGACCCAAGAGATGAAGGTCAGTCCCTGGGTTGGGAAGACTTCCTGGAGCAGGAAATGGCAAATGGCTCCAATATTCTTACCTGGAAAATCCCATGGACAGAGGAGTCTGGCTGGCTATACAGTCCATGGGATTGCAGAGAGTCAGACATAACTGAGCATGCACACTCCTGCTAACAAACACACTTTGAAAGAAGAAAAACTGAAATTCTTTCTGAAATCCTTTGGCTGCTCGACTATACATCTGTGAATGGGTCTTGAAACAAAGCCTTGACTGTGTGGAGCGCTGGGACTTATTTGGGTGACAGATAACTGCTGCAGAAATTCTGGACTCACAACATCCTTCCCCTTGACCTCTTTATCTGGTCCTCCCCAAAGGCATGGCACAGTTCAGAACAGGCATCCTTCTCCCCATAAGTCTCTCTGATCTCTCGTGTGGGGTCGGTCGGATGATCCTCACTGGGGTTCCCATAACATCCTGTGCATCCCTATGTTCACTTATATCATCTATGTTACAACTATTTTTCTGTTTATCCAAGTGGGGCATTGGCTCCTTAGGGCCAAGATTTAGTACAGAATTTCCACATCTGTGAGCCTGGCACCACGCCTAGCACACAGGTATTCAATAATTAAAATGATCTAGTCTCCCTCAAGCTCAAAAATTTACTTGACCAAAATAATGAGAGGAAAAGTGATGCTTACCTGCTCCCCTATCCATATAACACAAGCTGAGATTCTTGCCCGTGTACCAACATCTCTGGCTCAGCAACTCTGCAGGTCAAGTTCTATGTTCTACAAAAACATCTCCCATAAATATTAACTCTGTGGAGCGGGGAGGAGAGTGAACAGAGTGTAGGATTTTAAAACTATGACCAAAAAAAGGATCCCCAAAATTACTGCAGGTTAGTTTATGTGTCAAGGTCCCACATTAGACAACTACTAACAGAGAGGCCTAGTCTGCTACAGGTCTGATCAAAGCCACAATGGAGGGGTGCTCCAGAGCTGTGGAGAGGTGGGCAGAGATGCACGACATGGGTTTTCTTCTCTTTGCTCCATGCCCCCAAAACTGGAGTTGAGCTGAGTTTCTTAAACATTTATTTCTTAATTGGAGGAAAATTGTTTTACAATGCTTCTGCCATACAACAACATGAATAAGTCATAATTATACAGATATCACCTCCCTCTTGAGTCTCCCTCCCCTCTGCCATACCTCCCCTCCAGGTCATCACAGAGGGTCAGGCTGGGCTCCCTGTGTTATACAGCAGCTTTCCCCTGGCTATTTATACATGACAGTGTATATATGTCAATGATACTTTCTCAATTCATCCCACCCTCTCTTTCCCCTGCTGTGTCTACAAGTTCTCTATTTGTGCCTTGATCCCTTCCCTGCAAACAGGTTCAACAGATTTTATATATATGCGTTAATATACTTATTTTTCTCTTTCTGACTTACATCACTCTATAACAGGCTCTAGGTTTATCCACCTCACTACAACTGATTCAAATTAATTCCTCTTTATGGCTGAGTAATATTCTATTGTGCATATGTACCACATCTTCTTTATCCATTCATCTGTCGATGGACATTTGGGTAAATAAAACTCAAAATGAATTAAAGACCTAAACTATAAGGCCAGAAACTATAAAGCTCTTAAAGGAAAACATAGGCAGTATACTCTGACACAAATTGCAGCAAATCCTCTTTGATCTGCCTCCTAGAGTAATGGAAATAAAAACAAAAACAAAAAAACAAATGGGACCTACCTAATTAAACTTAAAAGCTTTTCGTACAGCAAAGGAAACTATACACAAGATGAAATGACAACCTCAGAATGGGAGAAAATAATTGCAAACGAAACAACTGACAAAGGATTCATCTCTAAAATATATAAGCAGCTCATACAGGTTGATATCAGAAACACCCAATCAAAAACTAGGTGGTAGACCTAAACAGACATTTCTCCAAAGAAGACATACAGATGGCCAACAAAATCATGCAAAGATGTTCAACCTTGCTCATTATTCAGTTCAGTTCAGTCGCTCAGTCGTGTCCAACCATTTGTGACCCCATGAACCACAGCACGCCAGGCCTCCCTGTCCATCACCATCTCCCGGAGTTTACCCAAACCCATGTCCACTGAGTCAGTGATGCCATCCAACCATCTCATCCTCTGTCATCCCCTTCTCCTCCTGCCCTCAATCTTTCCCAGCATCAGGGTCTTTTCAAATGAGTCAGCTCTTTGCATCAAGTGGCCAAAGCACTGGAGTTTCAGCTTCAACATCAGTCCTTCCAATGAAGACCCAGGACTGATCACCTTTAGGATGGACTAGTTGGATCTCCTTGCAGTCCAAGGGACTCTCAAGAGTCTTCTCCAACACCACAGTTCAAAAGCATCAATTCTTCGGCGCTCAGCTTTCTTTATAGTCCAACTCTCACATCCATACATGACTACTGGAAAAACCATAGCCTTGACTAGACGGATCTTTGCTGTCAAAGCAATGTCTTTGCTTAGAGAAATGCAAATCAAAACCACCATGAGGTTTCACCACATAAAAATCAGAATGGCCATCATCAAAAAATGTACAAACAATAAATGCTGGAGAAGATGTAGAGAAAAGGGACTCCCTCCTGCACACTTGATGGGAATGTAAATTGATACAGCCACTATGGTGAATAATATGGAAATTCCTTAAAAAAAAAAAAAAACTAGGAATAAAACTACCATATTACCCAGCATTCCCACTACTGGCCATATAACCTGAGAAAACCACAATTCAAAAAAACAAATGTACTCCAATGTTCGCTGCAGCACTATTTACAATAGCTAGGACATCAGAGAGACTTCTGATGTTAACTCAAGGCCAGAAAGGAGAATAATACATTTTCAGCTTAGCATCACACATGACTTATGTTGGTGAGAAGTTAATCTTCAAAGTAAGAAAGGGTCTTTGAGACCAGACCAAAGAAAAGATCTTTCTCCACACTTGATGCCTAAGACACCCAACCTTACCCAGGAGTGAGACCAGACAGGGCAGAGACAGCAACGCACGCGGGATGCAAAGGCCAGCAACTGATGGGCCTTGAGAAGGGATGCAGAATAAAGGAGAAAAGAAGGGCACTATTTAATGGGGAAAGGGGCCATGGTGGCAAGGCCCAGTGTGACAGGGCACATGGCACACCGTCCTCCTGACCTGAGGCTCCACCTCCATAAGTAGCCATGGAAACACGCCAACAGCCAACACGGTACTCAGGCATATTACTCCCCTCTTCCCCACCACCACTGACTCAGAGCAGACTGGCAGGCTACTCGAAGCAGCAGCAGAGGCTTGATCAGGCAGCCTCTGGGAAGCTGAATGGGCTTCATCACTTTCTTACGGGCTTTGCCGCCTTTCCCATCCTACAGTGCTGCCATTACAAGGGAAACAGAAAAGGCCTCTCCATACATCCTCAAACACATAATGAACATGTGGAAGCCTCAGAGAGACCAGACTTCAAGAGCCAAGGTCCTAGAATACAAAAGCTCACAATCCAGGTGCACCTCCGACAGACAAAACAAGAACCCAGTGTGAGGAATACGCACTCTGGTATGGAACTATGCCGTGCGGGCTGTCGTGGCTACAGAACCCAGAGGAGCAGGTCGTTAAAATCTGCTGTGCAGCATTTAGGGAAGAAGTGAGTTGTGAACAAGAATCATCTTGCTGGAAACAACAGCCACTACCCAAGACGTGTGGTGAAATGAGATTCAGGGGAGAGCCACCAGTCCGTCCATCTGGAGCCTGTCAGCTCTTTGGAGGAACAGAAATATTTTCATGGTGCATTTTTCTGCTCCTTGGGGAAACGAAATCAAACAGTCTCTCTGATGCACAGTGCAGGCAATTTACCGTGACACACAGGTAAATACACAACATCTCACGCAAAAACTCCCTGTGGCCATTTATCTTGACAAAAATAATAATAAAAGTCGTATGATTTTTATTATACCTGATTGGCTGTGATAATGCATCAGATTTCCTCAACATATAAAATAATAATGCATGTGTCTGATTCATCATCTCTTCTCTTGGCTCCAGCAAAGTCAAGTGCCTGGAATCTGAGGAGCTCATGCTCTAGAATGTGCACTCTGCTGGGACAGAGAATGCTGTCTGTGTCCCAGGGTCTGGGACAGTCCCCGCCACACTGATTTCTTAAATGAGTGACAGGAAGAACAACTCCCCATATGCCCTTCACCCTAGCCTCTTCCACCTAGACTATGCCTCACATTAAAAACCATCATCACAGGGCTTCCCTGGTGCCTCAGTGGCACAGAGTCTGCCTGCCAATCCAGGAAATGCAAGTTCCACCCCTGGTCTGGGGATCCCTCATGCTGTGGCATAGCTGAGCCCGTGTGTCGCAGCTGTTAAGCCTGAGCTCTGGCCCCACTCTGAGCCTGGTGCCACAGAGCCTGCGCTCTGCAGCAGGAGAAGCCCCCACAATGAGAGGCCCACACACCACAACTAGAGAGTGGACCCCTCTCGCTGCAACTGGAGGGGAGCCTGTGTTGCAGTGAAGACCCAGCACAACCAAAGGTGAACAAATAAATAAAATCCTCATCGTAAAAGGAACAACCATCTTTCTAAGGGCAGCATTTTTAGCCTTGGCACTGTCGACATTATAGAGGTGGAGGTGACACGCAGGGAGACCTGTGCTTGATAGGATGTTTAGTAACAGTCTTGGCCTCTACTCACTGATGCCAGTGACACCATCCCCCCGCACCCCCCGCCAGCCCCCGCATTGTGGGAATCAAAAATGTCTCCAGACACTGCCCAGCATCCCCTGGGGGCAAACCCTTCTCAAGTTGGGAATCACCACTCTTATCACTGCTCCAGGCCTGCAGACAGCGCCCAGGGAGCTGACAGATGCAGAGAACTCATGTTTCCCACCCCCGGCATGATGCTGAGACAGCAGCCAGGGGAAACCCTTCTCCCTGCCTCCTCTGAGGCGAGCACACCAGAAGGCCGGTGGTGGAGGAAATACTAGGTGATGAAAGTCAGGCAGATGTCTTGAACACAAATGCAGCCTGAGACATGGGCCCCGGCCTTGTCGGTATTCGACAGGAGAAACCATTTTACCATTGTGCTGGGGATGGACTCAGTTTTTAATGATGTCCTCTCACCCTCCTCCACCGCAAGGGCATGAAAGCATCTACACGTTCTATCAGGAGCAGGGGATCCGTCAGTAGCAGTTTCACCTGAAATCCAGCTTGCAGCATCTGCTCCTGCTTCCTGTTAATGAACGAGGCTGGGATTTGTTCATATCTCCACAACCGGTTCAAAGGGCTCTTCAGAGTGGGCTCTGCCGTGCATTCACAGGGCCATGTACCAAGGTGAGAAGGGGCCACAGCTCCTGTCCCCCCAACCTGGGTCAGCTGCTGACCTCTCACACTGGGTTCCCTGACAAACTCAGGAGGGATCAGAGAAACCCTCCTCCCTCTTGGGACTCTTGCAGACATCATCTTACCTGTGTTGACTCAGTACTTGCACATATCTTGGCATGCTAAACTTCTATCATATTCTCTTTCTTTACCAAAAAGTCACTAATAGCCAAAGCTGGCAAGGGTGTAATAAAACATACCTTCCATAATACTGGGGGTCGAGTCACTACAACATGGTAACATACATCAGTGACCTTGAAAATGCATGCCGTTACACCATGTATTTCTACTTCTGGGAATACATGGTAAGGAAATCTAACTGCTGAAAGGCTCATATTCTCAAACATTCATCATATACTTACTTAGATTAAGGAAAACTGGAAACAGCTAAGTGTTTACTATCAGGTATTTTAGTTTGGTATATTGCAGTATAGTCAGTGGACTTATACCATTTAAGTGTCATTTACAAAGAACAGCATCATGGTATACTAAAATGATCATGCTAACAAAATGTTCGTGCTGTGTCATTACATGAAAAAAAAAGAGAGAGAGAGAGACAGAAAACCAAGTCATATTCACAGCATGGTATCAACCACGAACACAGAAATTTTGACAGTAAGACTTTGGGAAGTTAACAGCAACTGCATATGGGAAGGAAGTAAATTATTTCTCTTCTTCTGTTCAGCTTCAGAAGAGATTTCTCTTCTCTTCAGCTAAGTCCTCTTTCCAAATTAGCTCTCAACGAGGAAAAGAACAATTTAAAGTCAAAAGAACAAAACTCACAACTAGAGCATAAATATATCTCCTTCTTATTCCCTTTAACCTAGTTTCCCCTCAGTGTTACAAAAGAACATTGTGTGAGTTTAAGGTACACGAAGTGATGATTTGATTCAGGCACATATTGTGAAATGATTACCAATTACAATAGATCACCTCACAAAATTACCACTTTGATGTTGTTGTTATAGTAAGAACATTTAAGGTCCACTCTCCTAACAATGTTCAAGTATACAGTGTAGTGTTTTTAACTAGTCACCATGCTACACGTGAGATTCCCAGAATGTACTTGCCTTATACCTAGAAATTTGTACTCTTTGACCAACAGCTCCTTATTTCCTCGGCCCCCTGGGAAACATCACTTTCCTCTCTGTTTCTTTGAGTCTGGCTTTTTTAGACTCCACATAAACAATACCATACAGTAATCTTCTTTCTCTTACTTACATCACTTAGCGTAATACCTTTGAGGGCTCATCTATAGTCTCACAAACTGCAGAATTTCCTTCTTATTCATGGTTGAATAATATTCCATTGCGTATATATCGCACAGTTTCTTTAGTCATTCCTGTGTCTAGGGCACTGGGGTTGTTTCCATGTCTTGGCTATTGCAAATAATGCCAGGGAACAAAGCAGTGCAGACACCTCTTCAAGACGGCAACTTCATTTTCTTCAGATATATACTCAGAGATGGGGTCGCTGGATCATGTGATAGTTCAACTTTTAATTTTTTGAAGAGCCTTCATACTTCATGTTCTTCATAGTGGCTGCAACCAACTTTCAACTCCAACAGCACTGGGCAAGGGCTTCCTTTTCTCCACATCCTCGCCAAGACTAGTTATCACTCATGGTTGTGTTGGCGGCCATGCTAATGGGTAAGAGCTTCCCTGGTGGCTCGGCAGTGAAGAATCTGCCTGCAGTTCAGGAGATGTGAAAGATGCAGGTTGGATCCCTGAGTGGGGAAGATCCCCTGAAGAAATGGCAATCCATTCCAGGGCTCTTGCCTAGGAAATCCCATGGACAGAGGAGCCTGGCGGACTATAGTCCATGGGGTTGCAAACAGACATGACTGAGTGCGCGCGTGCACGCACACACATTCCAACAGGTGTCAGGTGACAGCACACTGTGGTTTTGATTTACCGGATCAACTCCCACATAATTAGTGAGATTGAGCATCTTTTCATGTACCTCTTGGCCATTTGTATATCTTCTTTAGAAAAATGGCTGTTCAGGTCCTTTTCTGTTTTTATTTGGATTTATTTTTTGGCTATTGAGTTACATGAGTTCCTTATATATTTTGGATATTAATCCCTTATCAGATTGAAGGTCTACAAGTATTTTCTCCCATTCTGTAGGCTGCCTTTTCATTTTATTGATTGTTTCTTTTGTTATAGATGCATTTTAGTTTGATATAGTCCCATTTGTTGATTTTTGCAAGCTTACACTTTCGGTGTCATATCCCAAAATCACTGCCAAGACCAACATTAAGGAGCCTTTTCCCCTATGGTTTCTTTCAGGGGTTTTTACAGTTTCAGACCTTATGTTTAAGTCCTCAATCTATTTCTAGTTAATTTTTTTGAGTGGTGTAAGATAGGGATCCAACTTCATTTTTTTGCATGTGAATACTCAGTTTTCCCAACATCATTAATTGAAGAGACTATTTTTCCAATTGAGTCACCCTAGTTTATTTTTATCCTTAGCACTTAAAAACCAACTATTGTACCTCAATCTGCATACTGTTTTTCTCCCTCAACTAGAACAGAGGCTCCATAAGGGTAGACAAGTACTTGATACATAATTGATGCTTAATACATTTTGGTTGAATTGGATTATGAGTTAGAGACAAAAATGTTGCTCCCAGTTAACTTCTATACACGAATGGAGGCAGAGTAAATGGCAGAACTATTTTGGAAAACTATGTAGTCACATCTCTAAATACTGAACATTCACCTATCTTATGAGCAACGGATTCCACAACTAGGTATGCATCTGAAAAAAATGTACACATAGACGCGCCAGAAGACATGTCCAAGAGATTGCTACTCTGTAGGTCAAAACCCAGAAATTATCCAAGTGCTCCTTCACAAAAGAAGAGGTAAGTTGTGGAATATCCACACAGCAATGAGAATGAACCAACCACAGTCACAAACAACAATGTATCATAAACTTAATACTGAGTAAAAGAAGCCAGACACACACACAAAAACACCTTCTTATGATGCCATTGATAAAAGTATAAAAGCAGTCAAAACTAACCTTAGAGTTGTAACTCAGGAGAGCTCTTCTCTGGAGCGGGGACAGTGAGTATAGGAGTCGTAAGATGGACTTTTCAGAAGCTGGTAACATCCTGTCCCTTGACTGGGCTGCTGGGTGGATGGTGTGTGAAAGTGCATCAGGTATGACTGGAACGCTCGCTCTTTCTGTACATCTTCCACTCCAATAAAACACACTCACCACCCGTGCCAGGCTGTTAAATATCAGGACTCTTCTGCAATTCTCTCTCCACTTGCTACTGGCCTTGACCTGGAGCCCTGACAATGTTCAACTCTCTGGACTTCAGCCTCCATACACATCCAGTCCAGTATCACCTAAATGCTCCACCTCAACTGTACAGACCACACCCTTCTGCTGTCAGTGTCTGGGTCCTAAACTCAGGTAAAATAGCAGGACCCACCATCTATGTCAGTAACAGCTGAAATAAGTTCCAGGGGCTTGACCACCAGACAGATTCAGAGATAAAGTCTTATGTGACTTTCTCCCAAGTCCCAAGGCCTCTGGACGTCCAGTTTGCCCAGATTTCTCTTGTCCCTTTGTAGACCAGGCCTTTCCCTTTGCAGAGGAATCCTTAATAGGCTTCCCTGGCCACCAAGCACCTCTGTTTCTTCTCTTGATCTCAGACAAGAAGACTGTGGATGCCAGAGGAGAAAGAGGATATTTTGCTACCTGCTACATCTAATTGCCCAGCATAGTGCCTAGTACACCGAAGCCTGGACAGTGAGTATCTGTGGTATGAAAACATGAACAAACAAACTACTGAATCTGTGCACCAGGCTCTGGTTACTAGAAAGCTACGAATCTATCTAGGTTCAGGACGACCACAGGAAAAAACAAAAGATATTTTTTTAAAGCACATGCAAAGGTCTTTCTGAGGAGGGAGGAATTTTTAAACCAAGGTCATATTACTTTTTAAAAAAGTTATCTAATACCAGGAAAGACAGCACGATTTTATCTTTACCATGGACAGCATTTTCTCTTTCACTTCTTTCACCTCATTCAAGACGGCTGGTCGAAGGTTACAGAGCAGGTACAGAGTCACAGCAAGGCTAGCAAGCTCAGGTGGGAAGTCATGCCTTTGTGGGATGAAAGTACTGGACACCAACCAACCAAGCCCCCAAAGCCACAGAGGAATTCAACATGTCCAGTGAGCACAGAAATATCTGGAAACTACCCAATTATCCCTTAACAATGGGGTGACTGAAACACTCCAAATAGCCACTCAAGTCTGTTCAATACACTGAACTATTTTCTTCCTCTCGGCAATAGTTTTGTCAATTTTCAGTGCCATTAATTAGAGGAAATTCAGCCAACACAGAGCAACACAGAGTAAAGCAAAGTTTCAGAGTTTGCTCAGTGGGCCCCAAGGAATTACTGCTATGTCTTGTTGATCCTCATAAATTTTCCAAACTTTGATAGCCTTTGCTCTTATTGGTCTCTGATCTTTCCAAAATGATCTGATCAATCAAGCATGAAGATTTACTACACCAAGAAGAGAGTTCCAAGTAGTACCACTGTCCAAGCCATAGCCCTCAGACCTTCCCTGTGTTCTCAACTGACAATACCGTCTACCCTCTATAGCCATGGATGTAGAACCCTTGGATGTGGTGAGGGGAACTTGTACTAGGCCGTTTTACATAAGGAACTAGAGCATCCTTGGGGTTAAGTATCCACAGGGGTTCCGGAACCAATCCTATGCTGATATCAAAGGACAACAATATCTGCATCTCTGTGCCTAGAGTAAACATTGCTTATTACATCCACCATCTTCACTTCTCCATAAACCAATGCCAACATCAGAAATCAATGGAGTCAAAGTCCTCCTGTTTATCTGTGCACAAAACATCATCAGGCCTGCTAGAGAAGATGCAAAGTCAGACCAGAGTTGGCTGTGATATGGCCCCTTCGGAGAGAAGAAATTTGCTGAGACCGTCAGCTCAGACTTTGTCATGGGAAAGGTCCCACATCAGTTCCACTGAACTCATGTGCATAAGCAGCCCTGATGCCCTAGGAGCGGCGACAAGTCAAATGTCACCCCACTCTAGGAGCAGCGCATGACAAGATTTCTGCTGAAACCCATGTACACACATACACCAGAAGGCAAGCCCTTTCTTTCTACTGATGTCAACGATAGCATTCTTGGCCTCAAGGGAAAATACAGTACTCATAATAATTTACTCTGCATCTTCAAACACTCATTTTGTCTAAAATCGTATTATTCATTAGTGCTAGCGGTATTGGCTATTGGGGATAAATAATAATTCTCCATGGTTTTCCTGAAAATACAGTCTGAGAACTACCTGCATCGGAATCACCTGGATTGCTTATTTTAAATGCAGGTTCCTGGGTGCCACTCTTGACCTAGTCAAGACTGCTCTGGCTCAGATCTGCATTTTAAACAAGCCAATGATTTTTTTTTTCAAGATTATAAAGATGTAAGTAATTCTGAGAACCACTGCTCTAACACCTTTCTCTGGGCATCTTTCTTTTTGCCTTAGCCATGAAGCATCATCAGCAACTTGGCCTGGCCCTTCTTAGAACTCAGAGTGATTCCACTTACATGGTAGAACAGTAAGGGTAGAGCTACAAAAAGAAAGTGGAGCCTTTTGCTCTCTGCCTGTTTTCTCCACGCTTTATCTCTGCAAAGATTGCCTGGAACACCGAAGTAAGTTCTGCTTCCCTGCTTCAATCATAGACACCGATGGACTTTGCATAAATTCCTGCTCACCCACCACATAATTATGCTGGGGAATGTTGACGGTGTCTTCTGTAGTGTGACGTGTCACAGATCACACAAGAAGAGTTTGCAAAGTATTACAACAAAATGTATAACATGTCTTTCCTTCCTTCCTTCCCCACTGCACCAAAGAAACCTTGGCCCTAAATGATAAAGGGAGAGGGTTTCCTGAGGGACATATTTGCACAGAATCCGAAGAATAGCAACCCAATCGAGTTAATTTGGACATCAATGCTATCCTTCTAGGAGCACCCCCAGTAATTCGCATCACTAGTCTGTGAACACACCTTACTTCTGGCCCCAAGATAAATCAACATCCTCACATCTGTCACAAGGACACTGGAAAGACCCAGACCCAGGGGCAAGGACGCCTCATACTGTTCAACACTCCAACTGCAGGTAAGTCTGAACTCTGACACTTGTGGGTGTCAGAAAACAGGCAGAGAGCAAAAGGCTCCACTTTCTTTTTGTAGCTCTACCCTTACTGTTCTACCATGTAAGTGGAATCACTCTGAGTTCTAAGAAGGGCCAGGCCAAGTTGCTGATGATGCTTCATGGCTAAGGCAAAAAGAAAGATTCCCAGAGAAAGGTGTGGGTGCAAATCTTGGTTTCCATCTTTAGCTTCCAAGTTTGGTGCCCAGTTGGTTCTCAGAAAAGGGAGGGAGGGATGGGCAGGAAGTCAAGGAACAGTCCATATAATACCAGTCTCGTTTAATTAGAAACTTCACAAATCTCTCTATCCAAGAAATTCTATCTCACCTTGATTTCTAAAGAGCAGCGAGAACTGGAGGAGTTCTAAAGCCCAGGACTCTTGACCACAGAGGGAAGGAGAAACTCATGGGCCCCAGACCCCAGAGGAGGAGGAAGAATTTTTTTAAAGGGAGAGTCAAGGCAAGGGCAATTTACACAACAGAGGTGGCTATGACAGGACCTACAATCAGAAAAAAAATTAACTTTTAAAAAACCATACAGAACTGAAGACAGCCTTCCAGCCAGCAAAGTATGGAGTAAAGACAGGCTCAAGGAAAATGGAACCAATTTCCCCAACATTTCTCTAAGACATGAGACAGAAAGCAACTTCTACAGCTGTGTGCCAGCAACTCACTTATGCTCCCAGGACCCTCGGAAATTATATCAGAATCACGGGTAATTATATCAGGCCCTGAAAGATCACAAGAATCTATCTACTTTGTGCCAGAAGCTCACTCCGTGCTCCAAAAACCCCCCAGGAGGTGCGATCACTAGTTTTGCAGATGAGGACAATGATGCTGCAGCCAAGACCCAAGCTCATCCACGCCAAGACTGGAAGGTGAGGCTCAGAAGGGCCTCTTCATCATGAAGAGCTTTCCACAGGTTCAGGGACCACACCCAGATTGTGAGGGGGGCATTGAGCTTCTCAGTCAAGCTCCCCTGCCTCTCCACAGCATGCCCATTGGTTTGTATCCATCATCATGGTCAATTACTAGCGGAATGAGAGACACAAGTCCAAGGCCAGCATGGCGTCCTGGGGCCAGCCCTCTACAAGGAACATCTGCTTCCTTGTCGTGGAAGTGTGCAAAATCCTGGTACGGAAGAGTTCATGCCTTCATTCCTTCATTCACTCAAATTCATTCAAACATTCACTAAGCAGATTTCTGCACTGGGCTCAATGGTAAAGGTCTGGGGACAAAGAGCTTTGTACATCAGGATATCCTAAGAGGGGTTAAAAAGTAGTAAGGTCCTACTTAGAGATGGGGGCTAGACTGAAAGAAAAAAAAAAAAGATGTTTTTCAATGTGTGTGTAACCTAGAATCTTCACATACCAAAAAATCTGCACCAGTAATTCTAAAGGCTTTCCTTTCCCAGAGATTCATCAAGAGGTGTGCTTAAGTAATAGTTCAAATCAATAAAATGCTAACAGACCACCTATTGCATGCAAGGCATGATAAAACTCAGGCTCTTATTTCAGGAAGAATGAAACTATAGAAGAAGCTAAAACATAAATACATACAACCATAAATTGAGGAATAATGCATATATAACAGGAGTTGTTAATACTAATAAAATTAATAGCCTCCACTTAGTATTAAGCCAGACACTTTGCTAACAGCTTCACTAGCATTAGCCAATTTATCCTCCCCATGCCAGCCAAGTGGGGCTGATCAACATAGTGGACCCCTGTGATGTCTGCCCACAAGGCATCCATTTCCCCTTAAGAAACTACCCTTCAACCCTGCTTCCACCACATAACCTGATGGAGTCCCCACCACCCAGGTCCCAGGTCCCACCTCAGGGATGGGCATGTACCCAAGCCTGGCCAGTTAACACATATGCCATCAATGTGGCCACAATGATCAACTGGGGGTGCAACACAGGTAACCTGACAAGTCTCAATTCTGGGACTTTTGTGGCAATATTGAGACATAAAAACTACAGTATCTTCAGCTCAGTTCAGTCGCTCAGTCATGTCCGAGTCTTCGTGACCCCATGAATCGCAGCTCGCCAGGCCTCCCTGTCCATCACCAACTCCCAGAGTTCACTCAGACTCACATCCGTCGAGTCAGTGGTGCCATCCAGCCATCTCATCCTCTGTCGTCCCCTTCTCCTCCTGCCCCCAATCCCTCCCAGCATCAAAGTCTTTTCCAATGAGTCAACTCTTAGCATGAGGTGGCCAAAATACTGGAGTTTCAGCTTTAGCATCATTCTTTCCAAAGAAATCCCAGGGCTGATCTCCTTCAGAATGGACTGGTTGGATCTCCTTGCAGTCCAAGGGACGCTCATGAGTCTTCTCCAACACCATAGTTCAAAAGCATCAATTCTTCGGCGCTCAGCCTTCTTCACAGTCCAACTCTCACATCCATACACGACCACAAGAAAAACCATAGCCTTGACTAGACAGACCTTTGTTGGCAAAGTAACAGCTCTGCTTTTGAATATGCTATCTAGGTTGCTCATAACTTTCCTTCCAAGGAGTAAGCGTCTTTTAATTTCATGGCTGCAATCACCATCTGCAGTGATTTTGGAGCCTCCAAAATAAAGTCTGACGCTGTTTCCCCATCTATTTCCCATGAAGGGATGGGACCAGATGCCATGATCTTAGTTTTCTGAATGTTGAGCTTTATGCCAACTTTTTCACTCTCCTCTTTCACTTAATAGAAATGTGTAATTGCCATGAGTCACTACATGGAACTAATCAACCTGAGAATACAACCAGCACGTGGGAAAGAGAGTCCAAAGATGGATGGGCGGTTGGGGAAGTGGTAAGAAAATGACAAACATACACACTCAAGTTTGGTGGTGCAGCCTGAGCCCATGGATCCAGCCTTATCTAGATCTGTAATTTATCAGCAGAATTTTCAGCTACCCAGGTAAATTTTCTTTTCAAGTCAGTGTAGACCAGGTTTCAGTCACTTGCATTGGAGCCCTCACCAATGCACTGTGATCATCCCACATTTACCAAATGAGAAGTCAGGAATTCAGAGAGGACAAACAGCCCGAGACTGAATTTACTGTCTAAGGTTGGGGCAGGGAGACCACCATGGTTGCGTGCACTCAGACCAGAAATCGGAAAGAGCCAGCCTGCCAATTGCCCAGATCCTACTTTTCCCCTTCATCCACCAGTGCCAAGGTAGAGACACATGAGTCACTCTGCTATGGTCCCTTTTCTGCATTGTGAGTTTATTTCTCATTTACCTTCACACTGAGGGGATCCTCTGGAGTCCTAGCTTTATCCATGGCTCTATTAAACTCCTCCTTCTCAACACTGCTTTCTTTCTGAGTAGCACAAAAATGGCACATCCTACAATTGACAGCATCTTATAATGGAGAAAATATGAACAAAAAAAATACCTGTAATCTTGGGCAAATTATTTAGTCTCTTATAGAAAATTTCTTCCCTTTGTAATTATCTTACCCAGGGAGATGAAACTATCTATGAGCTTGAGTCTGAGGAATTTCCTAAGGAACATAAACAGTCACCTCCCCAGAGGAAAGGTAAAATGAGTCATCTTGAAGGTGTTCAAGTTTAGATATTGAACGTGTTTAATTTGAAATACACTCAGTGAGCAAGTAAGAAATGACATTTTAAAATATTTAATTTCTAACATTACTGTGTCTCCCTGAGCACAATAAAATAGTTGAGCTAATATTTATGTTCCACTCTTCCAGGGGAAGGGTATGGGTCCAATGATCCATTTGAAACTAGTCCTTGCTTTTGAAAATAATCTCTTCAGCATACAGGAGAATACTCATCTGCCTAGCAATCCAATTCCACTGGAGCACAGTTGGGGCAGGGCTGGGAGGACCAGGAAACACAGGGGAACAGCCTGGGAGGGTCGACTGGGGCACACGCTGTACCATCCTTGCCAGGCAAAAACTAGGTTCTCTCTACAAGAGTAAACTGAAAGGGCAGAAAACACAAGAATGGCCATAGGCTTATCAATTTCTACACTGTCCCTTTATAATGATTCCTGTGAAATAATTATTTCTATTAGTGGTCATCTAGTATAGGGGATTTAAGATAGTGGGTTCATTAAGGAAAGTCAGGATCACAAACTCATTTAATTCTCCTTGAACCTGTTTAATCAAAATGATTTTCTGCTACTCTCTATTACAAGCTGAGTTTCTGTGGTGACAGATTAATGGCTGATCCACTAAGCCACACCACCTCTCTTGTCACTGACCCCACAGACTGAGGCAGCCACTATTCTATCAATAAGCCTCCCTTGCCCTTGAAACTCATTATAGCTGAGACGTTGAGATCAAATGAGCAGATCAGATGCTCCGTGCCACCCCAGTCCTGCTACAGAGACCGCCAAATCCCACAGCGTGTGCACGAGAAGGAGAAAGCATGCAGGCTGGTCCTTGTGGTCTCATTAGAATTACAAACTCAGGTCACTGTGGAGTAAGATAAATGCCAGCCAAGGCAAAACTTCTGAGTCTTCGGGCCTGCTAAAGGCAATTATCCCAGAGTTAAATGTCAGGGCTAGTTTCATGAGTGCAAAGGAAAGAAAATGTCATGTTTGGTGTAAGCAACAATATTATTTTAATCAAATCAGAAGCTCATTATTAGCAGAAGAGAAGCCCTGATGTGACCTCTATCATAAGCTGTGTCCACCTGGCTTCCCACGCCACTTGGTCTCAACCTAAGGCTCCTCACTGATTTCCCTTAGGCAGAAAGCAGCAAAGACTTTCAGTGCAATACCAGTGGTGACTCACAGCCCAAATCCACTCCTCTCTCAATGGGCTGCAAGAGTCTAGAGACAGGCCACCTGGGTCCATTCCAGCTCCTTCACAGTCCAGCTCTGTGGGCAAGAGACTTCACCTCCTAGTAAATAAGAATAATAGTGCTTCTCTCCTAGGATGGTTATGAATATTACATGAGATAATATACGTAAGCTACCTTAAACAATGGCTAGCACACTAAGTGCAGGATACATGTTAGATACCACTGTTTCTGCAATGTTTTATTTTAATTGCAATTTGTGTATATTACCTTTACAAGAAAAACACTTTTAAAAAAAAGAAAACAGGGACTTCCCTGGTGGTCCAGTGGCTAACACTCTAAGCTCCCAATGCAGGGGGCTGGGGTCCGATTCCTGGTCAGGGAACTAGATCCCATACGCCACAGTGAAGATCAAAGATCTTGCATGCCACAACTGATAAGACCTGGTGCAGCCGAATAAATAAATAAATATGTTGTTCAAAGAAAACAGAACAAGGAAGAAATACTGACTGCGGAAGTTAAAGTTCCATCCAGTAGACAAGTGGTTACCTGAGAGAAGATATCACATGTATATATCTTACTCATTCTTCTAGCCACTGCCTAGCACATGTTAGACAGTCAAATATTTGTTGGAATGAATGGACAGATTACAAAGGAATGTAGGAATGAACAGAGGAAAATCTCCTTACAGAAACCGTATGGAAAGCCAAATCAGAGTCATTTAAAAAAAAAAAAATCAGGAAAATGGCTGTGGCATCCTCACCCCTGAACCTGAAACCACAGAGGAGCTAAAAGCACGCCAGGTGGAGCAGTTGGAAGTGGGGAATAACCATACAACTGAACATAAACATCTGTCTTCATCTTCTCCTTCTTCATACTGTATTTGTGCAGAAGTCCAGGTCTCCATCTGGCCAAAACATCCCAATTGCTAGTATTTATCAAAGAAGAATGACCAAACTAACAGGCTCCCACTACATTTAGGAGCAAACATCTGTATGTTGTTATATTTCTCCAGGCAGCAAACCATAGAGTAGCTGTGAAAGTCTTACTTCTGGAAAGAAGGAGATAGCATCATCTGTGTATCTAGAGCAACAGGACCACTTCACAGTATTAGGTAGAGGCTGACCGGTCCCCTCTGGCAACATCACAGCACATTCAACAGGCAAGAGAACACGGAGCACACAGCCCGCCACTCACTTCCACTTCAGTTTTAGCCAAAAACTTCCACCAAGGAGTATCGTCAACTCTCTAAAAGGGGGCTCAGTTTTCAATTTCAAAAGTTCAAAAGCCACTTCTTAATATCTCTTCCCTCGAGTGCAAAGAAGAAAACAGACAAAAAAGAAAAAAAAGAAAACAAGTCAAGGAAAAGGGCAAAAAGTTTTCTTTCACAAAGTAAAAGGCAAAAAGTGACTTTCTCACAACTGACAAGCATTTTAACAATATCATAATAGTCTCAGGGCTTGGTCTTTCAAAGTTATCAGTGGTTTCCACAAAACTGAAATAGCAGGAGAGAAGCTGAGCGTTGTCAGTCTCCAGCGAGGCCAGTGAAACAGTGATGGCTCAGTGAAAATCACCAAGCTGGCTGATCCCTGGCACCCTTAGCTGAAGCTCTGTCAACTGTCCACTGAATTGCTTCTACAGGAAGCAACCTTTTAGTCCCTGGTCCCAGGGGATGGAGGTTTTGTGGTTATTTCAAGTAAAGCAATCAACTAAAAACACTCAGACTCGGCCTAAAAGAGAATCTAGTTTGAGTTTCGTAACACTTTAAAGAGGTTAATGGCATTAAATTATATTAATGGAATTAAATTATGTCTGACCCATGGCTAGCATCAGAATACTCCATGGAGCTTATATTAATGCCATGGTTGATGATTGAAGATATTTGGAATTCTAAAACATTTTGGATGTTTTTAATGGTACGTTGGATTAAATTATCATTTTTAAAGAATATATACTGCTAAAAAATATTAGCTGAACACCTAAATTTGCTCCAGAAACAAAAAAAGCAATGCATTTGAACACAGATTTTCTCTTTTTGTTAAGCTTAGGATATTTTCAACAGGAAGTATTCCTAATCATCCTAGGAATTACCTAGAATGTTCTTTTAAACTATGTATTTCCAGCACTCATCCCAGAACTATAGAATCAGAATCTCTGAAGAGGAAGGGGTGAATCTGGGTGCTATAGTTTAACAAGCACCCCAGTTGAGAGCTTCATGATCAGTTAGGCTTGTAAAAACACTGATCCAAGAATTAAAAATGTCACCATTTGCAAGAAAGATGAGAAATGAAGAAAAGCCCAATCTTTTGAAATTTAAATCTGAACGGGAAACAAGAAGAGTGCCATGTGCATGATACACCAAGACTAGAAAACCTTGAAAATACACAAAAGCAGAGTAAACCTGTCCACAATGAAGACCAACAAGCGTAGTCGCTCTCCATCCAACCCGGCTGCCACATGAACCAGAGGGGGTGTGCAGAAGCGGCTGTGTCCTCCAGCTCTAGCCAAGGGGCAGAGTCAAGTATCTGCCCCTTTCCTCAACTCTATCTAAAACGTAATGAAGAAGGCAAGAAAAAAGCAAGATAATTCCACCCTGTGTGAGTCTGGGAATGGAAGCTTCCATAGGGCATCTTTCAGGCAGCTTGGCCATCTTTTTCAGCCATAGGCAAAG
This sequence comes from Oryx dammah, assembly GCF_014754425.2. Classification (NCBI taxonomy): domain Eukaryota; kingdom Metazoa; phylum Chordata; class Mammalia; order Artiodactyla; family Bovidae; genus Oryx; species Oryx dammah. Next base: position 61,049,245 of record NW_024070189.1, on the reverse strand, counting down.
GTAGTCTGTACAGGGCTCTTTGGGGTGGAACAGAAAGGGGATGGAAGATGGTTAACAGAACAGATCAGGAACAGAAGATCTCATGGTGCTAGGTGGTTGGGGGGGGGGGGTTGGGGGTGTGGCGGGGAGAGGAGCAGTAAGGCCTCATATCGCTTGTTCACCCAAAGTGTTCGAAAGCCTCTTTCAAGGAAAAGACCACCATCAACTAAAGGGAAAGGAAGAGGAACAGAGAGGAGAGAGATAAGTCCCCACTCAAGGCCTTAGCGCCTCTGGAATGGGCCCTGGAGAGGTGCTCTTTAGAAAGTACTAGAAGACATCTGGATTAACTGGATTTCTCAGGCCCTCCCTTTGCAATGGCTGGGCATGCCAGGCATGGGGTAAGAGGAATCCAGGTCCCAGGGGGTGACTCCCACATGTCTCCCACTCAAGGAGTCCTGTGCCAAGACCAGGGGCTCCGTGGTATGGGTCCCTCCCCAGGGCAGGAATTCCTAGTGTTAAATATCATCCAAGTTTTCCCTAGTCCCCTAGAAGCACATGGTCCCAGCCACCTGGGGCAGCCTCTGAGAGAGCTGGCAGCACCTCCCACAGCACAGAGGGGATGCCATCTGCTGGAAAGACTGCGTCAGGAGCCTCTGGGCCAGCATCTTCCCGGTCGTACCTGGGGAGCAGCCACCAGCCTGGGGCAGAAACAGGCAGCAGATTGCCTCTGGGTGCCCAGGAATAACTTTCTCGCCTCCCACGTCTCCCTCACAGGAGCGATCCTCTGCCATTCAGGCTCCCCTTCAGGGTGGTGGACCAACTCACCAGTGCCTGCTCCCTTTCCCTTCTAAGGATGCCCAGGGTCCAAACCCCCATGCTCCCTCCCAACAGGAGCATGGATCACAGCCATGGTTCTCTGAACCTCCTGGACACCTGGCTCCCTACTCAACAAGCTGGGCTCACTCCAAACCTAAACCTCGGCAACAGGCATTCTTCTGGACACCCCCACCCCACCCCGCCCCCTGCCAGAGATGGTCTAAGTCACTGCTGCCCAGGGAGGTTCTCCAGGGGGCTTGATAAAGTCAACCAGCAGCATTAGGAGAACTCATAAGCTGAAGGAGCCTCTGTCTCCGCAGCTGCTCACTGTTAATACCATGTTCAGTGCAATCACTTTCCCCCAGTCGTACCAATTACACACACCTGGACCACAGGTAACAGGGGCGAAGAGCATCAAGCCTTCGAAGTTGTCTTCAAAGTTCCTCTCAGGCAAGATGAAGCCCATGAACCCCGACCCCACAAGCTGCCTGCGAAGTCTGCACCAGCGCCTTTCCCACACGCTAAGAAGGCGCACCGCCCCCGCCCCCTCCCCGCAACCACCACCCACCTCTGGCTCTGAGGCTCTCCCGCCTCCCGCAGGGCCCCGGAGTACTCACGTCTCGAAAGCGGTTCCAGTACTTGTCCCGCTCGTACTGAGAGACTGTGCTCAGCCACTGGTCATTGTCCAGGAAATTGCCGTTGTTGGGGCCCGCGCCTCCGGCGAGCGCGTCCAGGTGCCGGCTCTCGACCTGGAGGAAGCACCACGCCGCGGCAGCCGCCGCGAGCACCGCGATCGCTGGCATCTGCGGGGTAGGGGCACGCGGGGGCGGTGAGGGGAGGCCCGGGGCGGCGAGCGGAGGGCTGCGCGCCCCCGCCGTCGGGGCAAGCGGGGACCGCCCCGCGGGGCCAGGGTCAACCCTGGGCACACCTGCGGCGGATCTACAGACCCAGGGGGTCTCTCTCACGAATGGAGGGGGGTTGGGTCGGGTTTAAATGAAGAGGCTGCGTCACAAATTAGGGGCCTCTATCAAACTATAGAGGACCGCTACCGTCCGGGCGCCCTCCACACCGCCGCTCTCGGATAGGGGCTTCAGTACCCCTCCCCGAAAACGGAGAGCCCTGGATCCGCAAGCCTGACTCCCAGACACTGCGCCCAGAGCTCGGGTAGGGAGGGGTAAACAGGGCTCCGAGCAGCAGTCCAGGCTCCCACCGAATGGGGGATATACCTGCGGACCGGGCGGGGGTGTCTCCCCTCGGCCCCCCGCCGCCGCCTCGGGGAAAGAGGGGCGCACGGAGACAGCCCCAGGCAGGCCCTGACCCCGCCAGCCCCCACCCCCGGTGGCCGCGGGGAGGTGTCCCAACTACGCCAAGTTGGGGCGCGGGGTTCTGCGGGGAACGTACCTTGGGGCCCGGCCCGGGTCCCCGCGTCCGAGTTGCTCGAGCTCTTGTGGCGCGGTCGCCGAGAAGGCTAATCGGCTGGCTAGCTCCCCAGCGCTCCTGCCACCCGCCGCCGCGCGTCCTGCCGCTTTGTGAGCCCGCAGCGCTCTGGCTCCGCTCGCTCGCTCGCTCGCAGGCTCGCTCGGGCGCGGCGTCCGCGGGCGGAGGAGCCCGAGCGCTCGAGCCGAGGCCTCTGGCGACCCCTGGCGGCCGCGCGCCGCTGTGCGGCCCGCCCGACCGCCCCGCCGCCCCTGGTCAGGCAGCTGGGGATCCTGGTTATCCACATCTCTACGCAAGGCTGAAATAAGCTTTCAGGCCCAGGCTGGCGAGAGACAGCTAGGGAACTGAGAATCAAGGCCAAGAGGAGGGCCAATGTTGAGGCATTCTCAAAAGCAAGGTCGTTGGACCACTTAAGTCAGGATCATCTTAATGGGGGGGAGGGAGGACTTTTTAAAAATCAGGACTCCTGGCTCACGCCCCAGACTCGCTGAATCAGCATGCCTTAGGAGAGCGTCCTGACGTGAGTGAATTTCTGCACTGCCCACCCCGGGTCATGCACCCACCCACATCTCTGCACATCCATGGCCTGTACCATGACAACTACCGTCAGTCCCTTAAGACAGTCCTTCTGGCCCCCATTTCTATCATTTGTCACCTATTTCTGCCTTGTGTCACCACATTGGCCCTGTGGGCATCCCTTGGTGTTCTTACACAGCAAGGTCCACATATGTTTCTGTCTCCACCCTTGGAAACTGGCCCCAGCACCAGCCTCTTGGGTTTTCCTAGAGGGGAGGGAGCAGGAGAGGGAGAATAGACCAGGCTCAGGGACAGGACAGTGAGGCAGGAGATGCAGCCCCCATTGGCATTCCAAATCCTCAGGCAGGTCTGAGCAAAAGGACAGGGCATACTGACCTGCTGCCTCTCTCTTGTACAACCACAGCCCATTCTGCAGATGGCTGAATGCTTTTAGAACAGGTCTGACATAGTCACCCATCTTCCGTCAACACACGCTTACTTCTCTTCATGTTTGCTTTCCTGATAAAGACTAAACTCACGGCTGAGGCTCCAAACCCTGCACATTTGGCCTCTCTGGCTGCCTCTCACACCACCTCATCTCTTCCCTGACTTCCTAGCTTTGGTATGGGTCTCAGTGGATGCAGGCTCCCTCTAGCACTGGGTGGTAACTTCTACTTGGGCTGCTGTCCAAGGGACTAGCGCTGGGTGGTGACTTCTACTTGGACTGCTGACCACACCTGCCCCCAACACCAGCCTCATTGATTTCAGCCCTCAGCTTATTCACCCTGACTGCTTCAGACAGGCTTGCTGAACTGAAGGCCAGGATGCTGCATGAGGCCAGGATGCTGGTGACTTTCCCCTGAGAACACAGTGCTTCTCAGCTGCAAGATCACTTGAAGTCACTCACTCCAAGTCTGTGTCTCCGCATGCCTGGAGCAAGCTCCGTGAGGGCAGAGGCCCAGTTTGGCTTGTTCACCAGTGCCCACGGTGCCCAGAGCCAAGCTCTCGACACTGAGCCCCTACATATGTGACGTGGTCAGCTTTGATTGTGCTGCAAGTAATCTGATTGCATTATGAAGTTAGATTATAATTTTTTCCTAGAAAAAGTAGCAGATGCTTATCCCAACATTACTCTGACTGATTTACATTCCTAGAAGTTTTCCTGAAAGGGAGGAAAGGAGTGGAGTCACAACTATTATACCGGGGACTGCAGTTGTCACAGGAATATTTTAGGTATTTTCATTTTATGTCCTGGTGGTATCAGAGCAGGAGAGAAATTTACATATGATGGAGAGTACATTTCTTACTTTCTCATGGAAACCCAAGTAAGTTCAGCTCCAAATCCTTTTACCACCCACTCTAACCTGCCTTTCATCTTCCCTGACTGACACGACTCGTCACATCAGCAGTCTGCTCCAAGTGGGCAGCCCTGAGTCCTCCCGTACTTGACTCTGAGCATCCCTTTAGGGGCCTATGGGACTCTCCCTCCTGGCTGTATGAACCCACGTGTATACACCATTGCTTCCTGGGCTCAGGCCAAAGCTGTCTGCCCTCTCTGGGTGTTCTCATCCTGCTCTGTGCTGAGATGCTCCTGTTGCATTTCCAGCCCAGAACTGTCTGATAACTTCCAGCTGTATATGCAGCTTTATAATCGATAGGTCCTCCAGATCCCCCAGGGGTATGTCGAATCAGAAGTCTAGATTTTCCTCCACAAACCTGTGCTGAGTCTTCCCCATAATAGTAAATGTCTCCCACCCGCATGGCTGCTAAAGCCAGAAACCCACGAGGCACCTTCAATCCCTCCATCTCTTTGGTCCCTCACTGCCCGTCTGTCAGCAAGCCGATCCCCTCCACTTTCAGACTCCCCTCCCATTCATCCTTATCCTTCCACCTCCATGGGACCACCAGGCCCTCTTGACTGTCACGCCCTCCTGAAAGACTGCAGCGGCATCTTGGCTAGTTTCCTTGATTCTTTCCTTTCCCTTCCTATTCACTATTCACTAAGGGGTCAGTGCCATCTTTTTAAACAGATTATTACTGCTTCTTATAAAACTGCTCAATGGCTCACCATGACACAGCAATGAAAATCTAAACTCTTTCCCATGACCAACAAAGCCCGGCACCATCTGGCCCCTTCCCCTGTGCTGTGATCCCTGAATTCTAGCCACATTCCTGCTCACGGTTTTGCACACACATGAAGCGTGTTCTCACCTCTGGCCCTCTGCACTGGCCATACTCTCTGCCTGAACGGTCCTCTCCCTGCTCTTCAAAGGTCAGCTCCTTCTTGGGAGCCTGCTCAGATGTACCACCTCATTGAAGTCTTCCCTGACAATGCATCTAGAATAGGCCCTCCCCATCCAGCCACGTCAATACTCTTCATCCTTGCATTTGGTTATTCCCTTAAAAGTATTCTGTCCCTTGATTCTCTGTCTTGCAATTCAAATAGAAATTCCAGGAAAACAAAAACAATGTCTTTTTCATGCCTGTATCTCCAGGCTTAACTCATAGCCTGATGAGCATTCAATAAATATTTACCCAATAATTGGATGAATGAGTGAAGCAAATTCCATAACCCTTAATTCACCCTAAAGTTTGAAACCTAACTGTCTGGAGACATTTCCTCTGGTCACCCTTAAACCTCTTGCTCTGCAGATTCTATCTCTGCTTTTCTGGCAGGCCCTGGTTTAATCAGAGGACATCTGCTCTTGGCCAGGCTCCAGTTTCACAACTGGAATTGTCCCTGTAACCACCCACAGGGGTGGGAAGGGCACTCAGAGCAGCCGAGGCAGCTATAGGGGTGCTGAAGCTGGCCTGAGATGAGAAAGGACGTAACCTTGGAGCCAGGGCAAGGAGCTAGAAGCTGGAGACCTGCCATCAGCCCGGCCGGTTGGCGAGAAGGGATGTCAGATTTATTTGGCCGCGGGAAGCACCCGGGACCAAAATCAATACTGAGCCTTGGGGCTGTATTTCTGCTTGTCATTGGCTTACACACAACTATAATAACTCCTTGTTTTAACATAGTTCTTATTTCCAAAGAGCACCACATGTTTTATTTTCAGTTTAATGGATCCTCAAACATGTGCTATTGGTAGTCTGAAGCAGACATAACTATCACCATTTTATGCTGGGAACAGGGGCACACAGAAAGGTTAGCTGAATAGCTGAAGGTCACAGAGAGAGAGAAAGATGGATCTAATAGTGGAAAGTTCCAGGTGTAGCACGCCCCCCCAACCTCATGATTACCTCCATCTGATAAGAGGGACCCGCAACACTTACACTGTCATCAACCCAGATTTATTTTTAGCTGCACACTCATATACCTACCTGTTACACGGCATCTCCATTTGGCAACTGTCTCACTGGCCAAATGGACTTACTGTGCCCAAAACTGAATGCTTGAGCTGTATCCCCCAGCCAAACCCTCTCCCCTACCCAACAACGGGAAAGCAACCGCCACTATGCTAGTGGTGGTCACCAAATGCTAGTGTCATCCTGACGTCCTTCACAGCCACCGCTTTTAATGAATCAGTCAAAAAATAAAAACGAGGAGAAATGGTTCAAAAAAAAAAAAAGAATCAGTCAGCTGTCAGGTCTGCCGTTGCAGTTATTTCCAGTCCCACCCACCCTCCTCCACTGCTACACTTTCCCACCACCTCTCACCCCCCACTCCACAGGGCCCCTCACAAAGGTCTCGGCCTCTCAGCCAGCCATGTGTAGTTCATTCTCCATATAGATGCTAGAGTGATCCCATCTCAGCATAAATGTGGTCACTTCTCTCTCCTCACTGGCCTTCCTGAGCTCTTAGAGTGACGATCAGGCACCCGACTATGACGACCTATGCACCCGCTAAGCCTGGGGGCTGCCACCCTCCTTGGTCCCACATGTCCCTCCCCCCCATTCTGATCACCTGCATCCTACCCCCTCCACCTCAGGGCCTTTCCGTGGGGGCCTCACTACAGCCTGGGTGCTCTCCTTCTTCCCTGCCTTCTCCTCACCCTCCCCATGCACCCTTCAGTTCACAGCTTCCCTCCAAGTGCTCAGGAAAGCCGCCCCTGACCCCAACGATCCCATGGCACTCATCCCAGCTGTGTAATGCCCAGCTCCCACCAGGCACGCAAGGCACAGGACAGGGTCCAGCTGTGTGTGTCTTATTTGCCGATGAACCTGTAGCGCTTAAAAAACCCTCTCGTACATGGTAGGTACACAATAAATATTGAACAAATCAATGGATGCTCACAGCTCAATGCATTTAGTTGCTTAGAGGTAAAGGAGCTCCCTGGTTTCCGTTGACATCTTAACCCTCAACACTCCATAGATGGAAGGTGGTGACGGTGGAGGAAGACTTGACCTCTCCACTCACAGGTTTGAGGATGAAGCTAGAACCCATCCTGGCCCCATGAAGAGAACAGTGAAATAGAGGCACTTCCTGGCATCCCTGAAAACAGCTCACACAGCAGGGCCTGTAGCTTTCACAAACATGTCGATTTCACCTATTGATTATATGTGTTCAGCAGAACCAGGCTCACTCCATCTCCCTATATCCCCCATTGCCATCCTCACCCCCAACATGTACCTTCATGCTTTCTTCTCCTCCCTCCATGCAGAGCCATGGTGTATGGGCAGCCTAGCTTGGGAGGAATTGATTTTAAGCAAATGAACACCTCACAAATAAATGAAAATAACTGGCAGAAAAGCCTAAAGGCCAAGTAATTACCCAGGGACAGAGTAGAGGGAGTCAAAGAATCACCAGGGTGACAATACCAGTGACATGTGCGGATGTGTACAGGGCACTTATGATGCATCAGATCAGACACCACAGTCCTGTGTGTCATATAATGTCATCCTTACTGCAACCGCCTGGGAAACTGGCACTGAGATAAGCCCCATTTCACAGCCGGAGACACTGAGTCCCAGTGCTGTGCTATCGCTCACTCTGGATCCCTCGGTGAGTGAATGGAAGAGCCAGGACTCAAACTGGCCACTCTGTGATGGCAAAGGCCTCCCACAGCCCTCAGCCCCATAGCTGACATCTCCTTCACTGCCCCATTTCCCTCACCTCCCACGATAAATTTCACACTAGTGGAAGGGCACCGTTTGATCCAAATGGGCTGTTACCAATTCATTTATACACAGTGTATGTTGTTGTCATGAAGTTTACTGCCTGTTACCACGGAATGTATGGTCTAGTCAGCAAGATTTAAATGGAAAATCATACTAATTAATTATGGTTGTGATCGTATATCCTGCAAAAGGCACTGGCAACTGTGACTCATTCCATATAGTAGCAAAAAACTTAATATGACGCAGGGTCACATTAAATGTAAAAGAGTATTTGGCTGCCAAGTGCCACATGTGTGGTCCTCCCCCAGGAACACTGGGATGCTCGCTACCTCTAATAGTGATGGTTGCTTACAAGACGCCTGGTAAATGAGACTTGGTGGTGCCTTGACCCACCTCTGTGGTCCTCTAGGTAGAGTCTAATGAGGTGGCCAGGGATCATGGGAGAGAGACTCCTGGGGACCAGGGTATCTGTGAAAGACACTGGGGAGGGAAGCCACCTGGGTTGCTCTGGGGAAGGCAACCTCAGAGTCTTCAGTTACCCATTCAGCAATCAGCCATAGAGCAGGCCCCTTGTGCCAGGCTAGATGATGCTGGGAAGACGCAGGGAGGTGGGACAGATAGAGCCGGGCTCTGTCCCACCTCCCTGCGTGGAGCTCTCTCTAGCAGAGAGGGCCTCAGCGCTGCTGGGCACCACTGCAGGCAAGCGTGCTTGGCCTGCTGGAAAGCATTGTCTTTGTTTGATTCCTCTGTGCTCCTGCAGGCTCCCCAAAGCTAAGACATCCTTCTGCCTGGAATGCTCTCCCAATTCTTAGTTTGTGAGACTATCAGCTGTCAGCTGCATCCCATTTCAGAGAAGTTAACACAGCACTCATCTCAGACCCAAGAAGACAATGTCATGCTTATCTCATAGGGGTATCAAGAGGATTAAATGCGTTTATATTTTTGATGTGCTTAGAAATTTCCTTCCACATAATAAATGCCATGTAAGTGCTTGCTTGTTAAAGGTTCCTCACCCCACCCTGTGAACCAAATGCCTCAGTTCTCCCACTTTGTGTTTAAGGACTCAGGTCAGGAGAGGTTAAATGACTTGCTCAAAGTGAGGAGGGATCTGAACCCGGGCATCCTGGCTCCCGAGCCCACATCCACACCTCAGTGTGGGGCTGCCTCCCTCTTTCCACATACGTGATGCTCTGTGATGGAAACTATGAAGATAGCTGCCCTCTGTGGACTGAATAAAAAGCCCACAGAGACCTAGAAGGTAACTGTCTTCTCCTCTCCCAGAAAAGCTATCCAAGCTCCTTTTCTTTTTCCAGTTCTCATTTTTATGTTCCTTTCAAGAGGAGCATTGCACCCCTGTGTTAGCAGGAGCCTCCACACTATACTGCAAAGATTCAGAACTGGCTGGCTGGGGCCTCCTTGCTCTCAGGGTCAGCGCCACATCTCTGCCTTTGGAAGGGCTTCCATTTAGGCTGATGTGGGTTCACACATTTGGGAGGAGGAGGCCAGAGAATGCCTGATCTACAGAGAGCTTAGCTGTGCCTCCAGAGAGCAAGGTTCCCAAAAGAGGACCCAACAAGGATCCCAAGACTGGCAGCAAAACAGGGTTCCTGGTGGAGGAAGCTCGCCAACTCAGATGGAAACCAGAGAGCAAAACTGGAGCTGGAGCAGGCACACAGAGCCAGGTGAGGCTTGGAAACACAACAGAGCGAACCCGACTGGTTCGCTCAGTCCCGAGAGAAGCCCAAGCATTAACAGTTTTGTTGAATGCAGCATGATCTAACACAAAAGGGTTTCCAAAACCACCCAATAAACTAACTTGAACCATAACCAAGTCTCCTGTAAATATTTTCTATCACAACTTCTGAAATGGAATACGGATGGGTCACCAGGTCCTAGACACTAAATTGAACCAGCTTATGCCCCCAAGAATGAACAAATCTAAGAAGGCATCATTTAAAGGCAAGACATCTCAGAGGCCTGGACAGCTAGATAAGAAGACTCAAATTATCACTGTGCTAATGCCAAGAGTACCAAAGCTCTGGGGACCTTGGCTCAAACATCAGCTTAGCCTCTTACCAGCTATCGACTCTCAGACCAGTCGACTAACCTCTCCAGACCCATTGGCTTGCCTGTAAAACGGGGATAATAATGCCATGGCTTCTTTACAAGGCTGTGGGGAGGATTAAGAGGTATGTAAAACTCCCAGTGCCCAGTGTCTGTTCACGAGAAGCGCTATAAATACGGTAGAGCACGGTCACTGCCATTCCTGTAAGATGTTTTACAGCTCACCCAGCAATGTCTTAGTAAAGCTTCACATATGAGGCTCACATAAGCAGGTCAGTCACCCCTTTAAAAACTGAGAAACTTAGAGAAGAAATTTTAATCACTTACACACTTCTCTCCACTAGATATTTGTTCAACTCAAAGTGTTAGCAAGAATTTGCCTGGCTACATACATATTCGTATATAATTCACAGATGCCTACAACTATGAAAGACATCCTGAGGCAATTTGCAAGTTAAATTTGTATCATTTCATTCAAGGCATGAAGTGAAAAGGGAGCTATCAAGTCAGAGAGAACTGCAGAGAAGACAGCGGGGGTCCCCAGGAGTTCTCCCAAGATCTGCAGTGGGAGAACACTAAATTCAAGAATTTAGCATCTGCCCAACAAAGGAATATTATGCACATCATTAAAATGATGGCTATAAAATCCATGAAGCAATAGGGAGAAACATAGAGTGGAAAAAGTCAAGCTATGGAATTGGAAGTACAGAATGATTTCAGCAGGAAGGAGGGAAGAGGGAAAGAAATACACTGGGGACTGGCAGTGACTGTGTTGGGGCAACCTGTGAATAATGTTCTTTTTCTTCTTCCAAAGATATCTCATTATGGAAGTATAATAGAAACACTATAAACTTTGTGAAGAACATATACTCTGGAGTGAGAGAGACTGGGATTTGGAGCTCAACTTTAATGCCTGTTCCCATAACTTTTTCATTCTTTTGGAGCTTCAGTTTCCTTATGTGTAGGACGGAGGTAATGATAGCATACATGCATCATGATTTTGAGAAGATAATACCGCATATATACCATGCTTGCACCACATCCAACATATTCTAAGTTCTCAATTACCATTAAATGAGTAAGCATAAGTTTTTCCAGTGGTCATGTATGGATGTGAATGTTGGACTGTGAAGAAAGCTGAGTGCTGAAGAATTGATGCTTTTGAACTGTGGTGTTGGAGAAGACTCTTGAGAGTCCCTTGGACTGCAAGGAGATCCAACCAGTCCATTCGAAAGGAGATCAGTCCTGGGTGTTCTTTGGAAGGAATGATGCTAAAGCTGAAACTCCAGTACTTTGGCCACCTGATGTGAAGAGTTGACTCATTGGAAAAGACTCTGATGCTGGGAGGGATTTGAGGGCAGGAGAAGAAGGGGACGACAGAGGATGAGTTGGCTGGATGGCATCACTGACTTGATAGACGTGAGTTTGAGTGAACTCTGGGAGCTGGTGATGGACAGGGAAGCCTGGCGTGCTGCAATTCATGGGGTCACAAAGAGTCGGACATGACTGAGAGACTGAACTGAACTGAAGAAGCAGAGACTCTCTTCTCATCAGTGGGGACTGGCCGATAGTAGCTACTGTTCTGTCAATTCTTCTCCATCCTCACTTCTGATGAAGATGGTAGAGGGAATTGGGTTGGAAGCCCAATTCATGTACTATTTTCCTGTCTGTCCCTAGGACTCTGTTTCTCCTCTAAAGTGAGAGGAGGGAACCCAGCACCTCTGCTCCAGCACTCTACTCAGGAGGAGTGAGGTGCCCTTGACATTAACAATTGAAACTTCCATATACTTTGAATCAGTTAAAAGAGTCAAACAGATCAATGAGGGAAAGAATATCCATCAGTGGGAAAACAGGCAAAGGCCTTGAGCAGGCAATTCACCAAAATACAAACGTCAAACTATATACCAGTCAACTGCCTCATAACCAAAAAAAGCACATTACAATAATGCCACCTATCAAATTTGCACACTTTTAAAGTTCATTATTCTCTAGTTGGCAGATATGAGGAAAAATTACCCTCCTACACTGTGGGCTCATTAACTGGCACAGTCCTCCTGGAGGCCAAGTTCATGATGTTTATATTAAGAGCCATAAAATGTTTGTGACCTTTGACTTCATAACGACCCATAACAATTTAACCTAATAAGATAGTTAAGGATGTTTACAATGATTTATCAACAATGCTACTCTTCTCAGCATTATTTATAATAGTGAAACTTGGAAACAATCTTAACATCTAGAAATAGGACTAGTTCAGTTCAGTTCAGTTCAGTTGCTCAGTCGTGTCCGACTCTTTGTGACCCCATGAATCGCAGCACGCCAGGCCTCCCTGTCCATCACCAGCTCCCAGAGTTCACTCAGACTCACATCCATCGAGTCAGTGATGCCATCCAGCCATCTCATCCTCTGTCGTCCTCTTCTCCTCCTGCCCCCAATCCCTCCCAGCATCAGAGTCTTTTCCAATGAGTCAACTCTGCATGAGGTGGCCAAAGTACTGGAGTTTCAGTTTTAGCATCATTCCTTCCAAAGAAATCCCAGGGCTGATCTCCTTCAGAAAGGACTGGTTGGATCTCCTTGCAGTCTAAGAGACTCTCAAGAGTCTTCTCCAACACCACAGTTCAAAAGCATCAATTCTTTGGCTCTCAGCCTTCTTCACAGTCCCACTCTCACATCCATACATAACCACTGGAAACACCATAGCCTTGACTAGATGGACCTTAGTCGGCAAAGTAATGTCTTTGCTTTTGAATATGCTGTCTAGGACTAGTTAAATAACTACAATAAAGAATCTGCCTGCAATGCAGGAGACATAAGTTAGCACGTTCAGTCCCTGGGTCAGGAAGATCCCCTGGAGGAAAAAATGGCAACCCACTCCAGTAGTCTTGCCTGGAGAATTCCATGGACAGAGGAACCTGGCAGGCTACAGTCCATGGGGCTGCATAAGAGTTGGACGTGACTAAGTGACTGAGCATGCACAGATGCCCGAACTGGGTAAAGGACATAAGGGCGACAATCCATTCTGTCTCAAATTAATTCAAAATGAAAAAGTTAAAAAATAAACATCAAAAAATAAAATATACTTCACATTTTATAAACCAAGAAAAAGGAAAAGAAAGTGTAGGCCCAGGCAATGAAAATTCTTTTTAGTGTTACCTAAGCCCAAGCAAAACAAATAACTCAGGTAGAAAAATTAAAAATTATGTTTGCTCCCTGAACCAAACAGAAACTGTACTTAGAGTCTGTGCATGCTGTGTTCTCCATTAGCATGGATAATTGGAAATTGACTGTCTTTAGAAATGATGCCCAGTTTCTCTCTCTGGGTAGAGCACAAGATAAATTCCCAGGGCAGTGGCCTATGTTATTGAATCCAACAGTAATTAAGTTAATGTATCCTATCTTGTGTGTCGAGGTATAATTCAGATGGTACAAATCCTTTATTGAACTCAAATTCAATAGTCATGTACAATTCCCCCATTTGTGCTATGTACAAAGGTTGTAGGAAAATTACAAAAGGTGAAACATTATCATTATATTCCTAGGAAGGTTGGGTGCTGGAATTGACATGGGTCATTCATGGGGCACCCTTTCAGTTGCACAGAGGAACATGTTCTGTTGAGTAAACATCAGCACATCATCAATGGAGCAAAGGCCCGTAGCTCTTGCCTGCCCAGTATTTTTTACTCTTCATTCTGCTAAATATATTCTGATTCCACTTTAAGAAACCACCTCCTTCCTTCTCATAGCCCATATGATTCAGGAGGGCAGGTGTCACACCCTAGTTCCAGACATGGGTACAGGACCCCAGCTGGTCAATGAGGCTCCTTTCTAGGGCTTTGGTTGGAACTATTAGGAAGAATAGGGGCTCCTCCTCTATAGGACGATAATAAGGTGATAGGAGATAAACCCAGAATCAGGGGTGCCCATCTTACTGGCACCTTGGAAGAGGTACTGAATGAGGTCAATACAGGGGATGGAGAACTAAGAGAAATGGTGGCCAACCATTTGTCAACATGTTTCTTGTCTCTCTCTCTCTTCCTCTCTTTCTTTAACCCAGTTTTAGTTGGGTTTCTAATACTTGCTAACAGAGTAAATAATTTTTAAAAGGTTTTCTGGCCAAAAAAATATATATCATTTATTTGAAATCTCATCACTCAGATCTATCTCTGATAGACCACTCTGTTACACCATTGTAAATAATTCTATATTCCTGATTCTTTTAATCATCCTCTCTCACTTATTTGGTCTTCCCTTTCACCTCACACCTCAACACCACTCAGGAAACTCACCTTTCCCGAGAGCAATCAAGCGTCCTGCCTGCTCCCTTCCCCAAGTGTCGCACAAGTGAAACCTCTGTAACTCAGGCTCTGAATTTTCTCTAAGCTCTAAAAGAAACAGTAAGAAAGAAAAAAAAAAAAAAAGAGGAGGGACAGAAAGAGAGAGATGGTGAAAAGGATAAGACTGCATGATCATTCTGAGGTTAAACTTGGAAGTTTATTCTACCAGAAGCAGCAACCAGAAGTTGCCATCGCCAGTGTTTTCATGGTAACCACTTACCAGCTCAGGAGACTTGGACAAGACACCTGAAGGCCAAGGCTCCAGATGCCTACAGTTTAGGCCATGAAAGGAAGGGTTACATTAGATGGAAAGCCAGCAACATGGTTCTCATTGAGTCGGTGCATGCTCCACAAAGAAAGGTGGCAGAGGAAACCAATCCTCAAGTGTACCAAGAAGCCAGACAAACTATCACTTCCTACGGTTCTCATGCAACTTTCACATTCTACCCACCTCCCCATAATAGCCAAATTCCTACAGAGCAGAGACCATCTGCCTGCAAGCAAAGAATAGCTACACTGGTAGCAAACACTTTCTGCATACCTACTACATGCCAGGCCCTATACTAGACACCCCTCTAACTGTATCTCCAACCCTCGCAGCCTCACTTTAAGGGAGATTGCTTTAGTCTCCTTTGTCAAACAAGAAAATTGAAGTTCAAAGAGGTTAAGTAATTTGACCGAGATCCCACAGTGAGGAAAGGTCTGCACTGTCTACCCACCGACCCCTCCTTTTCCTCTGTGTCTTGCTCTATATCCATGTTCCATCTAACATATGAAAAGACATGAGCAGGAGCACACGTGTCAAGCTGGTGTCTTTGAAAGGAAACTGGGAGAGCTGGGTCCACCAAACAGAGAAAGGATCAGACAACCACCTCTGCACTTATCTCTCAGCAGTTAACACTAACAATGATGAGTAAAAAGTACATATTTCCCACATGTACCAAGGGCAAATCGCAACACTGTAATGAAGGAAAAAATATCTGGAACTATCCACCAGAGAAGTGGCTAAGCCAAGTGGCACAGATCACTAGGACAGAGATCCTGTAGCCTTAAAAAATGATGTTACCTGTTGTGTATGTGAAACGAGATCAAGCCAAAGGAAAAAGAAAAACAGGAACCAAAAGAATAACATCAATCACATAAAATAACTTTGTTTGATAATATACTATGTGCAGGCATAGTGACTAGTACATTACTTGGATTATCTCACTGAATCTTTAACTATAATTCTATGAAGTGGGTATTATTCTTTCCCATATTTCAGATGGGGAAACTGAGGCTCATGTTAAGTAAAATACCCAAAATAATTCAACTGGAACTCATTTTAGAAACTAGGGAAGTTTCACTCCAGAGCCTTCTCTTTTAAGTGTTTATCACTACGATATGAAAACACAGAGATGAACATGTATTCAAGAACAATGAACAGGAATGCCCATATATGCTCAGCACTGTTCAGTGTTCTGGGACACAGAATTAACAAAGCAGAGAAGGCTGCATATTTCATGCAGCTGACATGCTGGGAGAGGTAGAAGACAGACAAATGTGAGAATGGAGATATGGACTATGGAGAAAGCACAGAGCAAGGTAGGAGGAGGAGGAGTGGTGCGGAGGGGGCTGGTGTAGACACTTGAATAGGGTCGTCTAGAAAGGCCATTTTGAGAAGGTGACACTGGCCTAGAGAAATGGAAGGAGAGGCCAAGCCATGCAGCTGGAGTCAAGGCAGGTTGGGGGAGAGGGGAGGTCCTCCACGGGAAAGAAACATTAGCGTGAAGATGATGAGAAAGGATTAACCTGTGAGTCCAAAGAACAGCAAGAATGCTGGTGTGGCTAGAAGAGGAAGAAGATTATAGAAAGTGAGCTCAGAAGGAGGGACAAATTCGCAGCAATATGGATGGACCTAGGGATTATCACACTACGTGAAATCAGACAGAGAAAGACAAATGCCGCATGATACCACATATGGAGAATCTAAAATATGACACAAATGAACTTATCTGCAAAACAGAAACAGACTCACAGACACAGAGAACAGACATGTAATTGCCAGGGGTGGGGAGCACGGGAGGGTTGCACTGGAAGTTTCAGATTAGCAGATGCAAGCTACTATATAAAGAATGGATAAACAACAAGGTCCTGATAGACAGCATAGGGAACTATATTCAATATTCTGTGATAAACCATAATGGAAAGGAATATGAAAAAGAATATATAATATACATATTTATATATAAATAAATAGGATATACAAATAACATATATTATATATATTTATACAACCCACTCCAGTATTCTTGCCTGGAGAATCCAATGGACAGAGGAACCTGGTAGGCTATACTCCACAGAGGTGCAAACAGTTGACACAACTGAAACGATTTGGCATGCACACACATACAATACACGTATAGCTGAATCCCTTTACTGTACAGCAGAAATTAACACAACATTGTAAATTAACTGTACTTTAATAAAATAATTTTTTGAAAAAGGAGGAACAAGATTCTGAAGGACTCTGTGGACCACTGTAAGGTCTTTGAATTTTATGAAACCAGCTTTAGAGGATTATGAGCAAGGAGTGATGCGATTTGATTAGGTGGGCCTAAAAGGGGGGCTGAGTAGTAAAGAATCCATCTGCAATGCAGGAGTCATAGGAGATACAGATCTGATCCCTGGGCCAGGAAGATTCCTTGGAGGAGGGCCTGGTAACCCACTCCAGTATTCTTGCCTGGAGAATCCCATAGAATGAGGATCCTGGCAGGCTACAATCCATAGTGTCCCAAAGAGTCAGATACAACTGAAGCAACTTAGCACAGCACACAAAAGGGGAACAGTGTAAGACTGAACTTCAAACTCAAAATACCCAAAGTCTGTGAGGTCTCTTAAGAGATGGGCAAACTGGTCCCAAAGGTGCCTGACCTAAGGTCAAATAGCAACATGTGTGAAAGGGCAGGTTCCTTTAATAATCTGTGTGACTCTGGGCAAAGGAAAGGAATGAGCTGAGGAAAAGGAATCACAATGTTTGAAATCAAAAGAATTTAGGAACTTAAGACCCCTCAGGTACAAGGTCACTGGGGGTGCTCGAATCTGTGTTCTTATGTGTAAAATGGGAATAATGGTTACCTCACAGAGTTTCTTTTAGGACGAGACACGTACACTTATCTACATATGGTAATAGATTACTGACTACCCTGCAATGTGGTAACCCAGTTTAGAAAGCTTAGCTGGTTCCCAGCTGTCTATAGGATAGAAGCTAAATGACAGTCATCCAGGTCTCATCTTAAATATCACCACTTACGTAACCCAACCCTCACTTGCCTACTCCCTCAAAAGCTGTACCAACCCCTAGGCCTCTCTACCACATGTCCCTGCTTCATTTTCTGGATATCACAAATCCCAGAGGTTCTTGTTGAAAACCTGTGCATCGCTATATCACAAATACTTGAAACCATAGCTGTTAGACAGTGTTGTCCTCTATAGGAGGACATCATAGTTGATGACTAAATTGGCTTGAAATTAAAGACCTTGGAGGATGAAATGATTATCAAAGGACATTGTGAAACTCCCTTTTCTACCTGGAATGGCCTGGAGACAGTCCTGCCAGTGGACAGAGAGCTGGATCAGGACACCTCTTCAGGCCCGTTCTACTTTTTGGAGTTTTTTTTTCTCCCCCTGTCTCTTTGCCACTGGAAAATCTGTCTTTTGTAAGAAGAGACAATGAACCAGCAGCATCTTCCACTTCCTCGTGAAGCCTTAAACCCATGCAAAATTGTACAATCTGGTCACGCAGTTGAAACTCAACTCTTGGAAAAGAAGGAGGGAGAGAGCTTTTTATACTCAAGAGCTAAGACTAAAATACGTAAAGAAAAATAACAACGCTGGCAGTGAGTATTGGCAGCTTCCCTGACAGCAAAATTCAATTTTAAAATAAATCAGGCAATTCTTCAAACTAGAGCTAGACTTCAGGAAATTAGGGTTTGTGTTCAAGTGGGCACATTACAATTCCATAAAAATTGTCTTAGCTCTTTCTCTGCTGTGGACTTGGGAAGATAATGATGTACTTAATGTTTCTGATTATGTTGCTGGACGAATCGAGGGCCATGGAATAATTGGAGAAGCAGAGACAGAGAGATTATTTGGAAAGAAATAAACCAGAGGCCATCCTCCAAGACTTGTGCCTTCAGCTCACAGGCTGGGCCAGACCTTCACATCATGCCCCCACCTCACTCCTACTTCTACTTTGACTCCTTTAAGTCAAATTCAACCAAAAGGGAGGGAAGATCCTAAGTCCATTCTTAACAGGGATTGTTCTGTTTTCAAATAGATAGTGTCAAAGGCGGGGCGGGGTGGGGGGATCCTGCTACTACTGCTGCTGCTAAAATGATTCAGTCGTGTCCAACTCTTAGCGACCCAATGGACTGCAGCCCACTGGGCCCCTCCATCCATGTGATGTTCCAGGCAAGAGTACTGGAGTGGGTTGCCATTGCCTTCTCTGGGAAAAAACACTACTCTGTGACAAACATCCCAACGGTTCAAAGCAGCAGGAAAGCTCTTTCTCTGAGAGCAAAGGGTCACTGTGCCTTCCAAACCAAGATTATTCCAAGTCAAAAAAAGAAAAAGATATTTAACCAGAGAATTTACAATTTATCTCCTAGCAAGGAGAGTTCATTAGTTTAGGTCCAGAATGACTTGCCTTAAAAATACCCAACATAAAGAAAATCAGATCCGACAGACTGGATATAAGGCCAAAGTCAACCCTCTCTCTTTTCACACTAAAGGAAACAGAGGCTTCAAGACACTGAAAGTCATGCCCAAGGGGACTCTGCAGAGCGAAGAAAAGATCTCAGGTCTCCACTCCAGAGTAGGGTGACCAACCACTCTGGTTTGCCCAGAACTGTACCCATTTTTAACATTGCACAGCCTTCCTCTGACTTTCAGTTTCTGGTCTGGCATGTAAAGAGTATGGAATCTTCACTCCTGTCCTAACAACTAAAAGGCTGAACAAGCTGAAAAATCAACAACTCTTTTTAGATCCATCAGAGAAGTGAAGTCATAGGTCAAACAACTGCCTCCCAAATTGGGGGAACAAATAGATTCAGAAAATGATAGTTTACTGGAATAGAAACACACAAGCAAAGAACTCTGCAGGAGCCAGTACTGGGATAGGGTAACCTGAACTATAAGTAATGAATTACTGAAGGTTCATCAAGAACAAGTCTGAGAGTTAAAAACTCTGGCAGGGCCCAGGCAAAGGAAGATCCTCATACTTGTGAGTTTTGCCTCCAGGTAAGCTCACAGTGAGGACAGAAGAGAAATGCCTTCATGCTTCAAGCAGACATAGAGGGAAATAGCTATTTTGAAATACACCAGAGCATTCTGTTCTTTCTCACAAGGCCTACCCATAAGAGAAACTATTTTACCAGAGCCTAACCTACTGGGGTGTATCAGAGCTCAGATAATCTGGGCGAAAGAAACACTCGATTCTACCCTGCCCCAGCCTTCCCCATGGAAGAAGGAAAATACACGACTGAGCCCCTCTAACCATCCTGTCCCGCACGAAGGGGGAACAATCCTAAGAAACACTGTGATGTTCACAGTTCAAGGACACAGATGCACTGAGATCGGAACCTAATCCTAGGACCATAGAGCACTTCTCTTCCCTACACTTCACCACCATATCACTAAAGGCCTGTTTATCACAGTTCCTTTTACCCAGTACATGTCTGGCTATCAGATACTAAATGCAAAAAACACACAGTTCAAAGAGACTGAACAAGCATTAGAACCAAAGTCAGATATGGCTTTGGAATGTATCAGGCCAAGAATTTTTCTTTCTTTTGGCCCATGCAGCATGTGGGATCTTAGTTCCTCAACCAGGGATCAAACCTATGCCCCCTGCAATAGAAGCAGGGAGTCTTAACTATTGTACCACCAGGGAAGTTCCAAGGATTTTTTTAGACTATGATGTATATGCTAAGGCCTCTACTGGAAAAAGTAAACAACATGCAGAAACAGATGGATAATATAAAGAGAAAAGTGGAAATTCTAAGATAGAATCGAAAAGAAATATTAGAGTTCAAAAACACTGTAACAAAAATAAAGAATTCCTCTCATGGGGTACTAGTAAATAAAGCTTAGGGAAGACTCTTTGAGTTTGAGAATATGTCAATAGCAATGTCCCAAACTGAAAAAGCCAGAAGAAAGACTGAAAAACATTTTTAAAGGAAGAGAATGTCCAAGAACTATAGAACAACTACAAAGACGTAATGGGTAATATCAAAAGGAAAAGAAACAGAGAAAGGAACAGAAGCCATATGTGAAGCAATATTGACTGGTTGTTGGTGTTCAGTCACTAAGTCATTTCCGACTCTTTGTGACCTCATGGACTGTATCATGCCAGGCTCCTCTGTCCTCCACTGTCTCCTAGAGTTTGTTCAAATTCATGCCCACGGAGTCAGTGATGCTATCTAACCATTTCATCCTCTGCTGTCCCCTTCCCCTTTCACCTTCAATCTTTCCCAGCATCAAGGTATTTTCTAATGAGTCAGTTCTTTGCATCAGGTTGCCAAAGTATTGTAGCTTCAGCTTCAGCATCAGTTCTTCCAACAAATGTTCAGGATTGATTTCTTTCAGGATTGACTGGTTTGATATCCTCGCTGTCCACAGGACTCTCAAGAGTCTTCAACACCCCAATTGGAAAGCATCAGTTCTTCAACTCTCAGGCTTCTTTATGATCCAACTTTCACATTGCCTCAAATTAATGTCAGATGCCAACCCCCAAATCCAGGAAACTCAGAGACAACCAAGCAAAATAAATGCAAAATATATATATATTACACCTAAGTATATCATATTCAAACTAAAAATAAAAGTCAAAGATAAAAGAAAAAATCTTGAAAGAATCCAGAGGAAAAATCATCTTACCTATAGTGGAACAGGGGTTTCCCTTGTAGCTCAGTTGGTAAAGACTCTGCCTGCAGTGCAGGAGACCTGGGTTCAATCCCTGGGTTGAGAAGATCCCCTGGAAAAGGAAATGGCAACCCACTCCAGTATCCTTGCCTGGAAAATCTCATGGACAGAGGAACCTGGAGGGCTGCAGTCCATGGGGTTGCAAAGAGTCGGGCATGACTGAGCAACTAACACTTACTTACTATAGTGGAACAAAGATGAAATCTGACTTCTCAAAAACCATTCATACAAGAAGAGAATGGAGTGAAATATTTAAACTTGAGAGTAAAAAAACCACCAACCTAGAATTCTGTATCCTACAAAATTATCATTCAAAAGTAAAGGAAAAAAACTTTCTCAGATAAACAAAAATTAAGAGAATTTATTCTGCTAGACCTGACTTGCAGAAAATGTTAAAAAGAAATTATTGAAAGAGAAGAAAAATGGAAGGCCAAAACCTTTTATCTACATAAATCAATGAACAGTACCAGAGAAAGAATATATAAAAATAAAACTTTAATTTTTCTTATTTTTTTATTGATTTACCAAAGAGAAGCTAGGATGAGTTCTGCTTGTGCCTTACTCAGAAACGGAGGCAAAGTGTCTCTGTAATGACTACAAAGGTTAATGGGGAAATACAAGTTAATTTATAAAAGTTGTAGTTGAGGAGAAATCTTCTGAAATAGGTCTCCTGTATAAACCAAGACATACCTATTAACAATTCCAAAAAATCAAATATTTGAAATTGGATTTCTTAAATCACAGGTTAAAATGAATTACTTTGGTACTTCTGTCCTTAGGCTGTAAGCCAGCCTCTGAGAAGACAGCATCTAAAACAAGTCCTTTCGCCACCAGCACAAGGATTTATGGATTGTTCTGGCACACACATCTCTGAACTATGAGGGGAAAAGGTAAACTTGCCTTCTAAAATACAAACTTTAACACTTAGAGAAATCCCATTTTATCTATTAAGAAACTCACTCCACTCACCTGAGGTGTCTGCAGATCCTTACGAGCTATGAAAATTGTATCAATACTTGTGTAAGAACGTGGAGAAAGGGGGCTAGAAGAAGAGAAGAACCAGCACAAGGACTCCTTGCTGTGAAAAGACTGGTACTAAGGACTTAGGGTCACTTCTCCTCTCCCAAGTGTGTTCCACACACTGCTTTCCCTTGAAGCTGATGCACCTTACTGGACCATAGATTCCCCTGGAATCCCAGGGAAATGCACCCTGCCAACACCTTGATTTCTGACCTCTGGCCTGCAGAACTGTGAGAGAATATGCTCCTGTTGTTGTCTGGTACCAAGCGTGTGATAATTTGTTGTAGCAGCCACAGCGACCTAATATATCCCCTATAGTCTAATCTCATCCAGCAGACAGAAGATCCATTTAAATCGTAAATCAGAGCTGACCACTCTTGGGTCCATGAGGGAAGTTCCTAAGGCACCTCCCCACGTCCTTCATGATCAGCTGGATCCTCAGAGGCTCTGCGCCCCACTTCTTGCCCCTCATGATTTCTCTGATTTCCTCCCCTCTGCTCTCCCTCCTGCCCCTCCACCCTAGCCACATGGTCCTCCTCAATCTTCCTTGAATCCACCAGGGACACTTCCACAACTGGGCCCTCTGCAGAGATCTCCATGGTACGTCCTTCACCTCCTTCTAGACTTTCCTTCAATTTCGCTTTCTCACTAAGACCTTCTCTGACCATTGTTTTTAAGATTGCAAGCCCCAGCTCCCAAATACCCTTACCCTGCTCTGCTATTTCTTTTTCTATAACACTTTCTATAACATATAATTTCTGTATTTATCATGTTTACTATTTATTATCTGTCTTCTCCAAAAGACTAAAGCTCCTAGGTGGCAGCAATTTTTATGCTTTTGTTCACTGATATAATTGCCTGAAATAGTGCTTGGGCACAGTAGCTTCTGAAGAAAGATGAAAAAAGAAAGAAAAGGAAAGGAGGGAGGGAGGAAGAGAAAAAAAGAAAAGAAAGGAAAAGGAATGAAGAGTAAAAAGGAAAGAAGGCAGGAAGGAAGAAAGAAAAAAAATATCATAATACATATTATGTTTGAATACATAATATTCAAACCTAAGGCTGTCTGGTTCTAAGGTCTTTACTATTTTTAATCCATGCCACCTCCATATTCTTGTTATAATACTCTTGAAATACCTGCCTTTGTATATCCTTGTATGTTAAACTCTCCTACGAGGAATCCCTCTTGCAAGTTCCATTATAAACACACATGGGGTGAGTCTAAGGCAGACTTAGTAGGCCAAGTGAGCTTAGTGAGCTCTAGAGCTACAGAGCAGAGTGAGATGTGGGCTGTGTGCACAGGAGAGAGGGGTGTGCAGGGAAGGGCAGAGGTGAGATATGTTTGAAATAAGTCAGAAAATAAACCCAGAAGTAATTTAAGAAATGCCACAAGGCAATAAATCAGGTACTTCCAAAATGGAAAAGAGAGTCCAAACACCCACCACTTCTTAAATCACCTTTCTATCAATCATACCAAGAAGGTAACTCAACTCTTACATTCAATTAATACCTTAAATTTAGCTTTTCTTTCTTTTATTGTATAAAATGGGCCTTCTTAAAGTGTTCACAGTCAAATCCTCCAAACTAGATCATCTTACCATACAGTAGACCAGAGGTCAGCACATGTTTTTTGGAAAGGTCCAAATAGTAAATAGGCTTTGTGGGCCATACATTCTCTTTGGTAACAATTCAACTCGCTATTGGAGTACAAAAGCAGCCATAGACAATGTATAAAGGAATAGGTGTGGCTGTTTCTGATAAACCTTTATTTACAAAGGCAGCCAGCAGACCTCGGTTTGCCAACCCCTGCATTAGGCCACCCAAAACAAGTCACGTCTGTCTTTCACAGGTCAGTCCTGCAGATACTATAAGATAAATTCAACAACTTCTCTATTCTCTGAATCAAAAAAGTCCAACTTCTTCCTTTCTCGCTGGTATGGTCTCCAATTCCTCTATTGGAATCCTCCTCTAACACCCCCATCATCTGTCTGTGAAGTTCTCATCGAGGTCCCACCCTGAGCAGGATGCCCCAGCACGACCAGGCCATACTAGAGAGGGCTCCTCAGCGCCTTCACTCCAGCCATCATGACTCTAATAACACTGCCACAGGGCACTTGCTCCCCTGCATCCCCCGTCCTACTGTTGACTCAGAAGGCCCTCACCATAAACTAATACCCCGAATTACATTCACACAGGCCAAGTCCCTACCCATGTCTTGTTTGTGTCCTTGGTAATTTACGCCTGATCTTTGCCCGCCTTAGATTTGCCTCATGAGATTTCAGGCTCTGGCTCCATCCAGCCAAGATCTGACTCCTCCATCTGTCACTCGGTATAGTAGTCACCCTCTCATCTCTGCCATCTACAAACTGATGAGTGGGCCTTCTCTGTCCTCACCCAAGTCCTTGATAAGAAAGAAGTCTCTGGGAGGATGTGGCCACTCGCCCCCATAGTCTCCAGCACCCCTTCTGTGGCTCAGACTCACACCCAGAGTCGTGGCTCCCCTGGCTGCCTTCTCTCTCCTTCAGATCCCTCATCACGGGAGCTATAAGCCCTGGACAGAATAGGATAGAATCGTGTGGAGCTTGTCCCTGCATCAGTGGCCCTTGGTGGTGAGGAGAGAGGAAAGAGGGGGAAGAGCTCGTGCTGGGAGAGAGCAGTCAAGCCCCAGCACATTTAAAATCCAAAGATGAGCCTGTGCCTACTTTTTAGGGAAACGACACGATGCAGTAATCGTACATGATTATCCCTGATGCGATATTGGATGGAGAAAGTCAGCTCTCAGTGTTTTTTCTCTCACTACCATGAAGTGATTGAAAATGGAAACTTTTTACCAGTTTCTTAGGCTGGCTGAGTTTTTGAGAGATGAGGTAAATGAGGTTTTTTTTCTTCATTGTGAAGTATTTTTAGGTGAAAAGCTAATTGTTTTACATTAGATGCTATTTTTACTCATAGCACTTCTGACACCAACTGTGAGGGTTCTTCCTTCACACCCACCAATTCTCCAGACACCAACTGGGTGCCCTCCAATTCACCTCCATCCCAACACTCACCACCTGGGGTTGGCATCATATCCCACAGGCCAACAGGCTTAGTCCCACAGGACTGCCCCCACTTCAAGTGCCAGATGCAAGTTCCAGACCATCGTGCTCCTCACCAGAGAGCTATAAACCGAGGGTTCCCACGACCGTCTCCGCACGCTCAGTAATTCACCAGAACAACCCACAGAACTCAGGAAAGCGGTTTACTTACTGTTAGTGGGTTTATTATAAAGGATTCAATCCAGGAACAGCCTAATGGGAGGGGTACCTAGGGCAAGGATGGGGCAAGGGGCACAGAGCTCCCATGCCCTCTCCAGGCGCACCACCTCCCAGTACCTCAGTGCATTCACCAACCCAGAAGCTCTCTGAACGTCATGTTCAGCAGTTTTTATGAAAGTTTACTAAGGAGGCATGTGTGCGTGCTTTGTCGCTTAGTTGTGACCCTATGGACCACAGCCCATCAGGCTCCTCTGCCCATGGAATTTGCCAGGCAAGAATGCTGGGGTAGGTGGCCATGCTCTTCTCCAGGGGGTCTTCCTGACTGAGGGATCAAACCCGCATCTCCTGTTTTTCCGGTACTGGCAGGCAGATCTTTACCACTGAGCCACCTGGAAGCCCCTTACTAAGGAGGCATAACTGAGCAAATCATTAGCCATTAGTTATTGAACTCAGCCTCCAGCCGCTCTTCCTGGTCAGGTGGTAACCTGAAAGTTCTAATCCTCTAATGGCTA
This sequence comes from Oryx dammah, assembly GCF_014754425.2. Taxonomy (NCBI): domain Eukaryota; kingdom Metazoa; phylum Chordata; class Mammalia; order Artiodactyla; family Bovidae; genus Oryx; species Oryx dammah. The sequence goes on along the minus strand of NW_024070189.1, from coordinate 61,023,292 downwards.
GTTCCTCTGGCTAACAGGCCCATCCTGAAGCCCATCAACAATCACTTTACTAGCATAAATTCAGGTGTGGTTGAAAGGGGCTCACTTCCTATTATTCAGGAAATGCCAAGAGTTTCAAGAGCCCTGTGCTGGAACCAGGCACAAATACGATTTGTTGTTCAGTCACTAAGTCTTGTTTAACTCTATGTGACCCCAAGGACTGCAGCATGCCAAGCTTCCCTACCCTTCCTATCTCCTGGAGTTTGCTCAAACTCGTGTCCATTGAGTCGGTGATGCCATCCAACCATCTCATGCTCTGTTGCCCCCTTCTCCTCCTGCCCTCAGTCTTTACCAGCACATTCTCAAAGTTCAGTTATATATTTTATTATGTGACAGGTACAAATCACTGACTTCTATTTTTAAAAGTTTAAACATCACTTCTACTTGGGTCCCAAGAGAAAAGCAACTCAGAAGAAATGTTGGTCTCTCCCTTGTCAGTATCAATCTAGAATCATGTAGGGTTTCATGCTGCAACAAGGAATCAAACTTTAAAAACCAGAGAGTAGAAAGAGCCAGAAATACAAAGTTCTTATTGTGGCCCTAAGGAGTAAGGCTGGAAGTTCATCAGACCTGAGTCCAGACTGATGGTGGCTTTTTCTTCCACTTGGATAGACAGTCAGACTTGGAGCATGTACGTGTGAGTGTGTGTGCTTCCAACCAGTTATCCAAGTAGAATTTGGTATTCATGAGTTTTATACTCGTCTGTTTAAGGATGCTCAGACATAAATGGATCTTTAATTACGTGGGTCTAAATATAACCCCATCTCCTTGCACAAGAACCTCACCTTTCACCGCATGCATTCATTCGCTCCTACTAACATTAGCTCTTTCGGAGCTTTCAGAGAAAAGCCTAGGGTGAGTTAGGGAAGGAGTTCCTTGGGTGCAAAGAGAAGACCCCTCCCCAACAAGAAAGCGCTCCCTCTTTTCTGTGAGTCTTTCCCTTTCTAGGGAAAGCGGGTGTGAGGAGCCTGCAGCTGCGTAATTGCAGCCTGACCTGCCCATCTGCTGTTTATGAACATCAGTGCTTTTCAGGCTGAGCAGCTTTGCCTTAATGGGGGGTTGTTACTAAGTGCCAAAAGGCTCCATTCCACTGCCCTGTACAGAAAGAGTTGAGGCCCAGGCTGGAAGTCAGCATTTCTGAGCAAAGTAGGACCATCCTGGTCCCTGTCCCCGGGACAATCTCTAAGCCTCTGGCCTCCCAAACCTGCATGGTACGCTGAAGCTGGTTTATTTCCTCCAGCACTGACATCTGGATTTACTCTGGTTCCCTGTCCAAAAGTAGAGTTGATTCTGGGCTGGTGAGAAGGAAGAGGCAGAGGAATAGTGGGATGGGAGTTGTGTTTTAGGTAGAAGAACCAGGCTGTGTGGATCCCATTAGACCTGCCTCACTGAGCCTGTTCCTGGAGACACACCACGTTTTCCCTCCTCCCTCCTTCATGCCCGAGAGCACAGCCACACCCAGCTCCCAACTACACATTTCTACCTGCTCTGAACCCTTACTTGGCAACCAGGGTTCCTTTTCTTCCTTTTCTTCTCCAGATGAGCTCAAATGACCCAAGGGAGTGAGACGAGGCCAGATTCCAATTTATTTCTTTGAGCTCCAAATCTGAGACATGTTCACTCCCTACAACCATAAGCTCTAATAGCTTGCCTGCCATTACAACCACCCCACATTGCAGCTGAGGCAATTTGCTTTTCAAAAGTAATAGAGAGTAAATTGCAGAGGAAATATTTTATGCAAATTAACCAAGCTTAACATTTTGATAAAGGCCTCTTTTTTTCAAATGAACCAAGGAATCCAACACTCTATTGCAAGTTTAACACAAAAGATCATTTTAAAAGCCTGAGTTTTTAAAGTAGGTGACAGTGAGAGACATTAACCACCTGTAAGATGGAATGCAGAAGGCGAAGTGCATAAATTATTAGTTCAAAACAATATGTATGTGAGCCTATGGATTAAGGTGTTTCAATAATTTAAACAATTCTCTCCCTTCGAGTGGACTCATCGCTAAGCCAAAACATATTTGTAGTGGGATCAATGCCACATTTGCAAATGAGCTTGAAACATGCTATGAAACAGAGCAGGAAGAGAGCTAAGATTCCTCCAGCGCGAATTGTGGGCCAGGCCCTGTGCAAGTTGCTTGGCATGTGTTATTGCTTTGCATCAGGAGTGCTCTGAATTCCCCCAGAGAATATGACAAAGGGACCAGGAAAAACCACAAGCCCATTATCCTTGGTAAAGACACTTTGTTTGGAAAGAAAACGGCTGAGAAGAGTATCATTAACGTCTTTCTCACCTGCTCCCAGGACATCTACATAAGATAGTCCTTCAAAGTTGAAAAAGGTGGGTTGAAAACAAAATGTTTTAGAAGTCTACTAATACTGCCACTCATTCCAAATCCAGGCTTCCCAGGAGCCTCAATCCCATGTCCTCACAATTGCCAGCTAAACACAGTTTAGAGGAAGAGGCAGGCTTCAGCATAGGCAAATCGCTTAACAAAATGTGATTCCCCACAGAACTTCCCAAATCTGAGGCCTTAGAATTATTACAGAGGCAGCCAGCATCTACATGCACACCAGACTTTGTCTGTAGACAGAATACATGCTTCTTGGGTGTGCTGTTTCTCAGATGTGTGTCAGGGCTGGGGTGATTAATACAATGCAGATTCATGTTTAAAAGTAACTGAATAGTGTAGGTTTTGGCCATTCTCTATCCACAGACCTAAAAGTATAATCACTCTCAAGTGGGGGTCCACAATGTTTTTACCTTAAAAAGAGTCCATAAACACAATCAACTTGGAAAGCAGTGACCTCAACAGGGCTGGAACAGCTGTCACCAAACTCACATGCATTACTATGTAGGAAAAAAAAAATGAAAAATCACAGGCCCACACTATAGCCTCAGTAACTCTTACTTGGTAAGAAATCTCAGGAAGTTTGATTACCCATTTTTTTCCAGAGACAAAAGTTACAAATCAGTAATATGGAAAAATATAAAGAATATTCATAACACTCAATTGATTCAACTATAGAACTTTTAAAGTCCCTGTGAGTCAAAAATTCTCTATAAAAATTAAAATCACAAACATAAAATAAACATAAGCAAAGGGTTTAATAACCTTAATACATAAAGGCTTGGGTGTGTGTTTACATCACACACACACATAGACATACGTCTTAATGTATAAGACAGCAGAGAGCCCCCAAGTAATAAAGGATATGAATAAAATACATAGAAGTACAAATGACCAATAAACACTTTATAAAATTCAAACTCAGCAGAAGTCAAACATGTACAAAATTAAACAATTATATATCATTTCTCACCTATCCAACTGGTCAGAGATGCTTAAAAATTGTAATACCTGATGATGTCAAGAACCTAATGAAAAAGACATTTACATACTTTTAGTTTGAATATAAACTGGTACTATATTCTAGAAAGAAATTTGGCCATATGTAACAAGACCTCCTTTGAAAAATAGCTTCATCAAAGTATAATCAACATGCAACAAATGATACATATTTGAACTGTATTACTGATAAAAGCTGTCATACCTATGAAATCATATCACAATCAGGATGCAGACATATGCATCACCCGCCAGAAAGTTCCTGTGTCCCTTTGTAAGCCCTCCTTAGCCGTTCTCCCCACCCCCTCATTCCCAGTCAACTATTAAAATGCTTTCTGTCTGTGCTAGATTCAATTCAGTTCAGTTCAGTTCAGTCGCTGAGTCGTGTCTGACTCTCTGCGACCCCATGAATCGCAGCACGCCAGGCCTCCCTGTTCATCACCATCTCCCAGAGTTCACTCAGACTCACATCCATCGAGTCTGTGATGCCATCCAGCCATCTCATCCTCAGTCGTCCCTTTCTCCCCCTGCCCCCAATCCCTCCCAGCATCAGAGTCTTTTCCAATGAGTCAACTCTTCGCATGAGGTGGCCAAAGTACTGGAGTTTCACCAGCTGCAGTGATTTTGGAGCCCAAAAAATAAAGTCTGACACTGTTTCCACTGTTTCCCCATCTATTTCCCATGAAGTGATGGGACCAGATGCCATGATCTTCGTTTTCTGAATGTTGAGCTTTAAGCCAACTTTTTCACTCTCCTCTTTCACTTTCATCAGGAGGCTTTTTAGTTCCTCTTCATTTTCTGCCACAAGGGTGGTATCATCTGTGTATCTGAGGTTATTGATATTTCTCCTGGCAGTCTTGATTCCAGCTTGTGTTTCTTCCAGTCCAGCATTTCTCATGATGTACTCTGCATATAAGTTAAATAAGCAGGGTGACAATATACAGCTTTGACGTAACTCTGTTTTTAGTTTTAAGGAACCTCCATGCTATTCTCCACAGTGGCTGCACCAGTTTACTTTCTTAGCAATAGGGTAGGAGGGTTCCCTTTTCTCATGGATGAATTTTTTAAATTACTATGCTGAGTCAAAGAAGCCAACCACATAAGAGCACATTCTCTATGATTCTATTTACATAAAATTCTAAAAGGTAAAAACTAATCCAAGGAGTACGTCAAGGCTGTATATTGTCACCCTGCTTATTTAACTTATATGCAGAGTACATCATGAGAAATGCTGGGCTGGAAGAAGCACAAGCTAGAATCAAGATTGCTGGGAGAAATATCAATAACCTCAGATATGCAGATGACATCACCCTTATGGCAGAAAGTGAAGAGGAACTAAAAAGCCTCTTGATGAAAGTGAAAGAGGAGAGTGAAAAAGTTGGCTTAAAGCTCAACATTCAGAAAATGAAGATCATGGCATCTGGTCCCATCACTTCATGGGAAATAGATGGGGAAACAGTGGAAACAGTGTCAGACTTTTTTTTGAGTGGGGGGGCTCCAAAATCACTGCAGATGGTGATTACAGCCATGAAATTAAAAGATGCTTGCTCCTTGGAAGGAAAGTTATGACCAACCTAGATAGCATATTAAAAAGCAGAGACATTCCTTTGCCGACTATGGTCCATCTAGTCAAGGCTATGGTTTTTCCAGTGGTCATGTATGGATGTGAGAGTTGGACTGTGAAGAAAGTTGAGCACCAAAGAATTGATGCTTTTGAACTATGGTGTTGGAGAAGACTCTTGAGAGTCTCTTGGACTGCAAGGAGATCCAACCAGTCCATTCTAAAGGAGATCAGCCCTGGGATTTCTTTGGAAGGAATGATACTAAAGCTGAGACTCCAGTACTTTGGCCACCTCATGCAAAGAGTTGACACATTGGAAAAGACTTTGATGCTGGGAGGGATTGGGGGCAGGAGAAGAAGGGGACGACTGAGGATGAGATGGCTGGATAGCATCACTGACTCGATGGACGTGAGTCTGAGTGAACTCCGGGGGATTGTGATGGACAGGGAGGCCTGGCGTGCTGCGATTCACGGGGTCGCAGAGAGTCAGACACGACTGAGCGACTGAACTGAACTGAACTGAACTGAGAGTTACTATACAATCCTGCAATCACATTCTTGGGCACACACATATCCAGAAAAGATGAAAACTCTAATTCAAAAAGATACATGAACCCCAGTGTTCATGGCAGCACTATTTACAATAGCTAAGATATGGAAGCAATCTAAATGCCCATCGACAGATGAATAGATAAGGAACGTGTGGTATTTGTATACAATGAAATATTACTCAGCCACAAAAAGAATGAAATAATGCCATTTGCAGCAGTATGAATGGACCTGCTGCTGCTGCTGCTAAGTCGCTTCAGTCATGTCTGACTCTGTGTGACCCCATACACGGCAGCCTACCAGGCTCCCCCATCCCTGGGCTTCTCCAGGCAAGAACACTGGAGTGGGTTGCCATTTCCTTCTCCAATGCATGAAAGTGAAAAGTGAAAGTGAAGTTGCTCAGTCATGTCCAACTCTCAGCGACCCCATGGACTGTAGCCTACCAGGCTCCTCTGTCCATGGGATTTTCCAGGCAAGAGTAATGGAGTGGGGTGCCATTGCCTTCTCTGATGAATGGACCTAAAGATTATCAAACTAAGTGAAGTAAGTCAGAGAAAGATAAATATCATATGATATTACTTATATGTAGCATCTTAAAAAATGATATACATGAAAGAGACTCTTAGACATAGAGAATGAACTTATGGTTACCAAAAGGATAGTAAGAGAGAGATAAATTGGGAATTTCGATTAATGGATACATATTACTATATATAAAATAGATAAACAACAAGGACCTACTGTATAGTATAGGAAACTGTATTCAATATCTTGTAATAACCTGTAATGGGAAAGAAGCTGAAAAAGAATACATATATACATATATAAATGTATACATTTATATACAAATATAAATGTGTATGTATATATATATATATATTATACACACACACACATATATATATATAAATAGCTGTGAAAAGAAGAGAAGCGAAAAGCAAAGGAGAAAAGGAAAGATATAAGCATCTGAATGCAGAGTTCCAAAGATTAGCAAGGAGAGATAAGAAAGCCTTCCTCGGCGATCAGTGCAAAGAAATAGAGGAAAACAACAGAATGGAAAAGACTAGAGATCTCTTCAAGAAAATTAGAGATACCAAGGGAATATTTCATGCAAAGATGGGCACAATAAAGGACAGAAATGGTATGGACCTAACAGAAGCAGAAGATATTAAGGAGAGGTGGCAAGAATACACAGAAGAACTGTACACAAAAGTCCAGGTTTGATGCAGGATACAGGATGCTTGGGGCTGGTGCACTGGGATGACCCAGAAGGATGGTATGGGGAGGAAGGTGGGAGGGGGGTTCAGGATGGGTAACACGTGTACACCCGTGGCAAATTCATGTTGATGTATGGCAAAACCAATACAATATTGTAAAGTAATTAGCCTCCAATTAAAACAAATAAAATTTAAAAAATAAAATAAAAATAAGATCTCCACAACCAAGATAATCACGATGGTGTGATCACTCACCTAGAGCCAGACATCCTGGAATGTGAAGTCAAGTGGACCTTGGAAAGCATCACTACGAACAGAGTTAGTGGAGGTGATGGAATTCCAGTTGAGCTTTTCAAATCCTAAAAGATGATGCTGTGAAAATGCTGCACTCAATATGCCAGCAAATTTGGAAAACTCAGCAGTGACCACAGGACTGGAAAAGGCCAGTTTTCATTCCAATCCCAAAGAAAGGCAATGCCAAAGAATGCTCAAACTACTGCACAACTGCACTCATGCTAGTAAAGTAATGCTCAAAATTCTCCAAGCCAGGCTTCAGCAATACATGAACCATGAACTCCCAGATGTTCAAGCTGGTTTTAGAAAATGCAGAGGAACCAGAGATCAAATTGCCAACATCCGCTGGATCATGGAAAAAGCAAGAGAGTTCCAGAAAAACATCTATTTCTGCTTTATTGACTATGCCAAAGCCTTTGACTGTGTGGATCACAATAAACTGTGGACAACTCTGAAAGAGATGGGAATACCAGACCACCTGACCTGCCTCTTGAGAAATCTGTATGCAAGTCAGGAAGCAACAGTTAGAACTAGACATGGAACAACAGACTGGTTCCAAGTAGGAAAAGGAGTACCGTCAAGGCTGTATATTGTCACCCTGCTTATTTAACTTATATACAGAGTACATCATGAGAAACGCTGGGTGGGAAGAAGCACAAGCTAGAATCAAGATTGCCGGGAGAAATATCAATAACCTCAGATATGCAGATGACATCACCCTTATGGCAGAAAGTGAAGAGGAACTAAAAAGCCTCTTGATGAAAGTGAAAGAGAAGAGTGAAAAAGTTGGCTTAAAGCTCAACATTCAGAAAACGAAGATCATGGCATCTGGTCCCATCACTTCATGGGAAATAGATGGGGAAACAGTAGGAACAGTGTCAGACTTTTTTTTGAGGGGGGGGGCGGCTCCAAAATCACTGCAGATGGTGATTACAGCCATGAAATTAAAAGATGCTTGCTCCTTGGAAGGAAAGTTATGACCAACCTAGATAGCATATTAAAAAGCAGAGACATTCCTTTGCCAACTAAGCTCCGTCTAGTCAAGGCTATGGTTTTTCCAGTGGTAATGTATGGATGTAAGATTTGGACTGTGAAGAAAGTTGAGTGCTGAAGAATTGATGCTTTTGAACTATGGTGTTGGAGAAGACTCTTGAAGAGTCCTTTGGACTGCAAGGAGATCAACCAGTCCATTCTAAAAGAGATCAATCCTTGGTGTCCTTTGGAAGGAATGATGCTAAAGCTGAAACTCCAATACTTTGGCCACCTCATGTGAAGAGTTGACTCATTGGAAAAGACTCTGATGCTGGGAGGGATTAGGGGCAGGAGGAGAAGGGGACGACTGAGGATGAGATGGCTGGATGGCATCACCGACTTGATGGACATGAGTTTGGGTGAACTCCGGGAGTTGATGATGGACAGGGAGGCCTGGAGTGCTGCAATTCATGGGGTTGCAAAGAGTCAGACACAAGTGAGTGACTGAACTGAATACATACACATATAACTAAATCACTTTGCTGTACACCTAAAACTTTGTAAATCAACTGCACTTAAATTTTTTAAAAATAGATTTATCCATGTTGTTTCAGATAGAAATAGTTTATTTCTTTTTATTGCTAAATAGTATTCCATTGTATGGATATTTCACAATTTGTTTATCGATTTTTCAGTTGAAGGGATTGGAGATATTTCCAAATTTGGGCTATTATAAATAAAGCTGCTATTGATGTTCCTGTACAGGTCTTTGTATGGACATATATTTCTTTTTATCTTGAGTAAAAACGTAGGAGTAGAATGACTGAGTCATATGGTGGGTGCCTATTTAATTTTCAAGGAACTGATAACCTCTTTTCTGAAGAGGTTGTACAACTTCACATTCTCATAAGCAATGTATGAGAGTTCCCATTCCTCCATCACCAATAATTGGTATTGTTAGTGAAAGCAGGTATCAAGAGCTTTAAAACAGTAACAATTCTACAATCTGATCTAGTAGCCTCACAAGACCCCCCAGGTGTATGTCCACCCCTGATTTGTTGGGAGTTGCCCACAGTGTAAACAGAATCAGTGGATTTCAGAGCTGACTGGACACCTCCGACAAGTAAGCCTTTTGGAGCTCAAATTTCATATGATTGGGAAATGAATGGACCCTTCTCAATAGAGGACTTCCAGACATGTCTATCCATAGGATCACATTCCAGGGGAACATATACACACACTTGAGGAAGACTGTGAGGGGATGAAGCCACGAGAGATCTATCTGCACTGGCAAGCCAGATAAACTGGGAGGCTCCCTAGCAACTAGTTTTTCCTGCCAGAACACAGCTGTGAAGTGCAGATTCCCGCTTATAGAAAAAGCTTTTCCCAAAGGACTCACTGATACTAAGAAAAAGGAAGAAAGTTATCAGTTGAGTCCCCAGACACTTGAATTGAGTTTCCTTGAATTCAACATTCAGAGAGCTACTTTCACTATCCAAAAATCCCCTAGCCTCTACAGCCCATGGATAGAGTTGAAGGCACATTGATCTTAAAAACTCACCCTACTCTTACCCCACCAACTTACAAAAGTCCTCAGTCCTTGGAGATCCTGCACCTCTAACAAGTCCCTGAGGGGTGTCCCTTACAGGCTCATGGTGATAGGCCCACCTATCACCTAGCAGCCACTGTGCAGGACCTCCACAGCCCCCCTCTGCCTTATCAATGTCCTCACCATGAGCTACAACAGGAGAGCCTCAGCTGTCTTGCTTCTGACAGCACCCATCAGAACGCACTGATTCGTGACAATATTCATGTCATAAATGCTCTCTCCAGACACCCCCCAGCGCCCACAGAGCCACCCGCTTTCCACAACCACAAGGGAGAACATCCCCTCCCTGTGTTACTCTGTCCTGCGGGCACCCCAGCATCCTCCAAGCATTGTCACGACTCATGGGGTCCTTTGTGTAAACAGTAACTTCCGCTTCCATCCCTAAGCCCGCAGACCAGGCCGCAGAGCATCGTTTCCACCACCCTTGTCCTCTCCTTACCCTGCTCCAGGTGCTCTGGCCACCAGAAGTCAGCTCCTTCCTTTTAGGCAAAATCCAAAAAGTCACATAAAGTGTAACTCCTGCAAATAAATAACTAAGCAGACCTGTGTTTCCTGCTAGATAATTGCCATTCATATGGCCCAACTCTCCTCAGGTTCAATATGGGTGAACTGAACCCTTCCTGCAAACATAGCCTCCTCCCTACCACTATCCCCTGTCTGTGTCTGTTAGCAAAATTCTCATTCTCCCCAGAGGTAACCAGACCCTCAGAGATCTCTTGCCTCCCTTCTCTCAACTCCACTCCTGATCACCAAGTCCTAACCAGTCTTTCCTGCTTGCTGCTCTCTTCCTCCAGGCCTAGTTCTACAAACCTCGTACCTGGACAATGAGACAGCCCCTCACTGGCTTCCAGCCTTCCTCTCTCTCTGTCTCTCTCCCTCTGGTCCATAGCTGGCCCAGAGCTCAGTGAGAGCAAAGCCTCCAAATCACCTCTCTGATCACAGCCCATTCCACATGCCCACTGCGATGCTGGGGAAGACAGTCACCCATAAGCAAAGTCATGTCCTATTACCCGTGAGCATCAGTAACAGTGGCCATCTGCTATGCACCTGAGCCAGACCCTTTGAATACTTTATTTTACCAATCTTCACACAACTCTGTGAGGTAGAAGCTATTGCTCCATCTTACAGATAGGAAAAATGAGATCATATATTTAAATTATTTTTCCTCCAAACCTATTATTTTTCCTTAAATTATTTTTCCTCTAAACCTATTTGAGGTCTCAAAATTCTGTGAGAATCTAACAAAAGCTACGGACCTCTCATCCAGAAAAATATATGTGCTTAAAGATTATAAGAAATATAATATATGTGTATTATATGTAATATATTTATTATGGTGCATATTATGCTTGCAATGCAAAGTCCTGCATCCTATTTCATGGGATGAGCAAATAGAGTGAAGGAACACATATGCCCCCTTTTGGTGTATTGCCAGGTGAAGAATCCCAGCTTGACAATGTCTTTCACTCTCCCTAGAAGCAGGCATCCAGAATTTTAAGTTAACGGTCTTGAATGGTTGGGGTTATTTTTATTTTTCATCTTTATCTTTTAGCACATTCTGTCCCCTTAGAATGGGACTAAGGCATCCAGCTCATGACTCTAAAGAAAGACAAGAAGGTAGTTAAGTCATTACACCCCAATTCCCCTAGAAAAGCATATTCCCACTTCCCTAAATGTGTGTGAGGCATTTCCCCTGGGCAGCCAGTGTGGCTTTGGAAGAGATGAACAGAGCAGAGGCTGTCACTGCAGGGAAAGTAACCTGCAAGGTTAAGAAACCAACCATTTTCCTTCAAGATCAGAATTTAATCTGACTGGTGTCAGAAATACTTCCTGGTGGCACCAAGATTTAAACTCATGACACCAAAAGAACAGTGAATGTCCAGCTTTATAATCGCTAAAATGCCCTCGCCAGCCCTGGGTTAATAGGCTGCCATTCAGAGCACAGGTTTAGCCAGAAACAAACCACAGCCACGACAAAACAAAACCTCTTCCTCTCCATCTCACTCTCTCTTCCATCCATTCAAAATTTATTAGACATCTACTGGATGGTTGTGGATTCAGAAATGTCCCTGCTTTCAGTGAGCTCACCGCCTCCAGGGAGAGACAGATGATTAAATGGATAATTATAGTGTTGTCCAAGTGTGGATAAATGGACGTTATAAGGGACAGGTTAAATTAATCAGGAAACGACCATACAATAGAGTCCTATATACCCATTAAAAAGAATGATGCAGCCCCATATTTATTGACAGGCCAAAATCTCTCCAGTGTATTAAATGGAGGGGGGAAAGCAGATTGCAAAACCGTAGTTATGGTAGTTTGCTCTCTGTAAAATTATATTTTATATACACACCAATGTTGAGAGGATGTTCACCAAATTATCTACCAGTTAGCTCTGAGTGGTATGTTTTCAGGTGATTTTTACTTTATCCTTCATGCTTTTCCATTTTGTTTATACAATTTAATCTTTTCAAAAGGAAACCTCTTTCTATAATAAAAATGAGAGGCACTCACAGCAGAAAATTCAATGTGCTAAGTCCAGTAACAGAGATACTCTCACACATAGACACACATGCAGCGAACATACCCCACTCACTCAGAGTGAAAGGATACGTGAAAGGTCAATGACTATGTCTGGAGTTTTCTTCCTTTTGGGGGTTAGCTAGCTATATGGACCAGAATTCTCAAAGCTAAAGATCTTGGAAAATAAAGGATACCAAATGGCCTGTAGTGTTCACTTCCAACAACGATAACAACTTCCCCATTCTGCAAAAGTGAGCTTCCCTTGACTAACCGAAGAAGCAGTTTGCTCTTGATTCTGCCAGAATACCAACCCCACCCCCACCATTCTGGCCAGCCCCTATGTACTCCAGCCCTCTGGACCAGTAAACACACTGAGCCCTAATCCTCTCCCTCACACCTGCCTTCCCCACTCTCACACCCAAACAAGGCTGGGTCGGGGGGCCGGTTAGGATCATTGATTCACTTAACAAATACTTACTGAGCCTCCCCTGTGTGCTCGGCTTCCACCGGGAACTAAGGTGTAGAGATGAACAAAACAGGTACTGTCCCCATCTTCATGCACCTGGTCGGGGAGGGGACTGAAACAAAAGTCCTCTGGAGTTAAACTCCCTGCATTTATGTCCTGGCATCCCACTGGCCAACTGGATTATGTGGGGATATGGCTTAACCTTTTATGTCCTGGCATACCACTGGCCAACTGGATTATGTGGGGATATGGCTTAACCTTTTATGTCCTGGCATCCCACTGGCCAACTGGATTATGTGGGGATATGGCTTAACCTTTTATGTCCTGGCATCCCACTGACCAACTGGATTATGTGGGGATATGGCTTAACCTTCGGCCTTCAGTTCCCTGTCTGTTCTTCCTTTCCTTTCCTTTTTCCTTTCCTTTCCTTTCCTTTCCTTGCATGAGTGCTCAGGCATGTCTTACTCTTTGTGACCCCCATGACTGCAGCCCACCAGGTTCCTCTATCCATTGGATTTTCTGGACCAGAATGCCGGACTGGATTGCCATTTCCTTCCTGGGGGGATCTTCCCAACCCACAGTTCGAACCCACATCTTCTGCATTGGCAGGCAGACTCTTTACCACTGGCCTCACCTGGGAAGCCCCACTGTTGAAGGAGCTGTTAACGGGGCATAACAACCCTCATTGAGTCGCTCTGGGGATGAAATGAGATGATGCATGTGACATGCTTGGCACAGAGCCTGACACGGAGCAGCCCCAGATGAAGGCTAATTACTATTGTCACAAGCACGTACATGTGTAGTGAGTTGCGTAAATGAAGAGTGCTTAGAGAGCAGAGCCTGGGAGCTCCCAGCAGGGCCATTGCCTACCTTTCCAGTAACAGTGGCCCAATAGGATAAAAGAAAAATATCATCAGACTTGCCACCATCACTCTCTTTCATTAAAATTGTGGTCATCAAGGATCCACAGCATTGCTGCAATCTCCTGACCACATGGGCAATACTGAAAGGAAGGACAAGGCAGAACATTAATATCTCTCCTAGAAAAATATATGGTAGGAGCCCCACCATGTTGACCTTTTCCACACAGAATATTTTGATTAACTGGTCATCCTATTCCTCCCCTGCAGGTCTAGAAGGCTATAAACAGAGAGGGGGTGACTGGTCAGCCAGTCACATTTTTACTTCACTGAAAAGGTTAAGAGACTGCACAGTAAAGCACGGTGTCTGGAAGAGGAGAGAACCACAGCGGCAGTCCGGAGGAGGAGAGGGGGATGGGAGACAGCGGAGCTGCCCCACCTTGACCCCCTGGTCCTGAGCCAGGCTCGGCCCTTCTGCTGGCCTATTCATTCCAAGCACCAACATCTGCCCTGAATTCTTCAAGGTAATTAGCACCACATGTTATCCACAGGAAGCTGGTACCCACGGGCACTTGAGATAATTGTTTCGGCACCGGCACATCTCTGCCTACGGTGAAAGGTCACTGCAGCCGATATGTTCCCACCACCCTCACCCCTCTCGTCAAATGAAAAAAGCTGTCCCTGTGACTGCAGTTCTATTAGTTCTTTGGTGCCGGGCTCAGGGCATCCGTACAAAGGCTTCTCAGAGGGACATGTGCTCCAGGAGTTTGTAGTGATTACTTCCTGTGACATTGCAAGTGTGGCCATCCCCTCATACAGGCAGTAGTTGAGGAACACAGCCAGGTTTGGTGTGTCTGGGACCTGATGTGCTCAGAAGAAGAAAATACAATTGCATTAGATGACTGTGACCAAAACTGCTCAGGACCCCTGCCAAAGTCCAAGGAAGCATCTTCCAGAGAGCCAGTAGAAGTGGAAATCTCAGTGTCCTGGCCAGTCCTGCTCCGGGAAGGTGACTAAGCCATAGTCTCCTTCCTCTGGGTCTGTGTCCCCTCTCCTGTTCTCTTTTCCCTGACCTCACCCTCTTAACCCATCCTCCTCCGGGTCTCACCTTAGCTAGCGCTGACCCCCGACCCCCTCATAGCCCTCAGTCTCTCCAGCCTTGTCTGTCCCACCCCAATCCCTCCTCTCTCCCACCAAAGGAGAACCGAGAAGGAGCAGGGGTCCCAGCTGTCTTGCTCACCCCCTCTACCTCCAGTGTCCCAAATATCACTCAGTAAATATTTTCTGAGTACATTATGATCACACAGAGGGCATTGCTATTTGCTAACTGATGTCCTGCTTTCCACTCCACGTAACATGAAATTCAGGAGACCATTAGTCCCCAGGGAAACATAATCAACAAATTCTTTATTCCAGAGCAAACAGGAGCAAGAAGAATCTTAATTGTGAAGTGAGTCAGCAGCTGGAGGCCCCAGCACGAGTTTCTCAGCAGGCAGCCATGTCCTTCTGTCTGCATGGAGAGCTGAAGGCCCCCACAGGTCAAGGCTTCAGACATGGCAGCAAGAAATGCAGGACTGCCCCCAGGCAGCCAGCATGTGCTTGTTACTCTGTGTGCCCAGTCCATGGAGACCTCCTGCACCCAGGCCAGGAATGGGAGCTCGCCTTCTGCAGACACTGCCCTCCCACTTGGCACCCCCCAGTCCCACCCAGGTGATAGCTGCACCAAGTCACAGGGAAGGGAAATTTCAGTGGCTCCCCTGTCTCCTCCATCAGACTCCTACAAGTCCTCCCCCGCAGAGCGCTGGCTACACTGGTTTCTCCCCACTTCTAGGAAGTGCCACCCCCTGGCCCAGGGCCTCTGGTTTGGTTAATGCCCCTGCATCCTTCATTTCTCCTTCAGTCACACAGAGGGGCAAATCCCCAGGTGGTACCACACTCCTCTCCTGCACGCACTTTCTCCTGTTGTCATTTTACATGCAGCCTGTGCTTACTTGGTTAATGCTGGTTTCCCCCACTAGACTGTCAACATCATGAGCACAGGGTCGAGCCTAGGTCTAATTTTACTAACCACTTTGTTCCCTGTACCTGGCACTCGGGTGGCTGACTTAGGTGTGCATTACCCAAACCAAGTCTTGAGAAGATCCCGTTTGCTCAGTTAACAATCAGTGTGCTCAGAGCACACTGATGCTCAAACAGATGCCCCGTGTGGGCATTAGTGTGCTCTCATCTCATGACATCCAATAACAATCTCTTATAACAACGTCAGCATGTAATACGACCACATGTAAAACAGTTGGCTAGCAGGAAGCTGCTGCACAGCACAGGGAGCTCAGCTCCGTGCTCTGTGATGACCTAGACGGGTTGGATGGGGCTGTGGGTGGGAAGGAGGCTCAGGAAGGAGGGGCTGTATGTATACATATAGCTGATTCATGTTGCTGTACAGCAGAAACTAACACAACATTGTAAAGCAATTATATTCCAATTTAAAAAAATAAAAAAACTCCCAAGCAGTGTTGTAAGAAAGAAAAGTATTCATTCAACTTTAATGCAGTGTTCCAATTTACCTGAATATGGAATCCTTTTCTCATTCCTTTCAATATCCTAGGAAGAATAGTGTACCTTAGAATACTAGTTTGGGAAACATTATTCTGGGTAAGGTTTCTATTTTTAAATATCCTATTTAAACAGATTAGTGAACCCACAGTTTTTCAAGAATGCTCTGAACCATAAGAGTGGGGTGAGAAGGATCTGCTGTTCCCAGGCTCTGACTCCTGTCCGCCGCACCCCTGCCCTTCCTTCCCATGGTCCAGGCCATGCCACCTTCGTGCCAAGACCACGCTGATAGACATGGACAGAAAGGTCCAGGGTTTAAGTCAGGATGAAGAACAGGCTGGAACCTGCACAGGCCTGAAAAGGTCTATCCTTTTCACACTCACAATCCCTTCATATCACAGGTTGTCCACACAAAGTAAGAACAGCAACTGGCCACTTATACTCTTCAGATAGTGTTACTGATGTTTTTCCTTTTTGTCTTACAAAAAA
Source organism: Oryx dammah (assembly GCF_014754425.2). Taxonomy (NCBI): domain Eukaryota; kingdom Metazoa; phylum Chordata; class Mammalia; order Artiodactyla; family Bovidae; genus Oryx; species Oryx dammah. The sequence goes on along the minus strand of NW_024070189.1, from coordinate 61,006,807 downwards.
ACTTCAGTAGCCAGTAGGTAATTCTGATGTAATTTTTCTTATTTGAAAGAACAGAGGCATGGAGGCCAGTGGGGTGTGACTATCTCAAGGTCACTCAGCCCCAGAAGTAGCAGAGCATGAACAGAAGGACAGCTCCTGTGCCTCTCTTCCCTCTACATGATGAGGTCACTGCTTCTAACTAAACCTCTTCCCAGAACACACAGTTTCTGGCCCAACAAGTCTGCGAGCAGAGAGAACACAGGCAGGCAACCCCAGTTCATCATGAACCCAACACATCAATGCCAGAGGCTGCAAACAAGTAGCCTCTAAGCTGAATCTAGTGGTTTTTATTCAGTTTAAAGAGTGGTATTACTTCTTAGCTGCCTCCATTCTAAAACCCACTGGAGACCTGGCCACCTGGGGACTGCATTCCTGCGGCCACCATCAGTGGCACAGGGGTCTCTTCCTTCCAGACAGGCATGACCCCTCCAGGTTACTCCAGGCCCCCCAGCCTATGTCACTCATTTATTTACCCGCTGGGCCCTATGGGCACTGGAGTTTGACCCCTTGCTTTGTATGTGATGGTCTTGTTCACAAGACCACCAAACTCAGAGGTGGGGGCAGAATGGAGGGGCACAGGGATAGCTAAAGAAAGAGGGGGAAAGCACCAAGAAGGACATTCTCTGAAGCCTGGAAGAATTAAAAAGCAAGTTTCTGCAACAAAGAGAAAATACAGACCTAAATTCCCTTTAACCAGCAGTCAAACATTTTAATATTTATGCCTAGACTTTCCTAGGCAATTTTAATTCACATGTGCGCTTTTCCTATAGAAAATAAAAAGGAAGACAGAGGGTACAGAATGTGAAAAATACTCAAAATGCCATCATTTAAATGTAATTGAATCCTTTTCAAAACATGGTGTCCGGTGAAACCGTTGCCTTGAGAGGTGTTTTGTCAGCTCCCTGAACCACTCAAAACCCAATGAAAGCTATAAAAAGCACCGGCCACCTCAGTGAACTCCAGATTCATTGGCTCTGGGCTTGGATTCTAACGTGGCCCCTTTGCAGCGTGAGCAGAGCTGGGAGCAACAGCTGAGGAACTTCTCAGGCCTGTGACAGGCAACCTTGTCACGCTACATTTCAAAGCCACACACTGTGTGAAAAAGAGGCAATCCCTTTCAGGGTGGCCGCATCCCATCCCCAGCTCTATCAGGCCGGGCTGGCCCTGGGAGGAGAATACTGATGCAGAAATTGCCAACCACACTTTTTCCAAGTCCTTCAGAGTTCAAGCTGGCTCTTTCTTCGAGTAAATTTACCTCGTATTGGCTATGGAATTGGCTGACTGGGCATTGCACGTGTACAGGAATTAATTTCTCCTCAAAGTGAACTCTCGAGTCAGCCCACCTTCCAGGTTCAGATTCACTGCTGTCTCCACCAGGGAGCCCTCCACCCAGTCTCCAACCTTTCCCATTCTCACTTTCCTTCCAACTGCTGGGGTCCTTAGTCTTTTTAATACTTGGTCCGCTTCCTTGAATTATTACTTACCTTTTCTACATGGAGATCTTTGTGAGCAGCTGGTCCCTCAGGACAGAATAGGGCCTCCTACTTCTCTTTATCAAAACCTATGGTAGGTGCAGGAATGGCCACCTCGTGCAGAAGACACTGGACGTGAGACTCAGGGGCTCCAACGATGGCAAAGAAAGAGCAGAAGTGCAGGCCTGGAGGACTGTGTGGCTGGGAGGATAGGCATCTCAGTGGCAGGGGAAGAGTAGGCACAAAAGGCCTAAGGCAGGAGTGAGTCTGCCAGAGAGCGGGAAGCCCAGTGTGGCTGATGTGGAGGGAGGGCCGCGGGAGGAGGGACTACACCACGCCACCACTTGTCATCCACTTGTGCTCAGGGAGCACAACCACCTGTGCCCGTGCCAGCCCCAGAGGGCAATGTGAGTGGCAGGCCCACTGCGGCTGCTCCTACCCCAGACCTTAGCCTCCAGCACTAGTAAGACCCCACAAACCCTGCTCAGAGAGAAGACCCATGGAATGGCGAAACTTCAACAAGATAAAATGGGTACTTTCCAACCCAGAACTTTCTGAACATCACCTTTGGGTCCAACATTTATGTTTGACACTAGCACAAAGGAAATTTTGTCTCAAAGGGTGAGTTACCTCTGTTCTATTCCTGCATCTGGGGAAGTAGGAAGTCCAAACTGTGCCTCAGTTTGAAGAAGATTCCAGAGCTCCTCTCTTCCCTGTTTGAATTACTGAAGGGATGCTGAGTCTCTAGATGGAAACATCAAGGGTGGACAAGTGGTCCTTAATTAGCCCTTGTGACTGGGCCTGCAGGGACAGTCTGCACCTATGCTAGAGACCAGAGACCTGCCCTAGAAGGAGCAAGTCAGAGGGAAGTCCAGGGCTGAGGCCAAGGCTCATCAGTGCACCCCTGGGGTTCTCCTCCATCTCCCAGGCTCTCTGCTCCTTCCGCAGGCTGCTGACCACCTGTCACGTGGAGCATTACTGCAGCCTCACCTCCCACTTCACATTGCCCAGGCTGCAGGGCCAGTTGTGACCTCATTGCTCTCTGTGTACAACATTAAAAGGCTCCCACCACTCTAGGAACAGAGCCCAGGTCCCTCTCACAGTCCCATCCCTCCCACCATCCACTCCAACACTCAGTCCAGCTGCACCAGAGTTTCTCACAAACCTGGGACTGTGCTCACAGCAAGAGACAGGTTTTTCCGGAGACCCAGTGTACACATCCACATAGGCTTGTGAGACACAGGTTTCAAGAAATGCTGACCACTAACATATATAACCCTCAATGTTTTTGACTCCAGATTATTCTATTTGCTTTTAAAGCTGGTCATGACATACTAAATGGATTTCATGACCCACTAAAAAGTCATGAACCACAGTTTGTAAAACAACATACAAGAGGGATCCTGAAGTCTATCTGAGTCATCTTTTCCTCTTGTCCCTCTGATATTTTAATACAAGCAGTTCTTTCTGGTGGAATTTCCTTTCTCGTCCCCATTCCCCCTTCTTCTTTCTAATGCTGTTGTTGTCAGTCTTGGCTGCACATTTGAGTCACATGCCTTAAAAATGCCTAGCCCCCAGTGCCCCTGATCTTATGTAATTGGTCACTACGGGGTCCTGACTTCCCAGTGATTCTCAGGCACAGCCAGAGGTTAAAAAGTCCTGGACTCACTCCTGGGTCAGTCTTCAAGTTCATCTGAAACATCCCCTCTAGGAATCAGGAAACAGCCTCTCTCTCCCCACTCCCACTCTTTCTCTTTCTCAGTAAACACACACATACACACACACACACACACACACACACACACACACACACACACACATACACACTCCCTGGCCTAGTCTCTGTAGCACCCACCACATGTTGTTGTGCTTGGGGGCACAGAATGTGTCACATCTTATCCCTGTAAACCCATAGTGCTCAGTACACAAAAGCTGGTCAGGAAATATCTG